>NC_049246.1:30748604-31379373 GCF_011100685.1 Canis lupus familiaris | reverse complement strand
ATATTCTAGATCCTGAGCAGAACTTGGATAGGATTAACTATAATCTGCACCCCCGTCCCCCAACAACTTTATAACCAGATAGGACATTAAAAACTCCTCTGTTTTAAACAACTGTGTCTCGCAGAGAGGTCCCACTGTGCCAGGGGCTGACCCAGGACCCAATACAGACTATGCCACACACTTTTGTCCTCATGGTTTGAATGTCAGCTATTACAACTTTAAGTTTCAAGATTAATTTTCTTTGAGATCAGAAAAGTAGAAATGGACCAGATACTGTAGTTGCAGCTAAGAATTACCAGGAATTAGATGCTTTGAGCTAATTTCCTTCTTAGCCACTTCAAACCAGAACATTTAGCTTTGCAAATCTCCAAAGATTTGAACTAGAAATAGAAAGCACAGTAAATCCTAATAGTATTCCTATCAATAAAAGAAATCAATAAATTGACCAAATTACTAATTTTTCTCCCTCATTTTAACATTTTAAGGATCAGCATCAGTTGCTTTATAAAACTAAATCTGTGTAATATAGTACATTGTTACCTCAAAAACTAGGATAAAGAACTGAACTTTAAATGTGCTGTTGTAAATAGTGAGCATTTTGTAATGACCATTTTTTTCCTGTGTCTTATTGACAGGTGCCAGTCTTTAGGCCCATGGACCTAATGGTTGAGGCCAGTCCACGAAGAATATTTGCCAATGCTCATACATATCACATCAACTCAATTTCTATTAATAGTGATTATGAAACATATTTATCTGCAGACGATTTACGGATTAATCTTTGGCATCTGGAGATCACAGACAGGAGTTTTAGTATCCATTTGGTTTCTTTTTTTGGTGTTTGGTAAAGAAGGCATGTTGTGCCCATACTACATTTATTTTCATCTCTCCTTTTATTTATTCTCTTTATAGTAGCTTCTTACTTTATGCCCCTTTTTCTTTGTGTTTAAGTGACTAGACAGTGAGGGAAGTTCTTTGATAAAGAGCATAATGTATTAATAGGATTCTTAGTATTTTAAGTACTATTAGACTAAGTTTAGTACTTCATACTAAGTACTTTGCTATGATACCGTGTATATTAAATACTGTTATACCTATAAAAATAGGCATTTTTTTAATGGTTGAGTTTTTTATAAAACAAATTTATGGAGTACTATTCATTAAAAATGTAATTACAAAAATATTCTTAGTAGAGTTACCAAAGAAATTCATATCTGTTATGAAGTGTTTGCAGTTATTATTGCTAGTGTTACTGTTTTATGTATTTTTAAGTAGACATCATTTGAAAAATCAATAGTTTACTGTAATTTATACTCTATCCACAGTATCTAAAAGAGCTTGTTTCTGTGTAGCATTACCAGTCTAGTTAGTGGAAAGTCCTATTTACTAACCATTTATATATTTTTTTGTTCTTTTCTAGTTTTTTTAATTGGGTTTATATATATTCTTTTTTTTTGGTGGGGGGTAATTCTTTTAAAGCACCTTTTTTGTTATTAAATGAATCCACTCCTTTGTGGTGCAGATAGGTTCCCCTTTTTGCCCCCTTAAAGTTTTTTACTTTTGTTTTATTTGGAATGTACACTAAGTCCTATTAATATTTAGGAAAATAAACTTACCAGTCTTTTCCTTATGGCTTCTGAGATTTGTATCATACTCAGAAAAAAGGGCCCCTCTTTTAATTATTTTTTTTTTTTAGGCCCCTCTTATTTTAACATGATTTCTTCTGAGGTTTTTTTTTTCCCCAAGCATTAGAAGTTCTGATTCCTCTGGGATTTATACTCCTATAAGGAGTAGAATCCAATTCAGAATGAATATTTGTGTTTAAGTTTATGAATGAATTTTAGGTTTGAGAAATGTAGAATTATATTGCCCTTTTTCTTAAGTGGAAATTCCTTAATAAAATGCTATTCAGATATTGTGGATATCAAGCCTGCCAATATGGAAGAGCTAACTGAGGTGATTACGGCAGCAGAATTCCATCCAAACAGCTGCAACACGTTTGTATACAGCAGCAGTAAAGGAACTATTCGGTTATGTGACATGCGGGCCTCTGCCCTCTGTGATAGGCATTCTAAACGTAAGTATACTGTGTCTTTTTTTCAAGTGCTGTTTTCTGTTTTTGAAACTGTGACTAACTTAGATAGGTTTACAAGTCTAAAAACCTGTGTGCGCAGGGCCTCCTGTACCTTTTGGTAAGCTTTCTGACTCTACATGAGACATTGTATGTTATTCTACTGGAAGAACATAAAAGGCTTTCTTGGGAGCATGTCTGTTGATGTCTCAGTGGATATATTTTTATTTTTATTTATTTTTTTTTTATAAGAATTTTTTTTTAATTTTTTTTTAATTTTTTATTTATTTATGATAGTCACAGAGAGAGAGAGAGAGGCAGAGACACAGGCAGAGGGAGAAGCAGGCTCCATGCACCGGGAGCCCAATGTGGGACTCGATCCCGGGTTTCCGGGATCGCGCCCTGGGCCAAAGGCAGGCGCCAAACCGCTGCGCCACCCAGGGATCAAATGGAATGTTATTTTCGAGTAACTTGGGGTTGGGCTTTCCAGGTCTCAAGTAAAGTAGTTCTTTTCTTCCCTCCTAACCTCCCTTCTCTATTTTCCTCCCACCCTTTCTTTATTGCTTTCTGTTTTGAGCTTTCTAGGAAGACTTTTCTGAGAAGAGATTTCCTTGGTTTAAAAAAAAAAAAGTTTGAAAAAGCACTGGGTTAAAAAATTAAGGGGTTGCATTATTATTGTCTTCATGTTGTTGAGTATTTTTTAAATTCATGGAAATTGGTACATGTCTGTTACCAAAACAGTTCTACCTGGCCATAAAAAAAAAATAAAATGTAAAAATAAAATAAAATGTGGTATACATTTGGGTGGTGTGTTCCCTTGTGGTGACAGTACAGGCAAAGTCATTGAGGTATATACAGAACAAACCCAGTGCACTTTGAAGTCCGAAGTCCTGGATGTGCCTGGTTCTGCTAAATCAGCTGTAGGCCCCTGGAGCATACTATATATACTTTGTATCTTTGAAGTCAATGTTAAGTCATTCCCCTTAAGAAACTTACAGGGAGGTTATGTTCTTATAGTCAATGTTTTTCAGTTCTGTACTAGCCTATCATCTCTAGCTCACTCTTAGGAGGTTTGTGAATGGTTGTCTCAGCAAGGGCTTTGTTGAAGCCAGAATGTTCTACAACTTGTGTTTTTTTTTTTTTTTTTTCTTGTTTTTAGTGTTTGAAGAACCTGAAGATCCCAGTAACAGGTCTTTTTTTTCTGAAATCATCTCCTCGATTTCCGATGTAAAATTCAGCCATAGTGGTCGATATATGATGACTAGAGACTATTTGTCAGTCAAAATTTGGGACTTAAATATGGAAAACAGGCCTGTGGAAACATACCAGGTATTTATAGTTTTTTCTTTCAATTAGCATATACCCTATTTACTTCTAAGTCTTTATAGAGGAGGATTTTGTACTATGCATTAATCCCAATACTGCATGGTTGACCCTTAGGCTTTTTCTATAATTTGTGTTGTCTCTTCAGTTAAAGTGTGATATTGCTACCAGTTTGGTTCAATATTGACCATTTTTTCCCCCACCACTGTCTACATTAATTTTTTTTTTTTTTTAGATTTTATTTATTTATTCTTGAGAGACACAGGCAGAGGGGGAGAAGCAGGCTTACTGCAAGGATCCCGATGTGGGACTTGTCCCTGATCCTGGGATCATGCCTTGAGCCAAAGGCAGACGCTCAACCACTGAGCTACCCAGACTCCCTATCTACATTACATTTAAAATGAGGAGGGAAAGTACTCTCATAAGGTCTAGGTGGGGAAGAGAATTAGGGAGAATGGCCAGTCCTAGTAGAGATGTCCTGGTTGGAATATGTGGAATAGTTGAACTAGAGCTTATTAATCTTGGCATGCCCAGTGAAATAGACTGGCATTCTGCCTTTTGGCTCTTAAGCTAAAGGAGAAGAGCTTGAAAGCCCAGAGGATGGCTTGAGTTGTTTAGCTGTCGGTTGTAGAATGTTAGTTCAGCCAGCCACACTACCATTGATTCCCCTATCCTTTTCTTCTGGAAAAGAGAATAAAGAATAAAGACATGCACAGCCAGGGACAGGAGCCCAGGTGGGGGCAAACAGAAGCCTGAGGTAAGCCCTAGACTACAGTGTAGAAGACACTTGAACACTGTGTAAGAATACAGAATTTATAAATGGTATCTTCTTTATGTTGTGTGTTTTCCATAAAATAAGAATGATGTTTCTCAAACTTTTTAATCCTCTTTGACAAACGTAAACTACTTAAGACTCTACCTTAATGGTATTTGAAAGTTTAAAATAAGTGCTATGTTGAAACAAAAGCCAAAGGGATACATCCTGCTTTGTTTTCAAATTACATTTGTGTAACTTCCAAGATTGTGATCTGTGTCCTGGGTGGTTCTCACTATCACCGCCACTGCCACCACCACCCCCTGGTTGCCATTGTGAATAATTGATTTGAACCTAACTTCATAGTCTTTTAAAATTGGTGAGAAACCCTTGTATGTGCATTGTCTGTGCATTCTAAAACTTTGCTGAATTATGTTTTACCTGATTTGCAGGGGATTTTTTTGCCTATACTGAAATTGATTAGTGATTCAGAGTAGAGTCCCATTTTATACTCAGTGTATGCAGATTCAACTGTTGTTGGATTTATATGAACAACTTACTGAGCTGTGTGTAACTAAAGAATATTTTGATTTTTGCCTTCTATCCTGACTGTATGTGGGCTGCAGTTCCTTAGTGTTTACAAATTTGTGCTTTATGTCACATAGACATGGCCTGAATCATTCCAGTATACTTAAAAAGTTGAAATGGACACTTAAAGTGACTTTAGGTTGTTTTATAAAGAATAGAGAATTCTAAGCATTTAGAAAGTAATTATTTTCTATCATTGATTCTTTTTTAAGGCTCTCTGTAAGTAAAAACAGTAAGATTGAGACAACACCCCCCCCCCCCCCCCCCCCATCATAACAAGAACTTTGGAACTTTCCTGTTTTGTAATTTCAATGTTAAGATTGAAAAAGATTGAAATGCTTTATTTCTCAGAATATATTTTTAAATACCAGATTTATTGTTTAGTTTATCCCCTTGTGAAATACTAGTAAGTATAGAGTTATACCTCAAAAAATAGGTCCATTTTCATTAAGTTCTAATATTTTACAATTTAAAAGAATATCAAGTGATAAATTTTTTTCAGTGATGCATACATTGAGTAACTATATACAAAATGATTCTTGAGTAACATGGTTTGAACCATGTGGATATACTTTATACATGGGCTTTTTCCTATAAAAATAAATACAGTACTGCAAATGTATTTTCCTTTTGGTTTTCTGAATACTTTCTTTCCTCTGGCCTACATTGTTAGAAGAATATGGCATGTAATACATATTACATATTACATATAACATACAACATAAGTGTTAACTTTGTTATCAGTAAGCTTCCCCAGCCAATTGTAGGCTATTGATAGTTCAGTTTCAGGTAGCCAAAAGTTACATGGGGATATTTATATATTTTTAAAAGATTTATCTATTTATTTGAGAAAGAGAAAAAGAGCATGAGCAGGAAGGGGCAGAGGAAAAGGGGGAGAGAATCTGAAACTGATACCATCTTGAGCATGGAGCCCGACAGAGGGCTCAATCTCAGGACCCCAAGATCACACCCTGAGCTGTAACCTAAGAGTGGGACCTTAACCATCTGTGCCACCCAAGCGCTGCTGTATGCACATTTTTGACTGTGCAGGGGGATTAGTGCCCCTAATCCTCAAACTGCTCAAGGGTCCGTTATGATTTATCACCAAACCAGGCTGTGCATTACATAGGCACTTGTAATGATAATGTAGACTTCAGTCATTTATACCCAGAAAATGGTATTTAAAAAGGAAGTAAAACATAATAATGAGTGTTATTTATCAGCAGTTAATGGACTGAAAAAAACAAATAACATATTCAACTATTGCTATAATAGTCTTTATTTTCTTATCTGTACCATTTAAAAATTTTTCTAGCCTATTTTAGTCCAACTTATAAAGAATTCATGTGTCATGCCCAAAGGGTATTTTTCTTTGTCCTACAGTAGGAAAATGTGTGTTCATGGAAGGGAGCTCATTTGTTTGTGAAAAGGATAAAATGCCTTTGTTGTTACTAAGAATTGAGTTTTAATAAGATTACAGAGTATTATGTGTCTATATATCCTTAAAAAATGAGTTATTTAAATCATTTTTCTAATATCACTTAACAGATCTTGAGTTGTAAATAAGTATATCTATCGTAATATATTTACATTTAAAACCCAGGTTCATGAATACCTCAGAAGTAAACTTTGTTCACTGTATGAAAATGACTGCATATTTGACAAATTTGAATGTTGTTGGAATGGATCTGACAGGTAATTGATTTTAATTTGAACTTCTCATTCAAATGTGCATTTTACTGCAGGAAGGAAATATGCTATTTCACTTCTAGTATGGTTGCCACATTCACAAAAAAACGTAGCTTTTTTTTAGATTGACATAAGTTACAAATCCTCTTCATTTTCCCTCAGTTTGCTTGAAATAAATTCAGTAATCTTGTAGTAATAATAGCAGATGAAAATTAAACATTGTGTTTCACTAGGAAATATGAAAATACACAAAAAAGTCTAAATATCTTAGATTTAAATATCTTTAAATACTTTCCTTTTATGAATCAGATTAATGACAGTTTTGACGTGCCAATAATTAAAATGGTGAAATTTCATTTTGGTGGTTCCATCTCCTATGAAACAATTTTGAGAAATATTTTGGCAGTGGATAGTTCATGTGGAATGTTACACACCAGTTTTTCCAAATACATTAATATCTCATAGAAGTGGTAATTACTCTCTGTAATTTTAACCATATTACCATGAGTAATTAGGGTTTTTATAAGCCACAACTTTGCCATGGTGTATGATTCGTTTTTACTATATCATGGAAATGTATGCCATTATTTCCAAGGATAAAGTAAGTCTTAATCTTTCAGTTTTTCCTTATCAGTATTTACTATTTATTGTGTTCCAATAAAACAGATAATAACAAAAGAAAACATAATTTGGAATTACTTAAACTTGCCTTTCAAGGTCATTAAGGTACTTTTTATTTAATAGTTCAGTCAGTGAAGCTTGATAGCATTCAGGTTTCATGGTGTGTTCTGTGTTATAGAGGATGCTAGAACTTGGATCATTTGTCTTTAGTATGGTTTTTAATATTACCTTTATCTGAATCTAACATGACACCCACAAATAGGCTGGCCACAGTAAACCAGACTAGGAACAAGCAAGCTTTTGCCTTTGAATGCCACTGCTATAACCGTAAGGCATCAGGAAGGGTGAGGGAAAGGGAAGAAGAGAAAGGAGAAATTCGCAGACAGGAAGAGAAGGAAGATACTGATACACTACGATCTGAGGCACTGCTACAACCAGCTCTTCCTCATGTTGTTGAAACATACTGTTGGCAGTTTTAAGTTACGTTTCATTATCAAAAAGGAATATTGATTTCCCTTAACGTTTAAGAACTTGTTTTGAAGTAATTTCAGATGGGGAGAAAAATTGTAAGAGTGACACAAGTCTTATTTAGTCCTTCCTCAGGTTTTCCTGTTACTGTTTGCTATGTCAGTCTCTTCTCTTTATTTCTATCTCTATAAAGACACACAAAAAGATACACATACTTTATTTGTGAACCAATTGGGAGTAAACTCCGACTTGGTGCCCCATTGCCCTTAAACTTGTTAATGAGTATTTTCTAAAAGAGTCTCTGCTATGTAATGACAGGCAGACCTCTAAAGCAGAACAGTTCCTGTTGGCACAGTCCTCCCATCAAATCTATGGAGTTCATTAAAATTTCACCAGTCCTCTTAGCCATGTCCTTCCTAGCAGAGAAAAAAATCCAGTTGAATATCCAGTCCAAAAGTAACATTGAGTTGTCCTATCTCGTTCTCCTTTAATCTGGAATGATAGTTTTTTATACTTTCCTTGTCTTCTGCAACTGTGACTTTAAAAAAAAAAAAAAAAAAAAAACAGGCCAATGATTTTATAGGATATTGCTTAATTTGAGTATTGTCAAATGTTTCCTTATGATTTAATTCAGGTTACACATTTTGGGCAGGTATACCACAGCATTTCTGAAATTCACAAATAGCCATAGACCTAGGTGTCCTAATCCATTAAAACCTCACAAATTCAAATAATACAAAAATGACAACCCAAATTACATAAATCATTTAAAAATAAATACAGTTGTATTACCCTTAGGTCCATACACCAGTTTGAGTTTGATTAAAATGTCAAGTGTCCTTTGGAGGAATTGACATTACTGAATAGATGGTAATCCTTTGTGTTTCACGTATGACCTATATAATGTATGATACTTGTAAATAGTCTTTTTAAAGCATTAAACAGTTCCTTGATATTCTATAACCTTATTCACGATAGCAATTTAAACCATGGGGGAAGAACGTGGTAAGTAACCATAGCACCAGACACTTCCTAACTTTTTTTTTTCCCTAAGATTTTATTTATTTATTCATGAGAGAAAGAGAGAGAGGCAGAAACACAGGCAGAAGGAGAAGCAGACTCCCTGTGGGGAGCCTGTTGTGGGACTCAATCCCAGAACACTGGGATTACGACATGAGCCAAAGTTAGATGCTCAACCACTGAGCCACCCAGGTACCCCAGGCCCTTTCTAAATGAACAGTTTCAAACTTGTGAGGTTTTGCTTATTGGCTACTTTAAAACTTAGCAAATGTTGAGCAGTGATGGATGGAAAGTTGAACTGACAGAACTACCTTGGGTAGGGTTAAAAATATTTGTCCCCCCGCAAAAAGTGCTTAAATTGTATTTGATGTTACAGGTAAAATGATTTCCTGCTAATACAAAATTTATTTTCTACTCTCTTAATATTCTCAGTAGGAGATTTCTTGAAAGCATCCTTAAGCTAGGATTATCCCAGCCAGAGAAGGTCCTGGGAATGAATTCCATAGTTTATAATTTAAATCACAAAATAAAGCCTTGGTTTCTGATGAACAGTTACATACTTTGAATTTTGAAGGGTTTCAGAACCTTTGAGCCAACAGTTGGCTGATACTTCAAGAATGTACCAGTGTGGTTAATCACATAGCCTGTAGTTGCGAAAACATTCAGCAGAGGTTATTTCAGTACTACTAAAAAGCAATAATTGAGAATACACCCAGCTTTAGTGATAGTTTTGGTCGTCATGAAAAGGAGTCATTAATAGAAATCCAAGTTAACTAGCACTAACTAGTACCAGACTAGTTCTAGTTTGTTTGAATGATTGGTCCCTTGGTTGGTGTCAACAGCCCTCCCCCTAAATCCAAATCTGCTTGAAGTAGCTATTTCCTGTGGAGTAATAGGCTAGGTTTCATCACTGAATCATTTTACTGAAGATAAACTTCTGTTCATTTATTTGACTTCATACTCTGTTTACTTTTACAGTGTTGTCATGACCGGATCTTACAATAATTTCTTCAGAATGTTTGATAGGAACACCAAGCGAGACATAACCCTAGAGGCATCACGCGAGAACAACAAACCTCGCACGGTTTTGAAGCCACGTAAAGTCTGTGCAAGTGGCAAGCGAAAGAAAGATGAAATAAGTGTTGACAGCCTAGACTTCAACAAGAAAATCCTTCATACAGCCTGGCACCCCAAGGAAAATATCATTGCTGTAGCTACTACAAACAATCTGTATATATTTCAAGACAAAGTGAATTAGGGTTGGCATTCCCAACAGAAGAGCCCACTTCCTGCTTAGTTGAGATAGTTGAATCTAGCATTCGTACCTAAAAAAGAGAGAGGTCCATTGTGGCGCCCTTTTCCAGTGTTTGACAATGTGCCATTCGACAACACATTTTTTATAGCTACATGGAGAGATCTCTGTGGATTCATCACTGTGGTGTTCTCCATGTCTGCTAGCCATGTAGGTAAGGGTAGGGCACTTTTAATTTAAATGACTTCTTGCACCATCTTGCCTAATGGACTAGATTGGACTGTATCAACATTGATTTACTCCACTTTTTATGCCTTCCATTGTGATGACGTCAAACACAGTGAAAGCCTTCAGTCATGCTTATGGGATTTAATTGTGTATCCTCATTACTGTATCATTTGTGGGGTACACCCCTCCCCCCTTTTTTAAATTAAATACAGCTCATTCTTACTGTGGCTTGTAGCATTCCTCCTCTTCTGGCCTCCTGGACTCTTCCCCTTCATCTCTTTTACCCTTGCCCCCTCCACCCAGTCTTGGTGGTGGTATATTAAAAAATGAAAGAACGAAAGCACACAAAATGAGTCAGTTTGGGGTCAGTGGTAAAGGGGGTATATGTTGCGAACAAATGTTTTAATAACAGTTGGCTGTAATCACTCCTTGCCGTGTCTGGCACCGAAAATAAGGAAAAAAATACTACTACTGAATAAAAGTGACAAAGAATGGAGAATCTGGTTTTCTTTTTTCTTTTTAATCTACCTCTTTAAGCCAATATTTTGTGTCATACTTTTGGGCGCAGTGAAATGAAATGAGTTTCCATTGTTTAATTGGTATTTTTGTTAATTATCTCTAAGAAGTGTTCTTTTACATGGTGAAGGAGAGGTCTTGGTTCTGTATGAACATGTTTTAAATATATATTGGTATTACTAAGGATTTCACAATCTATAAATTGCTAGAGATTTTTTTTTACTGTGGTTATAAGAGTATTGGATACATTGTATCTACACTTAACTCATCTGTTAATGAAATTGTTGTAAATGGAAACCAAATTTGTAGAACTTCATTTTTAAAGTCTTTTTACAGTGCTTAATTTCATTTTTGCCTTACTAAGTCAAAGACTTAAACTTTTTTAACAGGTTAAAACTTTTTTTGTCATTCAATCATAAAACATAAAACTATCCTCAAGTGATTTACAGATATAAAATTGACACTGCACTATTTTTTTTTGTATTTTACTGCTATCAAATCTGAATGAAATGTACTTTGCCGTAGATGTTTTTCCTCTATTTTTGGTTTTCCAAAGTATTAATATTAAAGACAAACTTTAAAGGTACAGTGTTCAAAAAGTGCTTAATGGACTCCAACAGCTGCCTCAAATAAAAATATAGTAATCTGTATATGATTACATTTCCCTTAAGTGGTGATACCTATCCAAAGATGAAGAGTACTCCTATTTTTAATAGGTAGAATGTACCTTTGTCAGTCTTGCAGAAGCTTTAATGAAGAAACAAATGGACTTTATTTTTAAAAATAAAAATTGAGTAGGCATTTATATTATTAGAGAATGGTCAGTGTGTTTTGGCTGAGCAGTAATAGACAACCTGGAATTTTAGAGGACTCTGAGTGCTTCTTCTATGTCCACTACCTATTGTTCTATTCTCATCAATGAAAAATGATTAGACAATTTGACCTTAATTCCCTCTACACTTATACAAATATTATGTTCTTGTAAGTTAACATTTTTAGCACACAGGAGAAATTTTATGTAATAAAATTACTGTATCTTTTGGACTTAACAAATTTGAATTTGTATTTAAACACATGATATGTCTGATAATTCTTAAAGTAATGGCACTTTTACTAACTTATTTGGGGGTCTTGGGTGCATTCTTAATTTGTGTTATTTGTTCTTCACACTTGACTTGGAGTGGGATATCTTCCTGCCACAGTATCAAGCGCTGATACTTGTCTCTGATCATGCAGTGTTCCAGACCTTTTTGGAAGATTGTTTCCCTAAAGTTTGGGTGTAGGTCTTGAGATAATACCACCAAACAGCTCTTGGAAATTCTCTTCTGAATAAACAGTAGCTATAATGATTCTCACCCATGACACTTAAGGGTTAGTCTTTTATGTTTAAGAGAAACATTGCTAAAACTAAAATGCCTCTATAAAGGAATGCTATTATAAATTGTAATGATATTCTCAAGTATCAATTTTTAATTTATTTGATGTAGCAAAGTCTAAGCCCAGCCACTCATCTCATATGGTCATGGTTAATCTTTTTATTAATAAAAATTTTGCTTAGAATAAACTTAGTCTTGTCAAATTGCTTGTATTCTATTGTCTTGACACCTACATTCATATTCTATGCCTTCTGTCTTAACCTTTTTTTTTTTTTTTAATTACAGTAGGAAAAAAATCTCCTTTGATCTTTATTTAGTGGCTGGGCAATAGTTACTTTATAAATCTCCGTATCTATGTAAACACATTTATATTATAACTAACTACTGGATATTAAGCTTTCTTCTGTGAAGCCCTTAGTCTTTTGGAATAAATACTACATCCACGCACTTTTTTTTTTCCTTTCAAATTGTGAGGATTTTTTTTTTTTTTTTTAAGTGAGGATCTTTTTAAACTTTCGATGTGAGGATGATTCTGGGTACAGATACTCCTAAAGAAAATGAGAAATAGGAAAACAGGTTCTTTTTCCTGTGTGTGTAACAGGATTTATTTCAAGTAATAGGTTTTTAGTCTTGGAAAATTTATATGTGAAACCTAAACACTACTGACAAGTATTTTTAGTGGATCATAAATCATTACCTTCTTAGGGAGCACTTTCAGCATTTTTTTTAATCCCATATACATTCATGTGGAGATAGTACTGTACACTTCTGGAAGAATAAACCCAAGCCAAGAAATAAAAGTGAATGCTAGGTAATCGAGAAGTCAAATTATTTAGTATTTGAGAGCACTACCATTTGGGGTATCTTTTCAGTTGGTAACCGAAGTGGTGTGTGTGTGTGTTTTACTATGGCAGAAAGGTTTTTTACACACCTCTTGCTCCCCAGACTTTGGAACCTGACCCTGCTTCATTATGGAAAAATGCACGAGGTCAAAACATCCTAACTCGTTAGTATTATCAGATGAATAATAACTTTACAAAGTCTTGGGATGTTCTCAAATGCTGGAGATACTTTTATAAGCATAATGATAAATTGTCTCCTTGACCTCTTACTGCATTCGACCCGTGTAAGCATTAAGAAACGGCCACCTTAGATAATAAAAGAAGTGCCCACCTTATGGGCTTAAAGTTCATACATGTGAAAAGTTCCTCTTTAGCATAGAACCAGCCGTACTGAAGAAGGTATTTTCTCCAAGAGGAGAAACCTGGCAAAAGACCAACTGGCATAAGGAGGAAAGCCCGCGCTTGTTTCTCGGTGTCCTGGCCCGCGTACACTCTAGTGTGTGAACAGCAACAGGTTATTTGAGGGCTTTCCCACTAGGGGGCAATGGTCCAGTCCCGGACGTAACCTAGCAGGTATTTTTAGAATGCACCGACTGGAGAGTTTTGTAAGAGCTTAATTATTAAAAGTAAATTGGGAACCAAACAAAGGGAAAGTTCAGAGTCGTATTTGTGTCCAAATCAAACCAGTATTCCAGCAGTGCTTGAGGGCCCGGGGATAGAGGGGGGCTCCCACGTGTCCGTTCCCATGTCTCTTATGGTCCTGTCTTGCTGGGAAAGCACCAAAAATGAACTTAGGGAAGAGCTGTGAGCTGTCCGTCATCGCCCTCACAGTCTGCCCAGCGCTTGGCGAAATCCGATGCTTGCAGGCCATGCTCGCTTTCTCCTCTCCGGAGAGACCCGGAATTTCGTGTTGATTTCTGTTGAACTTCATGTTAACTCTAGAACACCATTTCCTTTTTAAAAATAACTTCTATATCTTGGAAATGTGTTTTTCAGGAGGTACAAAATGAAAAAATACCTCACCGGTAATCTCACCATGCAGAGAAAACATACTTGGCTTTTTTTCTTTTTTCCCCACAGAAAATGGAATCCTGTATACAGTTTTATGTCCTATTTCTCCACTTAACGTTGTGTCTTGAGAATACTCTTTAAGCAAGATTTCCCTGTCCGCAGAGCCTCCCATAGGTGGATAGTACACGATTTATTTCATCAGTTCCTGTTGTGGGACTGATTTTTGTTTTCATTTTTGTAAATAGAAGTATCAGAATGTAAGATTTTAAGGATACATTTCTAGAAATATAGTGTATTAAAGGGTACAGATATATTTAAGATTTGATGTGTCTTGTCAGATTTCTTTCCAAAACTGGAAGTTCATCACAAGTATATGGGATTAGGAACACCTGGGCAGCTCAGTGGTTGAGCATCTGCCTTCGGCTCAGGCTCAGGTCGTGATTCTGGAGTCCTGGGATCTAGTCCCACATGGGGCTCCCCACAGGGAGCCTGCTTTTCTCTCTGCCTCTGTCTCTGCCTCTGTCTCTCATGAGTAAATAAAATCTTTTTAAAAAGTATATGGGATTACCTGTATCCTCGACTCTCACTAATGAACAAAAATCCCATATTCTATCTTTATTAATTTGAAAAAATAAGTGGTAAGCCAATTTGTTTTCATATTTCTAGCCAGATACTAATTTCTATAATCTAGATAAGACATGTGCTCTGTAAATATTTTCTCCCCGTCTATGCTTGTCTTTTCATTCCCCTGACCCAGCTCTTTGAAGAGCAGTTCTTTTTTTTTTTTTTTTTTTAATTTTTATTTATTTATGATAGTCACAGAGAGAGAAAGAGAGGCAGAGACACAGGCAGAGAGAAGCAGGCTCCATGCACCGGGAGCCCGACGTGGGAATCGATCCCGGGTCTCCAGGATCGCGCCCTAGGCCAAAGGCAGGCGCCAAACCGCTGCGCCACCCAGGGATCCCAAGAGCAGCAGTTCTTAATTTTCACAAAGTCCACTTGAGCACCTTTTTCTTCAATGGATAATAGTTTTGGTGTCATATCTAATAAGAAACTTGCCTAACTTAAGGTGACAAAGGTTTTTTTATTTTGTAGGACTTTAACAGTTTTCCATTTTTACATTTAGGTCTGGGATCCATTTGAGTCACTTTTTACATATGGTGTGTATAAGAATTATATATGTACCATAGACAGATCAAAGTTTGTTTTCTTTGCACTTTTGTCAAAAATCAGTTGACAAGGTGTTAGTCTGTTTCTAAACTGTTCCATTAGTTTCTGGGTCTGTGCTTTCACCCATTCTACGTTGCTTTGGTCGCTGTAGCTTTCCATAAGCACAAAGTAAATCAACTTTGTTCTTTTACAAAAACGTTTTGCCATATTGGTTCCTTTGCCTTTCCATTGGACATTTTAGAGTTGGCCTCTTGACAGGAACCAAAACAAGCACCTTCGTGGATTTTGATGATAATTGCATCGGATGCATAGACCAGTTTGAGGGAGAGTGGACGTCTTAATATTTGTCTTCCACTCCATGAACGCAGCGCAGTGCTCTGTTTTATGTAGGTCGTGGATTTCTTTTATCAGTGTTTTTAGTTGTTAGCATACGGATCTTGCATGCACACTGTGAATTAGTTCATTCTTAGAAAGTTTTCTATTTTTAATTGTTCATTGTATCTAGAAATACAATTGATTTTTTGTATATTGACCTTGTATCCTGACACCTTGCCAGATCCACTTATGTAGATTTTTAGAAGTTTTCTATTTAGTCATGTTGTCTGCAGCTTATTTATAATAAATGTTTCCTTTCTTTACCATCTTTCCAATTTTCCTTTCAAATGCCATTTATTTCTTTTCTTTGTCCTACTGCACTGGTTAGACCCTCCAGCTATTGATCAAAGCTGTGGTGAGGCCAGACACATCCTTGTCTTGTCACCAATCCTAGGAGGCAAGCATTCAGTCTTCTACCGTTAAGTAGGTTAATTGAAGGATTTTTGTAAATGGCCTTTTTAAGGCTGAGGAAATTCCTTTTTATTCCTGGTTTTCTGAGACTTGTTAATCATGAATGGACGTTGGGTTCTGTTGGATGTTTATTCTCCATCTATCGAAACGATCTTGTCTTTTATTTTTCCCTTCATAATATTGGTGTATGAATCACATCCATTTTTTTTGTAGGACTAGCCTTGAATTTCCAGAGTATTGTTATATTCCTTTGCTAGTATTTTATTGAGTATTTTTGTTCATAAGGGATATTGATATGTGGTTTCCTTACCTTTTAATGTCATTGTCCGGTCAGTGTAATGTTGCTCTTATAAAATGAGTTTCCCTCCTCTTGTATATTTATGGAAGAATATGGGTAGAATTAATATAATTTCTTCCCTAAATGTTGGACAGTATTCACCAACGATGCCATTTGGGCCTCTTTTTTTTTAATTTTTATTTATTTATGATAGAGAGAGAGAGCGAGAGGCAGAGACGAGACATAGGCAGAGGGAGAAGCAGGCTCCATGCACCGGGAGCCCGATGTGGGATTCGATCCCGGGTCTCCAGGATCGCGCCCTGGGCCAAAGGCAGGCGCCAAACTGCTGCGCCACCCAGGGATCCCTGGCCCTCTTTATTGGAAGGTTTTTATCTGAATTCAATTCTTTAAGTAGAATTATGCAGATTATTTATTTCTTGAGTTTTAGCAGTTTGACTGTCAAGGAAATTGTCCATTTCATCCAAGTTATCAAACTTATGAGCAGAGTTATTCATAACATTCTGTTTTGTCTTATTCTGCTCAGGCTGCTATAACAAAGTACCATAGGTGGTTCTTTCTTATTTTCTTTTCCTCCCCCTCCCCCTTCTCTTCCTCCCTCTTTTCCCCTCTCCCCCTCCCCTTCTCCTCCTCTTTCTTCTTCTTCTTCTGTATTCCAACCAAAGAGTCTATTTCATTTAGGGTTAGAAAGTTCTTCCCTTCATTTATGGTTAGAAAATGAGAAAAAGTTCTTTAATATTCATTTTTTAACACTTACTGCTTTTATTATGAATCATTTTATTTCTTCATTGAATTTTCACTTCTATTAATGATGACATAAGAGCTATTAATTTCACTATATTTTAAATTTTAGCCATTAACTAGAGCACTTAGCAATTCTACTTTTATGTCAGTTGATTCTTTGGTGTTTTGTGTAATTATACTGCCTTCACATAATTTCACTTATTTTCCAATATTGAATCTCTTATTTTTCTGCTTTAATTGCATAACTTCCAAAATAATGCTAAATAAAAGACAGATACAAAGTTGTTTGTCTTATTCATGACTGCATGGGAATGCCTTTGGTTTTGTTGTTAAGTATAATGTGGGCCATTGATTGAGGTACTCTTCATCCTGTTAAGAAGAAAAATCTCCCTGGTCCTATTTTTACCGAGATTTTTTTTTTTTAATCAAATGTAATATCAAATGCTGTGGCTGTCTAATCAGTTTGTTTTAATTTCCTTTGAAACTACTAAATTGATGAATAATATTTTTGGAATTTTACTTCTTCATACTAGATAACATTGATCTTTAGTTTTTGTGTGTACTTGTTTTTGTCAGGGTTGGGCCAGCTTCATAAAATTAAATGACATGGTCTCATCTCAGTGCATTAGCATGGTTTTGCTGCTTTGACTCAAGCGTACCCTTTGTAATTCCAGCGGAGTGGGAGTGGGGTGGCAAAAGGTAAGGTGATATTTATTTTTGTGGTGGTTACTCTCTTCTCCAAAGGGTCCTTCTTATTTTAATTCTGAACTCCATCAAGGTTATAATACTTAAAATTATTACAGGTAAAGAATTCACTCCAAATTACCACATAATATGTCCTAGTAGCATGATCTTGACCTACATCAATAAAAAGTATTTTATTCCTTAAAGAGACCTCAAACCTTATTCAGCCAACCTCCTCAGTTGAAAAATGGCAAAACATACAATTGTTGTGTCAAGAGTCACGTAGCTATGAGTCACTCTACAAAGAGAATTGTAACATATGTCTCTTGTGGGAATTGAAATGTATTATTTCTTTATTAGTCTCTGAATCACCCAGCAGAGTCAGCAGAATGAAGCACCATCATTTGAACTTTTACTGGTGACATTTTTGCTTCTTCCCAATATCTTTGAAAAAGTTCATCTATTGGCCCAAATCTAGATCAAACTCTTGTTGCCCAGCAGTTTACTCAGTAATGCCTGAGAGGATCCACTGATCAGATTAGATATTCTCTTAAATATCAACGAAGAAGTAGTTAGGATGTAATGGACTGCCAAACTAGGAGCCCTGCCAGTCTAAGAAAATATTATTATAAAGTTCTTTCTCTTCTCCTCTTATCCTTTCTTCACACCACTGGCAGCAAGTGCCGACTTGTCTTGCCAACAAGCTTATTCCACTACACCAAGTTACTTCCCTTTCTTTTTCTTCTGTGACCATTTAAGTTTGTGCCTCTGCTGCTTTGGAATTAGGACAGAATGTTTGTAATTACAATATTAAGGTGTACAATATTAAGGAGTCAACACTCAATATAATAATAAAATATTTTGCAGAGTGTAACATGGTTTACGTAGTCCTCGTATAAACTCTCATTTGATCCCAACTTCATTTCTGAGATGGTGAAAGTGTTACTCTCCCCATTTGACCCTTGAAATCAGGACTCAGAGGATGTGACTTGCGCAAAGTCTAACCACTTGGTAGACTTGGGTTCAAACCCAGTTTTTCTTATTCTCATTCCCATGTGTCCTTTTGTACAATATTAAACATACTCCGGGGCACCTGGGTGGCTCAGTGGTTGAGTGTCTGCCTTTGGCTCAGGTCGTGATCCGGGGTCCTGGGATCGAGTCTCACATCAGGCTTCCCCCAGGGAGCCTGCTTCTCCCTCTGCTCATGTCTCTCTGCCTCTCTTTCTTTTTTTTTTTTTAATTTTTTTTAAATTTTTTATTTATTTATGATAGTCACAGAGAGAGAGAGAGAGGCAGAGACACAGGCAGAGGGAGAAGCAGTCTCCATGCACCGGGAGCCTGATGTGGGATTCGATCCCAGGTCTCCAGGATCGCGCCCTGGGCCAAAGGCAGGCGCCAAACCGCTGCGCCACCCAGGGATCCCCTCTGCCTCTCTTTCTGTGTCTCTCATGAATAAATAAATAAAATCTTTGTAAAAAAAATAAAATAAACACACTCCCTCTTTGATATTAAAGATATTTTTATTTTTAATTTCATTTCCATTTTATGATGATAGTTTTTCATTGTACTAAAGATTTTACATAAATTAACTGACATAATTTTCATAAATGTGACTTGCCGAGAGCCACACAGCTAGTAAATAGTAGAGCCAAGGATTAAACCTACTTGGGCCATCTCCAGAGCCCACAGGCTTTTTTCTTTATTTTTAAGATTTATTTATTTTAGCGAGAGCATGAGTAGGAGAGGCAGAGGGAGAGGCTCAGGCTCCAGGCGGGGCTCAATCCCATGACCCCAGCCAAACCAAGAGTCCAATGCTCAATGACTCTATCCAGGCGCCCCTCCAGAGCCCATAGTCTTAACCATAACTTTAGATTCCTGGAATAAAAATAAAGTTCATCCATAATGCCACCTCTCAGAGGTCATTTGTTTTGCTTTCATATGTACAAAAACTGGGGTTGTATTCACACTGTTTTATAAGCTATTCTCACATTATGGCCTACATTTTCCCACCACTGACAAACACTTCCATTTTTAATGACTGCATTACAAAGATATACCATGGTGTATTAAGTGGACTTCCTGTTGGCCACATCTAGATTTTTTTGCCAAGATTTTTTCCTGTTCCAGGTAATTCTGCAACGTCTATCCATGCACAGAGATCTAGTACTCTGATCATTTCGTTGGACCGATTTCCTGAAAATGAAAGTTCTAGATCAACAAGCTACATTTTAAATCTGGATACAGTGTTATAACTATCTACCAGAAAGGTTCTAGATGAAGCTTTGTTAGAAAGTAAAACAAACTTTAAAAAAAAAAAAAAAAAAAAAAGGAAGTAAAACAAGCTTAAGGTCCTAATTTAAATATCAATGTGACAGGTGCCAAAGCAGTGGATAAAAATGTCCATTTCGTTACTGATTTATATTAAGCTTGGCCCTTATTTTTCCATGGCTAATAATATTGCAAGGTTCTAGAACTGGATGAAATTTCAGATATCAAGGTAAAACATTTTCTGCACAATATAACTATGGCTTTTAACTTTCTCTTGACGGGAAACTTGAAAGAGATAATTCCTTGGATTAATGCACAGGCAGCCAGCTTTTTTCTTTTTTTAAAGCATATGAAAGGAAACAAATTCTTTCCTACAGAGAAGTGTTAAATAATTGAACCTCATAGAGTGAAATTTGCATAAGCCCCTAAATAAAAAGTAGGAACTCTGATAATGAGAGATTCTGAAGGAAGTGTACATGAAGGTGCAGATAGTGTAGGATAACTCAGCATGGGGCCAGGTGGGATCTCTGTAAATCTGGATAAAGAAGAATCCAGACCACCCAGAGCCATTTTTCTGGACAGTGCCTTGGAGGCTGAGAAACTAGACTACAATTATAATACAGTAGTCACTTTTTATCACATTTGTGTTATAATACAAAGGAATCATAGCAGCTGTGAGTCTGTGCTTTGGAGTCAAATGGTTCTGGATTCAAGTCCTCCTCTACCACTGCCATCTTGTGTATGGTACTTTGCAAGTGTGTCAGTTTTCTCATCTGTAAAATAGTAGTAACACCTAACTCATGAGATTGTTGAGAGAATTAAATAGGACATTAATTCTATGAAGTACTTATAGAGTCTAGTGTATATTAAGTGCACAATAACGTTAGCTGCTATTGTGCATGGTTGACCCCCACCTTACCTGTTGTATTACCTAACTGGTGTTGATAAAGGCAGTGGGGAAATAACATGTAATGTGGTATATACAAATTCTCTAGCATCCAGATCCTGTTTAACATGTAAAATACAAATTTCCCCTCCTGATAACACACTTTCCAGACTTAAATTCAGGCCTTCCTCCAAAGCGGAGCCAGCCAGACCACATGTTTTGCCCCTCACTAGGATCTCAGTTACATGTGACTTGTGTCATTGTAATAAACCTCCCTCCCTGGGAGGGAGACCTTTACCAGGTCAGTGGGGAGGAACTCAGGCTTTACTTCATAATTTGGTTTGCCTTAACTGAAAACCTGCTTCTCTACACCAAGGAAACCTGCTGTAGCTCACAGATCCCTAACCAACATAGGTCATTATCTCCCACTCCTTTCTCATTCCCCACAACTCTGCCCCCAGGCCCTCTGTTCCATCCCTAGGCATGCCAGGGTTCTGTTAGCATAAGGTTGCCTCTATAGGCCTTAGTTCAAACATCTACTCTTTAGATAGCTCTCTCCAGACTGATGCTCAGTTGGCATCCCTTCAGGGAGCCTCGATCACCAACCACCAGGCCTCCAATTTCTTTCATGGCACTGGTTACTATCCAAAACTGTGTCAGTCATTCACTTTGATAATTATCTGTCTCCCTAGTGAGACAGGCAACTACAAAAGAGAGGTCTTGTTTGACTCCTTAACTGTAGTAATCTGGACCCTAAAACATGTATGGCATTTAATAGACACTCAAAGAATATTTATTGAATGACTGAATGAATACATCCTGCCCTCCATAACCTTACCCATGCTACCCCATGGATGTAAGTTTCAGATTCCTCATTGGTTAAGTGATGCTAGTAATGAGGATCAACTGAGTTAAACATATGCAAGTGCTTAGGATAGGCCATGGCACTAAACAGTCACTATTATGATGTCGAAATACATTCAGATTGCTGGGAGAATGGTCCTTGTAGGTTAAGACTGAGGTTTCTGTTTGCTTGTGCAACTTGGGCCTTCCTTACTTAGCTCCTAGAGGACTTGCCCTATGTGGGTCCCTATGTCTTAGAACCAAAAACAGAAAGTTGATTCTTTTTCTTGTTTGTAGTCCCTTTAACTTCCTTTTTTGATTCATCTCTTTTTAAGGAGATAATTCTCTACTGTTAGGTGCTTATGTGATCAGATTGAGCCCAGACAGCTAATCCAGGATACTATCCCTTTTTTTGAGTCTATAACCTTCATTGCATTCACAAAGTTCCTTTTGCCATATAATGTAACACAGGCACAGGTTCTAGTGATTAGGACCTGTACATTTTCGTGTGTGTGTGGGGGGAGGGAGAGGGTTATTCTGCCTACAGTATAAAATATTCAGAGGAAAAGAAGTATAATATTTAGGGGAAAAAAGCAAAAAGATTAAAAAAATTATAGATACTAAAGACAGGCAAAGACAGGCATATGATAAAACTATCATATACCTGATTTGTGTATCTGGAGAAAAATAATGTAATGGAATAAATGCATTCTATGATTCAAGCAAATTTTCTAGAAATGAGACCCAAGTCTTTAAAAAAAAGAGATGTACAGATGTCTGGGAAAACCTGATACAGAACAATCCATTTCCAGACATATGGATAAAACTAATGGATGTCAAAAATGAAGAAAAAAATTCATGAGTATCCAGTAAAAAATATTAAAGCAAATTATAACGCGAAGGGAGGAATCAAGCTGACCTCAAATTTCCTCAAAATAATATTGAGTTCTAGAAGACAGTGGAGTAATGCTGACAAAATCTTTATTTTTTTATTTATTTTTTCTGACAGAATCTTTAAATAAATGAAGTATAATCCAATTTTTTCATATCTTCCTATTACACTTAGTGTTCAGTTAGGAAAAAGAAAGTATTGTGGATGTTTTGAAGAAATATAATAGATTGTAGAGAAAATTTAACACAAGATATTAATTATACAAAAAGAGTTCTATCTAGACTAGTTACTTCAAGAAGCCATTACCAGCCCTGAAGCTAAAGAATCAGAGTAGGCAATGGTTTTACCCAGAGCCCACAGTTATTTCTGTAATGGTGGGGCAGCTCTTGGAACTGCCAACACTACATTATACCCAGGAATGCATATTCCTCCTGATGCTGCAGAAGCCCATGAGTCCAAAGTGCCCGCTGTTCCCAGGCTAAGAGCCCACAGATGCTATGCTGGCAAGACTGCATCTGTGTGGCTGTTACTCTGGGAAGCATAATATCTGGGTAGGAAGCAGTGGTCAAGATTTACCTGCCTTTGCTACTGATACCACTGCCAGACACACTTACTAAAAGCAAAATAAAGAAATGCTTCTGCTGAATAAAAAATGTTGGAAAGAATGTGGAGAAAAAGAAACCCTAATGCACTGCTAGTGGAAATGCAAATTGGTGCAGCTACTCTGGAAAACAGTATGAAGTTTCCTCAAAAAATTAAAAATAGATTTACCATATGATCCAGTAATTCCACTACTGGGTATTTAACCAAAAACAATGAAAACACTAATTCGAAAAGATGTTTATTGCACCATGATTTACAATAGCCAAGATATAGAAACAACCAAAGTATCTATCAATAGATGAAAAAGATGTCTCTCTCTCTCTCTCTCTCTCTCTCTCACACACACACACACACACACACACACACATACACACACAATGGAATATTACTCAGCCACAAAAAAGAATGGAATCTTGCCGTTTGCACCAACATGGATAGATCTAAAGAGTATAATGCTAAGTGAAAGTCAGTCAGAGAAAGACAATACCATATAATTTCACTCTTATGTGGAATTTAAGAAACAAAACAAGTGGGCAGCCCGGGTGGCTCAGCAGTTTAGCGCCGCCTTCAGCCCAGGGCATGATCCTGGAGTCCCAGGATCGAGTCCTGCGTCAGGCTCCCTGTATGGAGCCTGCTTCTCCCTCTGCCTGTGTCTCTGCCTCTCTCTCTCTGTGTGTCTCTCATGAATAAATAAATAAAATCTTTAAAAACAAAACAAGTGAAAAAAACATAAAAAAGACTCTTAAACATAGTGAACGAACTGGTAGTTGCCAGAGTTGCCAGTTGCCAGAACTGGCAGGTGGAGGGATGGGTGAAATAAGTGAAGGGGACTAAGAGTACACTTATTATACTGAACACTAAGTAATGTATAGAATTGCTGAATAATTATATTGTACACCCAAAACTAATATAACAGTACATGTTAGTTGTACGTGAATAATCCAAAAAAATATTCCACCATTCTCCCACCTTCCAATTTCCTACCAAAATGCCCCATAGGCAGAACCTAAGTGGAAGCCAGATTGCAAAGAGATGTGGAAATGTAATGTGCAGGTTTCTGTTCCCAATGCTCAGAAGAGAACATGGAAGCCTGTGAATAAAGCTGAGAGACAAGAGACCAATAATTGGCACACTAGACAAATTGTATTACCATCTAAAGGAAACAGCCATTTCCAGGCAAGATAGGGTAAAGGAAACTAGATTTACCCTTCTGCAAAACAGTTTAAAAAACAACACAGACAAAACACATAAACAATGGTTTTAAAGACACCAGATGTGGGATCCCTGGGTGGCGCAGCGGTTCGGTGCCTGCCTTTGGCCCAGGGCGCGATCCTGGAGACCCAGGATCGAGTCCCACGTCGGGCTCCCGGTGCATGGAGCCTGCTTCTCCCTCTGCCTGTGTCTCTGCCTCTCTCTCTCTCTGTGTGACTATCATAAATAAATAAAAATTAAAAAAAAAAGACACCAGATGTTAGGCAATGAAGGACAGTGATCTCTGAAAGAGAGAAGTCAAAGAAGGTGAGGCCTATGAGTGCTGCACCTTACTGTCTTGTGAGAGTTTCCAGGCTGTGGCAAAAGGACAGGGAACTAAAATGGAACCTGGAAAACCCTCTGAGGCAAGGTGGTGCTTCTGAGACCAAAGTGGCTACATTCACAGGATAAAGTACCATAGTGATGACAGCCGCACAAAGAGAAAACCCTAGAGATCTAAAGAAGGATCACCTTAAGTGTTCATCAGAGTACTAACCAGCCCTCGGTCAGTAAGGAAATTAATAGAGGCCTGTGAAAGAGTCATCAGAGGATTAGAGGGACAGGATGACAGAGGTCTGGGAATAGTGTCAACTCCTATCAATTAGGCTCATTGTTCATATAGTTTTGAGTAGAGGACTCAGAAAGGTCTCACTTCAACAAAAGAGAATAGGTAATCCTAGACTAAGCACTGCTCTGAATCCACCTAAAAAATCATCAAAACTAGACCACCCCAAGTCAAACCATTCTCAAGTAACTTAATGGTATCACAGGATGAAGCTCAAGAAGATTTATAGGAATGCAAAAATATCCAGGACTCACTATGGCAAAAGTCATAATGTCTGAAAGACAATCAAAGAAGACCAGGAATTCAAAGAAGTTGTAAAAACACAGCCATAGTGAGGAGAATAATCAACCAACTGATAACAACCAAGAACAGCCACAGAAGATAAAAGAAAAGTGAAATAAAATAATTTTTAAGTCTTTTTTAAAGATTATTTATTTATTTTAGTAATTTCTACACCCAATGTGGGGCTCGAACTCATGACCCTGAGATCAAGAGTCATGAGATCAAGAGTCAGTCATATTCTTTTGCCTGAGCGAGCCAGGCACTTGTAAATCTGTATTTTATATGTTAAAAAGATAAGAGAAATGAAGGTATAAAACAGACTAAATCATACTTTTTGGGGTTAGAAACTATAAGGTCTAACATGAAAAATATGCCAGATGAGATTAATGGTAAATTAAATATTATGGAAGAAAAGTTTAGTGAACTTGAAGCAATACCAATAAAAACTATTCTAAATGAAACATAAAGGGAAAAAATAATGAAAAGAGCACCATTTCTTAATGTTAAGAAACAGTAAGCAACCTAATATATGGATAAATAGCATTCACAAGGAGAGGAGAGAGAGCAGGAGACTAAAAAAATATTTTTTAAAGAAATCATAGTTGAAATTTTTCCAAATTTGATAAAAATTATAAACAGAGATCCAAAATATTTAATAAATCCCAAGCATATGAAACATAAGGGAAACTAAATCAAGGTACCATATAATCAAATGACTAAAAATCAATAAAAAGGAGAAAATATTATAGGCAGTGAAAGAAAACCAGTGTTATACAGGAGAACAAAGAAAAGGATGCTATCAGATTTCTCAATGGAAATAATGCTAAAAAGAAGCCACCAAAGCATTTTTAAAGTACTGAAAGAGTGGGTGGCTCAGCAGTTTAGTGCCTGCCTTCAGCCTGGGCGTGATCCTAGAGACCTGGGATCGAGTTCCACATCAGGCTCCCTGCATGGAACCTGCTTCTCCTTCTGCCTGTGTCTCTGCCTCTCTCTCTCTCTCTCTCTCTCTCTCTCTCTGCCTCTCATGAATAAATAAATACAATCTTAAAAAAAAATACTGAAAGAGGAGCGCCTCAGTGGCTCAGTCAGTTAGGGGTGGGACTCTTGATTTGGGCTCAAGTCATGATCTCAGGATTTTGAGATCAAGCCTCATGTAAGACTCTGTGCTAGGAGTAGTGTTTGCTTAAGATTATTTCTCTCCCTCTCCCTCTGCCTTTGTGTATGCACAAGCACTCGGGTGGGTGTACTCGTGCGCTCTCACTCTCTCTCTCTCTCTTGCTCTCTCTCTCGCTTGCTCTCTCCCTCTCTCAAATAAATAAAATACTAAGAGAAAAAAAGACTTTGTAAACCTTAAATTCTATACCAAGCAAAATATCTTTCAGAAACATTGGAAAACCAAGTAAAAATTGTCAGAATCAAAATTTTCAGGACTCTGGTTAATAACAAAAAGAATGCTGAATTATGAAAAAGGCAACTGAAAAAATGGTATTAATGCTTTGTGGCATTTCTATTTATCCTGGCCCCATGCATCCCTGGCTCAGGGGTAGATAGTCTGGATGATGGCAGCCTGCATTATCACCATGAGACCCTGGTCCTTGGTTTTCAGAGAGAAGAGCACGTTGTCTTTCATTTTCAAAGAAATATGTTTGTCTGTTCTAACCTGTGTGGGGGCTACCTGAAAGTGCTTGCTTTTGTTTGCCCTAACTTGGAAGTCACTCGGGGCAGAAAAGTGGTTTTACAGTCAGAATTCCTTGTAATCCTTGCAAGGCAAATGAACTACTGCTGTTTCCTTGGCAAAAGATTACAGCCGAGGCATGTGATATGCCCAGTGATGTGCCCAAAGCTTGGCAGGAAAAGCTGGGAAGAGTTTTTGTTTTTGTTTTTGTATTTTTGTAAATTAGGACATTCAAAAGTGACTACATTTATTGAGAAACCAAGAAAGCCATGTATATGCCCAAAGTAGGATGTGTGTAGAAAAGACTCAGAAAGACACTAAACTTTCACCCCTGGCTGATCTCTGACCGCAGCACGAGGAAGAAATAGAGGCTCAGCATCGTAAATGACCTGTCAAAGCACTGAAGGAGTGCTCCAACACAGTCTGAAAGTATTTTTCCCATTTCTTTTTTTTTCTTGTCTTTTCCTTTAGTTCCAGACACTCAAAGAAATCTCTGTCAAAACACCAACTGATCACAAGCTAAAAGGAACAGAGGCTTCAGAAATCTCACATGACAAAGAATATGGACTTTACAGAAATAGTTTTTAAAGGCCACTGAAAAACTAAATAGCTATAGTCCACAGCTAGCAACAAAATAAACCCTAAAATGAGAGAAAAATCTGATTTCCAGAGTTGCCATATTTATATTCAAATGCTCAGTTTTCAACAAAAATTAGGAAGCATATAAAGTAACAAGTATAGCCCATTCACAGAAGAAATCTTTTAAAAACTGCGTCAGAGACATTGAACTTACTAGATGAAGACTTTAAATAGATTGTTTAAAATATGCTTGAAAAGCTAAAGGAAACCACAGATGAAGAGCTAAAGGGAACAAGAAGAATAGTATCTCAATGAATAGGGATCATCATAAAGAAACACAAATTAGGGGTGCCTGGGTGGACTCAGTGGGTTAAGAGTTTGCCTTCGGCTCAGGTCATGATCTCAGGGTCCTGGGACAGAGCCCTGCATCTGGCTCCGCCAGTGGGGAGTCTGCTTTTCCTTCTCCCTCTACCATTCCCTGTGCTTGTGCTGTCTGGCTCTCTCTATCTCTCTGTCAAATAAATAAATAAAACTTAAAAAAAAAAAGATACACAAAATATAAAAAGGAACCAAACAAAAGTACTGGAACTATAGAGTACAATAATTGAAATGAAAAAATAAATTGATAATATGTGAAATATAGTCTAGAAGCATAGGCTCACTAAAAGACAGACCTAATCATAGGAGTATAGAACATTTCCCCGTGCCTACACCTTAGCAGTACATTTCTGAAGGTTTATTTACAGAAGATACTTTTATTGAGTTCATCATACTCAGTTACAAAATTTAAAAAAAATTAAAGGCATACTAAAAGGCAAAAAACAGTTTGAAGAGTAATGTAAACATCAGAACCAGACTCAAATATGGCAAGGATGTTGGAATTTTCAGGCTGGGAATTTAAAACAACTATGATTAATATGCTAAAGGCCCTAATAGATAGGAAACATACAAGCAATATAAGCAGAGAGATGGAAATTCTAGTAAAGAACCAAAAAGAAATGCTAGAGACTAAAAACATTATAACTGAAATGAAGAATGCCTTTGCTGGCTTTATTAATAGACTTCACATACCTGAGGAAAAAAAAATCTCTGAACTTGAGAATATCTTGATAGAAACCTCCAAAACTGCAAAACCAACAGATAAAAGACTGAAAAAAGGGTAACACAGTATCCAAGAACTGGGGAACAACTACAAAATGTGTAACACATACAGCTTAAAACAGAAGATTGTAACAGAAGGAGAAGAAAAAGAAAAAGGAGTAGAAGAAACATTTGAAACAACAAGGACTGGGAGTTTCCTCAAATTAATGCTGAACACCAAATTGCTGATACAGGAAGCTCACAAACACACTAAGTATGATAAATACCAAAAAAAAACTATACCTAGGAACATTACTTTTAAAAACAAAACAAAACACAACAGAAAACAAGAGATAAAGAGAAAATCCTGAAGGAAGCTAGAGGGAAAAACACCTTACTTATAGACGAACAAAGATACATCTAAACATAAGACTTCTCCTCAGAAACCATGCAAAAGAGTGGTGTGCCTTTAAAAGGCTCAGAGAAAAAACTCACCAACCTAGAATTCTGTATCCTGTGAAATTATCCTTCAAAAGTGAAAAGGAAATTAAGACTTTCTCAAACAAAAATTGATAGATTTTTTTTTCCCCAGTAGACTTACCTTGCAAAAAACCTTCCTTTAGAGAGAAGGAAAATGATATAAGTCAAAAACTCAGCTCTACTAAAAGAAAGGAGGAGCACTGGATAAATTGAAGGTAAAATAAAAGTTATTGTCCTTATGTTTAACTGATCTAACAGATTACGTTTGTTCAAAATAATAAGAACAACAATGTATATATATGCTTATGTATAAATAAAATAAGTGATAACAATGATATCACTTATGATATTAGGGAAGAAATGGAGGAATTAGCATTATTTGTTTTTTCTTTAAGATTTTATTTATTCATGAGAGATGCAGAGAGAGGCAGAGACAACAGGCAGAGGGAGAAGCGGGCTCCATGCAGGAAGCCCGATGTGGGACTCGATCTTGGGACTCCAAGATCACGCCCTGAGCCAAAGGCAGATGCCTAACTGCTGAACCTCCCAGGCATCCCCATTATTTGTTTTTTAAAAGGTATTCACACTACCTGGGAAACAGCACAGTGTTATTTGAAAGTAGGCTTGAATTAGTTATAAATGTATTGCAAATTCTAGGGCAATCACTGAATAAAGGGGTAAAGTATAAATTATATGCTAAAAGGAGAGAAAATGAAATTATATAAAATGCTTAATTAAAATGACAAAAGGCAGAAAAATATTGGAAGACAAAAAATAAGAACAAAGGCAACAAATTGAAAAAGGCAACAGATATGGTAAATATTAATCCAACTGTATCAATAATAACTTTGAATATAAATGGTCTAACTGTGCCATGTGTTGGAATGGATCAAAAAACAAGACCCAGGGCACCTGGGTGACTCAGTCAGTTAAGCATATGGCTCTTGAATTTGGCTGATGTCATGATCTCGAGGTCCTGAGATAGAACCCTGAGTTACGCTCCATGCTTAGTGAGGAGTGCAATGCTTAAGATTCTCTCCCTATGCTTCTCCCCTCACTCAAGCTTTCTCTTGCTCTCTTTATCATGCACACATGTACACTCATGCTCTCAAATAAATAAAATCTTTTTTAAAAAGGATCCAACTATATATTAACTTATTTTAAATATAAAAAATATATAAATTAAAAGTAAAGGGATGGAGAAAGAGATAACATGCCAACTCTAAACCGAACAAAGTGGGAAAAGCAATATTAATTTCAAACAGAGAACACTTCATAAAAAGGAAAGTTTTTAGGGATAAAGAGGGGCATTATTGTAGTGTTAAAGGGATCAATTTTCCAAGAAGACATAACATGACTTAACATGTATGCACCAAACAACAGAGCATCAAACAACATCAGGCAAAGACAGAACTGCAAGGAAAAATAGATGTATCCATTATTATAGTTGGAGACTTTAATACACCTGTGTCAGAAATGAACAGATCTAGCTGGCAGAAAACCACTGAATACATACTAGAAATCAACAACACCATTGATGAACTGGATATAATGCACATCTATAGATTACTTCATCCAACAAGAAACTACACATTCTTCTCAAGTTCCTATGGAACATTCACCAAGATAGACCACATTCTAAGCCATAAAACATACCTTAACAAATTTCAAAGAATATAAATCATATAATGACTTCTTCTGGACCATAGTAGAATTAAACTAGAATTTAATAACAGAAAAGAGGGACACCTGGGTGGCTCAGTGGTTGAGCATCTGCCTTTGGCTCAGGTCATGATCCAGAGTCCCGGGATCAAGTCCCACATCAGGCTCCCCGTGTGGAGCCTGCTTCTCCCTCTGCCTGTGTCTCTGCCTCTCTCTCTGTGTCTCTCATGAATGAATAAATAAAAATCTTTTAAAAAAATAACAGAAAAGATAGCTAGAAAATATCCAAATACTCAAAGAATAAACAACACATTTCTAAGTGACACATGGGTCAAAGAAGAAATCTCAAGAGAAATTTAAAAATATTTGACCTAAATGAAAATGAAAACACAAGTTCTCAAAATCTGTGGGATATAGTGAAAGGACTGCTCAGAGGGATATTTATAGTATTGAATGTACATACTAGAAAAGAAGAAAGATTAAAAATAATCTAAGCTTCTACCCTAGGAAACTAGAAAAATAAGAGCAAATTAAACCCAGACTATACCAAATAGAATAAATAATAAAAATATGAAATCAAAAACAGGAAATTAGTGGAGAAAATCAATGAAACAAATAGCTGGTTCTTTGAAGAAATCAATAAAATCAATAAGCCTCTAGCCAGGATAACTAAGAAAAAAAGGTGAGGACACAAATTATTAATATCAGAAATGAAAGAGAGAACAATAATACAGACCCCATGGAGATTAAAAGAATGATAAAAGAATACTATGAACAACTATCTGCCCACATTTGATAACGTAGACAAAATGGATGAATTTCTTGAAAGATACAACCTGCCAAAATTCACACAAGAAGAGATAAGCAACTCAAAAAGAGAGAGAGAGAGAGAGAGAGAGAGAGAGAGAGAAGCAATATTTATTTAAAAAATCAAATCTAAAATTAATAGGCGTTAGAAGAAAAGGCGAGAACGACCCCCGGACCGGCCAAAGCCCGCCTGCCGCTGCATCTCCGTGTCCAGTGCTTATGTCCGCCCCTGTGGCCACCATGCCTAAGAGAAAGGCTAAAAGGGATGCTAAAGGAGATAAAGGCAAGGTGAAGGATGAGCCACAGAGAAGATCTGCAAGGTTATTTGCTAAACCTGCTCCTCCAAAGACAGAGCCCAAGCCTAAAAAGCCTCTGCAAAGAAGGGAGAGAAGGTACCCAAAGGGAGAAAGGGAAAGCTGATGCTGGCAAAGATGGAAATAACCTTGCAGAAAATGGAGATGCCAAAACAGACCAGGCACAGAAAGCTGAAGGTGCTGGAGATGCCAAATGAAGTATGTGCATTTTTGATAACTGTACCTCTGGTGATTGTACAGTTTGAAACACTACTTTTTATCAAGTTTTATAAAAATGCAGAATTTTGTTTTCCTTTTTTTTTAAGCTATGTTGTTAGCACACGGAACACTTCCTTGTTGTTTTGGGGGAAGGGCATATGTCACTAATAGAATATCTCCGAAGCTAAATTAATAGCAAGGGGAAAAACACCTTTCCCTTCTAGTTTTGAGAAACTTCCTCTTGGCTCCCAGGAGGAGGGACTCCTTGATGTTGACACACATGAGGCACCTTAGTGGTGTGCAAAAACTAAAATTCATTTTTTATGCCCTCTTTTTCCTCTGCCTTCAACATAGACTTGACTCCCTTAAGCCCAGAGACCTGTTGGAATCTGACCCCATGAAATGGTTCCCAGTATGTCAGGCAATCTGGACTTTACAGTGTCACCACTGAGGTGGCATCCCTCAAAAGAGTTCCTTTTTTTTAGCTTGTGGATCTTCAGATTGATAATTCTGCCATTTTCATTTCATTTCCTGAAAGTCAGGGTCAGCTTGTGAAAAGTTGTTAAACAACATCCTAAATGTGAATTGTCAACCCTCACTCTAAACTTTCCCTGTTCAGAGCACCACATGAAGGCTTCACTGGGTTTTATAGTGGCTTTCTGATGTTGGTAGTCCATTGAAGAAGGGAGCTTGAAAGTTGCTGTATACTGTTAACGATCGTCCGCCCATGTCCCGCCTGAAATACTATGATTGTTTATGAAAAGTATCTTTAATAACGCTGGATACAGTTTGGCTTGGGAAAATAAATAAATAGATAGATAGATAGATAGATAGATAGATAGATAGATAGATAGATAGAATTAATAGCCTTCCAAAAGAGAAAGTAGCAGGCCAAGATGGGTTCACTGGTAAACTATATGAAACATTTAAATCATATCAATTCTCTAGAATCTCTTTCAGAAGTTAAAGGCAGAGAGAATTCTTCCTGACTCATTCTATGAGCCTAGCATACCCTAAAACCAAATACAAAATACTGAAAGCAGACAAAAACATCATAAGAAAACTGCAAATCAGTATCTCTTATGAACATAGACACAAGAATCTTCAAAATAAAATTGGCAAATCTTTCCAATAATGCATAAAAAGGGCTATATACCACAAACAAGTGAGATTTATCCCAGGTATGTAAGGCTATTCAGATTAGAAAATCAATTAATAAGTCTGGGTCTCCTTTAAGAGGCCAGAAAGGAAGGGTTTAGCTTTGGCGACCAACATGTGATTTGGTTTGAGTTTCTACCTGGGATTGGGTTCATGGCCATGTGCTTGTTCATCCTCCATATAGCCACTACACACATCCACAGGCTCACTAATGGGGGCAAGGAAAAAAGGGCTGCCTATTATTCATATCACCGGAGTTTGATGGAAAGAGATAGGCACATCTCTGGAGTTAGTTGTTACTTACTATGCATCAAAGGGTTTGGAAAATACTGATTAAAGAATAATTTTCCTGATTGATGAAAAATAACTTGGTTATGCTCATCTACCCCTTCTAGATGGTAACGCAGTGTATTAATGTAGTACATAATAAAAACAACAAAAAAGTGAAAAAAAAGAAAAAAAATTGATGTAATCCATCAGACTAATACACTAAAGAAGAAAAATAACATGATCATATCAATAGACGTAGAAAAAGCATTTGACAAGATCTAACATCCACTAATGATAAAAACTTGGTAAACTAAGAGAGGAACATCCTCAACTTGATAAAGTATATCTGGAAAACCCTACAACATCATACTTAATGGTGAGAAATTTGCAGCTTTCCAAGATCAGGTAAAGAATGTCCCCACTCACCACTTCTTTTCAACATTGTACTGAAAGTTGAAGCTAATGAAATAAAGCAAGAAAAGGAAATAAAATGTATACAAGTTGGGAAGGAAAAAATAAAATTGTCTTTGTTCACAGATAATATAACTGTGTATGTAGAAAATCCAAAATAACCAACAAAATACTCCTGGAACTAAGAGGCAGTTACAGCAATACTGCAATGTTTACGTATAAAAGTCCATAATTTTCTATATACCAGAAATGAACAAGTGGAATTTGAAATTAAAAAACATAATATCATTTCTTAGCACTTCAAAATAATGAAGTACTTAAGTATACATCTACCAAATACGTATAAGATCTAGAATGAGAAAAACTACAAAAATCAGATGAAAGAAATTAAAGAAGAGCTAAATAAATAGATAGTCCATGCTGATGGATGGCAACAGTCAATATTGTCAAGAATACAGTGCTTCTCAACTTGATCTATAGATTCAATGCAATCCCAACTAAAATCCAGCAAGTTATTTTGTGGATATCGACAAAATTATTTTGATGTTTATATGGAGATGCAAAAACCCCAGAACAGACAACACAATATTGAACATAAGAACAAAACTGGTGGTGGTGGTGGTGGTGGTGGGGAGATGCCTGAGTGGCTCAGTCAGTTCAGTGTCCAATTCTTGGCTTTGGCTCAGATCATGATCTCATGGATCATGAGACCAATGCCTGAGTCAAACTCTACACTCAGTGTGGAGTCTGCTAGATATCCTCTCCTTCTCTGCCACTCTCCCTGCTTACTCTAGCTCTTTTTCTCTCTCTCTCAAATAATAAATCTTTTTTAAAAATATAAAGAATAAAACTGAAAGATTATCACTTTAAGATTTACTCAAAGTCCAGCATAATCAAGACAGTGTGGTAATGGTGAAAGAATAGATAATAGATCAATGGAACATAATAGAAAGCCTAGAAATAGACACATGTAAATAAGTGCAATACAATGGAGAAAATATAGTCTTTCCAATAAATGGTGCCAGATAACTGTATATCCACATGGAAAAAATTGATTCTAGGCAGACTTTATATCCTCCACAAACATGAACTCAAAATGGATCACAGACCTAAATGTAAAACACAAACAATAAAACTATATAACTACACAGGAAAAAATATAAATGATCTTACATTTGGCAATGACTTTTTACCTATGATACCAAAGGTGTAATCCATGAAAGATATAATTGATAAGCTGGACTTCATTTTTTAAAAAAGTCTGTTCTTTGAAATACAGAATCAAGAATATGAAAAGACAATCCACAGACTGGGGAAAGATATTTCAAAAGATATATCTAATAAAGGACAGCTCAGCAAAATATAAAAAAGAACTTTCAAAACCCAACTAAGAGGGGCACCTGGGTGGCTCAGTGGTTGAGCATCTGCCTTTGGCTCAAGTTGTGATCCTAGGGTTCTGGAATCGAGTTCCTGCATCAGGCTCCCCACGGGGAGCCTGCTTCTCCCTCTGCCTATATCTCTGCCTCTCTCTGTGTCTCTCATGAAAAAATACATAAATTTTGTTTTAAAAAAGACCCAACTAAGAAAATAAACAATCTGATTTTTAAAAAATTAGCTAGAGACTTTAACAGACACCTCATAAACAGATGTCAAATAAACATATGAAAAGATGCTCTGTATCATACATCATCTGGGAAATTGAAATTAAAACAATGAGATACCACCTCATACCTATTAGAATAGCCAAAAACCTAAACACTGACAAACACTGTCAATGATGTGGAGCAACAGGAACTCTCATTTATTGCTGGTGGGAATGCAAAATAGTACAGCCAGTTTGTACTGGAAGTTTGGCAGTTTCTTACAAAGCTAAATACTTGTAGCATATGGTCTAGCAATTGCATTCCTTGGCATTTAATCAAAATAATTGAAAAATTATGTCCACACAAAATCCACACAGATGTTTATAGCAGCTTTATTCATTATTAGCCAAAACTTGGAAGCAACTAAGCAGTCCTTTGGTAGGTTCCATCACCATTCCATCATCCATTCACCAATGGATAAATAAACTGTGGTACATCCAGGCAATGAAAAATTATTCAGTGATTTTCTTAAATGAATTATAAAGCCAAAAATGACATGGAGGAATCTTAAACACATACTACTAAGTGAAAAAAGTCAATATGAAAGGCTACATACTACACAATTTCAATTATATGGCATTTTCGGAAAGGCAAAACTGTAAGACAGTAAAAAAAAAAAAAAAAAAAAATCAGTGATGGGACACCTGTGTGGCTCAGTGGTTGAGCATTTGCCTTTGGTTCAGGTTGTGATCCCAGAGTTCTGGGATTGATTCCTGCATCAGGCTCCCTGCAGGGAGCTTGCTTCTCCCTCTGCCTATGTCTCTATCTCTCTCTCTGTGTCTTGCATGAATAAATAAATCTTTTTTTTTTAATTTTTTTTCTATTTATTTGTGATAGTCACACACACAGAGAGAGAGAGGCAGAGACATAGGCAGAGGGAGAAGCAGGCTCCATGCACCGGGAGCCCGACGTGGGATTCGATCCCGGGTCTCCAGGATCGCGCCCTGGGCCAAAGGCAGGCGCTAAACCGCTGCACCACCCAGGGATCCCATGAATAAATAAATCTTAAAAAGAAAAAAAAGTGGTTGCCAGGGGTTGGGGTGAGCAGGCTGAGTAAGAGGAGCATGGAGGATTTTTAGGACAGTAAAAATACTGTATGATAACATAATGATGAATACATTCATTTCACATTTGCCAAAAGCCATACAATGTACAGAAAAAGTCATTCCTAATGTAAACTATGGGCTTTGGTGCTAATGATGCATCAATATAGGTTCATCAATTGTAGCAAATGTACTAACTACTCCAGTGGGGAATGCTGATAACAGGGGAAGCCATGCATGTGAGAGCACATGAGTTGTTATATGGAAAATCTCTGTCCCTGCTTAATATTGCTGTGAACCTAAACTGCTCTGAAAATTGAAGTCTATTTTTTAAAAAAGAACAAGAAAAGTGAACAGAGCATAAGGTGCCTATTGGATGCCATCAAACATACTACCTTATAGATAATAGGAGTCCTAGGGAATATTTGCAGAAATGATGGCCAAAACTTTTCAAATTTGATAAGTTTGGAAATCAATTTGATAAATTAAACCAAAATGATAAACAAAAGAAATCTACACAGCAATACATTATATTCAATTCAATTCAGTTATATTCCATTCAAAAGCCAGACACAAGGAAAATCTAGAAAATCTAGACAAAAGTTGACTTCTCATCAAAAACCACAGAGGCAAGAGAATAGTAAGATAACATATTTATAGAAAGCAGCAAAAGCAATGCTCAGAGGAAAATTTACTACTGTAAATGCCTACATTAAAAAAGAAGAAACTGGAAGCCCATAACTTAGCTTTACAACTCAAGAAATTGGAAAAAAAGAAGGCCAAACTAAACCAAAAGCTAGCAGAGGAAATAAATAATAAAGATTAGAGATGGGGCACCTGGGTGGTCCCAGTCGGTTAAGTGTCTGACTCTTAATTTTGGCTCAGGTCATGATCTCAGGGTTGTGAAATTGAGCCCTATATCAGGGTCAGGGCTCACCATGGAGTCTGCTTGAGATTTTTTTCTCTCTCCCTCTAAAATAAATAAATATATTAAAATCTTAAAGATTAGAGATAAACATATAAACAACTAGTAAGACAACAGAGAGAGCCAATGAAACCAAAAGTTGGTTCTTTGAAAAGATTAACAGAATTGACAAACTTTTAGTTAGACTAAGGAAAAACAAGCAAATAACTAAAATCAGAAATAAAAGTGGGGATAGTACTACTGACTTTACAGAAGTAAGAATAATAATAATAAGAGAATACTAAGAACAATTATATGCCAACAAATTATAAAACCTACACAAAATGGACACATTCCTAGAAAGATACAAATTACCAAAACCCACTCAAGAAGAAATAGAAAATCCAAGTAGGCCTATAGTATACTCTAGCAAGTATACAGATTGAATCAGTAATCATAAACCTCTAAACATGAAAAACTCAGGTCCAGATGGCCTCGCTGGTGAATTTTCCCCAACATTTAATGAAAGAATGAAAAGTAATCCTTCTCAAACTCTTCCAAAAAATAGAAGGAAGACTTCCTAACTTATTCTGTGAAGCAAGTATTACACCAACACCAAAGTAAGGCTGACAAAGATACCATTAAAAACCTACAGACAGGGATGTCTGGGTGGCTCAGCAGTTTAGCACCTGCTTGCGGCTCAGAGAATGATCCTATAGTCCCGGGATCGAATCCCACATCAGGCTTCTGCATGGAGCCTGCTTCTCCCTCTGCCTGTGTCTCTGCCTCTCTCTTTCTCTCATGAATAAATTAAATAAAATATTTTTAAAAATCCAGACTGATATTCTTTATTAATGTAGATCCAAAAATTCTTCTTTTTTTTTAAAAGATTTTATTTATGTCTTCTTCTAAGGTAAGATTGTCGGGCAGCCCCAGTGGCTCAGTGGTTTAGCACCTGCCTTCTGGCCCAGGGCATGGTCCTGGAGCCCTGGAATCGAGTCCCATGTCGGACTCCCTGCATGGAGCCTGCTTCTCCCTCTGCCTGTGTCTCTGCCTCTCAGCTCTCTCTGTGTCTCTCATGAATAAATAATAAAATCTTTAAAATAAATTCATTGTCTTTCTATATATAAACAATGAACTTGAAAACAAAATTTACAAAATAATTAATTTGTAATTGCACACAAAATAAAATAACTAGGAATAAATTTAATCAAGAAAGTGAGAAATGTGTACACTGAAAAATATAAAGCATTGCTGAAAGCAACGAAAGGATATTTTTTTTTAAAGATTTTATTTATTCATGAGAGACACAGGGAGAGAGAGAGAGAGGCAGAGACACAGGCAGAGGGAGACGCAGGCTCCATGCAGGGAGCCCGATGTGGGACTTGATCCCGGGACTCCAGGATTGCTCCCTGGGCCAAAGGCAGGCACTAAACCGCTGAGCCACCCAGGGATCCCTCTGAAAGGATATTTAAATAAATAAAAAGGCATCCCATGTCCATGGATTGGAAGATAATATTCTTAAAATGCTAGTATTACCCAATGCAATCTACATCTTCAGTACAATTGTATCAAAATCCTAGAAGAAAACCTAGTAGAAAATCGTTGTGATTTTGAATTAGGTAAGATATGGCATCAAAAGGACAATACATACAAGAACAGATTGATAAACTGCACTTTATCAAATCTGAAAACTTCTGTTCTTCAAAAGACACTGTTAAGAGAATAAAAGACAATGATGTGTACTGAGAGGAAAAAATCTTTGCAAATCATATGCCTAAGAAAATATTTGTATTGTGAATATAAAAGAACTCTCATAATTCAAAAATAAGAAAGCAGCTCAATTTAAAAAATGGGTAGATGATTTGAATAGACATTTCATCAAATAAGATATATGGATAATAAGGATATAAAAAGCTGCTCAATAGCTTTATCGTTAGAAAAATGCAAATTAAATTCATAACAAAACAACACTACACCCTTTTAAGAATAACTAAAGTTCAATTAAAATTAGTACAATACCTATTGTTAACAAGGTTATTGAAGAAACAACTTTCAAACACTGCTGGTGGAAATATAAAGCCACTCTTGAAAATATTCTAAGCAGTTTCTGTTAAACATACTTCTACCATATGATCCATTCATTTACCTCCTAGGTATTTACCCAAGAGAAAAGGAAATATATGTCCATACAAGGCTTTGTACATAAATGCTCATAGTGGCCATATTTGTAATAGCCCCAAAGTGGAAACAACCTAAATTTTCCACAAGTTCATGAATGGAGAAACAAATTAGGTATATCCATTCAAAGTAATGCTACTTAACAATAAAAAGCAACCATTCATATACACAACTACATAAATGAATCTCAAAATAGTTATATCAAGTGAAAGAAACCAGGCAAAACGTATGTAATGTATTATTTCATTTATATAAAACTCTGGACGATGCAAGTTATAGTGACAGAAAGCAGACTGTTGATTACTTGGGAGTGAAAGGAGGGGAGGGGCAGGAAGGACAGAATAAAAGGGCAGGAGGGAAATGTTGAGGATGAGGGATACGTCCACTATCTTGGACTGTGGTGATGGTTTCACTGTGTATACATAAGTTCGAAGTTATCAAATTGTGTACTTACAAACATGTGATTTGTTATATTTTAATTATTGTGCAAAAAATGTTTCAAGAAAAAAAAATTCACACTCAACAGGCCAACATTTTAGAACATGAATTATCTTAGGGGATACTATTCTCAGGGAGAAAACTTCAGCAAGCCAGAGATAATTGCATAAACTGTGGCAATAGGATCCATAATGAGCAGTGAATCTGTAACTATAGAAATGAGCTAAAACAAATCTGGGAATTATGCTAACATATTTTTGTAGATTATACTATTGTTTCCAGTTTTTTTTTTTTTTTTAGCCTCCTAGAATTCATTCCCTTTGCAATGTGACTTTGCAGTTGGCTCTCTGACTTGCTTTGGCCAATGGAATTTGTACAGAATGATTAGTACAGAGCCACATCTGCTCATTATTCTTGAATTTCTTTCATCATTATGAGGGGAACATGACCTGGCCAACCCATGGACCAAGGAAGATGACAGAGAGGGGAGCAGAGCAGGATCAGCTTTCATCTTGAAACCAAATCCACTAGAGCTGAGTCTATATTAATGATCCTTTGGGTACATGAGAGAGAATAAATGTTTCTTCTGTAAGCCAGTGAGTTTGGGGCGGTTCATTATGCAGCATGACTAGTAATAGCTATTGAACACATACATATACTGTGATGTATAAGCTAACATTATCAAAGTGGGTAACAAATGGTAGTGGTGGTAGAGAAAAGGGAGAAAAGTAAGAAATAGAGCAGGTATGCTACTTTATTTCTACTTGTCAAAATTTATTAGATTAAGTTGATAAATCAAGTGCTAGATATACAACTATATCTAAAACTACAAAGATAAATACTAAGAGAATATGATTTAAAAATGGGTAGTAAAGGGAAAAGGAGAAGGAAAAGAGAATTATACTAATTTCATTATTGTTCCTTTCTGGGTATTAAAAGAAACTGAAGAAATGGGGATCCCTGGGTGGCGCAGCGGTTTAGCGCCTGCCTTTGGCCTGGGGCGCGATCTTGGAGACCCGGGATCGAATCCCACGTCAGGCTCCCGGTGCATGGAGCCTGCTTCTCCCTCTGCCTGTGTCTCTGCCTCTCTCTCTCTGTGTGACTATCATAAATAAATAAAAATTTAAAAAAAAAAAAAAAAAAAAAATAAAAGAAACTGAAGAAATGGAAGATTAAAGAAATTATCTAAATATATAGTTGTAAAAGGAACTTATTGAACAAAAATAAAATTTCTAAGTTATAGGATGAAATATATTATAAAACAAAGAGACCTACAATGAAAGATATCTTGAGATATCAAACAGAAAGCATGATATAAAATAACAATATTAAATCCAAATACATTTATATTATCTGATATAAATGTGTTAAACTACTGTATCAAAAAATTCTGATTAGGTCTTAAAGCAAAGACATTTTGCTGTTGTCGTGTGACACACCTAATAGAATGTGATTCAGAAAAGTGGAAAGTTAAAAGTGTAGGTCAAGGCATATTACAATGTTGCAACTAAACAGAAACCACAACAATAACAAAAGCCAAGTTTACGATGTTAGCATCAGAAAAATTTGAACTGAGGACAGTTATGACCACTTCATGATTGATAAAGAGACAGTTATGAATATCTGTGAATCAACTACTGAAGCATCAAGTATAAAAAAGGAGACAGAAAAAATATAATCATATTAGGAGTGGGAAAGATTAAATGACCTCTTGAAATCCATGACACATAAAGAGGGGGAAAATTTAAAAACTTAAATGACATTATTATTATTATTATTATTATTATTATTATTATTATTAAAGTAGGCTCCATGCCCAATGCAGGGCTTGAACTCAATCCCACAATCAACAGTTGCATGTTCCACTGCTGAGCCAGCCAGGTGCCCTTAAATGATATTATTATTAAGATAATTCCAATAGATACATCAACCCTGATATTCTGAACACAGAAATGATTACTTCTTTTCAAATACTAACGGATATTCTCCAAAAGAAGCCATAAATTAGGTTTCAAAGACAACCTAAAAAAAAAATCTCCAAACTAAAATAATACAAAAACATAATGTGATCAGGAAAAAGCCTTAAATAACCAAGTGAATAAAAAAGAATAAAATAAGTATCAAACGCAAGAAGTTAGGAAAAGATGAAGAGGGGTGGCTGAGTATAGAGTGACAAAAGTCCAAAATGAGGTTGTGGTGATGGTTGCACAACTGTGAATATAATAAAAACACTGAATTGTGAACTTTAAATGAATTAATTGTAGAGTATGTGAATTAGATCTCAATTAAGCTATTAAAAAAGAAGGATTTAAGAATAATACAGCTAGGAAGAAGAAATGAGATTTAAAAGTCAATAAAATAGATAAACCATTAGGTAATATAATCAAGAAAAAATAGAGGACATTTAACACAAAATAAGAAATAAAGGCACCATCCTACAGAAATAAAGCTAACCTCCCTCAAAACACTAGGTCTGGATGCTTCCTTAGGGTAATTGTACCAAACCCTTAAGGAAAAGTAATTTCAGTTGTATCTACTTAAGACCACAGAAAAGCAAACTTTCCAATTAAGTGTTTATAAAATATGCCAAAACTCAGAATAGATTTAGAAATGTTTAAGACTTTTTTGAAGAAGCACCTTTTTAAAAAATTAATAGAAATAGTGCAAGGAGGGGTATCATAGTAAGAGAATGAATAAAGAAAAACTAATTCAAAATGGAGACAGGAAGCCAGGAAGGGTTCTCACTTCTGTGCTGCTAGTCATAGCTTCCTTTACATACATCAGTGAGAAGAAGGAAGGTTTTTCTCCTTGCCCAGCAACAACTCCACCAATGTGAAATCACCACAATCCTGAACTCTTGCTCTCCTCCAATGAATTTTTGTTCAAAAAAACTCCTCCAAACTTTTTCCTTTCCTCTATTAAAGGGTGCTCTATTCCTTTGTTCTTTGAACTTGCCTAGGGATAGCTAAGGTTTGCTTGTTCTGAGTTCTCTGCTATCCCCAAATAAGGTCGATTTGGGGGGGCGGGGCTAAACTGTTTACCTTCTTCTTTTAATGATTGACATTTCTTGGTGTTACAGGTTGGATCCAAAGGAGACAAACCTCTGAGGAACTACCAACGGCCAGGACTATGCACAGTATCCACTTGAACCCCTTGTATTCTTCACAAGGTGCATAGTCTTCTTCGATTTTGGTTTGGGTGAGTCTCCTCTCCATTCAAGCTTTCTCCTCTTGGTGAAGCTTTTGGATTTTACTTGGGGTCTGTTTTTATGAAAGTGTCACCCTTTCTGGTGAGTATGTTTTGTTTTCTAAATTTCTGCTTGTTTTGTTTTGTTTGCGTTCTCAGTTCTCCAATGTTACTGTGCATACTTGGTCTCTATTTTTGTTTATTCTCCTCTGTTTCTGTTTCTGTTTGTTGAAGCTTCTTGGTAACTCACCCATCCTGTTCAAAATGTGGGAATACACGTGATTCCCAGTGTTTTAAAACAGCTGTTGGAAAACAGGGCCCCTCATGGTATGTTTTAGAGAATCCAAAGGCAAAATGGGTTCCATGTAATCCTTGGACCAGATTCTTGTACCTTTCTGAAAACTGGGTAAATTTCTGGATACTTTGGAATTGTAATGACCATTCTGGGAAAACTTTGTTTTAGATAAATCCACCTTAAGGGGATGCCTTAAAAGAGAAGATTCCAAACATCTCAGTGACAATGGAATGCATTCTTAGATTGGAATGCAGAAGGTCCTGAAAAACAAAATGGCTCCAAAAATAACTCTAAAAGGATCCTTATAGTATACCAATAAAAAAATATTTAGTAAAAAACGTTGGCCATCTGAAGAGGTAAACCTAACTTAGGCCATTACCAGAAACATAGTTTGGATCCAACTATTCTTTCGAGTTTTGTACCTGACACATAACTAAAAATTTTAAAACAAAAGTTATAAGATCTCTGTGTCTATCTATATGTTATGTAGGTCTATATTTTAAAATTTTTAAAACAAAAGTTATAAGATCTCTGTGTCTATCTATATGTTATGTATGGATGTTACATATCCATGTATGTATGTAGACATACATACATTTTCTACCTCTGGATGATACTGCCAAAATTAATTTGTAAAAAATTCTACTTAATTGGCTTAAAAAATAAGTCCTATAAATTAAATAGAGTGAACCAAATGTTTTTTGAGTTCACACGGTCTGAGATAAACTAAAAGCTAGTTTAAGTTTGTTGGTTTCATAAAAACAAGCATGTCTTCAGAGTTATCAACGTTAAATGTAATCAGATAAGTTCATGTTATTTCTGTTGCAAAATTTGTCAGCAGGAAAATTCACTTGAGATGATGGCTGATTTTGTCAAATATCTCATTAGGTTTTGTGAGTAATCTAGACATAGTTTTGAGGAACAAATTATTTAGATAGATAAAAGTGGGATGAGAATCTTTTAAAGTGCCATAATTATGTTTTATGGTATATGTGCTTAAAACATAACTTCCCCAAATCATTTTGGTAACTTGAAACTTTAAATGATGGAATTTCATTGAATATCTAGATCATTTTCCATCAAGATCAAATATTAAAACATTAGTTACTGAACATAGATGTATCTACTTTGGGGCAGCCTGGGTGGCTCAGTGGTTTAGCACTGCCTTCGGCCTAAGGAGTGATCGTGGAGACCCAGGATTGAGTCCCACATAGGGCTTCCTGCATGGAGCCTGCTTCTCCCTCTGCCTATGTCTCTGCCTCTCTCTCTGTCTCTCATGAATAAATAATTAAAATACTTTTTAAAAAAGAAATGATTGTATATGAAAGGTAGGCAAGAAAAGTAGGATGTTTTCAGTAACACGAAGTATTAGGAATAGATAATTCATCTTTTTGTTGAGGAAAAAGATAGTGATTTTATCCTAACGTAAAATGATTACAAGAATAAGAAAGGAATAACATAGAACAAAAGCTGAATAGATTTGTTAAGTTGTAGGTTTGTGAAAAATGAATCTTTAGAAAGAAATTCTTTGTGTGGTCCAGCTAAAACTGAAATGGGTTTACTTAAATTTAAAAAAAGAGAAAGAATTTTCATATAAAAAATATATTGCTAAAGGGACGCCTGGGTGGCTCAGTGGTTGGGCGTCTGCCTTTGGCTCAAGGTGTGATCCTAGAGTCCCAGGATCAAGTCCCACATTGGGCTCCCTGCATGGAGCCTGTTTCTGTCTCTGCATATGTCTCTACTTCTTTCTCTCTGTCTCTCATGAGTAAATAAATAAAATCCTTAAAAAAAAAGTATACTTCTACCGAATTAAAATTTACTTTTTCTATTAAAATGACAAAGTTTTCTTAGATTATTTGTTTGCTCTTAGTAAGAAATTGTAAAAGAAAGTTTCTTTACCTTTAATGTAATCTGCCTAGGAAACAAAGATTCTGTGTTTTATCTTTATAAGGTCTTTGATTACTTAGAAAAACAGAGTCTTCCCTATTAAAAAGTGCTAAGGAGCTAAGGCTTTTTGCAACTACAGAACTTTCTGTATTTGCCTTTAAAATGCTTTTGTCACTTTAGTTAAAATAATTAAGTCTTGTTTCATAATTTTCTGTGATCCATTTGGTCAAGTGTTCAAAAAATTTTATATTTTTTACAAACTTGCCAAAATTCAAATTCTGGGTGAAATCTTTTTGACCTTGAACTATCTTGAGTTTTTCCAGGAGGTTCCTAGAATATCTCAAAATATTTGTTCTCTCTCCCTACAAAAAGGGAAATGTTAAACTTATTAGGCTTATATGGTATGTTAAACTACATGAGAAGCTTGTCAAGTAAGAAGTAATGCTAAACCTTCTTTACCTTATATTTGTATATGTGTATGTGATTAGGTGCTGCAAAATTTATATGAAATTCCTAAAATTCAGGTGTGTCCTGATATATTAGTCATAATTTTAAAATATATGTCATAGAAATAAGCAAATTTTCTTGTCAATTCTGTTGTAATGAACTGTTAGCAGATCTTTAAAAATGGGCATTTTTAAGTCTTTTGTCATTTATAGACAGTTATTGTTTTACTCTAATGCTTTTGCAAATGTATTTTATCTAATGAGAAATTCATGAAAAGGACTCTGACAAGTACCAAGGATATAGGTCTCTGATAGCTTTAGGATCATATAACTGAACTGGGTTGAAGAAAATTTCTCTTAAGTGATCTATGGCTTACAACAATTGGGTAAAATCTTTGTAAAAAAAGATGAAATGATTTTTTTCTTCCTAAATGATCCCTCCATAATTCAGAAACTTGAGTACTTTTTTTCATGACAGTATAATTATTTGCATGAGTTCAATAAGAATCTGTTCTTGTAAAAAGGCCACCACTTCCTTCGTGGCTAAGATCCTATTAGAAAGGATCATTCCTACTTGGGAAACCACCCCCCTTCCCACATTTGAACTTCCTAGTGATCAAGGAATCCACTTTACTGGTCAGGTGCTTCAACAGACTTGTGCTGTTTGGCCAGTTTTAGAACATGTTCACTGTGCCTACCACCCCCAATTTTCAGAACCAGTTGAGTTGGTAATTCATCATTAAGACTGAATTAGCAAAATTTGTAGAAACCCCTGAAACACCCTGGCCAAAAGCACTGCCACTGGTTCTTCTGAATCTCAGATCCAACCCTTACCCACTGGTAAGCTCCCTTTTTGAGATAATCACAGTATGCCCGATGCACCTACCTCGCCCCTGCTTCCTTTGATCTACAGCTGATAAAAGGGGATATACTTCAATTTTGCAAAGGTCTAATAAAATCTTTAGAGAATTATTATACTTAGTAGAACAATCTTTCCATGGTGCTCCCAGGAGACAAAACCATTAGACACCATCATAATCTGCAGCTTGGAGATTTCATCACCTAGAAAAGACCCTTTCAGAAAGATTCCCTCCAACCTTGCTGTCTGGAAGGGACCTGACCAGGATTTGAAGCAAATGACAACCAAGGCAGACAACTTTCCCAAGATGATTGGACTAGGCCTGTATATTTTTTTCTTGCTATTGTTTCTCACCTTATTTTCTTTCTTTCTTGGAAAGACAATGCTGTTATTCACCTTTCCCAATCTATTGCAAAAGGCGCAAAAAGGGGTGGGGGGCAAATCTTTCTGACTGTTGGACCCATCACCAGAAACTCCAATCTATTCACAATGTCAGAGACCCCTTGGTCTTCCCTGTAATCAATTTTTCCTTAGTCTCAAATACCACTACTAATTATAACCACAAGCCTTTGAATGTTACCTATATGGGGCAGGGTATTACGGCCAGGTGTTTCCATACTTTCCACAATCATAATCATGCTAGCTCAACTAGACACCTCCACCTTTGCCAATCATACAATCTTTGCTTCCTCCCAATCTATGTCTTTTCCTAAGTGAAATATGATCTGTTCTCTGTACCCAAGGGAAATACAAATGGGCTAACTCCTCTTTGCAAGGTTTTTGGAAAAGACAGCTTTAGGATGGGATGGTACCTCAAGATCTCTGGCTTGAAAATTTCAAGTAGGAAATTCTAGCTAATGAATCTGTCAATAACCAGACAGCTGAAGTCCTCTGTGCTCCCCCTGCTTTAATTTTTGTCTTCAGTGGATGGCATTTTTATGGGCATATGAATGTTTAGATAGCTGGTGAATTGGAGGCCAAAGCTTATTGGGACATTTAACCATCCCTGTTAACATGCCTAACAAATCAGAAGCCTCTCATTTGTCCATCCACTGAGACTCCGTGGCTGCCTTAAATGGGAACTTCTAAAAGACATCCATGACTCCATAGGGAAAGTTTTTCTTCCTTGGATTGGTGTAAATACCAATGAACAGATGATCAGAAATCTCTCCCTAATATTAGGAGAGGTAGCCAATTCCACATCAAAGCAGTAGCAGCCCAACAATGATCACTTGACTCTGGCTAAGATAGTTTTGGACAATTGCATAGTCCTTGGTTACTTGCTGAACAAGAAGGCGTTTGTGCAATAGCAAACACCACCTGCTGCACCTGGCTAAATGCCTCCGGAGAGGTAGAAACTCAATTACACAAGATAGGGAATAAGTACACTGGTTACAACAAATTGCACCTGATCTCCCTGCTCCTTTGACTTAGTTTAGTTGGCTACCTTCAGATTTGGGTCATGGTTCTGAACGATTATGCATATGGGATTTGTTACATTACTTTTAATTCTGTTTTGCATAATTATTTTTATTTTTATTTTTTTAGATTTATTCATTTATTTATGATAGATATAGAGAGAGGCAGAGACACAGGAGGAGGGAGAAGCAGGCTCCATGCAGGGAGCCCGACGTGGGACTCGATCCCGGGACTCCGGGATTGCGCCCTGGGCCAAAGGCAGACGCCAAACTGCTGAGCCACCCAGGGATCCCCATAATTATTTTTAAATTTGTTGCTTGTCAAATCTCAACAGAAGTGATGCACCAGATAGAATGATGTTGCTCAACACTTTGAGATGATTTCCAAAGCTTACAATCCAGACAAGATATGACCCCAAGAGTGGAAAATACCTGAAAACTCTTTCTACTGTCTTTGTTGCGCAAATATGGTTTCCATCACCTCATGCTCTCCCTGCAACATGGGACAAGAACTCCTTTCTGCCGCTCAGTGGCACAGACAAAAATGCTTAATTAGTAAATAAAAAGCCAACCAAATGCGTGAGCAGCAATGCTTTCAAGGAAAGATCTTGATCAAAAGAGGGAAATGTGAAAATGAATAAAGGAAATCTAATTCAAAATGGAGAAGAGCCTCAATGAAGGAAGGGTTCTTATGCAGGTACTACTCCTGGCAGCTTACCTTACATACTTCAGGAGGAATAAGCTTACTTTACATCCCCAGAAAGAAGGAAGAGTTTCCTCTGGCTTGGCAACAACTCACCCAATGAGAAGCTGCTGCAACCTCAAACTCTTGCTCTCCTTAATGAATTTTTGTTCAAAATAACCCCTCCCAACCTCTTTCTTCCTTCTTAAAAATCACTTTCTTCTTTCTTCTTCAGACTTGCCTATGGTTCATCATAGTTTGCAACTCCTCTGCTATTCCTGAATAAACTCAATTTTGCTGGCTATACTGTTTACCTTTTTCTTTTAATGATTGACAATAGACTTGAGTGGGAAGGCAATTTTGTAAATATGTCAGTTATCCTCCAAATTAATGTATGAATTGACTACATTTCTGACCAAAATCTTAAAAGAATTTGCAATGCTGTTTGACAAATTAATCCTTAAAAAAAAACATATTTTTGTATGGAATTTTTCAAATGTATTCAAAACTAGAATAATAGCTTCAGTAAGTACCAACACAGGGTCAATCTTGGACTGCCAATTTTTAAGTTCATCTAAAGAATGATTAAAGTAGTCATGAAAAAATTTGAAAAGACAAAGGAGGACAAGCTTTCTCTTACTTTTTTCTAATGGAGCTATTATAGAGAGGTCTTAAATAGACTCACATTTTTGAATAAATTTAGAACGTGATAAAGATAGAATTTCAAGTCAGTGTGGAAAGGATGACTTAAAAATTAATAAATGGGGCAGCCCCGGTTGCTCAGCGGTTTAGTGCCACCTTCAGCCCAGGGTGTGATCCTGGAGACCTGGGATCGAGACCCACGTTGGGCTCCCTGCGTGGAGCCTGTTTCTCCCTCTGCCTGTGTCTCTGCCTCTCTCTCTGTGTCTCTAATAAATAAATAAAATCTTAAAAAACAGTAATAAGGGATGCCTGGGTGGCTCAGCGGTTGAGCGTCTGCCTTTGGCCCAGGGCATGATCCTGGAGGCCCGGGATTGAGTCTCACGTGGCGCTCCCTGCGCGGAGCCTGCTTCTCCCTCTGCCTGTGTCTGTGCCTCTCTCTCTCTGTCTCTCATGAATAAATAAATAAAATCTTAAAAAAAAATTAGTAAACGTTGTTGGGTCAATTGATTACCCAATTGGGAAGAATTGAAGTTAATTAGCTCACAACATATCAAAAATAAATTTCAGATGGATTTAGGGCCTAAATATAAGAATCAAGCCTACAAGAAGATCAGAAAAATCTGTAAGGAACAGATTTGAAATGTTGGTGTGAGGGTGTTTCCCAGATTACATGAAAATAATAGAGCTGATTGCATGAACATTTTGAACTTGTGCAGAGTGAAGCAAAGTTAAAAGACAAGTGACTGAGAGAAATGCATGCCGCTCAGACCAAGGAAAGGACAAAGACATGGATATATGAAATAGGTGGAGTGTTGGCGATCATAAAGCAGTTTACTGTCACCCAGGTATGGGGAACATGGCTTCCCATGTCAAGCCCCAGAAATAGGCTGATGGAATTCAGGTGGTTATTCTCTTCTGTATGTTTTCCTGGAACTTTCCTTTTTTTTTTTTTTTTTTTTTTTTAACAAGGATCACGTGTTACACGTGTAATCTAAAACTTATATAAAAAAAAATCTTTAACAAGTAAAAATTGTGGCCTGCCTGACACTGTTCCCCGATCAGAGCATTCATGTACCGCCAGCTCTGCTTTAGGTGTAGGACAGGGAGGCGCCGGGGATTTTGCTTCCTTTGTGTCACCAGGATACCTATCACAGAAATGAGTCCTTCTGGACGTGGGAAAAGAAACGCTCCGGGATTGGCTAGGAGACGGCGGAGGAGATGCTGCAGGGGACGTGGGCGCCAACACAGGAGCACCTACCTCCACGCCTCCTCATTACACGCTTCTCCCCTAACCTCTATCTCCGTGCCAGCCGCGTTGGTCACTCCCCCAGGCCTGTACAGATGACACGCAAGAACTCATTCCAGGCGCGCGTGTCAGCGCGACTCCCGCGTCTCGGGGTCCCGAGCTCGCCCGGGAACGCCTCCTCCCCGCCCCGCCGCTTGTTGTGTTGTCATCACGTGGCCCGAGCGGGCCCTGACGTCAGAGGCGGGGGAGGGACTGCGCAGGCGCACAAAAGGGGGCGGGGGACTCGGCTTGTTGTGTTGCTGCCCGAGAACCGGAGACGGTCCTGCTGCGGCCGCGGCTCCTCCAGCAGCGCGACGATGTCGTCTCATTTAGTAGAGCAGCCGCCGCCCCCGCACAACAACAACAACAACTGCGAGGAAGGTGAACAGCCTTTGCCCCCGCCAGCCGGGCTCAACAGTGAGTGCTGGGCCGGGGGGGGGGGGCTCGGGGAAGAGGATGGGGGAGGAGGAGCTGCTCCGGCCGCCGCCGCCGCCGCCAGCTCCGCGCGGGAGGGCGGGGGGGGGGGGGGGGGCGGGAGGAGAAGGCAGCTCATTGGCCAGCGCTGAGGATGTGCGGGTGACTGACAGCTCCCGTCACCTGTCAGGAGGAGGCGCTCCTGTCTTCCTCGGGCCCTGTCTCCCCTCGGTCCTGGGGTCCCGGTGGGGGCGCTGCTTGGGTTCGAGCCTGAGCGGGCAGGTGGGTGGGAGGGGAAGGGGGGCGAGCCGCTCCCACCTGTGGGGGCCCCCGGGCAGAGCCAATCGGAGCGCCGGGGGGGGCGGGCCTCGGGGCGCGCGGAGCGGGGTGGGCGGAGCGGGCGGTGGAGGGGACGTGGGCAGGGATGGGGACGTGCAGCGGGGACGCTGGGGGATGGACGCGGGCGCGGGCCTAGGGAAGGGGGCGGCCGGGGGACGCGCGGGGCTCAGGTGTGCGGCGGTGCTCAGGCCCGGCCGACCCCAGCTCTCCCGCTCGCCCTTCCCCTGGGGCTCGGAACCTGAGCCCTCCTGTCCCCTTCCTTTGTTAACCACAGGCGGGTCAGGAAAATCATTTGGTAATTTGGTGGTCACTTGTATCGCCTTGCGCGGGGGGGGGGGGGGGGGGGGTCAGGCGACTCTGCTACTTTTTTTTTTTTTTTTTTTTTTTTTTAGGGTTGGCCCAAGTCAGGTGTTTTTTTTTTGTTTGTTTTTTTTTGCTTTGTTTTTGAAACGATGGAGTTGTGTGCCCTGGAAACCTTTTGTGAACAGCCTCTTGAACGATCCAAGATAGCATAAATCATGGAATCTGGGGCAGGGAATATTCAGGAACGGGATTAAAACCACACCGATCCCGTCGGGCTCTTGGAAGTTAATATGCAGTATTTGAGTTACGACCAACTCCAGTTGCTTATCATAACATTCTGGTGCTCAGACATCTTGTCCATAAGGTTCTTCCCAGTTGTCTTGAAAGCTCAGTCGTCTGCAAAGATTCTTGCCTAACCTTTCTGTAATTGATCTCCTGAAAGAGGCAGTTGGGACAGTTAGCATATGGCTAGATGAAATCGTTTAAAAATCATTTGGATGCTTAAATAGCATTCAAAGGCATTGCAACCTCCTTCGTAAGAAGGAGGTGTTCCAACATGGCCTAAAAATTATTTTAGAGAAAAGAGTTCCTGTCCCCACAAGATGGGGTTAGAATTTGAGGGGGTTTTTTTGTTATTTTTTTTTTAAGATTTTATTTATTTATTCATCAGAGACACAGAGACACTGGCAGAGGGAGAAGCAGGCTCCCTGCAGGGGAACCTGATGCAGGACTTGGTCCCTCCCGAGGACCGGGGGATCACACCCTGAGCTGAAGGCAGAGGCTCAACCACTGAGCCACCCAGAATTTGAGTATTTCAAGATGTTTAAGATTCATTGTTTGTTGCTACTGTACCATCTTTTGATGGATAACTTTCCTAGATGTTGAGTTTTTGAAACTCGAGTGTCTTTTTTATGTTCTGGAATGTAAGATGTTATTTCCCACAGTAAGGAATAATTTCTGTATCTTCAAACGTTATTTGCTTCATCTGTTAATGTGCCATTAAAACAGTACTTACCCGTTTTTAGCATACTCTTTTAGAAGCATGGAATTTTTTAGAATGGGAAGAGACTTTAGAGGTAGCTTGTCTCTGTTATTTACAGGTAAAGAGAACGAGAGAAAAGTGTGTTGTCCATGTTCACAGCAGGCTAGGATCGAGAGCTGAGATTTTTTTTTTACTTTCAAAAGATCTAGTGTACTTTTCAGGACACGTCAGTAGCTCAGAATCTCCTGGTTACGTGTGTTTCCTATTCCCTCAGTATGTTATTTTACCTAATGTACAGAGGTGATCTGCCTATCTGGCTCTTTTTACTTGAGTAAAAAGTACTGTTTACTTGTACTCACTGTTTTCCTGCAGTACTTACAAGTTAGCTATTTGGTTGGTATGATTACATGATTGCACAGGAAAAAAAAAGGAATTTTAGTTTCCTTTGACCATTTAACAAAAACAGCAACAAATGGGATTTGTTGAGCTGTATGTGATGTTTATCTCTGTGTCTGACAGACCTGTGAAGTATTTGATGTTTTTGGCCAATCAGTTGCTGCTACGTTTATATTAGCTCTTAACAAAAGTGGAAGAACACTCAGTCTCTGTGTGATATCAAAATGTTGCTTTGGGAAATCTAGATAGATATAAAGTATTTTATTTTGGGTAGGGTGAGCTTTGAAAAGTTACTGAAAAGCTTTTAGGCAGTGCCATATTTAATTTCTCCCCTTTAGCCTTTTATTCTGCTTGTTTGTTTGGTTTTTTTTCCCCCAGTTCATTATACAACAGTGGTTCAAACAAAACAAGAAGCTTTCCTGATTCCTTCAAGTGATTTTTGGGCACTGGGCAAAACAACTTATTCAGACATCTAATACTACCCAAATTGCTGATAAGTTGAAGTTCTTTGTTGGGTAAAGTTGCACAACTATGAAACACAGGAGATGAACTCATTGTACAGATTATCTGTGGTTTGGGATTTTTCTTCAGTTCAGGAGTCAAAACAGAGTTTTAACAGCAAATTATGGAAATATTTGGAATAGTGAAATATTTTTCTGAGTTTTTAATTTAATTTAATTTTTTTTTTTTTTTTTAGTTCCCCATTGTAGGGGAACTGTTCACTTTCCTTACAAATCAGTAGACAAATATCTGAACTGGCAAAGTTAAAATGATATTTTTCCAGTTTCCAGTCTTAGTTTTATTCTTGAGAAAGCTATCAAGTTACTTAAGAATATTTATATAGGGCATTAATGCTATATAATCCTGTAGGTAATAAAAAAAAATCAAGGCAGTAGTAAAATTCTTATTATTTAATGTAGGAAGTACAGACTTTTTTTTCTTTTCTTTTTTCCTTTTTAACACATCTTCAACCATGATTACTTGGCTTCCCCAGTATGGTGAGGAGGCTTTTAAGGCTATGGCATGTGAAACTTCATTGCTTCATGATACTGTTTTGAATACCTAAGTTACTGGGTGTAAGTACCCACTTGTGCAAAATGACCAACTTCTTTTTTTTTTTTTTTTTTTTAAAGAAGAATGTCAGTGACTGTTCTTGGTCTGGATTGGAGCATCAGGTGCTTGAAATAAAATAAAGGCTTTGAGGAAAGAATATAAGACATAATGAAATGTGTTACCCTGGTTAGGAGAAGAGTTACACATGGGACCTTGGAAAGTTGTAGGAAAAAATGAGAGACTTCTTCCTTCTTTCTCTTCCTCTATCCCTCAGCTCTCCCACTCCCCTTCTTGCAAGAGGATTAAACTAGTGATTATAAAACTATACAGAGTATATACAACATACAGTCATGAATATAATGATTACAATTACTGGACCAACCTTCACGATGTGCTATATTACAAAATGTGGAAGTGTGAATCTCTTAGCAATTTTGACTCTCTTAGCAATTCTTAAAGACTTAAACTAGAAAATGTCTCATGTATTGTATATATATAGATTCTGGCATAAAAACACTTTTCACTTTGTAAGTCATCTTTTAATGTAACAGGTAGAGGGCACCTGGGTGGCTCCGTGGTTGAATGTCTGCCTTTGGCTCGGGTCATGATCCTGGGGTCATGTGATCAAGTCCCCCATCAGGCTCCCGGTAGGAAGCCTGCTTCTCCCTCTACCTGTTATCTCTGCTTCGCTCTCTGTGTCTCTCATCAATAAGTATATTAAAATCTTTAAGGGAGAGGGCACCTGGGTGTCTCAGTGGTTGAGTGTCTGCCTTTGACTCAGGTTGTGATCTCAGGATCCTGTGATCAAGTCCCACATCAAGCTCCCCGTAGGGAGCCTTCTTCTCCCTCTGCCTTTTTGCCTCTCTCTCTATGTTTCTCATGAATAAATAAATAAAATCTTTTAAAATAACATAACAGGAAGAGCCTGCCATTTCTCATTTTAAGCCTAATTATTAGGAAGGAAATTTACTCAGATTTTTTTCTACTCTGTATTGCTTGAACAGCACAATCCTCATATCTTGTCTTGTTTCCTTTCCAAGTAGAAGGGGACTTTGTGAGATTTGATAGAGTTAGAACATTAAGAAATTCTGAAGCTGTAAATCAGGAATGAAGTAGGTAATGAAAAGCATGTGTAGTCCATCTCTTGAGGAAGACCAGTTTCCCCCCACCCCAGTGTAGTCAAAAGATGAAACTTTTAATATATGTGTGAATAACTTTCTCTGCAATAATGTTTATTTCCATAGATGATCTATCTGGAAGAGAATTGTTAGGGGAATTATACCTTTTTAGGTGTCTTTTTTTTTTTAAGATTTTATTTATGTATTCATGAGAGACACAGAGAGAGAGAGACAGAGTCATAGGCAGAGCCAGACTGGATCCTGGGACTCTGGGATCACGACCTGAGCCAAAGGCAGACGCTCAACCACTGAGCCACCCAGGCCTCCCCTTTTTAGGTGTCTTAATGCATATTGTCAAATTATCCTCCATTGAAGACCTGATTGTAGTAACATAATATTAGAAATAGTTTGTGTAATGGTTAACCATTGACATTTGGATAATGGTTAAACTATGGCATATCCTTATGTTGAGTGCAAAGCAATTTAAAAGAATAAAGTACGATAATATACATTGACATTGAAAGACATTTATAAGTTGTTAGGGAAGAAGCACTTCTTACAGAAAAATATGTATAATACAATTCAATTTTTTGTAAACAGCAAGAAACTGAACTATATTTAATTGAAAAAGCTCTGAAAGTTTACATATGAATCTCTTAAAAGTGGATTTCTTTGGGAGTAGGAATAGGAGATTGAGAGGAAAGGTATTTGTCCTTTACATGGGTTTATTTTCAAGAAACACATTTTTGCAACAAGAAAAATTTCTTTAAAACCAAAGAGTATAATAGGTAATATGTAGCATTTACCATGTACTAGTGACCTTCCTTATTCTTCTCCATGCTGAATTCATTTCAACCTTCTAACAACCTTATGAAGTAGATATAATTATTATCCCCAAGTTACAGACAAGAAAACTGTTAAGGGGTTAAGTAACCTGTCTAGGCTGTAAGTCATAGAGTGGGAGTTGGCCTTCCATCTGTGCTCTTAATCACCGTATTAATATGTGCCAGATTAATATTGTCTGCCTTAAGTAGAAATGGCCTCAATTATGCTGAATGTAAAGCCAGTTACAGAGATCACTTTTACTAAGCTTTTCCAAGTTATGTCTTCTCAAGTCCCTGAGGTGATGATTGCTCATATATTTTTAATGCAGAAAGTAGAATTTGGATACTGGTCTGGAAGTCCTTCAAAAAAGTAAGGTCTGGAAAAGCTGATACTGTTACAGTGGGTTTTCTCTTTGATCAGCTACTCGAACTGAACATGAATAATATTTTTGGGAAGACTGGCTTCCCCAGAGACCCATCAGGGAACTCCTGGTTCCTTAGTTCTTCTACTCAGAGCAGCTCAGGTCTTTTGTTTGTTTTATTTTGCACTTTGGGCCTTTGTACAAGAACGGATTTGTTGGTTTAAAAAGAGCTTGAAAATTCTAGAAAACACTATGAGTACGAAAAAATTGATCATAGACCTCTTTCTTTTTCTGTCTTTCCAGTTAAAATGCTTGTAGAACTCTAAATTTAGGGATGCTTTTGGCATATTTCTTATATACTCCAGGGACACTCCCAAGTTATTTAGTTAAATTACCTTTACTGTTAAAAATCTGTCTTAGCTTTGCTAGTTGAATTTGTTAATCCCTTTTAAGTTCTGTCTTGTGTGTGTCCATTTTTGTGTATAGAATGAGGTCACACAGATGTCCTACAACTGTGTTGTTTGGCAGCACAGTCCCAGAGATTTGGTGGCAGTTATGGGATTGTGACACCCACTGGAACTGCCTTTGAGGGAAAGGAAGGAAAGGGTAACCTCATTTTTATTTAGCAAACACTGTTCTAAGTATTTGACAAATATAAACTTGTTTAACTAGTGGGTAGCTGAATATCTCCTACCTACTGGGCACTTTACCTATGTCCTATGTTTAATCCTCAGAGCAGCTCTGAGAGGTAGAGGTCTGTATTTTTATATCTGTTTAACAAATGAGAATACTGAAGCTCAGACAGGCAGAGAGTAGGTGGTGGAGTCAGATTTCCAGCCAGGTCTCCCTTTGAGCTTTTCCTTTATATGAGGATGATGTTGAGTTCACTTTGGATCTAGAATAGTCTTTACCTCATTGAGAGTGCATTTAGGTTTTGAGCCTCTCTGGGTGGTTTTTCTGATTTACTGGTGGAGGGCTGTTCAGTCACAAAACTCTACACTTCTCTTGAGAGTTTGGAGGAATGGCCCTCCCAAACTGCTCGGTGATATTTTCTAAAACAAAATTTGTTGTAAGGAATGGAAATTATGAAGAAAATCCTCCACTGTCTTTGTTGTGAAGTTGGTCTGGTGGCTACTGTTATCAATTTTTATTAAAATTAAAGCACCTTAATGTGATCAGCAAACTCATTGAGCCAATAAGAAATATTTTCAAGAGCTATCCAAATTACCAGGGCCACATCCCCTTTTCTGTGGCTCCACCCTCTTTGACCGTTGGCCTGAGAAAACCTGTCTCCTGTACAGATGTGAGTTTCTCCCCCCAAACCAACAAGGCTTAATGAAACCTAGGAAATAGGAAGTCGTGGGAGAGAAGAAAGGACAAATCTACAAGGTATGGCTAGTGCATAAGGGAGAGGATAGAAATGAGGTGAGGTATAAAGGAATGGAAGAAGCTAATTTGTGGGATAGAGAGAAAGCTTTTTTCAAAATTTTTGGTGTTATCCCTGGATTTAATTAACAGCATTTAAAAAAATAAATAAAATTAAGAGCATTAATTTTGTGCTGCACATTTGTACACAAATTGAAAATTTTATGATTGAATTTAAGTTCTATAGGAGATTGTCAATTGTGCTAATTAGGACAATTGTTAACTTCTTTAGATATTTTTTTATAAAGTTTCTAAGCCATTGGTTTATTTCATCTGGGGAGGATACAACTAACTAGCTGAAGTAAACTGTGAGAAAAATAGGTATATATTATTTTAAACATATGTTTAAAATATTAAAGATAAGTAATAATAAAGTAACCATTTATTTTTTGAAAAGCACTCTCAAAGTTTTCAGTGATATAAACTAAGCTTTAACTAGAGAGAAAATTGGCTGAAAGGCACATTTCTAAGATCCTCGTTGTAGAGTTCCAGCTTCTTCTAAATTGGTTGATTGCGTGAGCCACTTCAGGAAGAGAAACTATATGTATTTTTAGACTTCTGTTGCTCCTTATTTATTTTCTTCGGAATACTCTTGGATTTGCTTTGAGGCGAGACAGAACTCTTATCAGAATTCACCACATTCGCATCTGTGTGCACATGACAGAGTTTGGTTCTGCTGTGGTTAACTTAAGCTATCTGACTTGTCCAACAGGTTCCTGGGTGGAGCTACCCATGAACAGCAGCAATGGCAATGATAATGGCAATGGGAAAAATGGGGGGCTAGAACATGTACCTTCCTCATCCTCTATCCACAATGGAGACATGGAGAAGATTCTTTTGGATGCACAGCATGAATCAGGACAGAGTAGTTCAAGAGCCAGTTCTCACTGTGACAGGTAAGTGAGATCCATACAGATGGGTTATAAGGTTAATTCTCACCAAAAAAAATAAATCTGGTTTCATTCTCATTTGACAAAATAGGACTCCTGGGACTCCCGGGTGGCTCAGTGGTTGAGTGTCTGCCTTCCGCCCAGGGCGTGATCCTGGAGACCCAGGATCGAGTCCCACGTCGGGCTCCCTGCATGGAGCCTACTTCTCCCTCTGCCTGTGTCTCTGCCTCTCTCTCTCTGTGTCTCTTATGAATAAATAAATAAAATCTTTTTTTAAAAAAAGGACTCTTGATTTACTGCAGCATGTATATTTAAATCAGATAGCTAATTGGCAAATATTTGAGTGCCTGGTGTTTTTCCCTAGATTAAATCAATTTCCTTATTCAGATTGTATCATTTTTTGATGTTTATCAGTTTAAAAGTCAATGGCATAAATGTTTACTTGTAGAATTAACAAACTTTCTCCAATTTTCCTTTGTGACCCTGTTTCACAGATGACATTCTGTCAGTTATCTCTTATGTTTCTGTCCCCCCTTCCAGACGATGAGGCTCCAAAAGGCATGTTGCATCTCTTGTGTACCCTTGACAGTCATGGTACTGGTGTGTAGCAGACCCTCAGTAACATGTTTGAGTCGTAGGAACTGGTGGTTGATTCAAGTTACAGCAGTATTTGTATGGTGTATGCAGACCACACAAGGTCTGTAAAGATAGCTAATTTGGAAGACCATCCTGTTTCTTCAGCGGAACCTTATTTTCAGACCTCATTTTTCTACTTTTGACTTGGGGAAAGTAATTCCATTGATGAAGGGCTGCTTTTGGTGAAAGAGTAAGGATACAGTGATATGTATGAGTGGAATAAAACCGAATTGCTCATTTGTTTTTCAGTGTAAGCTTTGTTTTTTTCTTGAGGGATAGGTGTTAAATACATGGTGGTATACCTGACACCACTTAGTCTGATGACAGCCATACTGTTAGCACTATGGGATAAAGGATGATCTGGTTAATTAAGAGTTAACTGACATTAGTCATGTAGAAAATGCAGATGCATAAGGAAAAAGACTAAGGAAACACTTAAAAATGTATACTAAAAATAAAAGTGATTATCCCTAAGAGATGGAATTATGGATATTTTTCTTCTGAATATTTTTGTACTTTGTAAAAATTGCATATATAGCATATTTTATTTGTCAGAATAAATTTAAAAAGAGAAACAGAAGTTCGGTCATGTCTGAAGTTCCTGGATATCTTATAATCCAGTGATGTTACCAAGGAAGCAGAGGATTGGTTTGCTGGCTCTAGCACACTGTGCACCCCCGCCACCCCATCTCATCCCTGCCTTTGTCCCTGTGCTTCTTAGTAGCCTGGGATGGCTCTTGTTCTAAGCAGAAGCAGAGCAGATGGCTCTTTGCTGAACAGCTTGCCATTGATTCCAGTTGCAACAGCATTCGTCTGTCTTTCAGAATGAAGTTTATATTATATTACATTTATATTTTGGGACTTGTAATAGGTTTCTGAAGTTTTCTGCTTGTTCTAGGCCTCTTTATGAGGCTCTTACTATGCATTCAAGTACAAGACCCTTGAGCATTGGTATCAGTGTGTCTCTTAACCTGTTGTTCACTTGCTGTTGTCATTGAGCAGAGAAAAAGTCACCTGCTTGCTTTTCTGGTCGTCTCATTTCATTCCTGGTTAGTAGTTATACTTGTGATCAAATACGAATTTACCTTCCCGTGACCACATTTAAGTTAGGTTTCTAAACACCTGAAGCGAGGCGTGGCATGTGCTTTTGAACATTTTCCTGTCCCTCACTTTATGTATGTTTAGGATCTGGGTTCCTGGTCATTTTTCAGAGAGGGCCTGTGACTCCAACTCAGTAATACTCTCCTATGCTAACACATCTTAACATTTTAAAATGTCTTCAAAATTCATATCATTTGGATGGGCTTGCATCTCCATATCTGAAGTCGCTGAGAAATGTTTTTTGTAGGTGGAAACATTTTTAGGATTGTTGGATATTCATCCCAAGGCTAGTTTATATATACAGTGACCCTTGAATGACATGGGTCTGACCTGCACAGCCATGTGGATTGTTTTCCATAAAGCACAGTATTTTATGGTAAATGTCGTTTCTTTCCCTTAAGGGTTTTTTTTTTACATTTTTTTCCTTTAGCCTACTTTATTGTAGGAATGCATACAAGATATGTGTAAATTGACTGTTATCTGTCAGGCTTCTTGTCAAAAGTAGTAGGTTATTAGTAATTAAGGTTTGGGGGAGTCAGAAGTTGTACACAGATTTTTGACTGTGCAGGGTAGGGTTGGCACCCTGCATTGTTCAAGGGTCAAACTTATTTTCAATTTAAAAATTATTCCAGAGGTATATTTCCATCATATCCCCTATGTGTTTTGTTTTGCATTTTACCCTATTGCAGGAGTTCTCAGCCTACACACTAGATACACCCAGGGAGCTTTTAAAAATACCAGCGCACAGGCCACATCCCTAGAGATTCTTAGTCTGTTGTCAGGGGTGGGGTAGAGGCATTAGGATATTTTAAAAGCTCCCTGGCTAATTCTAACATGAGCCAGGGTTGAAACTCTAATGCATTCCCAGTTGTTAGAAGTAGTAAACCGTTTACCAGTGAAATGTTTAGTATTTCTCTGAGTGAGATTGGTGCCAGTGATAAATAAGAATATAGAAGTAGAGCAGTGCATCTGTAGGGTTCTTGACCATGTCATTCTGCTGCCCTGACCTGCTCCTGACTATGTGAGGCTGGCCCTTAACTTGATCTCTGGCTGTGAACGAAACAGTGATACATGAGCATAACGACCGTAAACTGAGGACAAGAGTGCCTCCTTCCACGTGGTTCCTGTACTCTCGCCTGAGATTTCTACCTCAAGAAAAAATTTTCTAAATATGCTAACGTATTTATATGATACAGAACCAGCTTCTCTCTTTTGCTATCCCGATTTGGGGCTCTTGTATGTCAGTTAGAATAGTCTGAGGCTCCTAGGCCGAATCAGTCTGACACATTTTGGATGATCTTATTTATTTTGGAGTCTGTCTCTACATCATCTCTATATGTTAACATTGTACACGTACTCTTGATAGCTTTAACAGATAACATCTACTCCTTTAAACCAGTTAAGCCTGGAGCATTTTCATCCTTCCTTTGGTCTTAGATTTTGGCAGGGTGGGGTGTGTAGTGGAAAATCTAGTTACCTACTGTGATTACACAAGAAATCATTAATAACATTAAACATAGAACTTAGCATGTTGTATTCATCTATCACATCAAGTGTATTTCGGAGCATGTGTTCTTATCTAAAAGTTTATCTGTAAGTTATCACTTCTGGGAATATATCCTATACTTTTCATTGAAGGTCTTGTATTCATATATGAGCTTATATAATAACTGAAATATTTCAAAGCAGATATTTCTGAAATAAGTAGAATAGTGGTTCTGGTCTCCAGTACTCCATTACATTCCTAAAAATTACTAGGACCCCCAAAGATCTTTTGTTTATGTGGTTATTTTGATATTTAACTATACTAGAAATTAAACAAAATTTAAAAATACGATTCATTCAACAGTAATGAACCCATTACATTTCAGTATAAGTAACTTTTTGAAATGAAAAATAACCTTTTCATAACCAAAAAAAAAAAAATTGAACTGGCAGCATTATTTTACATTTTTACAAATCTCTCTATCTAACTTAATAAATAACAGCTAGATTCTCATTTGCTTTTGCATTCAGTCTGTAATGATAAAACACATGTAGCCTTTGGAAAATTTCACTGTACATAGAATAAGAATGACAGATATGACAATAAGAATGAAAAAGGCAAATAAATCATAATAGTATCATGAAAACAGTTTAACCATGAAGACCCTTTGAAAGAGTGTTGGGGGAAGGTGTTTGAGAATATGTGATCGCAGGTTGACCCTGGAGCTGGACTTGGGCAATTAGAGGCTCCCCATCCCCTCCTTTGTCCTTGGAATGTGCGTTCCACTCCCTTCCCTGCTCCCAGAAGCTGCCTCAAGAATACAGGTTTGAGACAGAAATGTGGTGTTGAGACTTTTTGAATGGTATATGTGACTAAACTCAATTAAGGCCTTTCTATAAACTTCTAAGATTTGGCAGGCTTGTGTGGTCTGCTCACCTTAATGTCACTCCAAGACAAGCCTTGTCTATAAGTTCCCTTGCTCTTTAAAGCTGCCACCTACCACCCTGGAATGGTCTGCCTCTTTCCCTCTCATTGTGCCCTCATAAAGGGGCCGGTTTCAGATTATACTCAGAAAGCTCAGGAGGCTGGCAACCAGCTGGACTCTCAGGAAAACTGCTTTCACATTTTAAGACTCACTGATGATGAATTATTTAATGATGAAAGAACTTTGAGGAAAAAAAAAAAAAAACCCAACTAGGTTTCTGAATTTGAAGATCATTGTACCTTTATTGGAAAAAGAGTAAAAATAAGAAAATTTATCCTTGCAAAGGAATTTATCACCATCGTAAAATTCCAGAACATTTTGGGAATAAGAGTGCTCAATTTCATTTTTTCTTTAGGGTCAAGATAATACTTTTTGATTTGCTGCTTTTTCAAAGGCATACTACTGTAACTTTCAATTTTCTAATTTCCAGTGGAGGTTAATTTACTTGACAAAATGAGAATTAAAACTAATGGTTAAATTCTTTGTCTTCTAGCCCTTCCCCACAAGAAGATGGGCAGATTATGTTTGATGTGGAGATGCACACCAGCAGGGACCATAGCTCTCAGGTATGTGTGTGCACACACAGATGGTGTGTGTATGTGCGCGCACATGCAGATGGGGTGTCTGTGCTTGTTTTTCTAATGTACACTAGATAATTAGGAAAAGAGTGAGCTTCTAAATCAGTATGTTTTACTAAAGTAAAGAATAAGAAGACTTTAAAAAGTAGTTTGAAGCTGTTTTCAGTTTCTGATTGTGGAATTTACTTAGGATGATACAGCCCTTATTGTACTCCTTTACGCCTGAGAGGTTAGGGCCCTATCACTCTAAAAGAATTGGAAAATTCTTGTCTATAATATTTCATTCCAGTATCCCAGGCTAGTTTCTTGAATTTATAAATAGCTGAACAGATATTTTATTTAAGCTCACAAGATGAATGAAAAGGAAAGTTGTAGAACCCGGCATGAAAACTTTCTATGCATCTGAAATCAAAACAGTGACTTGAGACAAATTTCAACAGCTAGAGATAAAATTCATCTAAATTTTACAGGGTTCCTTAAAGAAGATAAATGTAGCTTACTAGGAGTTGACATTGTTAATAAAATGGATGGATAATAGTATTAAAAGCCTACAATGATTAATATTCTGAAATTTATGATAAGTAAGTACTTGTAGTTAACTATTTATTTTAAAGATTTTATTTATTTATTCGTGAGAGACACAGAGAGAGAGAGAGAGAGAGGGGCAGAGACACAGGCAGAGGGAGAAGCAGGCTCCATGCGGGGAGCCCGACGTGGGACTTGATTCCACGTCTCCAGGATCACGCCCTGGGCTGAAGGCAGATGCTTAACCCCTGAGCCACCCAGGCGTCCCTGTAGTTAACAATTTAGAATGCTCATGGCCAGCCCTTGACTTTAGTGATGTGTCAGCTCACCTAAAAGTGCCAGAGTGCAAATTCATGAGGACAAGAACCAGTGCCTTTTTCTACCGAGTTCATGTGCTAGCAGAGTATTTGTTAAAGGAGTGTTTAAATGCATTCGGACAGAAACTTTGTTCTGTGGGATTTGCTCTATACAATGTCCTGTTCTGCCTTCGCACTAGAAATATTGTGCATAATATTTTGGGTCCACCCAGTATTTTTTCTGTTTCATGGGGCTGCACAGTTCCTCCCTGCTTTTCCCATATTCTACTTATACTGTTCTCTGAAACCTAGAAAATCTACAGATTGAATATAAATTTATTTAATGATGAGCTTTGTATCATAGAGGAGGCTCACATGTAGGGAGATGTTCTGACTGCTGTTGAATTGCTGACTAATGTATGTCGGTTTTGCCATGTGCATAAGCTGTAACTAGTGAAGAAGAAAATACATAGTTTCCATGGCAAAAGTGTACTAAGGAATTCCAGGGAAGAGAAATGAAATTAATTCTTTGTTATAGTCTTCCCTTAGGAAGATGTCCTCAATTCATACTGCCCTTTGTACACACAAGTTGAAAATCTAAATTAGCATTCTTTTGAATGTGTTTTGAGGAACAATTTGCTTAATGGGAAGCTCCTCCATGTGATAGTTCTGAAGTCAAGTTAAGTGGAAATAATACAGTCCCTGGGCTCCTTCACCCTGCTCCCCTGTCCTGCCAGTAGCTACAGCACATAGGACATTAAAGGCTCTGACAGTCTCTGTAGTAGAATAATCTGTTTAGTATATGCGCTGCCGAAGTGAGCACTGGAATAATCTGTTTAAACTAAGTGTTGCCCAAGCTTATTTGATCTTAGACCTCCCTCCCTTTCCACACATACTTTTTCCCCTAACAACCTAATGGAATACTTTGATAAGTGCTATCCTGATTCATGGAGTGGCAGTGAACAATTAGCCTTAACTGATGATTGAATTTAAATGGAATCGTAGAGCTGACTGCATCCATCCTAGAATTCCAAAAGAATTTGTGAAATTCAGGAGAGAAAATGTAAAATGTTTGGCTTCCATGTTGGATTATGGTCATATTGCTAGTGTGGTCCCAATTCAGAAACCGGTACCTAAAGGAACGTTAGTTATCATCAACGTTGTTGGTAAGCGATATTAACAAAGCAGTCCATTTAAACAGTTAAGTCTTTGGGAAAGCAGTCTTAAGTCCTTTAAGAAAAATATGTTTTTTTAGAGTAAGACTTTTAATAAGAGAGAAATCCATAGTGTGATTTATTTAAACTTTCAAAAAGGGCTTCTCCCTCTGCCTGTGTCTCTGCCTCTCTGTCTGTGTCTCTCATGAATAAATAAATAAATCTATAAAAATAAATAAATAAAAATAAATAAAATAAAAATTAACATTAGGGTTTGGGAGAGTGGATATTTTTCTTAAATGAGAAGCAAATTTAGGATTACCAAACAGAAGCATTTACCACAGGACTCTGTCATGGGACTTATTCTTACCGAACATTTTTACATATGTCTATACAAGGAATGTAGGACATTTTCAGCCTTTTCTGAGAGAAGGAAGGAAAGACACTAATATATATTAGATATATTTTAGATGCTAAATTTATTTTTAAAAAAGATTTTTCCCACTTTCAGTGTTTTCAGTCTAGTGAAAGAGATGATATTAGCTCCAAGAACAAATAGGAGAAGTGGGGCTTTGTCTTCATTTAATTACTAATCTGAGATCACAAGGCCAGTGGATGATAGAGCCAGGATCGAAACCAGGGCTGTCTGAGCCTGTAGCCCCTGTGCCATGTACTAAAATAAGTTGGTGCACGGGATTGATTTCAGGAGAGCTCCCAAGGTCATGAGAATGAACTAAGATGTTCCTGGTGAGTTACAGTATGAGGAAGCCTAAGGTGTAATACATTTAGGAAAGGGTCATTCAGACTATACTTTTATGACCATAGTCCTCAGGAGCCTCCGTTTTAAGGCACCAAATAGACTTCGGAGGTCTCTTGAAGTCATTTTTGCAGTGTGTTTCTGGGACTGAAGAGGCCAACACAGTGTTGGATATCACTGTCACTGATACAGACTGAAAATGACCTACCGTTTTCCCCTTGTAAAACTGGGGTTTATCTGTCCATGGACCCTATTCTGTGCATAGCCACACATAGAGACCTAGAGAACTTGACGTGGACCAGGGAAGGAAAATGTAAGTGCTTTGAAGGTAGGGGACAGAGAACAGGCTAAAGTGATCAGACTCTTTAGATGTAGGTGTAGAGAAAGGGTTATTGATTTAATTAAAAGCATGAATCTTATTTAATTAGATTAAGTGCATTTTTACCATATTAAGTGCATTTTTCTCAGGATTGGAAGGTAATTTAAAACTTGAAACTGGTAAATTTAAGATTAATGGAAGCACACAGCAGTAGTAAATGAGGATATAGCGTAGGATTCTTGGTTCTGAAGGTAAGCATTCTAAACTGATTTGGGGAATTTTTTACTAGTAGTCCAAAGATAACTTTGCTTCACTCAACTGAGAGAAAGTGACATTGTCTTAAAAAAAAATTAGAACATAAAATCTTATTACATTTTCATCCTCTTGGAAAATAGGAAATATTAACTTGTTCACAATTTTAAACCTCGGTCTTTGAGCAGTTTTGAGGAGAGGCATGTGAGGCCAGAGTTGGAAACTAAGCAGAAGTGACATGTAGTGTGATGAATATAGTTAGATATTGTGTGTACACAAACTGATCTATAAGTAAATTTTAACAACCTATTGTTTTTTATTTAGGATGTTTTCAGATGTAATCCACAAAGAGCCAACTCATGATTCTGAGTAATCTCAATACCCAATGGAAAAAGCTTAATCCTAAAGGCTACATTGTGTCATTCAGTGGAATTTGCCAAGTCTGACAGAACTAAATAAGAATGATACTACCAGAGTAGCAAAAATCCACAGGGATTTTACTTTCGGTTTGATAGTCTCTAGATACAGAGTAGCCCCTTTTACTCTCTGAACTGCCTTCCTGGGGCACCTAGCTCATAGAGAACTAGCCCTGTCAAAAAGAATCACATGGCTGTATCAAGCCCTGCATTTCATAGTTATCTATGGAAAAGAGTGAAACCTTTGGTCAAAGAAGGAATCCTATTCAAACAAAGTAACAGATCAAAACAATTCTTAGCTTTGAGATCCTTGGGTTTGAGGTCCTAGCATCACATTCCTTAAAGCTGAGTGAATATTGCTGTTATTTTTTAGAAACACCTCATTCCTGTGGTTTCTCGTAAAAGAGAAGCTATTATTGGGAATTTTGCTTGTTCTCACCCTGAAACTGTAGGTTATCATTAGCAAGAATAAGGACCTCTTTGTCATTTATCTGATGTAAAAAATGTCAAATTCTAAGTCAGTATAAAGTAAATGATTCCAAAAATTTTTAGCTTAAGTAGTTTTGAATAAACTTTGGGAAATGTTTAGATAGTGATTTGCCTAAAGAATATAATCTCCTTCCAGGCAGTAAAACAACGCTTAGGAGTTGGGTGCTCTTGAGACGGTTTGCCCAGGTTTAAATATTGGCCCTGTCTCTTACTATTTACTGAACCTCAGGCGCTTACTGAATTTCTCTTCATTTCCTCATCTGTAAAATGGAATATTAACAATTTTCATTTTTATAGTGTTGTTGCAGGTAAAAATTAATGCATGTTCGGTGCTTAGAATGATGCTTGTCTCTTGATGAATGATTAATAAATACTATTATTATTTATTACCCCATCATATCTCCTACTTTTCTTATCACTTTATATTGGTTAGCATGTACTTTTGGAGATTTTTTTGTTTTTTAATGAAAAATTTTAAGTGCAAACAAAAGTAAAGAGACTGTTGGCAGAGGGCCTCTGTGTAAGCATCACCCAGATGCAACAGTTATTAATACTCTCCACATTTTAGTTACCATTGCAGCCCAAATACACATTTTTTAGGTTCACATCCTTTGCTTAGATAGAACAACAATGAAGCCCACTCAGGTTCCTTTTAAGATAGTGAACGCCCTGATCACAAATCCTTTGGTCAGCCTTTTTAGAAAACTGGCGTGTTTCTTACATAAACATTGCTGACACACAGCCTTAGGGTTTTCCTACATTTTCTGTCTAGATTTGTCTTTAGTAGTAGGAACAGTTGGTCTTCCTTTTTTTCTTTTTTAAAGTTGTAATTCTTCTTTGCAGTCAGAAGAAGAAGCTGCAGAAGGAGAGAAAGAGGTTGATGCTTTGAAGAAAAGTGTAGACTGGGTGTCCGACTGGTCCAGTAGACCTGAAAACATTCCACCTAAGTAAGTCCTTGCACATGTCTCCTCGGTGAACACTCATAGGCTGTCGACCTGCTTGGTCCCAGGAAGTTCTCAGCAAGTGCAATTCTGACCTCTTCCTTTGCCTTTCTTCCCCCAGGGAGTTCCACTTCAGACATCCCAAACGCTCCGTCTCTTTAAGCATGAGGAAAAGTGGGGCCATGAAGAAAGGGGGTATTTTCTCCGCAGAATTCCTTAAGGTGTTCATTCCGTCTCTCTTCCTCTCTCATGTTTTGGCTTTGGGGCTAGGGTAAGTACTGGTGGCCTCCTGACGGGTTTTTCTTTCCTTTCATTCCCCTGTTCTGTTTCCACATGTAAGGGATATGCATGAAACAGTTTGTATTGTTTTGCTTTTAATGTTTTAGTGCAAATAGGGAGAGCTTAAAAGAGTTGTTGAAGCTGATACACTGTTGTTATACTGGTAAGCATTTTTAACAGTGGAGTTTGATTTTTCTTATTTGAAAATAAGTTGTTCAGATTAATCCTCTCAGTGATCATCATTAGGTGGGCTCTTCCATGCTTGATTTTTTCCTTTTGTGTTTTATTCTTGTTTATAATTACTCAAGATTAGCTAAGTTTTATTTTTATTTATTTTTTTCTTTTTTCTTTTTTCTTTAAATTCGATTTAGTTAACATATAGTGTATTATTGGTTTCAGGGGTAGAATTTAGTGATTCATCAGGATTAACTAAATTTTTTCTCTAATACACTTTTTAAAATATTTTATTTATTTATTCATGAGAGACACAGAGAGAGAAGCAGAAACGTAGGCAGAAGGAGAAGCAGGCTTCTCACAGGGAGCTCAATGTGAGACTCAATCCCAGACCCCAGGATCATGCTGTGAGCTGAAGGTGGACACTCAATGGCTGAGCCACCCAGGCATCCCAAGATTAGCTAAGTTTTAAAGTAAACAAACCTTTAAGTATATAAATTTGAGGTTGATTAGAATATTTTTCCCCCAGATGGGAAAATACACCGTTTTATTGAATAGTCTTTGAGTGAAACTGGTAGGTTAGTTTGGGATCCTGTTTTTTTTCTTTGTAGCATTTTCATTTATTCTTCTAAAGGTGACCCCACATTTACCTGTAACTGATGAATTTTTCTGGCATGTCTTTTAAATTCTTTTTTCTCTTGATGGAACAATTGAGGAAACCCATTTTTATAAGATTTTAGGAGTTAAATACTAGGTGTTATTTTTTTTTAAAGACTGTAAGCATGTGCAAAGAGTCATTTTCTCTATATAATATGCGAAAGCTATGTGACCCCTTACTTCCCCTGTAGAGAGCTCAGCATATGGGAGAGAGATTTATAGTCATAAATGTGGAAACATACACATGACTTTCCCATAGACTCCTTTTGTCTTTCTGGGTACTTGATCTATTTTTGTGATGGTGAAGGCTGTGATCACAAACAGCAGAGTGGATGGAAGGGGTTTGTAGAGGCAGGGAGCGTGTGAGTATTGAATGGGGTTGGTGTGAGGGCAGACAGGGGGAGGAGTTTAAATGCCCCTTAAGTATTGACTGCAGGTAGTTCATTTGCCCTCAAGGACTTGCTTTTTGTACCTCGAGTATCTTTTCCTTTCATGAGTCTTCAGATCTTCTCCCTTGCTGGAATAAGTATTGTTATAGATGAATGTAGAAAAAAAGGATTTGAGAAGGTTGGTTTTAATGACACTGGGTGTGAGACTAGCTTCCTATTTGCTTTACCTTTCCTTCTGTGTATGTTATTTAAGAAAAATACTTGCGTGGCATGGAAGAGTAATACTAGGCCTTCATCCTAAAGAGTTAAATGGTTAGTTAAGAGCCTACTATAAAGCACTGGCAGCTTTGTAATTTGTCATGTTACTGTATTTTGTATGTGAAATATCAGTAGAATTTTCTGCCCACTCTAAGGGAGCATCTCAAAGGAAGTTGGCTGTGCTTTGTTCTTTGGAGGGATGTGTTCTCTCTGGTTTTACTTTGTCTGATCACTGCTCCTATACTGTCCAGTCCTGCCTAATGAGTAAACATAATTACATGAAACCAGTTTGGCTGGCTGGTGACTTGTTTTAAGTAAGTCAGCAGTGATTTCAGGGTGTTAGGGAACTGTGCGCATATACCTTTAGAGTTGTTAGGTACAGTTCAGCCTGCGGACATCTGGTATGCAGCCGTTGAAACCAATGAGACACGTTGCACTCTGTTTCCTTTCAGCATCTATATTGGAAAGCGACTGAGCACACCTTCTGCCAGCACCTACTGAAGGAAAGGAAAGAACAGCCCCGGAAAAGCGTGTGACCTGTGAAGTGGTGTATTGTCACAGTAGTTTATTTGAACTTGAGACCATTGTAAGCATGACCCAACCTACCACCCTATTTTTACATATCCAAGTTCCAGTAACTCTCCAATCCAGTATTTTATTCAAACTCTGTTGAGGCATTTTACTAACCTCATTCCCTTTTTGGCCTGTAAGACACTTTAGAATTTCCTAACAGAGTTTACTGTTATTTAGAAATTTGCAAGGGCTTCTTTTCCGCAAATGCCACCAGCAGATTATAATTTTGTCAACAATGCTATTGTCTCCTTTTAGTGCCACCAGACTTAGACCTGCATCGTTCATGGTATAAATTTTACTCTTGCAAGATGACTACCATCTCTCTTTTAAAATGAGATAAGGTTAGCAAATGATAGAACAGCTTTCTCATTACTGTTTTTTTTTTTTTTTCCAAGACAAAGCAAGCTTCCCTAAGCTTGAATTTATAGTTGTTTAAAAAGAAAACAAACAAACAAAATAAGACACAAGAAAAAAAAATATCCTGGGCAATAAAAAATTATTTTAAACAAGCTTTGGAGCCACTTTTTGTCTAAACAGCCTCCTAATGGCGCCTTTTAATTTATAGGAGGCGGGCTACATAAGTGATGGGTATGAAGTAGAATAAGAACTAAACTACATCAGCAGATTTTAATTCTAGTATGTTGTAATGCTGTCTTTTCTATGGTGTAAAATCTTTATTTCTCCTAAGGAACCGTCTCAGGCCTAGAAACATATGAAATTGCTTTGGGTATTTGTGTGTGTTTGTATTTTTACGTTCATATTAGCTTTAGCTGCATGTGAATTTTTCATGACTTTAAGTTTTGTTTTTTTGTTTTAATTCTTAAGAAGGGGCTTTGGAATGAGTTCCAATTTGTGGTATAAATACAGGCTTCTTGTTTTAGGAAGCCCCGCTTATACTCTGAAGCCTTTAAACTCTGAAGATAATTGTTTCAGAGTGATTCCAAGCCCTTATGCAACTTTGAAAACCAGACTTGGGTTGTGGGAACAGTTGACAAAGTTCTAAAAAGATGCCATTTATTTTCTTTGGATTGCTCCCTTTTTAATGTTTACCTGCACAAGCTTCCCAAGGTGGTGCCCGCAACCGTGCGGGCACCGGTCATGTTCTCCGGGGCCGTCTGATCAGTCGTGTTCGACTCCTGCAGTTCCAGAGTGCTCGGCAGCTTCCTTCAATAATAGACTGTTTCTGTTTTGTTTGTTCATTTCTAAAATGTGAAGCTTTAGGACCAAACTGTTAGAAAACAGCAGGATTACCAGTTATTCTAAGTAGATTTGGTGGATTTTGGAACACCTAGCATGGCTCTGAAGGGGATACTATTATATGTTTTATATATAAATAATTACTGTTTATGATATAGACATTACTATTGACTAGAGAACCATTGTTAATTTTAAAACTGGCCATCTATTCATTAAATAAAGCACATCAGATATGCCTTGGATAAGAACACTGGCAACCAGCTTTGCCAGTTTGCAGAAACTAACTCTGTTGTCTTTCACATCAAGTTTTGTAAAATGGATGTGTTATAGTGAAAAATAATCTACAGGTTAAACAAAAAATTTAATTTCTGACTATCTTTTTTCAAGAATATAGCTGGTTATCTTTAAGAAAGATGATATATCCAAAATAGTTTTCTGAATTATTTTATGTTTTCTTTCTAGTACTTGATGTCTAAATGATTTTAGATATCTTTTTATTATATCTTGTTTCTATCTTATTCTCAAACCTGGTAACACTTGATTTGCCTTCTGTAATCTATTTATTTCAAGTGTTCATATTTGGATTTCTTTGGAAAGAAAGTGAATCTGATGGCCCGCTGATTTTGAAAAGCCTGAGTAAAATTGGAAAGGCTGATAAAGTTGAAAGAACTAAACTGTTAAACTGCTAAATATGCAACTAGTATTACAGTTGGTATCCTGGGAGGGAAAAGTTAAATTAACCTTAAAAATAAGAGCAACTTTTTTTACTGGCAACACATTGCCCTCTTTTGAACTACAGTAGCAATTCTATTAGTATGGTTGAACTTGGGTATATTTATGATTTTTTTTTCAACATTGAAAATAAATTTAGTTCTTCCCTTTTTCTTAAAATATCTGTGAAATTTTGGACTATTACTTAAAACATGAGTACATGATCACAGTAAAACTTCTCCTAAGATGAAATCATGCAGTATTTATTGATAGCCCTAACATATGGAATACATGTTTATGCTCCTACCCAGATTTGTGTTGAACAGAAACAGATTGCATGATTGGAAAGGAGACTTCAACAATTAATAGTTGACATTTTAAGATTAATGTTTTAAAGCTTTACACCTGTTTACAATTTGGGGGACGAAAAGGCAGGCTTCATTTTTCTTGATTGATGAAAACTGGCTAAAAATATTTGTAAATAAAATCATGAGCAAAACTGCACAAACTTGCACATTGAAAAGTGCAACAAGTTATTTTGCAGTAAAAGTATTTACTATTCTAAAAAAGTGAAAATTGAAGACTTAGCCAGTCGGATGCATTTCTAAATGAACCAGTTGTTGAAATTATTGGAATTAACTGAGCCAAAGTGATTATGCATTCTTCATCTATTTAGTTAGCACTTTGTATCATTATATACAGTTTACAAGACATGTATAACTTGTAGCTATAAACATTTTGTGCCATTAAAGCTCTCACAAAACTTTTTCTGTCAGCATCTTTTTATGTCACGTGCGTTGCGTGGGAGTTTAGGGATGAGGCCTCACCTGCCCACACAGAAGTTTTCCATTACTAAGTTCCTCAAATACATGAGGGCCTATCAGTGTGCCAAGTGCATGGCAGTGAATCCTATTCCTGACTCCCAAGTTCCCTGCTTGCAGAGAAACCGTCACTATACCATATTAATCATTTATCGGAGAAGCGTGTGTGAAATATGATGGGGCCACATTATTTAGAACTTTTGTTCTGCCAAATGGCATCAGGATATTTTTCACAGAAGAGGTGATATATTGAAAGGTGAGTAAGTGTCCAACAAGTGCAAAAGGGGATCAAGAGTGTGCCTGTAAGGAAATGGCAGAAACCGGCACATGAAAAATATATTCTGGAAAGAACAGGAAGGTCATTGTGGCTGGAAAATAGGAGGGTAGAGAGGAAATTGAAGGTATAGTTTAGTGTTGAACCAAGGTGAGATTTATATGCTCCTCTGGAAGTTGATCATGTATCATACAGTTAGCAAGATACCTTGGAAGGTTTAAATGCAGGAAAGTGACTGAGGACTGAAGTTTTGGATGGTCCTGAAAGAGGGAGGAGAGGAGTACCTGAAGCAAGATCGGTTGATGGTCTAGGTAAGGAATAGGGCCTGCCCTAGGGTTAAGCCCAGGGCTGGGAAAGGGGGGCCAGGGTGGATATGAATATCTGAGGAAAAAACCCAAGTAAGTGGTAAGATGATTTAGAGAGGAAGAAGGCATGTGTATCCCCCCCACCTGCCCCCACTTTTTTTTTTCCACTAGGTATCTATTGATGCTATTAACTGAGAAATGGAGGAAAGGAGGAATGGAGTGGTGGGGGGAGAGAAAGATGACTTCAATTTTGAATACACTGAACCCGGTTGGAACCTAACAAGTAGACACTATTTATATAGCACTAGAACGCAGGAGAAAGGTCTGGAATGGAAATACATGGAGACACACTTGCATGTGTATTATATTCAATTTGAAGATTTGACCAAGAGGAAAGGAGAAAGCAGTGAAGTCCATCCAGCTTTTGAAGATTGAGCAGAAGAGAAACTTAAACAGGTGAGTGATGTAAATAGTTTGATAGGAAGAACCCCACCCCCACCCCCCACCCCCGCCCTGCCCAAAAGGAAAAGAGGTGACCAATCCTGTCAGACTTAGTGGTTAAGGAGGTGGATTGAAGGTGAATTGAAAACAACCTTTTGATTCTGGTTGTTGAATCACGGAGCATTTTCTGTAGGAGCAAATGAGGGATCCCAGGTAAGATTGCATTGGGTCAGTGAAAGACAAGTAAGAAAGTACTGGCTTTTCTCAGTACATCTGGAGATGAAGAAAAGGAAGGGAAGAATTCCCAGAGGAGACATGGTGGTAGGATGTTTGCTTGAGTCAGGTATAGAGATAGTAGATCTGTAGGCTGGCTAACAGAAGAGCACAAAGGGAAATACTAAAGGCACAAGGGAGCAGAAAAATACTGGAGTAAGACCCTGAAGGGATATATGTTAAGGACTTCGAGGGGAGATTGACCTTGAAAAGGGAGAGAAGGACTTTTGGAGCCATTATGCAAACCCAAATGTTCATGATAGGAAGTGGAGAGGTAGGCAAGGAAGGGTCAAGAGAGGCCAATTAGGAGTGAAGGAGTGAGAAGTTGAGGAAATCCAAGTCTGATAGACTGTTCTCTCTGTAAAGATGAGGTCTTTGAATACAAAGATGGTGTAGATGCTGAAGGAAGATGGGATTGTTCTCCATCAGTATCTCTTGATCTGAAAGGGGAGTGGAACCAAAGCTGAGATTCTTGAAGCCTTGTAATTGCTCCTGCCATTATTCTTCAGTATAAGCCAAAGCATCAGTCCAGTCAACCCAGACTAGGTTCCCACTTTTCAGCCTGACTTGAAGCTTTTGAGCTTCAGCTGCCTTAGATTGGACTAAGTGATCTCTTGGGACCTTTTTTTTTTTTAAGATTTTATTTATCCATTCATGAGAGAGACAGAGGGGCAGAGACACAAACAGAGGGAGAAGCATGCTCACTGCCAGGAGCCTGATGTGGGACTCGATTCCAGGACCCCAGGATCACGACCTGAGCCAAAGGCAGACGTTCAACCACTGAACCACCCGGGTGTTCCTCTTGGGACCTTTAATTCTGTCATTGCTACTAGTAAACCACAATCTAAAAAGCAGGATTGAGAATGGCTGAATTAGGTATAGCCATTCTGGAATCTTAGAAGTAATACCTTATATTTGGTAGTAGAACAAGAATGTGTTTGTTTATTCTAAATGTCTCCTTTATGCCTTTTGTTAAACAGACCAAGATAACCAGAATTCAGGGAAAAAGCTATAAATTCTAAGTTTAGGTAAGCTAACATTACAAATCCAAATGAATAATCCTCAATAAACTATTAAGCCCCATTTGTGACATTTTAACTTTTAGGTGTTTTAGCCCTGAAATGATTTTTGTACTTCTGCTCCATGAGGGGTAGAAGTTCAAAGTATTAACCACTTTTGTAGACTAATAATAAAATTTAGTGAAATCCTTGTTTAGAATGTGAAGAGCAGTTTGTAAAGATGAACATGTCCTCTGCTTCATTTATTATTATTTCCTACTTTGGAATGGTAGAAATACAAATACCAAGGTCATGAAATGAGCCAGTTAATTCAGGTAAAGGTGAAAAGTTTTGACAAAGTTTTTATTTCTGCAGCTGAGAAGACAGAGCTCATCAGAAGTTAATAGACGATAGCAAGTTTTATAAATGACTGCTTCTCCCTCTGCCTATCCCCTGCTCATGCTCTCTGTATCTCTCTGTCTCAAATGAATACATGATAAAAAAAAAATCTTAAAAAAAAAAAAGAGGGTGCCTGGGTGGCTCAGACGGCTAAGCATCTGCTTTTGGCTCAGGTCATGATCTCAGGGTCCTGGGATCGAGCCCTGGTCAGGCTCCCTGCCCAGTGGGAAATCTGCTTCTCCCTCTCCCTCTGCCGCTCCCCTGCTTGTGCGCGCTCTCTCTCTCTCTCTCCTATCTCTCTCCCTCTCTCTCCCTCTCTCTCCCTCTCTCTCCCTCTCTGTCTCAAATGAATAAGTAAAAAGAAAATCTTATAAATAACTGAAAAAAGTTTGGGTGTATTTCAAGGGGTTTTGAAGAAGTGCTAACGGCTGGTGAAGCTGCTGATCAATTCTTACACTTTGAAATGCAAATTTGAAGTTTGCTTAAGTGGGATGGTGTTGAAAACTTGGGCTGAGGGAAACAGTACAAATCATATTAAAATTAATTGGTTACTGCTTAGTAAAAGATACACCTCCTCTGCAGTTTGTATCATTTTTTGAAATGCTCAAGAAACAAAAAGTCAAAGCTTTATTTCCCCAACCTCAGTGAGTTTTACCTGTACTCCACTCCAGCACTGTCCTGTCCTCCACTCCCAGCATGAGTACAGAAAAATTGTGGATATATTTTATGAAACAAATGGCTTTTTTTTTTTTAAATGCTCCCAAAGTGATTGTGACGCTCAGCCTTGGTGTGTGTGTCACTGACCCATGGGTAAATGACGGTGATGCCTACAGCTGTAATCAAGCCAGGTCTGTGTTGGGCTCCAGACCCTTCTGTCCAACTGCCCGTTAGACATGCTATTTCAAACTTCGCACGTCCTGAACTTGTCATCCCCATCTCTTCTTCTTCCTTTCATGCACCCCTCTTCTTGTCATTTTTTTGTCAATAGCACAAGTATTCCTTCAGTTGCCCAAATCAGAAACTTGCCTGTTCTCCACCCATGCATCCAGTCACCATGCCTGTTAATTCCACCTTCAAAATATCTCAGCTCCAGCTGCTGCTTCCCACCTCTGCTGCCTTAATCCATGCCACTGCCCCAAGGCTTTGTGGGTCACTACAGGAGCTTCCCAGCTGGTCTCTGTGGCTCTATATTCTAAGCAGCAGTTCATAGTAACTGTTCTAAAATTCAAATCAAGAGGCACCGGGTGGCACAGTCGGTTGAGCATCTGACTCTTGGTTTTGGCTCAGGTCATGATCTCAGGGTTCGCACTGAGTGAATGGGGAGTCTGCTTGGGATTCTCTCTCCCTCTCCCGAACCCCTGCCCCCCCCCCCCCGTCACCTGCGTGGGTGTTCTCTCTCAAATAAATAAAATAATAAAATCTGATCCTATCACTATCACTTAAAACTATTAAAGGCCTCCCTATTGTCCTAAGGATAAAGTTCCTAAATTTGCTGCCTAGTCTTCATCCTTTGGCCCTGATCGTCTCTGGCCTCACTTCACAGTTGCCCCCCACCACCTCCCCCACTTGTGAACGTACCTTCGTGCTCTGCTAGCCGGTGGCCTTTGTAAGTGCTCTTTCCTGAGCCAGGAATCTCCTTTCCCCAATCCCTCATCCTCCATATTTTACGGCTCAGCTCACAGTTCACTTCCTCTGGGAAACCTTCTTAACAACCATCACACACACCTCCACACCCAGCCTGGTTAGGTGCCTCTCCAGAAATCCCCCAGAACATCTGGCATTTACTCCCATTTGCCCTGAATTAGGATTCTTTTCCTCTTGTCTGTTTTCCTCATGGGCTGTGAGGTCCTCTAGACTAGCGGCATATCATTTCCCCACCATCCCAGAAATGACACAATGGTTGTCATATGATGCATGCTAAAAATACTGAAAAATGACTGAATTTTATTTTTGACACACAAAAAACTACAAACCAAAAACCAACCTGGTTTTGGGCTAGTTTTAGTTAATTTACCTTAAGTGGAATAGCAAGAATAGAGTATTTTGAAATAACCCAGGAGTCAGGAGGGATTGCACTTTTAAGAAGTGTTGCATACAATGGCACCAGATTTTTGAAGTTTTATTTTTGAGACAAAAGAGGAAAATGCTTAAGAAATAGTTAAGGAAAAGAATAGAGCTCACAGACACATGTAATCTCCTGAAGTGGCACAGGTCAAAATGATTACTTAAGATTCTGGCTAAACCCAGAATGTTCTCTTCACTCTAGCTGGGAGGGTGCCCTGTGAGTCCTGTATTAGAATTGTCACATGCAGAAGTGACTCTTGTGGCTGTTTGTTTCAATAATGGTATTAGGGTTACTGCGGGATTGGCCAGCATGACGTTAAACATGAGGTTGATTCATTTTTGCCATGTAACCTTGTTTATGGGATGGGATTGAATTAGATGTCTTGCAATGAGATGACTGCGCGTGGGAGGTGTCTGAACTAAAATTCAGCCTACAGAGAAAGGTGGGGCGAGTTTCCTACAACTTATCTCCACTGCCTGTTGAGAAAAACTGCATCTGTTGAGGATTTTCTTTTTGCTGAGCTTTGTGGTGGCTGTCAGTTAATAGAGTGCTTTAGGTAATTTTATTGTCAAAGGAACCAAGGCTCAGAGGTGTTCAATAACTAGCCCTCATCCCGCCTTAATAGATGACAGAGTCAGGATGCCAATTTGAAGCAAAAGCACTTTCCAGGGCCCCCGTCTCTTTTTAATCAAGCATCTGGGGTGTCTTGGTTTTCTTGAAATAATCCTGCAATATCAATTTATATCCTGAAAAATCACAGCTTCTAACCAAAGTGTTATGCAATCATTAATATTCTTGAAAATACTTGTCAACGGTTTTACCAGTAGATGTAGGAAATAAGCAGAATGGGATCAAGCACTGGGCAGTGTTGTCAGCGTGGCACATTTTATTACATTTGGCAACACTTATGATCCTTGGGTAGAGGCAGATTTTTGAGCTTCAAGCTATCCATTTGGTCATCACCAGGTTCAGCATCATGAATAAATCCGAAAAAGGAAATTCATGAACATTTTAACCATTTCTGAAAGTTAATCTTCATATCATCTGTGCTTTTAGAAATGCTCCCATGTTCCTGCCAAAGAATCCATGTTTGGGGGGATGTAATTCAGGGTGAGAATCTCATGACAAACTGTCAGTATCTCTGGTTTCTTAAACATTGCTGCGCTTGCCATATAATTTAATAAACAGATCACTGTTTTGAGTGAAGAGAGAGAAGCAGAGAAGGGAGGAGTAGAGAGAGGGAGGAAATATGGAAACATGGAGGGAGTGGTAAGCATGGGCCAGACATGGACTTTGGAGATCTTAACATTCTTTAAACCCCATAACAATCTATTTGAGGTGATTGCTCTTTGGGTTTTACAGAAAAGAAAATCTAGGTTCAGTAAATGAACCAGGTCTCTGCCCTGCATTCTTTCTCATAGAACATCTCCTGAATACCTTTGGGTTTCAGCCCATAGCTAGGTGACACTTTCCTCCAAGTGAACTGTCCTTCACATAATGCATGCTCCCTGGTTGCTGGGCCAATTCAATTCTTTGGCGTCTGGGACTTTTTTCTAGTGGGGAAAGAAACCAAATGGTAATGCGGTGGGTGCAATCTTTAAGGAATTTTCAATATCAGCCAATACAGCATTTTCCAAACTGGCTTAATATTTGTGATTTTTGCCATTTAAATGTAAGGAGAATGGCTGTCTTAAAAATTGTTCTCTGTAAGAATAAGGGTGCCTCAGTCCACAAAGGCACACAGGACCCTTTAAAAAATTTTTTTTAAAGATTTTATTTATTTATTCATGAGAGGCACAGAGAGAGATGCAGAGACATCATGGAGAGAGACGCAGGCTCCCTATGGGGAGCCCAGTGTGGGACTCCATCCTAGGACTCGGGAAGAGGACCTGAGCCAAAGGCAGACACTCAACCACTGAGCCCCCCAGGTGTACCAGGACCGTTTTGTTTCATGCATTCTTTAAGCCAGCAAACATTCACTTTATACATGCTGTGTGCCAGGGACTCTTCCAGGACACCAGATTTATAGCTGTCGTATTAGTCAACACTGACTAGTAGTTTCTGGTACAGTCTCACTCGGGTGCTATAGTGTCTATTAAAAAGTTAAAGCACAAGGGGAAGTGCTTTTTAATTCTATCCCCAGGACCTCATTGGGTAGCCATGGCTGCTGCCACCACCAAAACTGCTTATGTCCCAGGAGCCACCACACCACTGCTTCTACCTGAAAGAAGTAAATTTCCTCATTCCTCCTATGTTCCCAGTCCCTGAGCCAAAATCCTTTAAGGATATGTCGACTGGGAGATTGTGTCCCATCCCCAGGAGGGGCTGGGAAAGTGAGTCGAGCTGGGGATGGTCTCTTACACTCCTCTCTTCCACCAAGATTTGTAGAGTGGTCGACTGTTCCGACATGGAAAGGAGTGCAAGTGCAGGGTCACCATGAGACAAGGCAGAGGGAGAAGCAGACTCAAACTGATGTTTGCTTAGTCCCTCAGAGACCAAAGGAGTGTTGTTTTTTCATTATAGTAAAACACACAACTAAATTTACCATCTTAGCCACTTTTTCAATGATTTTTTAGTATACTTTTTTTTTAGAGCAGTTTTAGGTTCGCAGCAAAACTGAGTGGGAGATACCGAGTTCCTGTATGCCCCCCAATCTACATATGCACAGCCTCCCCCACTCTCAGCATCCCCCAGCAGAGGGGTCCATTTGTTCCTGTTGATGAACCTACAGTGACATCATCATCCAATGTCCATAGTTCACATTAGGGCTCACCCTTGATGTATGTTCTGTGGGTTTGGACGAACGTACACTGACATGGAACGGTCATTACAGTATCACACATTGCCTTAAAATCCCTGTGCTCCTCCTACTCATCCCTCCCTCTCCTGACCCTGGCAACCACTGATCTTCCTACTGTCTCCATACTTTTGCCTTTCCCAGAACGTGATATAGTTGGAATCATACTGTACATAGCATTTTCAGATGGGTTTCTTTCACTCAATAACATGCATTTAAGTTTCCTTCTCTCTTAATGGCTTCAGAACCCATTTTTAAAGTTGCTGAATAGGGGCACCTGGGTGTCTCTGACTCTTGATTTTGGCTCAGGTCATGATCTCTGGGTGGTGGGATTGAGCCCCATGTTGGGTTCCATGCTGCTTCTCTCTCTCTCTCTCTCTCTCTCTCTCTCTCCCTCCCCCCCTCTCTTTCCCCATCTCTCACACTGTCTCCCTAAAATAAATAAGTCTTTTAAAAGAGGCTTAAAGTCACTGAATATTCCATTGTCCGAATGTACCACAGTTTCTCTCTTCATCTACTGAAGGACATCTTGGTTGCTTCTGAGTTTTGGCAATTATGAACAAAATTGCACAGACATCAGTGTGCAAGTTTGTGTGGGCATAAGTTTTCAGCCCCTTTGGGTAAATACCAAGCAGTGTGACTGCTGGATCATACAGTAAGAGTATGTTTAATTTTGTATGAAACTGCCAAACTGCCCTCCAAAGTCCCTGTACTATTTTGTATTCCAACCAACAATGAATGAGAGTTTCTGTGGCACCACATTCTTACCAGTGTTTGGGATGGGCAGTGTTCTGGATTTTAGCCATTTTAATAATTGTGTAGAGGTACTTACTGTTCTTTACATTTGTCTATCTCTGATGACATATGATGTGGATTACATTTTCACATACTTATTTGCCATCTGTGTATCTTCCTTGGTGAGGTGTCTGTTAAGGTCTGGCCCATTTTAATTGAGTTGTTTGCTTTCTTATTGTTGTGGTTAAAGAGTTCTTTGTATATTTTGGCTAGCAGTCCTTGTCAGATGTGTCTTTTGTAAATTCTTTTTCTCAAATCTATGGCTTGTCTTTTCATTCTGTTGACATTATCCTTCACAGAGCAGAAAATTTTAATTTTAATGAAGTCCAGCTTATTAATCCTTTCTTTCAAGGACTGTGCCTTCGGTGTCTTATCTAAAAAGTCATCACCAGACTCAAGGTCATCTTGATTTTCTCTTATGTTTTCTCAGCTTCTGTAAGGTTGCATTTTACATTTAGATCTGTGATCCCTTTTGAGTCATCTTACCTCTTTTAAGTGTGCAGCTCGGTAGTCTTAACTATATGGACGTTGTTGTGCAACAGATCTCTGGAACTCTTCCATCTTGCAAAACTGAAACTCTGCACCCATTAACCAACGTCTCTCCATTTCCCCCAACCCCCAGTCCCTGCAACCGCTGTATTTTCTCTATGTATTGCATTGTCTCTATGAATTTGACTATTCTAAACACCTCGTATTATCATATGGAAGTATTTTTGTGACTGGCCTATTTTCCTGAATGTAATGTCCTCCAGGTTCATCCATGTTGTAGCTTATGACATCCATGTTTTAGCTTAAAAAGAGTTTCCTTCTTTTTTAAAAAAAGATGTATTTATTTATTTATTTTTTTATTTATTTATGATAGATACAGAGAGACACACAGAGACACAGGAGGAGGGAGAATCAGGCTCCATGCTGGGAGCCCGACGTGGGACTTGATCCCGGGACTCCAGGATCGTGCCCTGGGCCAAAGGCAGGTGCTAAACCGCTGAGCCACCCAGGGATCCCAGTTTTTTAAGGCTGAATGATATTCCATCGTGTGTGCGTATGTGCATATATCACATCTTCTTTATCCACACACCACATTTTTCTTTATCAGTTCAAATGTTGATTGGCACTTAGCTTTACCTCTTGGCTATATTGTGAATAGTGCTAAAATGAACATAGGTATACAAATTTCTTTGAGAACTTGTTCTCAGTTCCTTTGGGTATGCACTCAGAAGTGGGATTGCTGGATCATATAGTAATTCCATTTTGAATTTTTTGAGGAACCTCCATGGTATTTTCCATTGGAGCTGTACCAGTCTACATTCCTACCAATGATCCAGAAGGGTTTCAATTTCTGTACATCCTTGCCAACACTTATTATTTTCTAGGGTTCTTTCCCTATTTTTTGTTGTTACAGTAGCCATCATAAATGGGTTTAAGGAGACCAATATATAGATATATAAATACTTTCTAAAGATTTATTTATTTTAGAGAGAGAGAACATGCACATGAGTGGGAGGAGGGGCAGGGAGAGGGTGAGAGAGAATCCTAAGCAGATTCCCCACTGAGCTAGGAGCCCAACATGGGGCTCTATCCCACAAGCCAAGACCATGGCCTGAGCTGAAATCAAAAGTCAGATGCTTAACCAACTGAGCCACCCAGGCACCCCTCACCAAGATTCATAGTTTTAATTTTGACCTGAAAATATTGTATATCTAGTAAGCTGCATCGTAGTTAAAAGTCACGTGTATTTTGGCATGTCTAAGAGTGAGAAACTACTGCACAGGTGTACACTGTATGGTTTTGCTAAATGGCAGTGAGAATATAATTGGAATCATTTGGGAGAGGAGGAGTCAACGTGGTGTGGTGGCAAAAGCCTGAGGAATAGAGACAGGAGCTTTTATCTACTTTGCCTGTGACACGGAGTTGGTGATGTTCACATCAACTCCACATCTCTGTCTCTTTGTAGTGAGGATGGAAAGAACATACGTGTAGGAGAGCTGGCTGACACACTCAGACACTTCACCATGTGGCCAGCTAGGAGAGACAAAGTTCAGCATGGAGCTGAGTTCTAACGATTACATGCAGATGTTGCTGGACCTGGGTAAATCTTTTGAAATACAGATGAAATTCGCCTTACACAGCAGACATGTTGGAGAGATGCTGTGCCTATGAGAAACTGCTTTTTAATAAAGCAAATGAAAATGTAAATGTTTTCAGGGAATTCTACATGAAGGAACCCCATGTGAAGTTAAATGTAATTTGGTAATGTAAATAATGAATGTGATTGCTAAGTATATGTCTTGGGAGAGTTTGTTCCTTACCTCCCCCCTCCCCTCTGTCTTTCTCTTCTTTCTTTCTTTCTTTCTTTCTTTCTTTCTTTCTTTCTTTCTTTCTTTCTTCCTTCCTTCCTTCCTTCCTTCCTTCCTTCCTTCCTTCCTTCCTTCCTTCCTTCCTTAGAGAGAGAGAGAGATCACGAGTGCATGTGAGGGGTGGGGGGCAGAGGGAGAGAGAATTCTAAGCAGGCTCCACTCCCAGCGAAGAGCTGACTCAGGGTTGATCTCATGACCTTGAGATCATGACCTGAGTTGAAGTCAAGAGTTGGATGCTTACCTGATTGAGCCACCCAGGTGCTCCTTTCCTATCCCCTTTCAATAAGGATCTATTATGCTGTATTAAAGACAAATAAAAAATTAAAAGAGAAATTGGAGGAAGAGAAATAAAAGAAAAATTTTAGGGATCCCTGGGTGGTGCAGCGGTTTAGCGCCTGCCTTTGGCCCAGGGCGTGATCCTGGAGACCTGGGATCGAATCCCACATTGGGCTCCTGGTGCATGGAGCCTGCTTCTCCCTCTGCCTTGTGTCTCTGCCTCTGCCTCTCTCTCTCTCTCTGTGTGACTATCATAAATAAATAAAAAAATTTAAAAAAAAAAAAAAGAAAAATTTTAAAGTAGAACAAATATTAATTCCCCAAACACACACTTTGGGAAGATCAACTTTTTGTTAAAGGAAGCATAAACAAGTTGGATCTGAGCATCCTAGCATCCAGTGCAGAGGGAGAAACATAATCTAATCCAGCATTTGCACAGTCCAAAAACTGAAACAAGCCAATTGCATAGATCTGATTAGTGATGCCTGGAAGGTTTTTTTCCTGGGAGGAATTAAAAAAAAAAAAAAAAAAGACACAGTGTCTTGTAAATACCTGCATCCTCAATTAACTCTAGAATAAACATGGGCAACCTGGGTGGCTCAGCGGTTTAGCGCTGCCTTCAGGCCCAGGGTGTGATCCTGGGAACCCAGGATTGAGTCCCACATCAGGCTCCCTGCATGGAGCCTGCTTCTCCCTCCACCTGTGTCTCTGCCTCTCTCTCTCTCTCTCTCTCTCTCTGTTTCTCATGAATGAATAAATAAAATCTTTTTAAAAAAACTCTAGAATAAACATAATATTGAATTTTTAAAATTCAGTGGGGCATAGCCTGGCTTGTGTAGAAGGTAGAGTTCTTTGCCTAAGATATTGCTGATCCTGTCTTGTCCTTGTGAGTTCTTTGGGGTTTTTTTGGTTTGTTTCTTAATAATCCTCAGAATTGACTCATAAAGAACAAAGAAAAAGGGCATTTTATTGAACAGTGGGAGCCCCAGGGTTAACCTCAAAATCCTAAAAGAAATAATTGATGATGTAAATTTGATTCCTGAAAGCATTTATACTTTTGTGTGTGAACAATGCCATAAGCGGGAAGAAAAAGAACCCTCATGCACTGTTGGTGGGAATGCAAACTGGCAACACCACTGTGAAAGACAGTATGGAGTATTCTCAAAAAAGTTAAAAACAGAACTGCCTCATGATCCAGTAATTCCATTTCTGGGTATTTATTCAAAGAAAATGAAAGCACTAACTTGAAAAGATAACTACACCCCCATGTTCATTGCTGCATTATGTACAATGGCCAAGATAAGGAAGCAGCCCAAGTGTCTACAGATAGATGAACGGATAAAGGAAATGTGGTATATAAATAGTGTAGTATCATCCAGCTACTTAAAAGAATGAAACCTTAAAAAAAAAAAAAAAAAAGAATGAAACCTTGCCATTTGTGACAATGTAGATGGACCATGAAGGCATCATGCTAAGGGAAATAAGTCAGACAAGGACAAATACCATAGAATCTCATTTGTATATGGAACTTTAAAAAAAAAATAGGCTCATAGATACAAGTCCTGGGTCACCTTAGCACCCTACATGGGTGTTCCATCCCAACTATAGATTTTGGCTTCCACTTAAGACTTTATATAGATAATATCTATATGTTGCCTCCTGGGACTTCTTCATGGGGATATCTCCTAGTACTTCAAACTCAATGTGTTTAAGATGGAAATTTACCTCTTCCCCTCAAACTCCTCCTCCTGTTCCTTTATCTCCCTTGGAAAATATTACCCACTCAACTCCTCCAGCCTAAAACTAGATCGCACCTATATTCCCTTCTCTGCCCCTTCCCCCAAGGTCGAATGTATTGCAAGTCTATTGATGGCTGACTGTGATCTTTTTCCAGGGTCCACCTACTTTCTCACTCCCTACTGCTCCTCATCTGGTTTGGTGACTGTCATCTTTGGTCAGGTTATCAAGCAGCCCCCTGATGTGCCTCCCTACTTCCACCTTTCAGAAGATTTTACACACAGTAGCTAGAGTGATCTTTCTCAAACGCACATCTGACTATCTCACCTTCTGCTCAGAACCCTTCAGTGGCTTAAAACTGCTATTGGTAAAAAGACCAAGCTCTTATTCTCGTTGAGTTGGGGAAGAAACAAATATATTAACAGATATTTAAATAAGTTGTATAAAGGCCATTTTGATAATGATAAGTTGCAATTGGGAAAATAAACCAGGGTGATGCATTAAATGTTTTTTTTTTTTTTTTTTTTTTTTTTTTTTTTTTTTTTTTTTTTGATGCATTAAATGTTAATGTAAATGTTGATGCAGTGGGATCTGGGGAGGAAGATGACATTCTTGGTCATCTTGACCTTGGTCTAAGAGGGACAGCATGATGGGGCCCCTCCCCTCCTTTCTCTCCCACCTCTCTGAAGGCACCATGCTTTCTGGCTGCCAGGCCTTCACACAAACTGCTGTTTTCTCTGCTTTATTTGCTCCTCTCTCCTCCTTCACTTGACTAAGACTACCCTTCAGGTCACTTCTTTAAGGATGTCTGCTCACCTGCTGGAACGAGGTACTTCAAAAAAATGATGCTAAGTTGCTTTGCCCAGGGTGTGTTCCAAGTCCATTCTCACTAGCAGGATAACAAAGAGCTGGTCTCCCCATACCTGTACTCCTCTGGGTGGCTATTGTCCGTTCTTTATCATCTTGGCCATTTTGATAAGCATAATGATATTTCAGTGTTGTCTTAACTTGTGTTTCTGTGATTCCAGTGAGACTGGACACATTTTTATGTGCTCAATGTCCATTTGAGTTTTTCTTTTGTGATTTTCCAGTTTATTTCCTTCACTTATTTTTCTACAGTTTTATCATTTTCCCAGCACATTTGTTGCAAGCCTACTATATATTAAGCAGTTGCTCTGAGCTGACGTACATCCTCCCAAAATTCATATTGAACCGACTGTGGTTGGGGTTGAAGCCTGAATCCCCAGACCTCAGAAAATGACTGAATTTGGAGATAAACCCTTTACAGAGATAATTAACATAAAATGAGGTCAGGGGGGTGGAACCTAATCCAGTCTGACTGGTGTCCTTATAAGAAGAGATTAAGACACAGACACACACAGAGGGAAGACCATCTGAGGACATAAGAGAAGAGAGCCATCTACAAATAAGGAAAGAAGAAAAAGAAGCCAAACCTGCCACCACCTTGATCATGGACTTCCAGCCTCCAGACTGTGAAAAAATAAATTTCTCTTCTTTAAGTCACTCAGTCTGTGCTTTTATCTTATGGAAGTCCTAAGAAAATAATACATCAGTGTTCTGGGCACTGGAGTGATACATAAATTTATTTTATGCTATATCTTATTATATTTCAAACTTACTGTAAGTGGTGAAGTTCCAACCAGAGTGCAGAAGGTCAATGTACCAGCTTGAAAAAAAGCAGAGAGTAAATTCTTCCTTCCTCCACCTTTCTTTTCTATTCAGGCCTTCATCAAATTAGATGAGGCCTACCCATATTGGGGAGGGCAATCTGCTGTACTTGGTGTCCTGATTTACACTATAATCTCCCCCAGAAACACCTGCACAGACACACCCAGAATCACGTTTAACCAAATGTCTGGACATCTGTTGGTCCAGTCTAGCTGACACACAAAATTCTCAACATCGCAAGTCTCACGGATAAGTGAGAAAAATGTCCTGGCTACAGAGAGTTCAGGACCTGGAAATGAGTTCAAGGTTGACATCAGTACTTCATGACTCATGTAATTCTAGGTCCAGAAAGGACTTCAGAGGGCATCCTACTGAACCTTGTGTTTAAGAGTGTAAAGTGCTTAGGTGTTTTGCTCGGGTACATAGAGCAAATTAGTGGTGGAGACCCTAAGGGCCCTCAAATGAATGAGCAATTACTTATTACTATAATAATAAGTTCACATGTGCCAAACACCGTTCTCAGCTCATCCCCTGTATTGATGCATTTAATAACACACGAGCCCTTACTCAGACACACGGGGACACTAAGGCAAGGACATACAGTCACCAAGGAATCAAACTTAGGCATGTTGATTCCAGAGCTTGTGTCATTAACAACCATGCTAGAACATCTGAAAGACATGCCTGACAACATTTCAGGGGCCCAGGAGAGCTTTCCATTAGACACAGCTCTTACTGGGTCACCTCGGTTGGAGCATGAGTGGCCACTGTGGGCTGGGGGAGTTTGGCTAGTTTTGGCCTCTGCAGCCTTTTTGAATTGGACTCTTAATAGATCAGCCTGATTTCCTTTTTTCCTTTTTTTTTTTTTTTAAGATTTTACTTATTTATTCATGAGAGACACACAGAGAGAGGCAGAGTTATAGGCAGAGGGAGAAGCAGGCTCCCTGCGGAGAGCCTGATGCGGGGACCTGATCCCAGGACCCGGGATCATGACCTGAGCCGAAGGCAGATGCTCAACCGCTAAGCCAACCAGGCATCCCATCAGCCTGGTTTCTAAAAGAAAAACACCACATTCACTATTGAAGTTTCATTAGAAGGGGCTCCTGCCCCTTGCCCTATAGCTTTTCAGAGAGGCCCATTCAAGAAAGGAGAGAACACTTGCATGAGTCAAGTAAGTCACAGATGGTGGCTGTTCAAGAAAACGGGACCGATCTTGATTTGGGGAGCTCTCGCATGTCCTGTGATGTTTAGAAAAAGCAATAGGTAAAGCAATGTTTTGATGTCAGGGAAGGGAATGAACTACTCCACCTACTGCTCTCCAGGGACAGCCAGGAAGCTGGTCTTTGCTTCCTTCTCCTACTAACAGACTTGTTGCAGACTTTTCTTTTTTCCTTTATTAAAAAAATGAACCTGGGAGTCTATTTCCCATACTCTCATACATGTTTTGTCTAACATTTGTGTTTTTACCCATTAATGGCATTTTACTTTTATTTATTAAAAACAGCAGTGTCCTGAATCAAGTCCCTAGAAGCAGGACCTGAGACAGATGGTCTTGTGAAGGTGATTTACTCAGAGGGTGGGCTGTAGGAAAACCCTGTACGGGACAGAGGGGGAAGGGCTGGGAGCCAGGCAAGGATGCAGTCTCAAGTGAAGTTTAGGTTTGAAACAACAGAAAGAAGCAGAAACAGACCTATAAATGTAGAGAACAAACTGGTGGTTGCCAGGGGGAGGAGAGGTGGAGGATGGGCAAAATGGGTGAAGGTGAGTGGGAGGTACAGGCTCCAGGGATGGAACAAATAAGTCATGGGGATGAAAAGTAGGGCAGGGAATAGAGCTGGTGGTATTATAACAGTGTCACATGGTGACAGGCGGTATAGTAGCTACTACACTGGGTGAGCACAGCATAATATAGACTCGTGGAATCGTTATACCTACACCTGAAGCTCATGTAACATTGTTAACTCTCTTTCAACTAAGAAAATTTTAAATTTAGGCTTGGCTTAATGCACAGGGGGAAGATTCTAGAATATCAACTGACCGTAGAACTGACTGACCTTGAAGGTCTGTTGATGACATCAGTTTGTGGCTGTGGGCAGCCCTCATGGTGAATGGTCTCAGTGGAGGTGCGGGGGTGGGGGTGGGGGTGCTGCGGGCTACCAGCTGCCACTCTGCACAATGGGCTGGTTCTGAGCAGCGCCCTGCAGCTTCTACTTCACAAAAGCAGTTTGACTCCCCAGTGTCGACACCATTTCCCAATAACTGTCCTCCCTTCCTCCTCCTGCTCATTGCACAGCACCATCAGCGGCGGCATGGAGAAGGCCTGGGAGAGACAGGACTGGCAGCTGTTGGGGAACAGACTCCAGGTGGCCGTTTTGCCCTTGTCCTAACTCACCACATGCCTGGCCTGGTATTTGCACACTCATGGGCAGAGACTCAGAGTGGAAAAGCAGGAAAAGACTTGGAAGACATCTGTCTGTGTGTGGGCACGATGACAGGCTCTGTGTGTCCTTTGCTCAAGGGCATGTGGTAAATTAGTGATGCAATCAGGACTGGAACTTGGATCTTCGGACTCAAGGGCCAGGGCTCTTCCCCCAGCAGTACACCGCCTGTTCCGGCTCCCAAGCACCTGCTCCTGGAGCAACCAATTTGCTGCCTGAGGACCCTGGGGAAAGCCCCAGAGTGTGGGCTTGGCAAGGCTGGGAGGAACGAGGGACTGGTGGGACATCTGGTGGGATCGAGACCAAATGAAATTTGTGTTTTCATTTCATTGGTTTGGAACCCATGCTAGGTCTTGAACAGCAAGGAGCTGTTGGGTTTTTCTCATGGACACCTTGGCACTGGGCATCTTGAGCACCTCCTCATTCTCATCGGCTAGAGATGAGGCAGGTGGGATGCCCCTCAGCAGCCCCAGAATCCAAGCTGGATAGAGCACTGGTTGTTATTAATCCCACCGCCCAGTGGGGTCCAGACCAGGTGAAGCTCAGACCCCCAGGGGCCCTCAGAGCTACAACTTGGCTCTGACACCAGCTGTGATGGCCTTGTCCTTCCACTGGGGATGTGGGCCCCGGTTCTGTTTGGCAGCTCAGATTTGGTTTGGACCTGATGCCCTGCTGAGCTCTTGGATCGTTCCCCATGGCCAGAACCCTCCCGGGCAACTAAGTAGCTGGAATTTCCTTTTTTTTTTTTTAATATTTTATTTATTTATTCATGAGACACACAGAGACATAGACAGAGGGAGAAGCAGGATCCCTGCGAGGAGCCTGACTCGATCCCGGGACCCCAGGATCATGACCTGAGCCAAAGGCAGATGCTCAATCACTGAGCACACAGGAGCCCCGACCCCCATTTTTAAGATGCGGTTCCATTTCCACCTGTTCTGCTTCTCTGCCACGTGGACACCGCCCGTGCTGGGGCCCTCCCAACCTTCCCAAGTTTGGACTTCTCAGCTATTGGCTTAAATCAATTCCTGCTGCTTCACCACAGCCCCTGGAATGTTCTGTTGTACAATCTTCTGCTCATAGCTGAGACCAGCCCAATGGCTAGTTATTTCTTTCAGCTCTGACTGGTCTGGCCTTCTCTTCCATTTCTCTACTATCCCACATTTCTGAGATCCCAGCATGCCTTCAGCTGAACCTACTGGAGTCATGTGGTGGGTTCCCTCCTCTCTGTAAGCATTTCTTGAGAACCTGAAAGGTGCCAGGCACTGTGATGTGCTATGATAGGCATTAGGCATAAAAGGATGAAAGAAACCTGAGGGCTGATGAAAGGAACTCCAGAGAAACCTGGGGTTCTCTTCAAAACATTGTTTAGGTCTGAGCATGTCTGAACTGGACAAGCACTGCTGGTGGAAGTTGTGGGAAGGCAGGTTAATCTGGGAGCACCGCAGGTCTACAGGTAACCTCACTGGTGGCTGCGTTAGCTTGAGTTTAATTATCCTAACAGACTGTATCATTGGTTACTAATTCACACAGCCTTATTCCTCCTGCATGCACAATTTCTTCTTAAATTTCTCTTTGAGGGATCCCTGGGTGGCTCAGCTGTTCAGCGCCTGCCTTTGGCCCAGGGCATGATCCTGGAGTCCCCAGATCGAGTCCTGCATCAGACTCTGGGCATGGAGCCTGCTCCTCCCTCTGCCTGTGTCTCTGCCTCTCTCTCTCTCTCTCTCTCTCTCATGAATAAATAAATAAAATCTTTAAAAAAATTTTCTCTTTGATCACACTACTTTCTCTTTTTTTTTTTGGTTAGTTCTTTTTGTAGGGTTTTGTTTTTGTTTTTGTTTTAAATAGGCTCTATGCCCAGCATGGAGCCCAACATGGGGCTTGAACTCACGACCCTGACATGGAGACCTGAGCCGACATCAAGAGTCAGATGCTTAACCAACCGAGCCACTCAGGTGACCCTGATCACGTTACTTTCTTAGCATAAAAATCTCCATCCGAATGGCGATCCTTGCCTTCAGAATGGCCTAACCTTGTTGGTCTGGCCTTCGAGGCCTTTCCCACACACTCCCACTTCTATTTCACCTCCCAGTTATGGCCCATTAGAACTCTCTTCTGCAACTCGTCTGGTTGACTGGCTGACACCTAGACCGCTGCTGCTCCTCAATCCTAGATTCCCCAGCTCCTGCTGTCTAACCTTCCCTATAGCTCAAGGTTTGGCCCAGAGACCACGGCCTCCAAGATGCTTTCCTAGTCCACATCTCTCCTTTTAAATCAGTGGTTCTCACCACTGACTGGATATTAGAATAACCTAGGGAACTTTAAAAAATTAGATGGGGTGGGGAAAGGAGCAGCAAACCAATTTCATCAGGCTCTCCAGGGTGAGTATCTGGGCATTTGTCTTTAAAAAAAAAAATTTATTTGAGAGAGAGAGAGAGAGAGAGAATGTGTGTGTGCATGAGCCGGGGGAGGGGCAGAGGAAGGAGAGAATCTCCAGCAGACTCCACGATGAGCCCAACACGGGGCTCAATCTCATAACCCTGAGATCATGACCTGAGCCAAAATCAAGAATCAGATGCTTAACTGACTGAGCCACCCAGGTGGCCCTGAACATTTTTATTTTTTGAAAGCTCCTACCCAGGTCATTCTAACATGCAGCCAGGGATGAGAACTACCGTTGCAAATAAATATGTATTTCTTCCACCCCTCTGGCTGCATTGTTATTTAAGACATATACAAGAGAAACATTAACTTTCTTATTAAGGTATTGCTTTAAAACACAAGATAGCCCTTTCTTTTCTTTTTTTTTTTAAGATTTTATTTATTTATTCATCAGAGACATACAGAGAGGGAGAGAGAGGCAGAGATACAGGCAGAGGGAGAAGCAGGCCCCATGCAGGGAGCCTGACATGGGACTCGATCCTGGGTCTCCGGGATCATGCCCTGGGCTGAAGGCACTAAACCACTGAGCCACCCGGGCTGCCCCTTTCTTTTCTTTTCTTTTCTTTTCTTTTCTTTTCTTTTCTTTTTTCTTTTTCTTTCTTTTTTTTTTTTTTTATCATGTTCACAGCATCTTTTTCACGAAAGCAGAGCAAGTATCTGCTAGAGGGATTAACCTGTAGAACACAAGCTGCCTAGACGGAATGTGGAAATGACCTAGTGAGGTGGGTCAGCAGCCATTGTCTTGTAGCTCTCAAAAGGTGAGAATCCTTGCCAGTGGCAACAATACAGTGATGAGCTCCTGTGAATGAAATCCTCCACTTGCACTGTGTTTTTGGACTGCTTACTCTGTGCAGGCCACTCTGTGGGGTGCCAGCATGCCTTGGGCAGATACATGCAAGACAGACCAGAGCTCATAGCCTACTGCGGGAAGGAAGCAACTCATTCTAATGTGATGTGTACTGCGACTAAGATAAGTCCCCAATATCATGGGTGCTTAGAGGAGGAAGTCACAGTCTGACCAGGACATCTGGGACTGCTTCTCATAGCAAGCAACAATTTGACTAGAAAGGTCTAGTGGTTGAACAGCTTACCAGTGTATCCATTAGCAATGTCCTCGGCTGCAAGTAACAGAATGCTTAGCTAACAGTGGTATAAAAAATAATAATAACAAGGGCACCTGTGTGGCTCAGTTAAGTGAGTTAAGCGTCCGACTTGTGGTGTCAGGTCAGGTCATCACCTCAGGGTTGTGTGATCAAGCCCTACATCGGGCTCCATGGTCAGTGCAAAGTCTGTTCAAGATTTTCTCTCTTCTTCTGGCTCTCTTCACACTCACGCTCTCACTCTCTCTGTCTCTCTCTCTCTCTCTCCCAGGTGCCCCTGATCACACTAAATAATAATAAGCAAATATTATATATCAATAATATAAATAAATAAAAAATCTTTGAATAATAATAAATATAAATATGTATCACAATTATAAATAAACATAATAATAAATATTAAATAATAAGTATAAATAAGTAAATATATAATAAATATATAATATATATGATATATACAATACATGCTTATTATAACAAGATGACTCATTAGCTCAGCAATGTCAGGGCTGAAGTTTCTGGAATTCTTTTGACCTTTTAGTCATAGTCACAGGTTAGCTACAGCAGCCCAGGCATTGTGTTCACACTTAAAGGAGAAAAATGAGAAGGAGGGCAGGGGTTACCATGTTTTCCTCTTCTATCAGGAAAGGAAAAACTCCCAGAAACCTCCCAGCAGATTTCTCCTTATAGCTCATTGGCCAGCACTGTGTCACATAATTATCCTCAGCAGTAACAGAAGCTGGGAAAGAGACAATTTGCCTTTTCCAGCTTCTATATAGCCAGCCAGGTCGAAGAAGGGGGTTAGAATTGGCTCCTGAGTGAGCCAGCTAACAGAAAGATCATTTTAAGCAGAATTGGATTTACAAAAATATGCAGCTGGGAAAGTATGTGGAATACTTAGGCTCAAATAATTTGGAATGGCCGAAGTATAGGACAGTTGGCAAGGGGATGATGGGCGACATTGAGAGAAGTTGAAATGAGATCCTTCAATTTATTTTTTTTAAGATTGTATTTATTTATTTATTTATATATTCATGAGAGACACGAGAGAGGCAGAGACACAGGCAGAGGGAGAAGCAGGCTCCCTGCAAGGAGCCCGATGCGGAATTTGATCCCAGGACCCTGGGATCATGACCTGAGCCAAAGGCAGACACTCAAGCACTGAGCCACCTAGGTGTCCCAGACATCCTTTAAATTCTTGAATGGCAGGGAGCCAGGGAGCTTGGAATTTTTCTGTAGAGCCTGGGTAACTGATGATGAAATCAGTATGTTTGGGGGGGAAAGTAGCTATAGGGTGGAGGAAGTTAAGAAAGAGAAAGATAACAGACTATAGCAATCCAGGCAAGATATGATGATGGGCCTACACTAACATTTCTTTTAGCACAGTTGCTGGGGAGTTAGCAGGATAGCCAAGAGACCAGGGATCTGATGAAAAGGAGCTGCCAAAACTTTATCTTTTGGTAAAATATGGCATACTGCTGATTCTACTTTGTAAAAGTCTCTGGGGTGTGTTTCTTGGAAGGAAGGGGAAGGAGGTGATACTACACGCAACACTGTCCCTTAGGGTTATATCAGGTTTCTAGGGCCGCTGTAACAAAGTGCCACAAACTAGGTGGCTTAAAGCAACAGAAATTTATTCTGTCATGGATCTAGAAGCTGGAAGTCCAAAATCCAGATGTCAGCAGATTTGGTTTCTTTTGGAGGTTCTGAGAGAGAATCTCAGGAGGAATTTCCTTGCTTCTCTCCTGGCTGCTGGAGGTTCCCGATTATCCATGGTACCACTTGGCTCGTAGACGCATCACACCAATCCCTGCCACCACTGTCACATGGTGTTCTCCCCAGCGTGTGTCTATGTGCTCAAATTTCCTTTGTCTTATAAGGCCCACCCTAATCCACTATGACCTCATTTTAGCTTGATCACATCAGTGAGGACCCTAATTCCAAATAAGACCATATTCGCAGGTATTGGAGGTTAGGACTTGAATGTTTCTTTTGGGTGGACACAGTTCAGCCCACCGTAGAAGTATTAGTGCTGCTCTGGTTCAAAGTGTCAGATAAGCTCTGAAGGATCCTCCCCAGAATCCTGAGATCACCCTCCATCCACCCTGGTTACATTCAGGTTTACAAAATGTGATCTCAGACCAAGGTGTCCCCCAAGTCTATGGCAACCCCACCAGAGGAGACACAGGTCACATGCCCAACCTTGTGGGTATGGAGGCAACTTGCCCAAATTATAACAATTGAAGAGGAGTATTGTGGAATGTGGGGAATGATTCCCCAGAGTGCTGCCAGGCAATGTTCTCTCTGCCTCTACCCAGATGAGGGCAGGAGGGTAAGGAGAGAAAGCCCCAGCTGGAAATACCTGCCTCTTCCTGGCAATCTCGTTCTTGCGGGCAGCTTCCACAGTGGATGGGCACGGCATCTTTTGACTTACTGTTTGTGTGGTTTTGATGGACACATACCAGATGGCAATCGTGTGCTTTATTCTGTTCAGGAACCTGGCATTTCCCATCATGTCCTCACTTGCCCACAGGAGACAAAAGCCAGCAAACCAAGTTGCCCAAGTGAGGAAGCTAGACTCAGCACCTAGAACTTCTTAACCATGCTGTGCCTCCCAGGCCATGAGAGGGAGGATGGCCAGCCACTGAGCACTGCGCCTCGTCCTGTGACCTCTGGGCACTCCTTGCACAGAGCAGGTTCTCCCTTGACAAGCTCCTCCAGATGTAGAGAACCCCTGTCTGCCTGGTGCTCCAAACTGACCTACCTCTCCCAGCACAGGCAAGCAAGAAGCTACCCGCATGCAGAGGTCCACACCTGGGTGGCAACTCCATCAACCTCCTGTTATTGCCCCCATCAGCACTCTCGGCATCTAAGCTGGGAAACTGCTCACTTCCCTCCAGCTGGCTTCCCTTCTGTGTTGTTCAACCTCAGATCTGACCACAGGCCGGCAGAGCTAGGAAAAACCCCAGGAACAACTAATCTAGGTCCCTTTCTGTATAGATGGCGAGACCTTCACTTTCACCCTCATCCATCTGTGGGGAGATGTTGGGGGAGGAGGGAGCTCATGTGCCTTGACCAGCATGGGCCTGCCGGGCCGGGTTGACCTACTGCTCCGTTGGATGCCTTTCTTCCCTTTGTCATAGGTGCACAGGGTCCCCGGATTGGCAGTCAGATATCTACCCACATATCCTTCTTTAGGACCTCGCATAGGGTGGAACGGGATATTATCATTCTCACTAACAATTTCATTATTAACCAATCGTAACAACCATCTCCACGTGCATGCCCTGTATTTAGTTCTTTCTGATCGATAGAAAAAAGTAGGTATCGCTGAAAAAGTAGGTATCCCCCTGCTATTGAGAACACACTGAAGTTCAGAGAGAGGCTGAGTATCTGTTCAGGCTCACAGACCTAGCGAGTGATGGGCTGTAGAAGTGACCTCTGTGGGGTGGCCTGGGGCTACCAGGCAGTGGCGGGGGAGGGGGTGGCAGGGGTGCTTTGACTCTTTCTCTCTTCTCCTGGCACCACCTGCTTGCTCTTCTCCCCCAGTTCCTGGCCATCTGCTACAGCCAGTTTTCTTAACCAAAAAACCCTCTATTTTTTATTCGTTTACAAGGATTTTTTAAATTTTGTAAATAATCAATTTTTGTTTTATCCTCCTCAATTTCTTCCTCTTATTCCTTAAGTTTCTTTTTTCTTTTTCTTTTTAATATATTTATTTATTTATTCATGAGAGACAGAGAGAGAGAGAGAGGCAGAGACATAGGCAGAGGGAGAAGCAGGCTCCTCACAGGAAACCCGATGTAGGACTCGATCCTGGGACCCCGGTATCAAGACCTGAGTCGAAGGTAGACGCTCAACCACTGGGCCACCCAGGTGCCCCAAGTTTCTGCTTTTTGTTTTATTTTGATGGTGGAGTGAGGTGTGGGCGGGCAGGCTGTTTGTGTTTGGCAATGTTTAGGAAAAACGTGTTTTTTTGACCTGAATTGACTGACACTGACTGTGGGAGGGCATTATGTTCAACTCCACAGGAAACACAGAGGTAGGTCAGAAACTGCTGTAGAGAATCAAGTCCCAAAAAAAAAAAAAAAAAAAAAAGAGAATCAAGTCCCAGTTACTTGCTCTAGTGTTTAGTGCCTCTGGTTTTCTTTTCTTTGTTAGTTGAGATATAACTGACATGTCACATTGCATTTACTCTTAGTTGTAAACATGATTTGACTTATGTGTATCTTGCAAAATGATCACCACAACAAGTTTGGTTACCACCCATCACATAGTTATACATATTTTTTCCTGTGATGAGGACTTTTAAGATCTACTCTCTTCGAAAAAAAAAAAAAAAAAAAGATCTACTCTCTTCGCAGTGCTCAAATATATAATTATTAGAATATTAATTACTAGTTTTTACTGCACTGCAACTGGATACTGTGGCCTATACAATTTCTCCTTTTGAATTGTACGGAGCTTTTAAAAAGAATATATCTTCACTGTAGAAGTCCATCGAGAGTTCTTAAAACTAAATCTCTTGAGAAGAAAACAGGGGAAAAGCTTCCTGACATGGGGTTTGCCAATGATTTCTAGGGTATGACACCAAAAACATGGCAACAAAAGAAAAAATAAAAGAAAAAATAAATTGGACTTCATCAAAATTAAAAACTTTTAGGTCACCTGGGTGGCTCAGTCAGTTGAGCATCAGATTCTTGGTTTCAGTTCAGGTCCTGATCTCAGGGTCAGTGGGGAGCTGCTTATCTCCCCCCTCAATAGATAATCTTTAAAAAAGAAAAAAAGCTTGACCTCAAAGCATACTACCAACAGAATGAAAAGGCAACCTATAAAATGGGAGAAAATATTTGTAAATCATATATCTGATAAGGGATCAATATCTGGAACACATAACAAAGTCTTAAAATTTGGAATGCCTGGGCGGCTCAGTGGTTGTGTCCGCCTTCGGCTTAGGGTGTGATCCCAGAGTCACAGGATCGAGTCCCACATTGGGCTCCTTAGGGGAGCCTGCTTCTCCCTCTGCCTATGTCTCTGCCTCTCTCTGTCTCTGTCTCCCATGAATAAATAAATAAAATCTTTTTTTAAAAAAATGTCTTAAAATTCAGTAACAAAAACCAAACAGTCCAATTCAAAAATGGGCAAAGGACTGGAATAGACATTTCTCTACAGAAGATATGCAAATGACCAATAAGCACATGAAAAGATGCCCAGCATCACTAAGCAATAGGGAAGTGAAAATCATAACTATAATGAGATACTGCTTGGCACCCAAAAGGATGGATACTATAAAAAAAACAAATAAAGTAACAAGTGTAGATAAGGATGTACACAAATTGGAATCCTTGTGTTTTGCTGGTAGGGATATAAAAGGGTAGAGCTCTGTGGAGAACTGTATGGTGGTTCCTCAAAAAGTTAAACAACTCGGGGATCCCTGGATGGCTCAGTGGTTTAGCACCTGCCTTTGGCCCAGGGCGTAATCCTGGAGTCCCAGGATCGAGTCCCACATCAGGCTCCCTACATGGAGCCTACTTCTCCCTCTGCCTGTGTCTCTGCCTCTCTCTCCCTCTCTGTGTGTATCTCATGAATAAATAAATAAAATCTTTAAAAAATATTTTTTTTAAAGTTAAATAGCCATCCATCCATCTCATTCTAGCCATCCCACCTCTGGGTATATACTCAGAAGAACTGAAAATATATTTGTACACCCATGTTCATAGCAACATTATTCACCATAGCCAAAAGGTAAATACAACCCCTGTGTCCATCAAGTGAAGAACAGATAAATAAAATGTGGTATGTTCATTAAATGGAATATTATTTAGCCTTAAAAAGGAATGAAATTCTGACACGGGGAAAAAAAAATTCTGATACGGTGCCACAAGATGGATGAGCCTTGGGAACATTGTGCCAAGTGAGACAGGCTGGTTAGAGATGGAAACATGCTGTACCATTCCACTTATATGAGGTACCTTAAGTAGTTAAATTCAGAGATAGAGATTAGGATGGAAAAAAAAAAAAGGATGGGGTTGCCTGGGGCTGAGGGTAAGGGGGAATGGGGGCAGAGTTTCAGTTTGGGGAGATGGAAAGTTCTGGAGATAGATGGTGCTGATTGTTGCACAACTATAAAACATGCTTAATGTCCCTAAACCCTTCATTGAAAAATGGCTAAAATGCTAAATTTTATGTTATGCATATTTTACCACAACAAACAAGTAAATAGCTCTGAAATTAAGTTAATTTCTTTCTACAAGTCTTCCATGTCACCTTCTGCCTATGAGATGTGACCAAGAGACAGGGAGTTAAAAGTTTCTAAAATCAATGTGATATTTGCCATTTTTCTTGTTCTTTGGACAGTTTTTACTTCGAATTAGTTGACATCATACTATTCAAGACCTCATAGTCTGTGGCTGTTATTTCTTCCTTTTTTTAAATAAATGCAAAATATGCCTTTGTTCCATTTATACTTTTCACCTCGATTTCTACTTAGGTAGACACATTTTATCTCTCTGCTCTCGCTCTCTCTCTCTCTCTCTTTTTTTTTTTTTTTTTTTGGCTTGTCTTTCATTTACTCCTTCATTGGGAATTATTGCCCCTCCTGACTGCCAGGTATCCTTGTAGGTGCTGAACTTACCCTTTTGAACTTACCTTCTAGTACAGGGAGGAAGGAAGTAAAAAAGATCAATATGAAAGTATAGTATAATGTTTTCTCATCTTTTCTATTTAAAGTGCCCTCCACAGATTCACAGGCAGCAGGGCAGCAGCAACACAATGTGGGAACCCGTTAGAAACTTGGGGATCCATTCTGAGCCCGCTGAATGGGCATTTTTGTTGTAGCAAGTTACCCAGATGATTCATAGGCATCTTAAGGTTTGCGAAGCCCTGCTTGGGCCCTGCTGAGCACTAGGGTTTTAGAAAAATCAGGCAGGGAAGGGGTTGATGTGGGAAACAAAGAGGCAAAAGAAAAATTAAATTTCCTTACTACTTACAGCCCATGGACAAGTCCTTGAAACAGGCAGAGTGACCTTCCTCTAGGAACTCAGCTGCCAGGATGCTAATAACTTTGCTAAGGGCAAAAGGCAATTTTAGCCTGGACCCCAGGATCCTGTAAGTCTTCTTTAACATATAAAAGTTCCTTTGGAAATTTTCTCTATCTCTATCCTCCAAGACACACGTTGGTAAACATCCCCCAAGCAAATGGTCCACCGATAGATATATCAAGGATCTCACTATGGGGGAATCCCTGGGTGGCTCAGCGGTTTGGCGCCTGCCTTTGGCCCACGGCGCGATCCTGGAGTCCCGGGATGGAGTCCCACATCGGGCTCCCTGCATGGAGCCTGCTTCTCCCTCTGCCTGCCTCTTCCTCTCTCTCTCTCTATCATGAATAAATAAATAAATAAATCTTAAAAAAAAAAAAGGATCTCACTATGAAGGTTTTATTAGAAATAAATGACCTTTTCCTAACAATAGCTAACCCCATCAAGGTCCTGGAACCCTTGCTTCCAAAATTCCTTAGGGACTGACGCTATCCCTAACCCCCTCCCAACTTGAAAGTATATAATCTGTCATCCCACCAGACCCCAGTGCTTTCTGCCAACAGGCCCTGTCTGGGGGGTGGGGGTGGGGGTAATAAAACCACCGTTTTGCACCAAAGATGTCTCAAGAATGCCTTGTTGGCCATGGGCTCCGAACCCCTTCCCTACATCAGGGCACTGGAGGCCTCGCTAGGAGGGAGTCCTTGGGGTACCGGATCTGAGTTCTGCAGGTACCTGGAGGAAGAAGCTGCAGCTCTTGCTCAGGCCCGAGGGCACAGCGAGCTGCTGAAGGAGCGCCCGGTTGCACAGGACTCACGCTCCAGATTATTCCAGGCCTCCCGCTGGGGGTGTGCCCGGGCTGCCAACCGGCCAGGCCCGGGATGCAGGAGGCACCCTGCCCTGTGCTTACCTGGGGGCTCTCGCAAGTAAAGCATTTGATTTGCCTAGGGTCCCTGCCATTTGGTCCAAAGCCCCCAAGGCTTTTCTATCTTTGGCCTTCCTTTCAAAATGCAAATTCTCTGCAAATTAGTCAGGCTTGAAGCCGAAGAAATTGCGCAAAGTAAACCCTTTGAATTTACTCCTTTCTCCGGCCTTCCGCAGCCTCAACGCCTTCCGCTAACTCCGCCTCTCCCGCCAGCCCCTTCCCCTTTTCTCCCGGCCCCAGCCCTCCGCGCTCTTCAAAGAGCAGAGCACCCCAGGGGATCTCAAACCGAGCTGGGGCCCAGGGAGGCGCCCCCCCCCCGCCCCAGGGCTTCAACCCGCCTGGGTTCGGGCGGGAGGGCGGCGAGCCGGCTCGCATCTGCGTCTGCCCCGCCGCCCGGCTGGGACCTGGGGCGAATTCCTCTACCTCCTGCAGCTCTCATTTCCTCCCGAGCGAAAGGGGGTATCACCATCCTCCCGAGGGTGTGTGGAGGCCAAAGCGAGGTCATCCTAGAAAAACATTCCCCCTTTTATTTATTCATGAGAGACACAGAGCGAGGCAGAGACACAGGTGGAGGGAGAAGCAGCCCCCCCTCCGCGGGGAGCCCCACCCAGGACTCGATCCCACGTCCGGGGGTCACGCCTCGAGCCAAAGGCAGACGCTCAACCACTGAGCCACCCAGGTGTCCCCAGAAAAGCGTCTGGGAGGTCATAAAGTGCTAAGTAAAACACACGTGACAGTGGCAGCGCCACGGTGACAGCCCAAGGGCTGGTGTCGCTCCCCCAAGCCCCCACCCCCCAGTCTTCTGGCGTCCTCCGCCCCGGAGCCGCACCCGCGCTCGGCCACTGCACACGCGGTCCCGGATTCCGCGGATCCGGCCCCAGGTCCCCCCCCTCCCCGAGGACCGGCCGGTGCGGGGCACAGCACTGATTGGCTGCGGGGCAGGTGGGCCGAGCGGTGACGCGGGAGCCGGGAGACTGCGCGGCGGGGCGCGCGGGGGCCCGGGCGGGGCGGGCGGGGCGCCAGGGACCGAGGGGCGGGGCGGGGATGGGGGAGCGGAGGGGGAGGGGCGGGGCGGGGCCCGCGGCGGGAGCGCGGACGGGGGGGGGCGCGGGGGGAGAGTCGGGGCGCGGTGCGGAGGGGTCCAGGCGGGGGAGGGGTCCAGGCGGGGGTGGGGTCCGCGGCAGGGGCGCGGGGGGGCGGGGGGAAGCGCAGGGGGAGGGGCAGGGGCGCGGACAGGGGCGCAGGGGGAGGCGGGGCGCAGCGCGGAGGAGTCCAGGCGGGGGTGGGGCCCGCGGCAGGGGCGCGGACGGGGGGGGGCGCAGGGGGAGGCGGGGCGCAGCGCGGAGGGGTCCAGGCGGGGGAGGGGCCCGCAGCAGGGGCGCGGACGGGGGGGGGGGGGCGCAGGGGGAGGCGGGGCGCAGCGCGGAGGGGTCCAGGCGGGGGCGGGGCCGGCGGCAGGGGCGCGGACGGGCGGACGGTGGGGGGTTGCGGAGGCCTGATCTCAGCCCCGGTGGCCGCGCCTCTGTTCCCGCGGAGGACCGTGGCCCTGGGGAATCGCGACTGGCCCATCGGGCAGGGGTCGGTGCGGGCGTTCCCGCGCCCGCCGAGCCTTGGCTGCTGCACTGTCGCCGCGCCCAGGAGGTTTCCGGCCTCAGCACGTTTCTGGGCGTCTCGGGGCTTCCCAGGCCGTTCTCCAGCCGCCGCCCTTCCGTCCCGGGCGGCTGGACCCGGCGCCCCAGGTGGGGGGGACGGCGGGGTCGCGCCCCGTAGCGCCTGCTGGCTCGCTCGGCTCGGACCTCCTGCGTGCCGGTGCGGTGCGGGTGGCCGGGGTGGGGACTGAGGTACCGGCCGCCAGGAGGACTCCCGAGAGAGGGGCAGCTCTAGGGGGTCCCATCAGGGGTGCGTGAGCTCCAGCGCCCAGGAGGCGCGGGCCTTGGGGGCGACCTGGCCGATGGAGAGGTGGATGCCCGGGGCAGAGGGAGAGAGGTGATGGAGGCGGGGACTCGGGCCTGCTGGGGTGACTGGAGGAGTGGGAGGGGAGCGGGGGCTCCAGGTCAGCCCACTGCCCTGCAGAGCCTGCCAGGTGCCAGGCGACGCCCCCACACGTGGCAGTGTGACCTGGCAAACGTAGGCGCCGAGTGCTGGCGGGTAGGTGGGACAGCAGCTCACCGCTGTAAGGGTCTGTAAGGGTCTGCAAGGCACGCGGACGGAATTGTGGCGCTTTCCCCCGCATCCTGCAGCTGAATCAACTTAGCCCGTTTCCCTTCTAGAAGGAGAAAGACGTCAACTTGCGAGGCTTCTGGGGACCCTAGGAACACAGCTAAGAGCCTAATAGACCCCAACAGAATCGCTGAGTCCTCCGGAATGGGTGCCTGGCCTAGCTGGCCATGTTTCTGGGATGCACATCCCCTACAGACTGGGTCTACATGAAGGCCGGGGTCTACATGTTTATTCTTTTTAGGGAGTCTTACACATCACAACGGGGGGGAACTTACTGAACTGACTGCGCCAGCACGGACACACACACACACACACACACACGCACTTGATGGCATTCTCTCTCTCATAGTTACACAGAACAACCCAGGTTATCCTCCTGGATACTCTGTTCTATTTATTGAGCTTTAACGGTAGAGACCTAACCTCGGAGAGGTGGGTGCTGCTATGTCAGAGCCCTAGACAAAACTTAGGGTACCAGCTGGGCCCGCAGTCATTGATACAGCCACAGAGCAGAGATACGTGCCTGAAGTCACACAACTTGTAGGTTGGGCTTTGTGGGATTTTGACCCTTCGTGGGATGAGTCACTGGAGTGTTGAGAATGCCCTGGTAAATCATTTCCGTGACTCAGTATCTCTACCTATAAATTAGGAGCAGGGATACTGGCTGTATAGCTTCCCTTAGGGTAGGTGCAGTCTTAAATAGCTCCTCCCACCCTAAGGCAGTTGGTGGGTGGACTGTCATTTTTGTGGGATGGTGTGATGTGCAGCCTTCCAGTGAGTTCAGTGCCCTGGTATGGCTGAGGCAACACGGAGGAGCCAGGAGAAGCCTGGCAGGGAGGGTGGTACCCCTCAAAGGGAGGGGAGGAGGAAGGCTGGAGAGGTGTGGCAGAGTTGGTGGAGAGACACATCATGATACTGGGGTCCCAGTGTTCTCCTCCCAGGGGCAGAGCATGGCTGTGTGAATGCCCGGATGCTGGCCAGGACAGGCGAAGCCCCCTTTGTAACCGATGGGGACCCTGATGTAGGAAGTATTTGACGATGGCACACGCAGGGCTGAGCCACGTTAAATGCAAGCAGGTGTGCACCTTCTTCCTGCCTGGGTGCACGAGTCAGCTGAACCCTCCTGAATCTGGCCCCTGCCTCGTTTCCTCCTGCAGGTGGGCCCTGCTCTGACGAAAGGCTCATTCTCGGAGCTCTTCCACGGGGCTCTGCAGAAGGCCGCGCTGAGGGGGCTTGGCTAATGTCAGCTCTTGAATGTCATCGAAACACCCCAGGGAACTCTAGACACAGCACTGGCTGTGAGACCCTCTTCATTCTGGCCTGGCTGTGGTCTTCCCGGCCGTGGGTCCTCTCAGCACGATGCTGCCGCTCCTCCCAGCCAGCTCACTTCTACCTTTCGACCTATAGTTGGAACAGCCTCATGTGCACACCTAGAATATTCTATCCCTTCTCGGTATGTCCTGCCCATGCTCAAGGGCTAGTGCAAGCTCCGTCATCTTCAACCCTTTCCCGACACCTCCCAGCCTTGCTCTGGGAGCTGATGGAGCACTCAGAGCCCCTTCACACCTCGTCTGTGATCCTGGGGGGCCTGCCATTGTTTTATGTTTATGAATTTTAGTTTTTCATCCGAGTGTAGCTTTCCTGGTGGCAGAGATGCCTTTGTATTCCTACAGAGCCCAAGGTGATGTTGAATGTGTTTTGGGCTCTCACTAACTACTTCTAGGTTTAACTTCCTTCTCCCCTTCCCGGGGCCCTGGGCCATGCCCAGCGAGGAAGGTGAGGCAGGGGTACACTAGCTCCTGGGGCCCTGGGCCACCCCAGAGGTAAGATGGAGGAAAGGGGGACACTAACATGCTGGGGCCATGCTAGGAAAAGCAGTTTTTGTTATCTTTCCAGTGAAATCAACGTCCTATTCTCAAAACTTAGTGACTTAAAACCGTTTGTTTGCTCATGAACCTGCCAGCTGGGCTGGGCTCAGGCGGGTGCTTTGGCTGCCCATTTTTGCCTGGGGTCGCTTGTGTAGCTGTAGTCAGAGGGGACCCCATCGGCGTGGGTTCAAGATGGTTTCAGTCATGTGGCTGCCGTTGGTGGTGGCCCTTGGCTCTCCATGGAGCCCCTCAGCCTTTCTGTGGGCCAGGCCCACTTTTACCAGCATGGCTGCTTGTTTCTGAGAGGACTTTCTAGGAATCACTCGGTGTCACTTGTGCATTCTATTGACAAAAAAAAGTCACAGGGCCAGCCAGGACTCTGGAGGAACATGGGCCCCATCTCTTGATAAGAGGAGCAGCAAAAAGTCACACTGCAAGAAAGGCATGTGGGATGGGACAGATTATTGTGGCTGTTTTTAAAACCATACTACCTCATCATGAGGGGCAGGTCTTCTTCTTCTTCTTCTTTTTTTTTTTTTTTTTAGATTTTATTTATTCATGAGAGATAGAGAGAGAGAGAGGCAGAGACACAGGCAGAGGGAGAAGCAGGCACCCTGCAGGGAACCCAATGTGGGACTCGATCCCAGGACCCTGGGATCACGACCTGAGCCAAAGGCAGATGCTCAACCACTGAGCCACAGAGGTGCCCCGAGAGGCAGGTCTTTTAGAAATACTGCTGTGCAATGGCCCGGCGGGTGGGGGCCCATTTCCCTACACATGACACTCCCTTGCACCCCATGCTCTTAGTTCACCAGATCCACGTCCAGTGCCACGGGCTGGAAACCAGGAGGACCTGATCCACTGCCTGAGCCAGAGGCTCATAATTCTGGCTGGATTGTGTGGGGAGGGCCCCAGGTGGAGAGAGGGAGGCTCCACAGGGGATGAGGGGGAAGAAGAGAGATGAGAAAGGGCTGATGCTGCCCACCTGGAACAGTTTGGTGCCAACCTGTGTGATCCAGAGGAAAAGTTAGCAACTGTTGGGTGCCATCCTGTGGTCTCTGCATCAGATGAGGACCACTTTCTTTCTGGCAGTCGAGTTCACTTTCCAGGTTTTCATCCACTAGGGGCACAGGTTCAACAAATATCTTCGTGGATGTTAAGAATTTCCTTCTAATAGAAAATCCAGAATTGCTGTGTGTTGAAATGGTTGCTTGAGACTTTTCAGGAAGGAGAAAACCTGTTGTCCCTCATCCTGATTCTTACTGAGAATCAGAAAGCAAGGCTGTTAGGTGTAGCTGTGTGATTCCAAGCCCCCTCTGTGGTGGGGAGGGCCCTTCGGAGCCAGCTCCCAGCACTATTATTCCCTCCCTGTGTCTGCGGCCTTCTGGGCCTTAACCTGCAGGTAGGAAGAGGCCGGATCCCTGTCAGGGCCCAAACGCAGCTCAGCTATCTCTGGGGTAAGATCTGGAGCAGCCTAGAAAGCTGTAATACTGCTAAGTGCTGGGGCACCTGGGTGGTTCAGTCGGTTAATCGTCTGCCTTTGGCTCAGGTCATGATCCCAGAGTCCTGGGATCGAGCCCCATTGGACTCCCTACTCAGCAGGGAGCCTGCTTCTCCCTCATCCTCTGCCCCCTGCCCAACTTTCTCTGTCTCCCTCATAAATAAATAAAATCTTAAAAAAAAAAATACTGCCAAGTGCCAGAAAGTGTGCTTTCCTTGGCTCAAGGAGCAAAGGAAATAATACCATCAGGCTCAGTGACTGAGTGGCATGTGAAAACTTTATTCACCAGTTGGGAACATGTGTGCAGATGTTGACCACCTGCAGCGCCTGGGGCAGGCCAACCAAGGGGAAAAGGGCCTGGCTGCGTTCTTTTTCTGTGGGGCACCGTCCTGGCCATGTGCTCTTGCTTTTGATATTTTACATGCCACACACGTGCCACCAGGTGGATATAACTATATGCTTTCACATGTAGTATCGAGGCTGGTGCTGGACATGTGGTGCTTGAAGGCGAGCGAGAAAGCCTGGCCGAAAAATGAATACAGTGTGGTCCTATTGGGTACAGGCCATCTAGGGCTCGCTCTTGTTGTTGCCCTCAACAAGCCAAGAGGAACCACTGCTCCTAGGGCAAATGGCTGGAGCAAGAAAGGACAAAAGGAGCCCACAATATTCTATTATAGGGAAGTGCTCAAAGGTCGATGGGGACATTTCAAAAGACACAGAAGCCAGCTCAACGGGGCTCCCACCCCCAGTGAATGAACAATTTAGAGATGGAGAGCTTGATTTCTTGACCTGGATTTGAATCCTGCCTCTAACTAGTTAGGTGACCTTGGATATGTTAATTCATCTTAAAAAAAAAAAAAAGTAAAAAACTCACAGAAAAGTTGCAAGTAAAACAAAAATTCCTCTTTTTCCCTGCTAAGCCTTTGAGAATAAGGTGCTCTGCTGCACCATGCCCCAGTGCTTTGGCATGTACTTGCCACAAATAAGGATCAGTCACTTGCGTAGGACACAGCCATCAAAGTCAGGAGATTAACACTACCTTACTAATATCTAATCTTTAGGCTGGAGAGTTATCTTTTGTTCTAATAACGTTCTTTATAGCAAAAGATCCAATCCAAGCTCCCATGTTGCATTTGGCTCAAAGTGGAACTGCTTTTCAGCCTTGATCTGCATAAGCTTAAAACTTCTGTAGATTACACGTCAGTTGCTTGGTGGAATGCCCTCAGTTTGGGTTTGTCTAGTGTTTCCTCTTCACTGGATTCAGGCTATGAACCTTTGGCAGGAACATCACACAAGTGACTGTGTTGCTTTCACATTGTTTCACCTATCAGGCTGCTCCTGATTTCAGTTCGCACCATTACTGGGATGATTGCTTTTGCCATTTGATTAAGGTGGTGCCTGCCAAGCTTGCTCCACAGTAAAGTTACTTTTTCTTTTTTTAAAGATTTTATTTATTTATTCATGAGAAACCCACAGGAGCCTGATGTGGAACCGCTGAAGGCAGACACTCAACTACTGAGCCACCCAGGTGCCCCTAGAGTTCTTTTTTCCATTGTAATTATTACATATTTTGTGGGGAGTTCCTTTGAAATCTGTTCTACATGAAACTTTAGTTCATTTATCTATTTACATGAGTGAGGGATCATGGATTCCTATGTTGTTCAATAGGTTGTATGTAATCCATCACTACAGATTTTTTTTAAGACTTTATTTATTTATTCATAAAAGACACACACAGAGAGAGAGGCAGAGACACAGGGAAAGGGAGAAGCAGGCCCCATACAAGGAGCCCGACATGGGACTCAATCCCAGGACTCCAGGATCACGCCCTGGGCTGAAGGCAGGTGCTAAACGGCTGAGCCACCCGGGCTGCCCTGTTTTTTAGTTTTGATACTCACTCATATTGTCCTCTGTTGGGCCAGCAGGAGCCTCTCTGAGCTGACTCCTATGACTGTTGAAATATCTCACTTCCTTATATGAATGGCATACGAATATTCTAGGCACATCTTATCGTCTCTTGGTCATTTGTCCCGGTAGCACTGATTCTTTTTAGCAGAGAATGAATTCAGAAACCAAGATTCGGGTGGTAAATGTGCTTGTCACTGTTAGGGTGTTGTGGCTCCCAGGCCCTCTCAGTGAACAAAGCTAGGGATACACATGAAGATACATTCATATGTTTACACCTATACACATATATTTCTGTGTCTACTGTTGAAAACAGCGACCTCACACCAATACCTCAATGCCAGTCTATCTAGCACTGTGGGATTCACTCTCTAGTTGCCTCCCCTTACTTATTTGTGGCTCTTTAACAGACACATCTGGCTTGTGTTGTGTGTCATAGGACTATTTATTGATTGCCTCCCCTTCCTGTCACTGATACCCCCTTGCCACTGTATCCCTCCTCCATGTGGATGCCATTTTCACCTGGCTTGGGTTCCAGCACCTTACTCCCACCTGCAGTCCCCTTCTTCACCCTGCTCGGGATCTCCTACCTCATGCTGCCCACCCCCTACTTCCTGCAAGGTCTCCCTCCTCAATCCACTCAGGTTCTGACAACCCCCACCCCCAAGCTGGGGCACCCTCCCATACCACCGTTGACTCTTTTCACCCTGTTCTGGGTCAAATACGCCACACTGAGTCATCCCCTGAGCCAAGAAGCTCTTCTACCCTCCTGCAGACATGCTGTACATCTGCTTGGGGTGGAAGTGAAGGCTCTGACAGCCCAGTCTTGACCCTTTGCTACCCACCCCACCCCGAGTGGACACATACCTTTCTAGGTCTCAGCTAGGGGTGTTAGGAATGAGCTCTTCAGGAAAGAAAGGGGAGGAGGAAGAGCCACATGTGTTAAATGTTAAAAGTCTGATTCCTCATCCAGTAAAATGAGTGTAACAATGGCTCCCACCTAATACGGCTGCTAGGAACCACATGAGCTCAGGGTGCTTCTTCAGCACAGGGCCTGGCTCATGGTGGGCACTCACTGTCAACTGCCATCATCGTTACTATACATTAACGTTCCCATCTTTACTGCATCATTTGTCAGGAATGCATTAGAGACGCTCAAGAAAGAAGGCAGAGGTGCAAATGGCAGATGTGTCAAGAGGACTGATGCCTCTTAAGAGAGTGAAGACGCTCATATCAACTGAATTAAAATATATAAGTAAGATTAAAAAAAACTGGGAGGAAACATTTTAATGTGTTAAGAATGATTATCTTTTTTTCGGTAGGCTTATGTGACTCAAAGGTTTTTAATGTGTTTTCCAAAACATATTCAGTAAATATTAATCAAACTTAGAAAAAAGTGTTTTTAGAAAGACCCTGGTTAACTTCAACATAATTCATTGCGAACTGCTTTCAGCCTGAGTGGTTGGTTGTGGGTTGTTTTTTGTTTTGTTTTGGTTTTTTGTTTTTTCCCCTTCTGCCTGGTAGGTTCTGGAGAAAAGAGCCTGGATTCAGATCCTGGCTCTTCCATTTCTTAGCTTACCATGGGTAAGTTGATTAACTTCTCTGTGCCTTTGTTTGTTTCTTTTATAAAGTGAGGAATCTTACAGTGCCTAACTCGGGGCTGTTTATAAGTTAAATGAGATACTGCTTCTAGAGCACCTGACACAGAGCAAGCACACAAATATGTTAGCTGTTGATATTGTTATGATCTCATGGGAAGAAATGCAGTGAGTGGTTCCCCAGATGTCTCAGAGGAAATAATTCCTTCTCGGGAGTAGCCTCAGCTATGCCTCCTCCTGAGTTAGTAGCTCATGACTAACCCAGAGACTTCAGGCAGCTGGGCCTCCCATGGGGCAACAAGTGGTGGCAAGGGTGACAAACCAAGTCAGAGGAAGTGTTTTCTTCACTTCTTGGAAGGGATTCAAAGAGATTGGCTTCTCCACAGACTCAGCAGCCTGGTGTTAGGACTCCGTGACTGACACCTACAGGACGAACGATGCAGCTGTGTGTGATCTGGCACCCAGGGTGGGAATCACCCATATATGCACTCAGTCAGTCATTCATTCGGCTAGTAATTTCACAAACATTTATTAAATGCTACATGTCAGGCTCTGTGGTAAGCAATGGGATGCAAACATTAACATGCAAGTGAGAGGGGTGCCTGGGTGGCCCAGTCAGGTAAGCATCTGACTCTTAATTTTGGCTCAGGTCATGATCTCATGGGTCATGAGATGGAGCCCCGCACGCAGCTCCCCACGCAGCGGGGAGTGTGCCTGAAGATTCTCTCCCTCTCCTTCGGTGCCTCCTCCCATTCACGATCTCCCTCCTTCTCTCTCTCTCTCTCTCTCTCTCAAATAAATAACAAATCTTTTAAAAAATGCAGCTGAGGGAAGCTTGGGTAGCTCAGTCGGTTAAGCATCTGCCTTTGGCTCAGGTCATGATCCCGGGGTCCTGGAATCCAGCTCCATGTTGGGCTCCCTGCTCAGCATGGAGTCTGCTTCTCCCTGTGCCCCACACCCTGCATGTACTCTCTCTTGCTCTTTCTCTCAAGTAAATAAATAAAATCTCAAAAAATTTAAAAATTGCAATTAGATAAAAAAAATACTGCAAAATTTAAAATGCAGTTAATAAGGAACTCAGATATCTGTACACCCGTGTTTGTCACAGCATTATTTCCAATAGCCCAAAAGGTGGAAGCAACCCAAGTGTCTGTTGATGGATAAATGGATAAACAAAATGTATATACCACAAAAGATTATTATTCACCCTTAAAAATATCAACTGGGTTGGCATACAATAGAATACTACTTAACAATAAAAGAAAAAGCGTAAACATTGCTATCACATGGATGAATCTCAAAATAATTATGCTGGGAAAGAAAAGCCAGGCAAAAAAGAGTATATACTGTATTATTACATGTATACAAAATTCTAGAAAATGCTAGCTAATATACGGTGATAGTCAATCAGTGGTTGCCTGCAAATGAGAGAAAGGTCAGGGAAGGCTGGAAGAAAAGATTACCAGGTGGTGCAGGGAGATTTGGAGGGTGATAAATAAATCCTTTCTCTTGACTGTGGTCATTCTTGCATGGGTGTTTATGTATGTCAAAAATTCGATTATATACTTACGTATGTACAGCTTATTACATGTCAATTGCACATTAGTAAAGTTGTTAAAGCCAAAGTTAAAACAAAATTAATGTGTAGAAAAAATCCAGGAAATAAGAGGCAGGAAAATCATAGGGTTCCCCAGGGGCACGAAATGGGGCTGTGCACACAAGTGTTGGTGGTCAGATGAGGCTTCACAGAAGAAGCTACCTGAGGAAGAATAAGAGTTGTCAGGCAGAAGGCGGACTAGGACAGGGTCTTTGCTAAGGAGGAGGAAATGTTTGTGGGGAGACTCACAGGCCCAAAAGAGCCTGAGGCTGGAACTCTACATGGCTGGAACTCAGGCCATCAGGGCAGTAGTGACACAGGAGAACCAGAGAGAGAAGCCGGAGTCCAACTAGGAATGTGCATTTTCTCCTGAAGTCAATGGAGAAAGACTACAGGCAAGCAGGAGGTTGTCACATGTGCAGTTTATTATTTTTTTTGAAAGATTTTATTTATTTAGAGTGAGCCAGCTAGCAGGGAGAGGGACAGAGGGAGAGAGAGAGAAAAATCTCGAACACTACCTGGCACTCGAAATCTGTGCTGAGCGTGCAGCCTGATGCAGAGCTCAATCTCATGACCCTGAGATCGTGACTTGAGCCCAAATCAAGAGTTGGAAGCTTAATTGACTGTACCACGCAGGTGCCAGGCATATGCAGTTTAGAGATGCTCCAACTACAACCTGAGAAGTGGGCTGGAGGGAGAGTAGAGGGCAGGTAGGAATCTGGGAGTTAGGTGAGGACATTTAACCAGTGAGGAGTGACCCAAGACAAGAACAGTTGGGATATGCCACCCCTCCAACCCCCAAGTCTCCTTTCAGCACCCTGGGGAGTTAAGACATTTGATCCTGGCTTTATAGAAGAGGAAACAGACTTGGAGCAATTAAGTAGCTTGCTTATGGTTACACAGCTGGTGAACAGGACATCTGGGGTTTCCAGTCGATGGGTTCTGAATCTGAAGTCCATTATGTTCACAGACTCTGTCTAATTTAAATGAAAACATCTGAATGACTCCCCCTCTCCTGCTGCCTGATTTTCTCTTTCAATGTGGTTTGTTCTACAGGAGCATGGAACATAGGATATAACATCACCTGGGCATTCAGGAGAGGATGTCTTCCTGGAGGAAAAGACATCTCACCTGAGCCCTGAAGAATTCTGAGGAGGAGGAAGAGCTAGTAAAGGAACATGGTAGGGGAGTGGGGCAGGAGAAGAAGGAGAAGATGTCCTGGAGCGGAAAGAAGAGTGTGTGTGACTGGCTAGGAGCAAACTATCATGTCGAATGCTCAAAGAACCGAGCCTCAGAGTGGCTGAGGATGGGATGCAGAGAGACACACAATTTGACACTGATTTTTAGCTCTCTGTGGAGCAGCTTAGAGAGTGGAGCACGTAGGAGAGAGGCCAGTACGGTGAACCCTGCTGATCTGATGGTGAGATCCTGCCCACCAGGTGTCTATCTGCCTTACAGTGGTTACCATGGGAACATTAGATCGTAGACCAAGAAACAGCTAGTCAGCCCCTCTTGTTAGAGATGATGACAAGGACATGATGCGGAAGTGATTTGCTGACTTTCCTACTGGCAGCAGGGTAAAATGCGTAACATCAAATTTACCCCTCTAGCCATCTTAAGTGTATGGTTCTGGGGCAGTATATACATTCATAATATTGTGCAGCCATCACCACCATCCATCTCCAGAAATTTCTCATCATTCTCATAAACCAGAACTCTGTCCCCATTACAATAACTCCCATTTTCCCTTCCCTCCCCAGACCCTGGTAACTACTATTCCTACTTTCTGTTCCTATGAATTTGACTACTCTAGGTGCCTAGAATCCTATATTCATATGTAATGGAATCATATGACATTTGTCTTTTTGTGACTGGCTTATATCACCTAGCACAATGTCTTCAAGGTTTGTCCATGGTGTGGCCTGTGACAGCATTTCCTTCCATGGTAAAGCTGAATGAGATTCCATTGTATGTAAATACCATAATTTGTTTATCCATTCATCTGTTGATGGACATTTAGGTCCTTTCTACCTTTGGACTATTGTAAATAATGCTGCTATAAATGTGAATATACTGGAAACCTCCTTTATAGAAGTAGATTATTGGTATTTAGTGAAGAAAACAGATTTGGCTGATGAGTTTCAAGTAAAAGGGAAGGAAAATAGGGAGAAAGAAATGCTTTCCTGAAAAATCAACTTTCAGTATGCTTTGTACCTAAATACTTTATGGACTTATTCTGGGCAGTGCTCTCCTTTGCTGTTGTCCTGAATATGGTCTGTCAAGACTGCAAGTGTGTCCAACTTGAGTTAACGTGACAAAAGGAGCAGAGCACCTTTCTCTTCAAGACACAGATTTGCCTTGGGACACTTCTCCTGGGAATACTTTGGGCAACAGCCAAAGACCCTTCTCCTGGGAATTCTTGGAAAACTGCGAAAAGGCTAGTTGGTTTGTTCCACCATCTACAAGAATATAGGCTCCATGATGGCAGGATCATGTCTATTCTGTCTGTTTTATTAACTAGTGAATCTCCAGCACCTTGAACACTACCTGGCACTCAAAATTTGTCCAATGAGTGAATGTGCCTTCCACTGATCGGACCTCTGTGTGCTCCTAGGCAAGTCTTATCTCAGGAAAAGAAAAGGCCAATTAATTAGAAGCAGACTCAGGAGCTTACCCAGGCTCTGATGCGGTCTGATGTATGATGTGGCCTTGGCTTGTCCCTTGTACTACCTGATTTCTCACTGGTCAGCTGATGGAAATGACATCTGCTTGGACTGACCTTACCAGATGTCATGAGCATCGAGGGGCTCATGTAAATAAAAGTGCTGTACAAATGGATGCCATGATTGGGTCTAGCCCTGGCCTCTCTTTGGGACACCAGTCCTGCATCAACAACTAACCTGTCACCTGCAGGCACCTTTCACATCTCAACATTTCCCTACAAGCAGCACCCTCTCCCAACTTCCTATTTTTCTCACTGTATTGATATTTTCTCAGTCTTTTTTTTTTAAGATTTTATTTATTTATTCATGAAAGACACAGAGAGAGGCAGAGACATAGGTAGAGGGAGAAGCAGGCTCCCTGTGGGGAGCCTGATGCAGGACTCAGTACCAGGATTTCAGGATCAAGACCTGAGCCAAGGGAGACCCTTAGCCATTGAGCCATCCAGGTGCCCAGGTGCCCCTCAGTCTTTTCTTTCTTTTTTTTGTTTTTAAAATTTTATTTATTTATTTATTTATTTATTTATTTATTTATTTATTTATTTTTTGACAGAGAGACAGATTGAGTATAAGCAGGAGGAGCAGCAGAGGGAGAGGGAGATGCAGACTCCCTGCTGAGCAGGGAGCCCTATATGGAGCTTGATCCCAGGATCCTGGGATTCTGACCTGAGCCAAAGGCAGACTCCTAATTGACTGGGCCACCCAGGCACCCCTATTTTCTCAGTCTTTTTGTTTGCAACTAGAGTCTCATTTAGCTCCTCCATCTCTCTAGCATCCCATCTCCTGCTCTGAGTCTGGCTACTTCTTTTCTTCGGTGGCTCTGATTTTCTCTGTTGCCAGGCCTCGTCAAGAGTCCCTCCCTCCAGTTCCACCACTGTCAAAACCTTGACCATCTTCTGTCTGTCATTTTTTCTGCTGCCAGAGAGAACCTCTGACATGCAGCTCTGGTTCATCATGCCTCTACTCAGAAATGACTAATGATGCTCAGACACAGGAGGATGCCTACTATCAAAAACAGAAAGTAACAAATGCTGGTGAGGATGTGGAGAAATCCGAAGCCTTCTGCAGTGTGGGTGGGATCATACAATGGCACAGCCACTATGGAAAACAGTGCAGTGGTTCCTCAAAAAATTAAAAATAGAATTACAGTATGATGCAGCCATCTGAGTCTATATGCCTAAATAGTTAAAAGCAGGGACTCAAAAGAGATTTTGCACACCCATCTTCATGGCAGCATTATTCATAATAGCCAAGAGGTGGAAGCAACACAAGTGTTTATCAACAGACGAATAGATAAACAAAATATGGTCTAGAGCTAAAATGGAATATTATTCAGCCTTAAAAAGGAAGGAGAATCACATGTTACAACATGGATGAATCTTAAAGATATGTTAAGTGAAGAAAGCCAGTCACACCAAAAAGCAAACTCTATGTGATTCTCCTTAAATGAGGTACCTAGACCAGTCGAATTCATAGAGGCAGAAGGTAGAATGGGAGTAGCCTGGTGTTAGGGTGTAGGGAGGGAAGAGGATTTGTTGTTGACTACGTACAGTTTCAGATTTGAAAGATGAAAAAATTCTGGAGATCTGTTTCACAATAATGTGAATATACTTAACACTACTGAACTGTACTTAAAAATGGTTAAGATGGTAAATTCTAGGTCATGTGCTTTTCACCACAATGTTAAAAAATGACTGGTAGATTGAGGGAATAAATATTTCTCCTGCACCCTGCCTGGCCTTTCAAGCCCCTCCTATGTCTGTTCTCTCAATTACCTAACCTGGACATGCCCTGAACATCCTGGCCTTTCTGTCTTGGCAAGCACTGCTCCCTCTGGCTAGAGCATCAATTTTCACTCCTCCCCACTCTGTTGAAGTCCTATGCTTTATTTATTTTTTTTTTATATTTTATTTATTCATGAGAGACACAGAAAGAGAGAGGCAGAGATATAGGCAGAGGGAAAAACAGGCTCACTGCAGGAGGCCTGATGTGGGACTCAATCCCAGGACCCCAGGATCAGGACCTGAGCCAAAGGCAGTCGCTCAACCTCTGAGCCACTCAGGTCCTTTGGTCCCCACACTAGACTGAATTCCCAAGGGTGGAGAGGGTATACTTGCTCTGGCTCCCAGCACAGTCCAGTCCAACCAGCAGTAGGGTGTTGCTGGGTGGGTTTAGGCCGCCCTGTGAGGCCATTTCTGACTCCCTTTCCCCATCCGTCTGGGTCTTGTGTGCTGACCTCATCCCCTTTCTGGTCTGTGAGCTTGCAAAGGGCAGAGCCTGGATTTTATGCTTTGAGTGTCCAGTGCCCGGCTTGCGGGGGCCTTAAAAATGTTTGATGGTTATAAAAATGGGTGAGAATCCATAGCCACTGGTTTTGTTGCCTCTCCCTGATGGGAAGCTGAAAAGGAATCAACAGAGCTCTTCTTTCTCCTGCCCTCTCTGAATTGTAAACTCTGGGTCATAGCTCTCCTGCTGCTTCAGCATTTCATTGTGCTGGAGCAAAGGCAGCTGCCAAGACTGCAGGGGAAGGGAATGAAGGAGGCGCCTCAGACATCTCAGAGGATTGTACTTGTAGCCTCTAGTGCTACCAGCCAAAGGCCTTTTCATTAGACCAGACGTGTTGGCTCTGGGCTGGCCGGGCTTCCTGTCACTGATGGGTTCTGTTTAACATCTCAGCTGGATTTGGCTGAGTTAGAGATCCCCGGGAACCGGGCTGGTCCACCGCGGTGGGTTTGCACATTAGCCTCTTGTGTGTGTGCCCGTCTGCTGGCCTGGCGGCTTCCCTCTGCGGCTGCCTTCTCCTCGGAAGCTCATCAGCAGGGGGAGCTGGACCTGTCCATCACCTAGTGGAAACCAGACCTCCACGTACCCAGAGGAACAGGCTGAATTAGGTCTGGATTTTCCTGGAATAGTTCAGATGATGGTTAGTTTATTCATTGGAATGGAGATTAAGAGCTAAACTTAGCAGTTAAACATGATGTAAATGTTATATCTTTGTAAAGTATTTTTAAATGTAAATTCACTAATTTAAAAAATCCTTCAGACCGCCCCTTGCCCTTCCTTGTTTTTGTGTTACCTAAGCTACGTGGAAACTGAGAGATAAGATGTTCCAGCTGGGAACACAACTTCGCATTTCTGAGCAACATCAGGCATTGCCTTTAAGACAGACAGACAGCAGAGGCAACAGTGAGCCCATGTGTGGGCCGAGTTTTGAAACATTCCCAAGGTCCTTTTTGGTGAATAGTAGGTCTCTACACAAACATTTCTTATCTTCCAGTCTGCTGGCACTTTGACTTAGTTGCTGGTTCTTGTTCCTCAATCCCCACTTTGAACTGAGACTTTTGTATTAATCATGCTTTTTATTTTCTGATGTTTGACATCTGGGGCCTTGCTGATGCTGGAGGGATTGCTGCACCAAGGGCTGGCCAATTTCTAAAGAGAGCAAAGACCTGCCTGCAAGTTCGCCTTCCATAAGCAATCTGACCAATCCAAAGCCCACACCTCAACCTCCTTAATCAGATTCTCACACTTGGGGCCACTATCCACTTACCCTAATCACCCGAGGGCCAGGTATTGGACAACTAGGAACAGCTCCTATGCCCCAGAGCCACCCAAATTACTCAGATTAGCCAATCCTAAACCTACTTCTTTGCTTTGCATTTCCAGCAAAAGCCACAATAAATGCTCTTGCCCACATTTCTCCCTTGCTGCTTCTCCTTCTTGTCTGACCCTGGTGCTTCCCACTGTGGCCCTGTATGCATGCTGTGTCCCGTCGCTTTACATGTGTGTGAGTGTGAAAACTTCTTCCTCATGACAGTCACTATACCTGATTTTTAAAATCCCAGAAAAAACAAAAAACAAAAAAAACAATCCCAGATACAATTTACAACATCTTATAGCTCCTCTTTGGCTCAAATCTTGGCAGTTCCTGGTGACGCTCAAAATAGAACTTGGCTGCTTGCTCTTGGCCTCGACTCTTTAGTCAGAGATTAAGCCTGTCACCTGGCTCTTCAGACTATCTGCTTTTTTTTCAGCCTGTGTCAATCCAGACACAATAAGCAGAGCTGAACTGACACTTGGAAGAGAAGTTTACCTTCACAGGGTAATTGAAGTTGCCTTAGAAAGGCTCCAAGCCCCAAATAAACTCACCCTGATGCTTAAAATTTTCCCGTCACCAAATCATTTCTTTTGCCTTGAGCATCATCCTCTGTTTACTCTCTCTCTGTCTTTTTTTGTTTTGAAATATGCTTTCTCAATTGCTTTTCCCCTTAAAATAAAAGAATAGAGATAGGATCAAAGTGATATATGGATCTATTTCTTCTCTTATTCCAAATGCAGTGAAGTGAAAAAAAAAATATGTCTTTACCAGGGAAGGCCTCCAAGTACAAACATACTAGTTCCCCTCTACCTGAATCAAGAGCATTTAGAAGAATGATGTATTTCTGGGGCACCTGGGTGGCTCAGTCGGTTAAGCATCTGCCTTTAGCTCAGGTCATGAACCCAGGGTCCTGGGATTGAGCCCACTCAGAAGGTCCCTGCTCAGTGGAGAGTCTGCTTGACCCTCTCATTCTGCTCCCCCAACCCCCCACACTGCTCCTGCTCTATAGCCCTCTCTCAAATAAATAAAATCTTTTCAAAAATGATATATTTCTGATTAGCACTAGATTTTGATGGGAAAAAATCAGTTAAAGGATATCAGTCAAAAAATAGAATCATCATGTAAAATTTCCAAATCCTTAGAAGCAAAATGCAATCTCATAAAAGCCAGAAAAGAAATAAAATGAAAACCAGAAAGCATGGCAAGTAAAATACATAAAAAATAATCAGGAACAAATCTAAGTACATCAGTAATCATAACAAATGAAATGAAAGTGGGTTAAAAAAATTCTATTAAAAGTCTCTCAGATTGAGTTAAAAAAAGAAAATCTCAAATCCAGGAATATACACTTTATAAGAGAACTTCTTAAAATAAAATGTCTTTAGGATAGTTGAAAATAAAACGTGCAAAAAGATGTTTTAGGCAAATGTTAATAAAATGTATCAGACTAAAATAGAATTCAAAGTGAAAATTATTGGGAGCCTGGGTGGCTCAGTTGGAAAATTATTGAGATGCCTGGGTGGCTCAGTGGGTTAAGTGCCTGCCTTCGACTGGGGTCATGATCCCAGGGTCTTGGGATCGAATCCCACATTGGGCCCCTTGCTCTGCAGGGAGCTTCGTTTTCCCTCTGCCTGCTGCTCCCCTGCTTATGCTGTCTCTCTCTCTCTCTCTCTGACAAATAAATAAATAAAATCTTTAAAAAAAACAATGTGAAAATTATTATGAGAGAAGTTTTTTTATTTGTAAAAGTTATAATTCATCAAGGAATTATAATAGTTCTAAACACACAGCTAATAGTGTAGTTTCAAAATATAGTAAGCATAAACTGACAAGTATACAGAGAACTGAGAGAATTCATAATCATAGTGAGAGATCAAAAACATCTCTTTCAGATATTGACAAAGTAAGCAAAACTTAAATGAGGATGCAGAGGGTTTGAATAAATGGACACATTTTACAAATGACTATATGTTGAATTTTATACATAACAAAGAGAAACTACATTATTTTTACACACTTAACATACATGAATAAAAATTAGCTACCAAATCCCAGAGAAAATCTCAATACCAAAAATGCAGGATGGCCACAACAATGAAAATGATTGCAAATGAAAACATTCATATGTTAATTTAAGAAAGAATCAAAACCTGTTGGTAGTGATTGTTTCTGGGGGAAGAATTAGATGTGGGTCTGGAAATTTTTACATTTAGCCTCATGCATGAAGTATTTGCTTGAATTTTTTATTAGGTACAAGAGTAATCTAAGTACATCAGTGTGTAAAGTATGTAAAGTATTCTGAAGCACCTAAAGTAACAAATACATGAAGTAATAAATGAATAAGGTATATAATGAGCAAAATGCCATTCTCTTTCTTTTTTTAATTTTTATTTATTTATGATAGTCACAGAGAGAGAGAGAGAGAGAGAGAGAGAGAGAGAGAGGCAGAGACATAGGCAGAGGGAGAAGCAGGCTCCATGCACCGGGAGCCCAACGTGGGATTTGATCCCGGGTCTCCACGGGTCTCCAGGATCGCACCCTGGGCCAAAGGCAGGCGCTAAACCACTGTGCCACCCAGGGTTCCCTGCCATTCTTTTTCAAAACCTGAGGATGAATACAAAGCAGTAGCCAGAGGGAATGTATAGCTTCAAATGCACATATTAAAAAAAATAGTGAACATTGAGGATAAGGGAACTAAGCATTCAACTGAAAAAGGCTTTTTAAAGGCCCCCTCAAAACTAAAAGAAAGGCTAATCCAAATAAAAGTTTCAAAGGTTGAAGAGAGAAGATCATTATTTGCAGTTACTATAATTATCTAACTACAAATATCCTAGAGAATCTGTTGAAACACTCACTAATCCAACAAATAAGAATAAAACAATGTGCTGTTTCTACTCCTTATTTGGATAAAATTTAGAAATGTCCTCTGTAGTGATATGGGAAACGGGCACTCACACAGTATTGGTGGGGACGTAAATCGGCCCATTTTTAAGGGCAATTCAGCAGAATCTATCCAACATTTTAAAAACGCTTATCCTTTGACAAACAATTGCATTTGTAGCTAATCCTGGAATGATACTGTCGCCTGTTCCCAAAGAAACTTGTACAAGGAGTTCGTTGCAGCATTGTTTGAAATCAGGAAATTTAAGAGTCATCTCAATATTTATCAACATGAAATAAAAACCATCATGCATTTATTTATTTTTCTTTTAAAGATTTTATTTACTTTTTCATGAGAGACACACAGAGAGCGAGACAGACATAGGCAGAGGGAGAAGCAGGCTCCTTCCAGGGAGCCCCTTGTGGGACTCAATCCAGGACCACGGGATCTGAGCCAAAGGCAGACCCTCAACACCAAGCCACCCAGGCATCCCTCATCATGCATTTATCCTATGGAATATCATGCAGAATTTAAAAGAATGATATAAATGCACTTGCAGAAAATCTCCAAGATGTATTATTAGTTGAAAACATACATGAATAAAAAAAATAGCTGTTTTGTCAGATAAAAAATAGCTGTTTTGTCTGTCTGTTGGCAGACCCCAAAGCAATTGCCATACTGCCTCCTTGATGCCAACTGCTCTAGTGGTTGGAAGAGTGAGGTGCTTGCCTTTCAGTCTTCTGTGGCTGGAGATGGCGACATGACACATTTAGCAAATGAAACTTATTTGGAATTCTGTTGGTAGGCTTCTGGGAAATTTTTGCTTTTCTGATCAAAAAGTCAGATACAGGGGCATCTGGATGACTCAATCGGTTATGTGACTGCCTTTGGCTCAGGTCATCATCTCAGGGTCCTGGGATCGAAGCCTGCATTGGGCTCCCTGCTTGGCAGGGAGTCTGCTTCTCTCTCTCCCTCTCTCTCCTTCTGTGCTCTCTCTCTCTCAAATAAATAAATAAATAAATAAATAAATAAATAAATAAATTGGAAAAAAAAAAAAAAAAGATCAGCTACAGCAGCCCTTTCCTCTTCTTCCAGTCTGAACACAGACATGTAGCAGGGGGGCTGTGGGAAGAGGAGAGTCCTCTTGCAGCTACAAGGTCACAAACATGGGTGAAATTTCCAGAGAATCATCAGGACAGTGGTGCTGCCTAATGTCATGGAGCCATTGAGCGAATTCTAGGACTACTTGTGTCCAGAATTCTTGGATTACAAATCAAATAAAATCTCCATTTTTTAAAAATTTACTTTTTGTAAAAACTTCTATATGACCACATTTCTAACTGATACAATAGACGTGCAACTGGATCCCTGGGTCTCCAGGATCATGGCCCGGGCAGAAGGTGGTGCTAAACCGCTGAGCCACCCGGGTTGCCCTGTTTCAAATATTTTCAATAAGGAAGTATTTGTGTATGAATCAGGTAATTAACAATTTTTAAGATACGTAGCAACAAAATCTATTTTTTTTTAGACAGGGGTGTGTGGGTGAGGGGCAGAGAGAGAGGGAGAAAGAGAAGCCTATGGCAGGCTCCCCATCCAGCATGAGCACCACATGAGGCTCAATCCTACAACCTTGAAATCATGGCCTCAATGGAAATCAAGAGCCAGAGGCTTAAAGGACTGAGGCCCCCAGGTGCCCCAACAATAAAACCTTTTTTAGAGATTTAATTTTGAGATTATAGCCAAATATAAAAGAAAAACATGTCACAGTTTCAGCACAGAGATAAACATTGTCTATTTGCTCTCTTTTTTTTAACTAATTGATTTTATGTTTTAGGAGTTTTAGGTTTACAGAAAAATTGAGAAGAGAGCACAGAAAATTCCTATATACTACCCCCATCTTCCAGTTTCTCCTATTTTTAACGTCTTACATTAGTGTAGTACATCCCTGACAATGAACGAACCAGTATTGATATACTATTATTAACTAAAGTCCGTAGTTCACATCAAGTTTCACTCTTTGTGTTGTACAAAGAATCCCATGAGTTTGAACAAATGTATAAAGACATGTGTCCACTAGTGGAGTGTCATACAGATGAGTTTCACTGCCCTAAAAATTGCCTGTGCTTCACCTACTCATCCCTCTCCTCTTCTTCGCCACCACCTAACCCTTGGGCAGCCACTGATCTTTTTACTGTCTCCATAGTTTTGCCTTTTCTGGAATGTCAAATAGTTGGAAACATACAGTGTGCACCTTTTCAGATTGGCTTCTTTCACTTAGTAATATGCACTAATCTTCCTCCAGGTATTTCATGGTTAGCAAGCTCATTCTTTTTAGCATGAAACAATCTTCCACTGTCTGGATGCACAGTGTATTTATCCCTCCCCCTACCAGAGGACATCTTGGTAGTTTCCAAGTTTCAGCAACTATAACTATAGCTGCTATAAATATCTGTATGCAGGTGGACACGAGTTTTCAACTCACTTGAGTGTGAATACCAAGAAGCATGATTTCTGGATGGTATGGTAAGGGTAGGTTTAATTTTGTAAGAAACTGCCCAGCTGCCTCCCAAAGTGGCTGCACCATTTTGCGTTCCCACCAGCAATGGATGACAGTTCCTGTGGCTCTGTCAACATTTGATATTGTCAGATTTTTGGATGTTAGCCATTCTAATAGGTGTGCAGTGGTGTTTCCTTGTGGCTTTAATTTGAGGTTGCCTCATGACATATAATGTTGTGCATCTGCTCATATGCTTATTTGCCATCTGTCTCCTTCCATAAAATGTGTAACCGGCTGACAGCTGGGGCTTCTGGTCCCTTGAAGTCTGATAAGATTTATTAATCCCCTTATTCTAAGCTCTGTGAAAGTGCCAATTCCTCTTTGAGAGAAATCTAAACTAGATTAGACAAGGAAAGTCTGATAGAAGTGAAGGAAATTTTTTTAAAGATTTTTTTTAATTTTATTTATTTATTTATTTATTTATTTATTTATTTATTTATTTATTTATGATAGTCACAGAGAGAGAGAGAGAGGCAGAGACACAGGCAGAGGGAGAAGCAGGCTCCATGCACCAGGAGCGCGATGTGGGATTCGATCCCGGGTCTCCAGGATCACGCCCTGAGCCAAAGGCAGGCGCCAAACCGCTGCACCACCCAGGGATCCCCTTTAAAGATTTTATTTATTTATTTGAGAGAGAACACAAGCCAGGGGGAGAGGCAGAGGGAGAGGGAGAAGCAGACTCCCTGCTGAGCAGGGAGCCTGATGAAGGACTCCATGCCAGGACCCTGGGATCATGACCTGAGCTGAAGAAGGCAGATGCTTAACCGACTGAGCTACCCAGGCACCCCAGAAGTGGAGACATTTCTAATGCTCAGCACCCAATCCTGGCCCTCCTCTGGCACTCCCTGTGCATAGCACCATCCACTTGGGTACCAGAGCCCTCAGAGCCACCCTCACCTCCTTTCCCCTCATCCTTGTATTCAAGGTGTGGTCAATTATACCTCCAGAATACTTCTCAAATCCACTCGTCTCCAGTGCCACCCCCACAATCAAAACAATAACAACCTTGTTCAGGACATATTTTTTTTCTCACCTGAATTACTACAAGTAGGACAATAGCTAGATTCAACATGCAAATCTCTTCATGTCACCCTCCTGCTTCCAGAATATGTAAAACCCCTAACATGGTCCCTGCTCCACAACTACACCTCCCCACTCCACTCACCGTGGCCTGATTTAGTCCCTCCTTTCCATGTCCCTCAGACCCCAGGCCCTTTGCAAGTGTAGTTTCCTCTACTTAGAATCCTTCCTTGCTTCAATACCTGAGGACACCTAATCAGTATGCATAACTCAGCTCAAGCAAGTGTCACTTGACAAGGAAGCTGACTCCCTGAGTGGGACAAGGCTCCCTCTTACAGCTCAGGCTCCCTCTCCGGTGGGACTCCTGTCACAGCTGCAATTTTGTAAAGCTTGTGTGATTAATGTAGTGCACTTTCACCATTAGACAGTGAACTCTATGAAATTGGAGATTTTGCCTGCTTTTGCTCATCATTTTGTCCCCAGTGCTTAATACACTGTCATACTCATGGTAGGCACTCAATAAATATTTGCTGAATGAACGAGGGAGTAAATGAATCACTTCTGCCTAGAATTCTACATACAGGACTGAGCCTCTCGGCTGCTGGAATAATACAGGTAAACTACCACCCCAAGGGCAGCTGGGTAGCTCAGTCGGTTAAGTGCCTGCCTTCAGCTCAGATCATGATCCTGGGGTGGAGCTCCACATCGGGTTCCCTACTCATTGGGGAGTATGCTTCTCCCTCTGCCTGCTGCTGCTCTTCTTGTGTTCTCTCTCACTCTCAAGTAAATAGATAAAAATACTTAAAAAAAAAAAAAAACCACTGCAAAATGTGAGCGACTCTAAAACACATAAATCCTATTAAACTCTGCTATGAAGAATGGCTTTTGGCTTTCTGTGAAAGGATCCAGTACAACCAAATACAGTTTCTTTGTCTCAGCACACAACTGTACCTGGAATCTAGCGCATACTTTACATCATCACCGTTTCCTCAGAGCTTAAGGAAAGCTCTCAGTATTCCAGATGTCAACATTTGGGCACATTTGTAAGATCTGCATCTCTGCACCCTACCATATGACCAGCAGGAGGGAAGTTCCTGGGTTTGGCTCTGTCTGCCTCCTCTTGCATATGGATGATGTGGACATATGATGAGTACAGATGGGCGCCTCTATTTCTTCCAGGAACTCACAGCTCGTCTCATCCAGGACAGGGCATGTGTTAGGAGAAAGTCTGGACCAGAACCTTCCTGCTGAGTCATCTGTCCTAAGACTTAGGAGCAAATCCACTAAGACAGGGCCAGTTGTGTGTGTGTGTGGCGGGGGGGCTTTGAAGAACCAAAGAATACTCTGGGTGGCTGCTCCTTTTCGTGTTCCTTCTCTATAAATTCCTCCTGCGAAAGGGGAAGGTCTGACCCTTGGTCCTGTCTGTGGCCATGATTGAATGGACCGCAGGGGGACATGTGACCAAGTGGGGTAAATGATCTTCCTGGAACTGGGGGCTGGCATTGAGATTCTTGTAGTTGCCATCGAACAGACAAGTCAGAAGGCCGTGGAGTCAGGGCTGGTGTGACTGTTTCTTCCACGTGCACAGAGAGGCGGGGCAGGCGGACAAGCAGAGAGAAAGAGGGAAGACAAGGGACCGTTTGCTCCACATCCCCGGTTCTGGGCCTTTATGAGGCCTGGCTCTGTTTCCCATCCCAGTATTCAAGAGAGCCCTGCTTCCTTCCATAGATGCTAATTTGCACTTGAGCACTTCCTTGGCAGATGCCTGTTCCCTGTGAGCAGATACAGAGCAGGCGGGGAGGAGGGCCGTGCTGAGAGGCCTTTCAAGGAAGAAGCTCCAGTTCCCCCGACAGAGTGGACGGCGGCGCGCAGGTGGCACGGGAAGAGGACACCAACGTCGGCCCAATGCTTATTCGTACCCAGTCCCGTGCCCGGAACCTCCTGTTTATCAACTCTGTTTCGAATTTCAAGAACCTTATGCTGCGGATCTTATTATCCTTGTGTGGCCGACAAGGAAACAGGGGCTCGGAGAGGTCATGCCACGTCCCAAGGTCACACAGCTAGTAGGCGGCACGGAAACAGAGAGGGGGGTGGCATCAGAAACAAAGACGGGGGCGCCTGGGGGGCTCAGTGGTTGAGCATCCACCTTTGGCTCAGGGCATGATCCTGGCGTCCCAGGATCGAGTCCCGCGTGGGGCTCCCTGCATGGGGCCTGCTTCTCATCCCTCTTCCTATGTCTCTGCCTCTCTCTGTGTCTCTCATTAATAAATAAATTCTTTAAAAGAAAGAAAGAGAGAAAGAAAGAAAGAAAGAAAGAAAGAAAGAAAGAAAGAAAGAAAGAAAGAAAGAAAGAAAGAAAGACAGTGCCCCCAGGGGCTCTTGCCTAAAAGCCCGATGGACTGACCAGAAGTGGATGGGGACAGCTGGGTGGCCACTGTCTCCCTGTCCAGGAAGGCAGTGGCATGTCTCTCTTGTCCTGGGAAGGCCTGACCGTCATCTGTCCAGGCCACACGATGCCTCAGTCACTGCCCCGTGCGGAATTCCTTCTCTGCTCCTCAGCCCCGGGTCTTTCCTCCTCTGACATGACAGGTGCAATTACCTCGGAGCCCTCGTAAGCAGATGCCTGCGTGACCGGTCACTCAGTCCAGGGGAGGTCTGTGCTCAGTGTCCTTGAGGGCCTGGCACGATTCCCACTGGGGTGTCGGGGAAAGGGGGCGGGGGAGGGAAGCGGAAGGTGTGTGTTCTGGGGACAGAGCAGCAATCTTTTTGCTTTTCCCTCCTCGTGGCTTGTCTGCAATCTCCCACCTCAGGCACTACATTCTCTCAGGAGCCAGAGCTGATGGCGCTAGAAGTCGCCCTTCTGTATGCACAGCACAAGCATGGTTTCCATGGGAACGACGCAGAAGGAGGATGCTGGCATTCTGGGCTCTTTGTGGCCTTGGATAAACAATGGACTGGATGCTTCTGAGAAGCCCAGAACCTTCTCTCTACCTTCTCCAGCACTGTTTACAGCCCCTCCCACCGCACATGCAAAAAAGCCAGTGAAATGAAAAATTAAGTCAATTTGGTCTTCAGCATGTCAAAAAAAAAAAAACACCCCAAATCTGTGCTTATTTTTATAAACCGAGTATGTGTGGGTTTTAAAAACTCATATCCATCAAACCCACGTAAGAGTACAAGGAGTCCTAGGAGAGAATTTGAATGAGGGCCACTGATATTTGTGCAGACAGTTGACACCTGGTCTGCCCAGGCACTCCCTGATCTCTGTGGTGCTGCCCCTCAGCTAAGGACTCATCAATCATCATTCATTCATTCATTCATTCATTCCATCATCCCTTAGGGAGCACCCAGCCAGTGCCAGATACTGTACCACAAAGAACATGTACGGAACTCATGACTTAGTAAGGAAGACACACAATGGGAAAATATAAGTTGCAGGGGATTCAGACCTAAGGCAGGAGGGATTTAAGCAGCTCCAGCCCCACGTTATAACTGGACCATTAGGGGGTCTGCCCTTTGCTTCCTGTCCTGGTGACTCTTGAGTACATTGGTCCCATAGCTGGAGGAGAATGATCTTTCTCTTTCCAGATTTCCTCATAAGGACTGGAACCTGCCATTAAGCCCCTGTGTTTCCAGTACCTTTCAGCTCACTTCTCAGTACTGCGCAGAAAGATTCTGGGCTCTGAGTCAGGAATCTGGGTGGAATTTCAACCCTGTCACTTACCAGCTGGGCAAGCTGTGGGTCTGAGTGTCCTCGTCTATAAAACGGGAACTCTCTCATCAAGATTTCCATGAGGTTAAATGAAGTAGTATCTGCAAAGTTGCCGGCACAGTGTTTGGCATATGGGAAGAGGTAAATAAGGATCGGTCCCTTCCTTTCTACTTTTTAGACCCCACCCACCCACTTCCAACTTCCTGCCAACTGTTTGCCTGGCTCCCCACCTGGAACAGTTGTCATCTGGGAACCAATTTGACAACCAGATTGCACTTTCCTTCCACTGACACCCCTCCGCCGTGCAGCAGAGGGGTACCCCCAGCCTCTGGTGGACCCCACAGGTAGACTGCTTCTTGCATGTTAGCACTCACCCCTCCATCCTGCCTCGGTCCTCTCTGCTCTCTTTTGTTGCAAGAAGATGTGCAAGTATGAGGTTCCTGTGGGGGAAACCTGGTAAAATATAACGGGAGCGACAATAAAGTATGTCAAGAAGGCAGAGCAACCTAGCAAAAGTAAGTTGATGTTCTTCCCCTTTGTGAATTCAGTTGTGTTGATAACTTATGTTTGTCCAATGCCTTAATTGATCCTCCTGTTCCACTTCCCTTGGTGTCGGTTCTCCATCTGTTACAAGGCCTTTAACTCAACGTGTACAAAGTCCTTAATTTTAAGAGAAAGCCAAAGCCCCACTGAAGTCACTTCTGGTCTCCAAAAGGGCTTGGTGTTGGGATCAGGGCTGCAGTCTGTGAGGCAGCACAGGGAGCCTCGTGTGAGGTGTGATCTCCAGCCCCCAAATCTCTCTCCTCACCAGCTGTCCTAGTGTCTAGCATTTCCGAATGAGACGACTGCCCTTCTGCTCCCCCTATTAAAATGTCTTGGCTCTGGCAAATTCAAGTAGATGAAGTTGGCATGGGAGGGTGAGCAGGGCCAGCCCGGGGCCTCCCTAGGGAGCATGTGGCAGTTCAGATGGCTTTGGTGACCCATCCCTTTCTGGGGTACTGTTCCATCAGCGGGGAGCCTGGACCCAGGGAGCAGAGGGCTCCATCCCTGTGGAGGAAAGGGTGGACACCCAACCACCTCACTCTGAATGGGAGGACACAGCTTAGTACAGACCGTGTTCATGTTTGACCATTCAGGACAGAAGCTAGGCGAGGGGACCTCTGAACTCCCTGAGGTGGTCCATGAGTGTCTTGAGGCCAGGAAAGCTAGTGTGAGGGAAAAAAAAGGATACATGGGAGCCCTCAGCCAGGGCAGAGGGACAAACTCCTGAGCTAGCCAGGGACCCAAAGTCTAGGTGAGCCTGAGCCGGGTGGTGGTGGGGAAGGCTGAGCAAAGCAGAAACCAAGGCCGATCTCCTGCTGTGTCACTCTCCTTAAGGAACTGAAGCAGGGATGGCCAATAGGATCACAAGAAGGTACTGCAAACCGAGTGGCTTAACAACAGATGTTTATTTTATTAGTTTCAGGAGTAGAAGTTAGTGCTGCATCAGTTGCATTTAACACCCAGTGCTCACTACATCACATACCCTCCTTAATGTCCATCACCCAGTTACCCCATCCCCGCCAGCAATCCTCAGTTTGTTTCCTAGAGTTAACAGTCTCTTATGGTTTGGCTTCCTCTTAATTTTCATCTTATTTTATTTTTTCTTCCCTTCCCCCATGTTCATCTGTTTTGTTTTTTTTAAAATTCTACATGAGTGAAATCATAAAACAATAGATGTGTATTGTATCCCAGTTTGAGAGGATGGAAATCTGAGATCAGGGTGTCTGCAGGGTTGGCACCTTCTGGGGGCCGTAAGGAAGAGGCTGCTTCATGCCTCTCCCCTAGCTTCTGGTAGTTCCCGACAATCCTTGATGTTTTTTTTTGACTTACAGGTGGATCTTTCCAGTCTCTGCCTCTGTGTCTCCCCATATGTCTGTTGTTAGGATACCAGTCATATTGGATTAAGGGTTCATCCTGCTCTAGTATGACCTCTTCTTAACTAATTCTATCTGCAATGATCCTATTTCCAAATAAGGTCACTTCCTGAGATACTGGAGGTTCAGATTTCAACATATGAGTCTTGGCTGGGGGAGGGGGGGACTTGATTCAACCATAACACCCACCTTTCCTCTTCCTGGTTCATTGGGGGTTCTAACTGAAGCAAGCATGTACCCAGCAGTCAGAAGGAAATGTAGGTGGGGACTCAGGCTCAATGAGTTGGGAAAGGCAGGAGATGAAGAGAACTGTATTGCCTATCTTTGATAATTCAAATGCATCCTTTCCCAAAGAAGCTCGGACGGATTGGCTTTGAACATTTGAATTATTAGACTTCCTTATAATTAATATTGACCTTGTATATGATTAATACTGTTGTACTTCAGGAGTACCTGGCTGGCTCAGTCAATAGAACATGGGGCTCTTGATCTCCGGGTTATGAGTTCAAGCCCCACGTCGGGCTTAGAGTTTACTTAATAAAAAATAAAAATAAAAATCAATAATGCTGCACTTTAGCACTTCTCTGTGGGACTCGCCTCATCCCCAGTGTCTTCAGATACAGAGTTTGCTGCTGCCTTATGAGAGAAAGTCATTTCCTGTAACCCACTGTCCCCTCATTCCCAAATTATAAAGGTTCTTAGTGGCAGGCAACGGAACCCATATCTGGATAACTTAAGAAAGAAATTGAGGGACACCTGGGTGGCTCAGCAGTTGGGCGTCTGCCTTCAGCTCTGGGCATGATCCTGGAGTACAGAGATCCAGTCCCACATCAGACTCCCTTGATGGAGCCTGCTTCTCCCTCGGCCTATGTCTCTGCCTCTCTTTCTGTGTGTGTCACTCATGAATGTATAAATAAAATCTTAAAAAAAAAAGAAAGAAAGGAGAAAGAAAGAAAGAAAGAAAGAAAGAAAGAAAGAAAGAAAGAAAGAAATTGAGTGGAGGCATTTCCTCCCTTGCCTCTGACACTGTATGGACACACTTGTTTTCCAGATGCTGGGGAGTGCCTGAACCCCAGAGGGTAAGCACATCTGAAGCTACAGAGAGCTACAACCAGATAGAGTTTCCAGGGGCAGTTGTGGAAACGCCTGGTGTCTGGGCTGGAGAGGCCCAGTGGGGACGCCTGAGCCCAGGGGCAGGGAGGGGGAGGCCTTCCTCTTCTCTGCTGCTTGCTTTTCCTTCCCCAGGAGCCCACCAGCTCTCCAAAGCTGCAGACTGTGTCTGACTTTCTCAGTATCCCTGACAGAGACTGGGCCCAGGCTGAGCACAGAGCAGAAGCCCTGGGAACGCTTTCTGATCCATCTCAGGTGGCTTCCCACCGCTTCCTCGCCCTGTCCTGCGCCTCCCCAGCCGGGTCCCTAAGCGCTGCGGTGTGAAGGCTCCGTTAGAGCAGCCCATACCTTCAGCCCTGGGGCTCCCTTTCAGGGCGAGTTCCTGACACTTGAGTGCTTTCTTCCCCAACCCCCTCTCCAATCATTCATTGTTCTGGTTGCAAATGAAGGAGCAAAGCCGGCAGCGCTTAGGGAAGGCGGCTGGGCCCCGCTCTTGACACCTCCCTCGCAGAAAAGCATTTGACAACCGGTTCCCATGGCAACGGGCTTTCTTTGAAATAATTTCTTGTTCGGAGCGCCAGGCCCCCGCCTTTCTCTTCTTGAGCGAAATGGCCAGCATTGAAAATGAGATGGGATGAGACAAGGAGGGAGCGCCCAGACGGCGGAGCCAGCAGGCCGCAGGGGGCTCTCCTGGCCCTGGACGCACATCTATCTCCCGGGGCCTCCTGAGGGCCACGCTGGTGGTCACCAAAGGGTTAAAAGACGAGGTCTGTAAAAAAGCTGACAGTGGCATCAACAGGCGCTATTTAGAGCAGCATAGTAGCAGCAAGAGCTCTCTAATTTTGGAAGAGGGCCACGTTCCCGCACATTCTGAGCATCAGCTCCGGCCCTGGAACCGGCTGCCTTCCCCCTTTTTGGTTCTTTGTCAATCTTGACACATGGGCAGTGCTTTTCCCTCAGAGAAGAGCTGTCCCTGGTCCCTGCCCCCTATCTTTGTCTCCACAGTGGGGAGCAGTGACAGACCCAAACATGACTCCTGTTACACGTGGAGGTGCCCCTCACCCCCAATCTTAGGTCAAAGCCCAGGACCTTCAGATTGTGACCTGGGGAGACAGGGCCTTTCAGGAAGTCCAAACAAAGCTATCTGGCTGGGCCCGAATCCCATCTGAGTGGTGTCTTCATAAGAATAGGAAATTTGAACACACAGAAGAGACACGAGTGGTGTGCAAGCACATAGCAAAGGCCGTGTGAGGACACCGAGAGAAGACAGCCATCAGCAAGCCAAGGAGGGAGGCCTCAGGAGAAAACAAACCTGCCAGCATGTGGATCTCGGATTTCTAGCCTCCAGGGCTGTAAGAAATAGATGGTTAAGGTGCCCAGTCGGTGGTACTTGGTTATGGTGGCCCAAGCACATGCATGACTTCCCTCTGGGTTGCAGACTTAGGAAAGTCAACCTCAAATCATTCTGCTTTACAGTCCAGTTCAGAGAGGGATGGGGACCACCAGGTGCACCAGCTCGTTCACTGCCTTCACTGTAGGACATGATACACTTGTGTTTTGACATGGCTAAAGGTCTTTCTTCTCCCTGGAGGCAGCATCCTGTGACGTTGTTGATGAAGGCCCAGCCATCCACCATTCACAGCAAAAGGAGGCAAAAAGGCAGGTCTGAGGGACTCAGCTTAGGGAGGCCTGGACCACATAAATGGTCGTATCCTTGGTTCTTCCACGTACCCACCTCTCCCATATATTTAATGTATGTGAAATCACATGATGGGGTTCCTGAAGGCTGGGATGCTATCTTTTTCCCCTTTGTACCCTGGCCACTGGCACTGTACTTAGCATGAAGACACTGAGTAAGTGGTTCTGAATACATGAGTGGAATCTTCTTCTGGCCAAGAGAAAGAAAATTGGTGGTATTGGGGCACCTGGGTGGCTCAGTGGTTGAGTGTCTGCCTTCAGTTCAGGGTGTGATCCTGGGGTCCTGAGATTAAATCCCATATCAGTCTCCCTGAAGGGAGCCTGCTTCTACTTCTGTCTCTGCCTCTCTTTCTGTGTCTTTCATGAATAAATAAATAAAATCATTTAAAAAGAAAAGAAAAGAAAATTGATGATCTTTTGTTCCTAATCTTTTGGGGTTTTTTGTTTTGTTTTATGTGTTTTTTGTTTTTATAAGAGAAGAGAAAGGCTTAGGGAAGTGAAATGGCTTGCCTAAGGCACCAAGAGGCAGAACCAGCACTAAAACCAAGATCTCCTGGATCTCAGCTCAGGAATCTTTCTGCTCTGCCATTTAGTAAGCCTAATGCACGGCTCACTGTGTGTACACCCGCTTCAGGAGGACAAGAACAACACCTATATTTTCAGTCAAGGATTGTCTCAGGAACAGCAAATGAGTGTGAACATATTTGTTGTATCTCAAAGGACCTACTATTACTCTGTGTACTTACCAGGAGTTACCAGTTCCATCTTTGCATTCCCTTCATTCAAACTCTTACTGACCACCAATGTCCATAGTTGCAAGCGAAGAGATTGCATATAGTAAGCTCTCAGTACAGTTAAGAAATGAATTAGTAGAGAAATGAAAGCAGAAATAATTCTTGGGGCACCTAGGTGGCTCAGTGGTTTAGCATCTTCCTTCAGCTCAGGTCATGATCCCGGGGTATCCTAGGATTGAGTCCCCGCATCGGGCTCCCCGCGGGGACCCTGCTTCTCTTTCAGCCTATGTCTCTGTCTCTCTCTCTTTCTATGTCCCTCATGAATAAATAAGTAAAATCTTTTTTTTTTTAAAGAAAGAATTCTTCATTCCCCACCTCCCCACCTGGCATTCACCGTTCTCCAGAACCTGCTCCCTAATTTCTAGTCTTCACAGATAGAATCTTTTGCTCTAGCTGGCTCAGTTTCCTCTCTAGTCTCAGAAAAATGCATCAGTGGTAACTCTGCTCTGCTTGTTCTCCCAGATTTGGATCACCCTTCTCTTCCTTGGTTGTCCATCCTGAAGAGGCTCACATCTTCAAGTTTAACTGAAGCCTCCCTCTGCCCACCCCCCTTCTGGCCTGGTGCATAAATAAAAGCAGGAGGATTTGGGATCTGGAAGCACAGGTGGAGGGAATGGAACCTATGGGTCATCATGAAATAGGGCTGTGAGTTAGAAAGAAAGCCTGGAGAGACAGACACAGAGGTATTGCCTTTGACTTTGCCACTCAGAGAAACTATGACCTTGGGCAAGTCATAAACCCTGTAGCTGAAATTTCTTCATTTATACAATGAGGTTTTGGACTGAACAGTCTCTAACACACTCTGGCCTTGACACTTTGAGCATCAGCCCAAATAGCTGCTGTTTTCAATGCTCTTTCTTTCTTCCTCCCCAAGGCCTTGTGCACAGAGATTCCTACTCTTCAGAGACCTTTACCCTCAGTCACTCCTTTTCTATCTTCCTCTCTAATGGTTCTTTCTTATCAGCATTTAATATACTGGATACTTTTTATGTCTTTCAAACAAGAAGGTGGACTTATACTTTTGTCCATGAGGTAACACCATGACTTGTTTTCCTGCTGTAATCATCAATAAACTGGATAAAATATATTTTAAAAAATGTGTTTTCAGACATTAGATTGTAGGCAGTGCAGGATTCTGATTCCTGATAGATAGGAGACAAATGAGATGAGCCCTAGGATTGCCCTGGCTTTCTTCCCAGAGACACTTTCTTGATGAAGGACAAGGAAGGGTAGTTAAGCAGAGACAGCAGTCTCATTGAATTGAAGGGGGCCAAGGTATTGGAATTTGTCAGGCAGAGTATTAGAAGGGAGCTGTGTGGAGAAACAGCTCCAGATATAAGCATAGTATCCTCTTGAATCTTTGGCTGAATAGTTATGTTTCCACATCACCAGGCAAAGAAAGCTGCAGTCCCTAAAACTAAACATTCCTAGAGCTCACACAGGGCTTGGAGTTAAGTTATGACTAACTGAAAAAGAGAAATCTCTTTGAGCACCTGGATCATTCAGTAGATTCCAGAGGACCATGTATTTCCTTCTAGGTTTAAATTAACCCTAGTTGACTCCCTTTAAAAAAGTTTAAAAACAAGCCTCAAAAAAAAAAAAAAAAAAAAAAGCAAGCTGTTTCACAAAGAATTTATCTATCTGCCAGAACTAACTTCAACACCCTTTAAAGGAAGTGAACAAAATCCAGACATTCAACAACCTAACATTCACAATGACCAGTGTATTGTCAGGGTTAAGTAGTCCAGAGAAAAAGACTGAGTAGGAGAATATCATGTATCTATCATCTATCTATCTAATTGGCTGTTGAATAATATGAGTTTGAACTACATGGGTCCACTTATACACAGATTTCTTAAAAAAATAAATACAGTACACTATTATAAGTATATTTTCTCTTCCTTATGATGTTCTCTTTTTTTAAAAAAAGAGATTTTTTAAAAAGATTTTATTTATTTATTCATGAGAGACACAGGGACAGAGAGAGAGACAGAGACACAAGCAGAGAGAGAAGCAGGCTCTATGCAGGGAGCCCAGCATGGGACTCGATCCCAGACCCTGGGATCATACCCTGAGCTGAAGGCAAACGCTCAACCTGTGAGCGACCTGGGCTTCCCCAAAATATGTGTTTATCAACTGTTTATGTTACCAGTAAGGCTTCCAGTCAACAATTGGCTATTAGTAGTTAAGTTTTGAGGAAGTCAAAAGTTTTATACAGACTTTTGGCCATGCAGGGAGTTGGCATCCCTAACGCCTGCATTGCTCAAGGGTCAGTGTGTAAGAAATCTGTATGTGTGCCTTTCAGCTGGAACCACCATCTTCCAGCAATTTGCCAAAATGACCAACACAAAGGGAAAGAAGAGAGGCAGCCACCATATGTTCTCTAAGCCTTTTAGAAAACATAGAGTTTTTCCTTTGGCCAATACATGCAAATCTACAAGAAAGGTGATATTGTAGATGTTAAGGGAATGGGCACTGTTCAAAAAGGAATACCCCACAAGTGTTACCAGGGGAAAACTGGAAGAGTCTACAATGTTACCCAGCATGCTGTTGGCATTGTTGTAAACAAACAAGGGCAAGATTCTTCCCAAGAGATTAATGTGCATATTGAGCATATTAAGCTCTCAAAGAGCCAAGATAACTTCCTGAAGTGTGTGAGGTGAAATCATTAGAAAAAAAGAAGAAAGCCAAAGAGAAAGATATTTGGGTTCAATTGAATCACCAGCCGGCTCCACCCAGAGAAGTGCACTTTGTGAGAACCTGAGAAAGGAGCCTGTGCTGCTGGAACCCAATCCTTATGAATTTGTAGCATGATAGGTATAAAAATAAAAACAAACAAATAAAAACTCTCAAGACTGTAATAATAATAATAATAAAAAAGAAGTGTGTGTGTATGTGTGTGTGTGTATGGATTCATTAGAAGAGGGTTTACATAATTATGGGAACTGGCTAAGCAAGCTTAATGTCCATTGTGCAGACAGGAAGGAGAGATCACAGCAGGCTAGAAGCAAGAGAAGAAAGAACAAAGAAGAATAATTTCAGATCCCGCTGTTGTTTGGAGCCTCTGAGGTCAGGGAGGTCTGAGCCCTCTTTTAAAGGCTTCCAAATGATAAAGTCAGGCCAACTTGTAATAATCTTCTTTTTATTAACTTAAAGACAACTGAATAGAGACTTGAATTACATCTGTAAATTTTTTTCAAAACAGCACCTAGATTTGTGTTGGATTGAATAATTTGGAAAAGGTGTTTGTGTCTTACAAAATCACCACTACTTTCCTTCTATACTCCAACTTCCATGAGACAATATGCCGTGTACCCTGCCCTAATTGGAAACATACTAGAAAAACAATTCTGGGGAGTGTAGTTCAGCCTAGCCAACCTGACATATCACAAAGCCACCTCATTCAGCAGCATCCATTAAAAAAAACTTAGACATTCAATGAAGCAGGAAAATGGGGCCCATAACCAGGAAAAAATATATTACAAACCTAGATATGATAGAAATTATGGAATTAATAGAAAAGGACTTTTAAAAATCCATAATAAACATACTTTAGAATTTAAAGAAGGCTGGCTCAGTTGGTAGAGCATGTGACTCTTCATCTCAGGGTCATGAGTTGCATGTAGAGATTACTTTAAAAAAAAGAGATAGAGGGGATCCCTGGGTGGCGCAGTGGTTTGGTGCCTGCCTTTGGCCCAGGGCGCGATCCTGGAGACCCGGGATCGAGTCCCACGTCGGGCTCTCAGTGCATTGAGCCTGCTTCTCCCTCTGCCTGTGTCTCTGCCTCTCTCTCTCTGTGACTATCATAAATAAATAAAATTTAAAAAAAAGAGATAGATACATAAAACTACTTTATTTTAAAAAGATTCATAAAATTCATAAAGTTTTAAAGGAAAAACTGAAGATAATAAAATAAATAGAAGACATAAAAGGAACCAAATTAAACATCTAGAGCTGAAAATAAAATATCTAACATGAAAGATTCACCAAATGGGCTTCTCTATAGATCAGAGACCACAGAAGAAAAAAATTGATAAACTTGTAGACATAGTAACAGAAACTCTCAAAGTCGAAGCACAGAAAGAAAAAAACAGCTGAACAAAAGGAACAGAGTCTCAATGACTGCAAGTACAGTATCAAGTGGTCTAACATATGAGCAACTGGAGTTCCAAAAAGAGAGTGAAATCAGAAAATAGTTTGAAAAAATAGTCAAAAATTTTCCAAATTTGATGAAAAATATAATCCTTAATATTCAAGAAGCTCAACAAATGCCAAGCAGAATAAATACCACATCAAAGCACAGTGTAATCTAACTGATGAAAAACAGTGAGAAAGAGAAAATTTTAAAGAAACTAGAGAAAAAAAATGTATTATATACAGGAGAACAAAATGAGATCTACCACAGTATTTTTGTCAAGAACAGTGCAAACCAGAAGATAAGAAATGGCTTTTAGTGTGCTACAATAAAAAAATTACCCACCTTGAATTCTATATCTAGTAAAAATATTCTGTAAAAGTATAGATAAAATACATTTTCATATAAACCAGCTAAGATAGTTCATTGCCAATAGACTAGCACTAAAGAAACTGTTGTGTCCTCAAGCTGAAAGAAAAGGCTATTAGATGGAAACTCAACTATACACAAAAAAATGAAGACTGCTGAAAATATTAAAACTAAAAGACATTTGTTCTAATTTTTAAATCTACATAAAAGAAAATTGAACCCAGAAGACCTTTGTTTTCAACCAAGATGGATTAACAGGGATTGGATTTACTTTTTCTTTTGGTCTGAAAGAACCAGAAAAAAAAAATGAAATAACAATTCATAGGATATTGACTACCAGGTATCAAAGGCCAGTGATCCCTGAGAATTAGGAAACAAATGAAGTGATCCCCATAATTGCTCCAGCTTGCTGCCTGAAGAGAAATTCAACTGCAGTTTAGGGAGAAGGAATCCACGTAGAGCTTGGTGGGGTGGGTTCCAAGTTAAGTACATGGAGCTGGGACCACAGAGAGAATTCATAAAATTCATAAGCTGGGGTATTGGAGTTAAGAAAGCTTTCACACAGGGTGAATTCCAGAGATCTGCAGAAGGTCCCCCCAAGGATACAGCTAAATATCAATTAGTACATGTGTGTGAAGAAACTATCTAATGCTGAGAAAAGGATTACAGAGAACAGTCATAGTCCTCCTACCAGGTCCAGGAATAGTGCCTGCTTCCACAAGCCAGAGTAGAAAGTCTCTTAACTCATGGGGACTTAGGTAGAGTACTTCTAAAGGTTTTGCCTTGGTATTGGGTTAAGTTAGATTAAGCTCTATTCTTCTGGTGTTGCCTAACAATGTTTAAAAGCAAAGATCAAAAGGATAAAGCTCCTACCAGGTAACTTGTCCATATCCCAGAACAAAGCTCAATACTATTTGTAATATTAAAAAATTATTCACCAGGGAAAACTCAGAATGTTTGTCAAAAATCATCAGGCATACACAGATTTAGAAGTATTTGAGTTACAACGAGAAGAAAATAAATTGAAACTAACCTAGAAATGACTCAGAAGATAGAATTAGTAGAAGAGATCATTTTTTTTTTTAGAAGAGATCATTAAAGCAATTACTAGGACTGTTTTCCATATGTTTAGGAAGCTACAAGAAAGATTAAAAATAACAAGTGGAGATATGGAAGATATAAAAAAGGCCCAAATTAAATTTTTAGAGATGGAAAACTAGAAATAAGCTGAAATAAAAAAAAATAGACTGAGATCAGTATAAGATTAGCTATTGCAGAAGAAAAAATTAATGAACTAGGAGACACAGCAATAGAAACAAACCAAAAAGGAACCAAAGAGTAAAAAGGTCACAAAAAGGGCAACCTGGGTGGCTCAGCGGTTTGGCGCTGCTTGTGGCCCAGGGCCTGATCCTGGAGACCTGGGATTGAGTCCCGTGTCAGGCTCCCTGCATGGAGCCTGCTTCTCCCTCTGCCTGTGTCTCTGCCTCTGTGTGTGTGTCTCTCTCATGAATAAATAAATTAAAAAAAATTTTTTTAAAAAGGTCACACACACAAAAAAGCAACAATGAGTTGGGGCATAGTTTTATGTGGCCTAAAATACATACAATTGGAATCACCAAAGGAAAGAAGAAACAGACAAAATACTTGAGGAAGTGATGGTCAAAAATTTCCAGGGGTGCGTGGGTGGCTCAATCAGTTAGGCATTTGCCTTCAGCTTGGATCATGGTTCCAGGGTCTTGGGATTGAGCCTTGCATCTGGCTCCTTGCTTGGCAGGGAGCCTGCTTCTCTCTCCCTCTGCCTGCTGCTCCCCCTGCTCTCTCTCTTTCTTTCTCTCTCGTCAAATAAATAAAAATCTTTAAAAAATGTTTTCCCAAATGTAATGAAAGTTATTATATGCTTATAAATAGATCAAAGACATTTAATGGACTGCAAGCACAAGAAATATGAAGAATCTGGGGTGCCTGGTGGCTCAGTGGGTTGATGTCTGCCTTCTGTTCCGGTCATGATCCCAGAGTCCTGGGATCCATCCCTGCATTGGGCCCTCTGCTCAGCAGGGAGCCTGCTTCTCCCTCTCCCTCTGCCTGCAGCTTTGCCTGCTTGTGCTCTCTCTCTCTCTGTCAGATAAATAAATAGAATCATTTTTTTAAAAAGAAGAATCTACATGAAGGCATATAATAAAATTGCTTAATACCAGAGATAAAGATAAAAATCTTAAAAGTAGTCACAGGTAAAAGAAACATTACATGTGAAATGTGAAATGTGAAATGATGTAACATCAATTGAAGTTAGGTTGTTGTAAGTTGAAGATGGATATGATAGACCCTAAAACAACCACTAAAAGAATGCAAAAAAATAGTTTTATTTAATAATAAGCCAACAAAGGAAATAAAATGAATTATTAAAAAAAAAAAAACCTCAATCCAAGAGGGTAGGAAAAGAGGGAAAAGGGAACAGAAAATATTTGGTCAAATAAACACCATACACCAATACCAACAATCACATTAAATGCAGATCATTTAAATGGCTAAAGAAAAGCTGAGATTGTTTGATTAAGATCCAGCTACATGAGGGCAGCCCGGGTGGCTCAGTGGTTTAGTGCTGCCTTCAGCCCAGGGCGTGATCCTGGAGACCTGGGATTGAGTCCCATATCAGGCTCCCTGCATGGAGCCTGCTTCTCCCTCTGCCTGTTTCTGTCACTGTTTCTCTCATGAATAAATAAAATCTTTTTTTTTTTTAAAAGAAGATCCAGCTACATGATACATTGCACGTAACATACATTAAATTAAAAAGATGCAGTAGTTCATAAGTGAAAGGATAGGAAAAGATCTACTGTGCTAGCACTAATCAAAGAAGGCTGGAGACAAAGTAGATTTCACAGCAATGAATACTACCAGAAATAATTACAGTAATTTCAAAATGATAAAGGGCTCAATTAATCAAGAAGACAACAATCCTATATTTTATAAACCTCCTGGCAGGGCAGCAAAATGGATGGAGCAAAATTGATAGAATTGCAAAGAGAAATAGACAAATTCATAGCTTGGTCAAAGTTTTAAAACTTTTTAAAAAATTCATTTAAAAAGTAGACAAGTTCAGCAAGGCTAGAGACAATTTGAACAATATTATCAACTTTTTGACTTAATTGACATTTATAGAACACTCCACTTAATGAGTGCCGAATTCATGTTATTTTTAACTGCATATGAAACATTTACATATTATTAGACATAAATTAATGCCAATAAATCTGGAAAGAGTTTACCAGCATTTCTATTTATTTAAGTTTTTAAAGTAATCTCTACACCCAAAGTGGGGCTTGAACTCATGGTCCTGAGATCAAGAATCAGATGCTCTACTGACTGAGCCAGCCAGATGCCCTTGAAAAGACTCTAAATAACCATAAAGGAATTAAATTATAAACCGCAAGCAGAAAATATCTGAAAAAAAATTCATAAATATTTGTAAATAAAATAATACACTTCTAAAAAGCCCATGAGTCAAAGAAAAAGTAAAAAAAGAAATGAAAAGTATTTTGAACTGAATGAAATTCAAAATACATCACATCAAAATTTGTGAGATGCAGCACAAGCAGCAAAATTTATAGTCCTGAAAGGAAAATTTATAGTACTTATATTATAAAAGAATACAAGTTTCAAATCAATGATCTTAGCTTCCACCTCAAAAAAAAAAAAAAAACTAGGAAAAGAAAAATAAATAAAATCCATGTGAGCAGAAAAGAAAGTGAAGAATTTAGTAAAATCAGAGCAGAAATAAGTGAAAGACAAAGTGGAAAAACATTAGAGAAAATAAATATATAATTTAAAGTTGCTTTTTTGAGAACAGCAATAAAATTGATAAACCTCTTGCTAAACTGATCAGGAAGAGAGAAGACACAATTAACCAATGAAGTGATTTCACAGATACTAAAAGGACAGTGAGGATATTTTGAAAGATCTATGACAATAAATTTGACAACTAAGATAAATGTTAAAAAAATTCTTGAAAGAGACAAAACCTGAAACTTCCACAAGAAGGTATAGATAATCTATGTAGACCTACATATATTAAAGGAATTAAATTTGTAGTTAAAATCTTTCCTACATGTTTCCATAAAGAACGCTCCAGTCCAAGAAGATTTAACTGGTGAATTCTACCAAATATTTAAGAAAGAAATAATGCCTATTCTAACCAACTTCTTCCAGAAAACTCAAAAAGAGGGACTATACGGTCAGCATTATTGTCATTTTTGAAACTAGACAAAGAAATTACATATAGGTGAGGAAATTCTTAAAATTTTAGCTAATCCAATTCAGCAATTTATAAGATATATATGAAGTCTAGTGCATTATAACCAAGTGAGATTTTTTTAATTACTTATTTTTTTATTTTTTTAAAAAGCTTTATTTATTCATGAGAGACACAGAGAGAGAGGCAGAGACATAGACAGAGGGAGAGGCAGGCTCCCCGCAGGGAGCCCGATGTGGGACTTGATGCTGGGACCAGGATCATGCCCTGAACCAAAGGCAGACGCTCAACTGCTGAGCCACCGAGGTGTCCCCAAGTGAGATTTTCTTAAATAAAGATTTTATTTATTTATTTGTTTGTTTGTTTGTTTATTTGATAGAAGCTGAGAGAGAGCATAAGCAAGGGGGAGTGGCAGGCAGAGGGAGAGGAAGATCATGACCTGAGTTGAAGGCAGATGCTTAGCCGACTGAGCCACCCAGGTGCCCCAACCAAGTGAGATTTATTCCAGGAATGCACGGTTGGTTTAAAATTTGCAAATCACTGAAGGTAACTCCCTACATAAACAGACTAAAAAAGAAAACCATATGATTATGTGAATAGATGCAAATGACAATATCCAACATTCATTAGTGTTAAAAACATCCTCAAAGTGAGAGTGTATGGAATTAGTTTTCTGTTGATGTGTAGCAAATTATCACAAACTTAGAGACTTAAAATGCCACCCACTTATTACCCAACACTCCATAGATCAGAAATCAGAGTGGGCCAGCATAGATTCTCTGCTGAGAATCTCACATTCACAGTATTGGCTGGGCTGGGTTCTCATCTGGAGGCTCTGAGGAAGAATCTACTTTCAAGCTCATTCAGGTTGTTGGCAGACCCCAGTTTTAGGTTTTAGGTTGTAGGTAAAGATCTATGTTTTATAGCTGACTGATAGGTAGCTAGGGCCTGCCATCACCTCCCTGAGGTCCATGTTTCTTCTCAATGGCCCCTCCATCTTCAAGGCAGCAATCATTTGTCAAGTTCCCACTCATACTTTGAATCTGACTTCTCTTTTTATCAACCATAGAAAGGTCCCTAACCTTTTGAAAAGATTTTTTTTTTTAAGAATAGTTTTGGATTCATAGCAAAATTAAGGAGAGGTTACAGGGATTTCCCATAAACTTTCTGCCACACTCATACAAAACCTCTCCCATTACCAACATCTCTTATCAGAGCCCCTCCTGTCAATAGCCTCTATCATTATCAACATTCCCTACATTTGTGGCAATTGATGGATCATTACTGACACATCATTAGCCCATTGTTTACCTTATACTCACTCTTGGTGTTATACATTCCATGGGTTTGAACAAATGTATAATGATATGCATCCACCATTATAATATCATACAGAGTATTTTCATGGTCCAAAAATGTCCTCTATGTTCTGCCTATTTATCCCTCCCCTTCACCCTAACCCCAGGCAAACATTGCTTTCTTTCTTTTTTTTTTTTTTAGGTTGTTTCCATAGTTTTATATCCAAGAATGTCATGTTGGAATCATACAGTAAGTAGTCTTTTTAAACTGGCTTCTTTCACTTAGTAATATGCATTCAGTCTTCCTCCATGTCCTTTACAAGGTTTGGAGAGCTTATTTGTCTTTTTGGCACTGAATAATAGTCCATTGTCTGGATGTGCCACAGTTTATTTACTCATTCAACTACATAAAGATATCTTGGTAGCTTCCAAATTTGGACAATTATGAATAAAGCTGTTATAAACATCCGTGAGCAGGTTTTTGTATGGACATAAGTTGTCAACTCCTCCAGAGAGTTTGATTGCTGGTGAGTATGTTTAGCTTTGTAAGAAACTGCTAAACTGCCTTCCAAAGTGACTGCACTCATTTTGCATTCCCCCCAGCAATAAATGAGAGTTTCTGTTGCTCCACATCCTCTTCAGCATTTGGTATTGTTAGTACTCTGGATTTTGGCCATTTTGATGGGTGTGTAAAGGTATCTTGTCACTTTAATTTTCATTTCCTTGCTGACATTATGTGAAACATCTTTTTACATGCTTGTCGTCTGTATATCTTCTTTGGTAAAGTGTCTGTTAAGGTCCTTGGTCCATAAAGGTCTCTAATTTTAGGGGCTCATGTGATTAGATAAGGCCCACAGATAATCTCCCTCTTAAGGTCAATTGTGCCATATAGCATAACATAATTTCTGGAGTGAGATCTCATTATAATCACCGGTGCCAGGGCATGGGAGTAAATGAAGAATACCCAAATAAGAACAAACAAAAGCTATTTACTTAGCACTTGCAGGGGATCAGACACCATCATTTGCATTTAGCAGACATTCCAAGTCAGGCTGGGGAAGTGGAAGGCTTTATAGTGGAAAAAGAGATGGCTTAAGGTATGCTCTGACTGGAGACTTCTGGTAGAGGAAACCTGGAAGTAGGCCAAATAGAAGCAGAACATTCTATGTGGCTTCTTAGGGGAGCATATTTGGCTCATTGTTTTTAATTTGGAAGTGGGAAATAATTAGGGAAGCTGCAGTTACTGACCAAGCGTTGACTATTTTGGTCTAGTTGCTGCAGAAGTTATGGGTCAGAGTTCTACTTTTATTCATGGTCTGGGTGTTGTTTATTCAGTTTTTCAAAGGATTAGGAGGAACATCTTTGGGGAGCCATTTTAGAAATTATTCCTACTACAAGTATCTATGAAAAACCTAGCTAACATCAAACTTAATGGTTAAAAAAATGGAATGCTTTCCCCTTAAGATCAGGAACAAGACAAGAAATTTTGTTATCACTACTTCTATTCATTATGGTACTGTAGGTTCTAGCCAGTACCATAAGACAAGAAAAAGTAATGATACCCAGATTGAAAAGAAGTCTTTAATCTAAGATGACATGATTTTTTTCTGTAAAAAAATCCCATAGGAGCAGGCCAGGTGGCTCAGCAGTTTAGCGCCGCCTTCAGTCCAGGGCCTGATCCTGGACACCCAGGATCTAATCCCACCTCTGGCTCCCTGCATGGAGCCTGCTTCTGCTTCTGCCTGTGTCTCTGCCTCTCTCTCTCTCTCTCTCTCTCTCTCTGTCTCTCATGAATAAATAAATAAAGACATAAAAAAAAAGTCCTATGAAATCTTTAAGAAAGTGACTACAGGGTGCCTCAGTGACTCAGTCAGTTAAATATCAGGTCATGGTCTCGGGGTCCTGGGACTGAGCCCCATGTTGGGCTCCCTGTTCAGCGGGAAGTCTGCTTCTTCCTTTCCTTCTGCCTCTCCCCCCTGCTCATGTAATCTCTCACTCTCTCTCAAATAAATAAAATATTTTTTAAAAAAAGAAAGCTACTGGGGATCCCTGGGTGGCCCAGTGGTTTAGCATCGCCTTCAGCCCAGGGCATGATCCTGGAGACCCAGGATCGAGTCCCGCGTTGGGCTCCCAGCATGGAGCCTGTTTCTCCCTCTGCCTGTATCTCTGCCTCTCTCTCTCCTCTCTCTATGTCTATCATGAATAAATAAATAAATAAATCTTAAAAAAAAAAAAAAAAGAAAGCTACTGCAACTGATAAGTGAGTTTAGCAAGCTTGCAGGATACAAACTGATATATAAAAATTAACTGTTATTTCTATATACTAGCAACAAACAAAAGACAATATGACTTAAAATGGCATTAAAAAATGAAATACTTAGGGATATAGTTGGCACAATATGCATTAGACATCAATACTCAAAACTATAAAACATTGCTATAAAAAATTAAATATGACCTAGTGAATGAAGAAATATACCGAATTCATAGATCAGAAGTTAACTATTGTCATGATGTCAACTATCCCCAAATTGATCTATAGATTAAAAGCAATCCAGGGATCCCTGGATGGCTCAGTGGTTAAGCATCTGCCTTCGGCCCAGGGTGTGGTCCTGGAGTCCCGGGATCGAGTCCCACATCAGGCTCCCTGCATGGAGCCTGCTTCTCTCTCTGCCTGTGTGTCTGCCTCTTTCTCTCTCTCTGTCTCTCATGAATAAATAAATAAAATCTTTTATAAAAACAAAAACAAAAACAAAAATAAAATAAAATAAAATAAAATAAAAGCAATCGAAACAAAATTCCAGAAGTCTTTTTGGCTAGAGATTGAAAAGCTGGTTCTAAAATTCACATGGAAATGCAAAGGATCTTGAATAGCTGAATTGACTTTGAAAAAGAAGAACAAAATTGGAGAACTTACACTACTTGATATCAAGACATTATATTACTACAGTAAATAAGACAGTGGATACTGGTGTCAAGATAGACAAATAGATAAACAGGATACAATAGAATCCAGAAACAAGCACCTCCCTATATGGTCAACTGATTTTTGATAATGATTTAAAGGCAATTTAGTGGAGAAATGATACTCTATTCAACAAATGGTGCTGGAACAATTGGATATCCATATGCAAAAGAGATAAAAAAAGAAGCAAAAACTGGAAGAACTAAATGAGAGAAATCGACAAATCTACAATTATAATTGGATATTGTAATACTCCTTTCTCAGTAATTCGTAAAACATGTAGACAGAAGATGAGTAAGAAAATAGAAACATTGTCAATCTTTTCAGCCAACTTGACTTAATTAAAAAAATGAAAATTAATAAAAAGAAAACTCATTTGGAATGGCATCAGGAAGCTAATAGGGGGAGCGGTCATGTCCAGCACTTGTTGTCAATTGTAAATCCAAGAGGAAGAGATAGATCTTGCAAGTCAACAGCACTATTCTGCAGGAGAAGAAAGACTTCTTCCTACCCTGGTAACAGCCCAGCTAGTGAGAGACAGTGACAGCTCAGCCAATGAGAAACAACTATAGTCTGACCTCCCACTTTACTCCAATGAACTTTTAGTTTATAATAGTCCCCCCAGACCCCCTTTTCCTCATAAAAAAAGCATTTCTCTGCTTTGTTCTCTGGGACTTGCCTATGGTTTAGCATAGTTTGCTTGTTCTAGATTCTAATTTATATAAAAACAGAAATCTATGAAATAGAAAATGAGCAAATAGAGAAATCAATAAAACCAAAATCATCTTGTTAAAATGGTCAATAACACTGACAAACCTCTAGGGAAAAAAGTAGATGCAAAATACTAATATCAGGAATGAAAGTGGGAGGAATATTAGGGCTCCTATGGTTTTGGAAAAGGGTGTATTGTGAACAATATATTTATTATGACAATAAATTTTTTGACAAATTTGAACACTTAGATGAAATGCACAAATTTCTTGAAATTGCCAGAATTGACTCAATACAAAATAGAAAACTGGAATGACTTGAATTTCTTTTTTTTTTTTTTTAATTTTTATTTATTTATGATAGTCACAGAGAGAGAGAGAGGCAGAGACACAGGAAGAGGGAGAAGCAGGCTCCATGCACCGGGAGCCCGAACGTGGGATTCGATCCCGGATCTCCAGGATCGCGCCCTGGGCCAAAGGCAGGCGCCAAACCGCTGCGCCACCCAGGGATCTGAATTTCTGATTAAAACCTTTCTCTAGGGATACTGGCTGGTTCAGTGGGTAGATCATGAGACTCTTAATCTCAGCGTCCTGAGTTTAAGCCCCAGGTTGGGCAGGGAGCTTTAACTTTAACTTTAAAAATAATAATAAATTTAAAACCTTTCCCTAAGTCAGTTTCCAAGTCCTGTTGGCTTCACTGGTACAGTCTAGCAAACTGAAGCAAAATTTGGGTTTGAGGAGCCTGTGGAAGGTTTAAAGCCATTACTGTTGTATAGGTTGTATAGATCTTGACACTACCAAATACTTATTGAACATGCCATGGGCTGTGGAATTAGAATATCTAGTTTCTCATCTACTTCTGCTACTTCATAGTTATACAACCTTGGAAATTATTTCAGATCTTTCAGAAAACATCTATGTCACAGGCTACTGGGGAGAACCAAAGTATACATAACAGTAGTTTTATACTCTAAATTATTCACATATATGATGATACTAACATTAAAAATAACAAGCTGGGGGATCCCTGGGTGGCTCAGCGGTTTGGCGCCTGCCTTTGGCCCAGGAGTCCTGGAGTCCCAGGATCGAGTCCCGCGTCAGGCTCCCAGCATGGAGCCTGTTTCTCTCTCTGCCTGTGTCTCTGCCTCTCTCTTCTCTCTCTTTATCATAAATAAATAAAAATAAATCTTAAAAAAAATAACAAGCTGTCTTTTCACAGGCTTTACCATAATTTTTTATTGATGGTGGTTGTTTGGGGGAACTTATGATAATCTTTCCTGGGCTTTTCCAGAGAAGAAATAGGATTTCTGCACAGTCAACTTTAGGAACTCGAGTTGGCTTGGATGTGCAACACAAAATACTCAGGAAGATACCTGACCTAAACTCCCTAGAAAATTATATCAAGCCAGAGGCAGGTTTTTCTTTTTAAGTTTCCTAACACAAGGGGCCGTGTCATCATATAAATGGCCAGGATCACGTTTCACTTTCAAAGAGTCCTTTTGTGATTCTGCTTTACACTATGACTGGATATTTGTGCCTTAGGAATTTATTTTGATGTTTTTGGCACGAGGAAGCATTCTGGTTCACCACCCTGGAAAGTCTCTGAACCCTCTCCTTTTCTTTTGTTTGTGGAGGCTTTATCACATAGGCACAATTGATTAAGTCCTTCCATTGGTGATTGATTCAACCTCCTGCCCCTATCCCAGCCTGGAAATCTGGGGGCAGCACTGAAAGTTTCAACCCTCTATTCATGGTTGGTTCCCCTGGTAGCCAGCTCCACCCATCTTCAGGGGATTTTCAAAAGTCATATTATTAACATAAACTCAGTTGTTGAATGGAGCTTGTTGTGAATGAGATACCCCTTTCGCCTTTATGGCTCTGAAGTCACTTAAGAAACAGATGACAAAGAGATCAAATAGAAAGAACAAAAGATGCTTCCCGTTGTTCTTATCAATTAGGAAATTCCAAGGGTTTGGCGAGCTGTAAGCAAGAAACTGTGGCTGGAGGACCAAAATATATATTTATTACCAATCACAATATCAATAATACCTTTAATTACTTCGCTTCCCTCCAAAACTAATTCATGCCTTAATGAAAAAAGTCATAATGAAAATATTTAAAATATCACTTAGCAAAATAATGGCATATAATTAAAGTTGTACTTAAACATAAATTTCTACATTTAAGTACATTTATTGAAACATCATGAAACACAGAAAACAAGGAAGAATCCTCAAGGAGATAAAAATGAAATGGGGGGGGGTGGGGCAAGATGGTGGAAGAGTAGGGTCCCCAAGTCACCTGTCCCCACCAACTTATCTAGATAAATTTCAAGTCATCCTGAAAACCTATGAATTCGGCCTGAGATTTAAAGAGAGAACACTGGAATGCTACAGAAAGAAGAGTTTGTGCTTCTAAAAGTACAACTTGTTTTTAGCCACTCTACACTGAGCAAAATGACTAGAAAGAAAAGCCACAAAAGAAAGAATCAGAAACAGTCCTCTCTCCCACAGAGTTACAGAATTTGGATTACAATTCAATGTCAGAAAGCCAATTCAGAAGCACAATTATAAAGCTACTGGTGGCTCTGGAAAAAAGCATAAGAGATTCAAGAGACTTCATGACTGCAGAATTTAGATCTAATCAGGCCAAAATTAAAAATCAATTAAATGAGACGCAATCCAAACTGGAGATCCTAACGACGAGGGTTAATGAGGTAGAAGAAAGAGTGAGTGACATAGGAGACAAGTTGATGGCAAGGAAGGAAGCTGAGGAAAAAAAAGAAAAACAAAAGACCATGAGGAATGGTTAAGGGAAATAAATGACAGCCTCAGAAGGAAAAATTTACGTTTAATTGGGTTTCCAGAGGCAGCTGAAAGGGACAAAGGACCAGAAAGTGTATTTGAACAAATCATAGCTGAGAACTTCCCTAACTTGGAGAGGGAAACTGGCATTCAGATCCAGAAGATAAGGAGATCCCCCCTAAAATCAATAAAAACCGTTCAACACCTTGACATTTAATAGTGAAACTTGCAAATTCCAAAGATAAAGAGAAAATCCTTAAAGCAGCAAGAGACCAGAAATCCCTAACTTATATGGGGAGACGTATTAGATTCACAGCATACCTCTCCACAGAGACCTGGCAGGCCAGAAAGGGCTGGCAGGATATATTCAGGGTCCTAAATGAGAAGAACATACAGCCAAGAATACTTTATTCAGCAAGGCTCTCATTCAGAATAGAAGGAGAGATAAAGAACTTCCAAGATAGGCAGAAACTGAAAGAATATGTGACCACCAAACCAACTCTGCAAGAAATATTAAGGGGGACTCTGCAAAAGAAAGAGGAAGTCCAAAGAAACAATCCACCAAAACAGGGACTGAATAGGTATTACGTTGACACTAAATTAATATCTTTCAATAGTAGCTCTGAACGTGAATGGGCTTAATGACCCCATCAAAAGGTGCAGGGTATCAGACTGGATAAAAAAGCAGGACCCATCTATTTTCTGTCTACAAGAGACTCATTTTAGACCTAAGGACACCTAATGCCTGAAAATAAAAGGTTGGAGAACCATTTACCATTCAAATGTTCCTCAAAAGAAAGCAGGGGTAGCCATCCTCATATCAGATAAGTTAAAGTTTATCCCAAAGACTGTAGTAAGAGATGAAGAGGAACACTATACCATACTTCAAGGATCTATCCAACAAGAGGACCCAACAATCATCATTTATGCCCCTAATGTGGGAGCTGCCAATTATATCAATCAATTAATAACCAAAGTTAGGACCTACTTAGATAATAATACACTTATACTGGGAGACTTCAACACGATGCTTTCTGTAAATGACAGATCTTCTAAGCACAACATCTTCAAAGAAACAAGAGCTTTAAATGATACACTGGACCAGATGGACTTCACAGATATTTACAGAACTTTACATCCAAACGCAGCTGAATACACATTCTTCTCAAATGCACATGGAACTTTCTCTAGAATAGACCACATACTGGGTCACAAATCAGGTCTTAAATGACACCAAAAGATTGGGATTGCCCCCTGCATATTTTCAGACCATAATGCTTTGAAACTAGAACTAAATCACAAGAAGAAATTTGGAAGAAATTCAAACACATGGAGGTTAAAGACCATCCTGCTAAAAGATGAAAGGGTCAACCAGGAAATTAGAGAAGAATTTAAAGATTCATGGAAAGTAATGAGAATAAAGATACAACCATTCAAAATCTTTGGGATACAAAAAAAAAAAAATCTTTGGGATACAGCAAAAGCAATTCTGGGAGGGAAATACATCACAATATAAGCATCCCTCAAAAAACTGGAAAAAACTCAAATACAAAAACTAACCTTGCACCTAAAGGAACTGGAGAAAGAACAGCAAATAAAACCTACACCCAGCAGAAGAAGAGAGTTAATAAAGATTCGAGCAGAACTCAAGGAAATCGAGACCAGAAGAACTGTGGAACAGATCAACAAAACCAGGAGTTGGTTCTTTGAAAGAATTAATAAGATAGATAAACCACCATTAGCCAGTCTTATTAAAAACAAAAGAAAAAAGACTCAAATTTATAAAATCATGAATGAAAAACAAGAGATCACCACCAATACCAAGGAAATACAAATGATTTTAAAAACATTACGAGCAGCTATACACCAATAAATTAGGCAATCTAGAAGAAATGGACGCATTTCTGGAAAACCACAAACTACCAAAACTGGAACAGGAAGAAATAGGAAACCTGAACAGGCCTATAACCAGGGAGGAAATTGAAGCAGTCATCAAAAACCTCCCAAGACACAAAAATCCAGGGCCAGATGGCTTCCCAGGGTAATTCCTTCAAACGTTTAAAGAAGAAACAATACCTATTCTACTAAAGCTGTTCTGAAAGATAGAAAGAGGGGATCCCTGGGTGGTACAGTGGTTTAGGGCCTGCCTTTGGCCCAGGGCGTGATCCTGGAGACCCGGGATCGAATCCCACATCAGGCTCCCGGTGCATGGAGCCTGCTTCTCCCTCTGCCTGTGTCTCTGTCTCTCTGTCTCTCTCTCTCTCTGTGACTATCATAAATAAATAAATAAAAATTTTTTAAAAATCTGTTGAAAGATAGAAAGAGATGGAGTACTTCCAAACTCGTTCTATGAGGCCAGCATCACCTTAATTCCAAAACCAGACAAAGACCCCACCAAAAAGGAGAATTATAGACCAATATCCCTGATGAACATGGATGCAAAAATTCTCAACAGATATTAGCCAATAGGATCCAAAGTACATTAAGAAGATTATTCACCATGAACAAGTGAAGTGGGATTTATCCCTGGGATGCAAGGCTGGTTCAACACTCATAAAACAATCAATGTGATATATTATATCAACAAGAGAAAAAACAAGAACCATATGATTTCTCAATAGATGGGGAGAAAGCATTTGACAAAATACAGCATCCATTCCTGGTCAAAACTCTTCAGAGTGTAGGGATAGAGGGAACATTCCTCAGCATCTTAAAAGCCATATATGAAAAGCCCACAGCAAATATCACTCTCAATGGGGAAACACTGGGAACCTTTCCCCTAAGATCAGGAACACGACAGGGATGTCCACTCTCACCACTGCTCTTCAACACAGTACTAGAAGTCCTAGCCTCAGCAATCAGGCAACAAAAAGAAATAAAAGGCATTCCAATTGGCAAAGAAGAAGTCAAACTCTCCCTCTTCGCAGATGACATGATACTGTACATAGAAAACCCAAAAGATTCCACCCCAAGATTGCTAGAACTCACACAGCAATATGGCAGTGTGGCAGGATACAAAAATCAATGCCCAGAAATCAGTGGCATTTCTATACACTAACAATGAGACTGAAGAAAGAGAAATTAAGGAGTCAATTCCATTTACAATTGCACCCAAAAGCATAAGATACCTAGGAATAAATCTAACCAAAGAGGTAAAGGATCTATACCCTAAAAACTACAGAACACTTCTGAAAGAAATTGAGGAAGACACAAAGAGATGGAAAAATATTCTATGCTCATGGATTGGAAGTATTAATATTGTGAAAATGTCAATGTTACCCAGGGCAATGTACACATTTAATGCAATCCCTATCAAAATACCATGGACTTTCTTCAGAGAGTTGGAACAAATCATCTTAAGATTTGTGTGGAATCAGAAAAGACCCCAAATAGCCAGGGGAATATTAAAAAGAAAACCATAGCTGGGGGCATCACAATGCCAGATTTCAGGTTGTACTACAAAGCTGTGGTCATCAAGACAGTGTGGTACTGGCACAAAAACAGACACATAGATCAATGGAACAGAATAGAGAATCCAGAAGTGGACCCTCAACTCTATGGTCAACTAATATTCAACAAAGCAGGAAAGACTATCCACTGGAAAAAGGACAGTCTCTTTTTTTTTTAATTTTTATTTATTTATGATAGTCACATACAGAGAGAGAGAGAGAGAGAGAGAGGCAGAGACACAGGCAGAGGGAGAAGCAGGCTACATGCACCAGGAGCCCGACGTGGGATTCGATCCCGGGTCTCCAGGATCGCGCCCTGGGCCAAAGGCAGGCGCCAAACCGCTGCGCCACCCAGGGATCCCAGGACAGTCTCTTTAATAAATGGTGCTGGTAAAATTGGACAGCCATGTGCAGAAGAATGAAACTAGACCACTCTCTTACACCATACACAAAGATAAACTCAAAGTGGATGAGAGATCTAAATGTGAGACAAGAATCCATCAAAATCCTAGAGGAGAACACAGGCAACACCATTTTGAACTTGGCCACAGCAACTTCTTGCAAGATACATCTACGAAGGCAAGAGAAACAAAGGCAAAAATGAACTATTGGGACTTCATCAAGATAAGAAGCTTCTGCACAGCAAAAGAAACTGTCAACAAAACTAAAAGACAACCTCCAGAATGGGAGAAGATATTTGCAAATGACATATCAGATAAAGGGCTAGTATCCAAGATCTATAAAGAACTTATTAAACTCAACAGCAAAGAAACAAACAATCCAATCATGAAATGGGCAAAAGACATGAACAGAAATTTCACAGAGGAAGACAGACATGGCCAACAAGCACATGAGAAAATGCTCCGCATCACTTGCCATCAGGGAAATAGAAATCAAAACTACAATGAGATACCACCTCACACCAGTGAGAATGGGGCAAATTAACAAGACAGGAAACAACAAATGTTGGAGAGGATGTGGAGAAAGAGGAACCCTCCTGCACTGTTGGTGGGAATGTGAACTGGTGCAGCCACTCTGGAAAACTGTGTGGAAGTTCCTGAAAGAGTTAAAATAGAATTGCCCTATGACCCAGCAATTGCACTACTGAGGATTTACCCCTAAGGTACAGATACAGTGAAACGGCAGGACACCTGCACCCCAATGTTTATAGCAGCAATGTCCGCAATAGCCAAGTGTGGAAGGAGCCTCAGTGTCCATCGAAAGATGAATGGATAAAGAAGATGTGGTCTATATATACAATGGAATATTACTCAGCCTTTAGAAAGGATGAATATCCACCATTTGCTTCAACATGGATGGAGTTGGTGGGTATTATGCTGAGTGAAGTAAGTCAATCGGAGGACAAACATTATATGGCCTCATTCATTTGGGGAATATAAGAAATAGTGAAAGGGAATAAAGGGGAAAGGAGAGAAAATGACTGGGAAATATCAGAAAGGGTGACAGCACATGAGAGACTCCTAACTCTGGGAAACGAACAAGGGGTGGTGGCAAGGGAGGTGGGTGGGGGGATGGGGAGACTGGGTGATAGCCATGGGGGGGATACTTGACGGGATGAGCACTGGGTGATATGCTATATGCTGGCAAATTGAACTCCAATAAAAATTTTTTTAAATAAATAAAAATTTAAAAAATGAAATGGTATATTAATTCTAATCATGGGTGAGAGGAAAGAAATAATAAAAATAAGGTAAGAAATTAATGAAGTAATGAGAGAGAAGTAATGAAAATAAGAACAATAAAATAAGAACTTTATTTATCAATAAAGTGATAAAAATATAAAACCAGCCCAAAAGCTGATTCTTTGAAAAACATTAATGAAATAGGTAAATTTCTGAGAACATTAACCCAGAAAGAAAGATAAAAAACTAACAACAAATAATATTAGGAATGAAAAGGGAGCCATAACTATAGAATCATTAATAATTACAACTTGTGAAGAGAACACTGACTATATACATTTGAAAAACTTACATGAAATGGGAAAAAGTAGAGTATGTGAACTATGAAAGTTGAATTCAGAAAAAAATAGAAAATCTTAATATTCCAAAAACCATTAAAGAAAGTTAATCAATAGGAGAACCTGGGTGGTTCAGTGGTTGAGATGCCTTTGGCTCAGGTCTGGTCCCGGGATCAAATCCCACATCAGTCTCCCCATAGGGAGCCTGCTTCTCCCTCTGCCTAGGTCTCTGCCTCTCTCTCTGTGTGTTTCTCATGAATAAATAAATAAAATGTTAAAAAAAAATCGAATCAGTAGTTACAAGTTTCTCCCCAGCTGTCCCAACACCCCACGTTGTCAACCACCTCCATATATATTTCAGGTTCAGATGATTTTAAAGGCAAATTATTACCAAACCTTGGCTGAAAAACAACAAAATATCCGGTGGTTTAAAGATGTTATTGCCCTGTCTTTTGGTCTCCACGTTTTCTCATGAGAAGTCAGCAGAATTCCTATGAAAATTCTTTTGTGTGTAATATCTCATTTTCCTCTGGCGGATCTCAAGATTTTCTTGGTTTATAGCAATTTATTTTTGGTTACAGCAGTGTGACTATCATGTGCCTATATATGATTTTCTTCATACTTATTCTATTTGGGTTGTCTGTTTGTTCTTGCTTATGTTTTGTTCTACTCCTTAGGGTTTAATTTCTGTTGCTCTCTCCTTTGTTTCTGACATAGATTGGAAGTGTCAGGAGTTGGGGTGAGGGATCCCTGGTGGCTCAGCGGTTTGGCGCCTGTCTTCAGCCTAGGGTGTGATCCTGGAGTCCCGGGATCGAGTCCTGTGTTGGGCTCCTTGCATGGAGCCTGCTTCTCCCTCTGCCCGTGTCTCTGCCTCTCTCTCTCTCTCTCTCTCTCTCTCTCTGTGTCTCTCATGAATAAATGAATAAAATCTTAAAAAAAAAAGGAGTTGGGGTGAATGTGTAGGAGACAATAAGCAAGATCCCTTCTCCTCCTCTTTTTATTCCTCAATATCTATCAGTTCCAATTCTTGTGCCTATGAGGGTTTTGTCTACTTCATAAACAAAAGCCAAGTTTGGGTTAATGTGCCCTCTCCTGGCATACACCACAGCCTGCCTTGTCACAGAGGAAATGCATGTGCTCAACCCATGTGTCCAAAGTTGCACTACAACTTTGATGGATTCCTCAGCTGAGCCAAAAATATTCTAGTTGCCAGTGGAAAACACTTCAGATCCATACCATTCCATGTTCTAAAGCATCAAAGAACTTTTGGGTGGGCCCTAGTCAAGGAGGAATAGCTCCCAGACAGTTCAATGACTGATAAAACTTAGTGGTCCTTGGGGGGAGTGGAGATTCCATGACTCTGCCAAGTCGTCCATTTGGCGATCTATAAAAGACCATTCAAGGGCCTGAATGTGGCCTGTGGGAACCTCTAATGACTGGGTCCTCACCCTACATTGCCACTTGAAGGTCATAAACCCTGGCAGGTGACAGGAGTTGGGAGTCCAAAGGATTACTACCTTAATTTTAGACCCATAAATCACCCTATAATTTGAAACAGTAATTGGCAGTTCTGGATTGGTAGATGGCAGCACATCTAGCCAGATTTTTTAATTGTCTTAGGCTCATGCAGAAACTTTCTGTTTAGAACCTTTAAAATGTCCACTGGCTACTATTTGGAATAGTAGGGTTCCCAAGCTCAACAAATGTCATCAGAGGGGATGCCTGGGTGGCTCAGTGGTTTAGAGCCTGCCTTCGGCCCAGGGCATGATCCTGGAGTCCCGGGATCGAGCCCCACATCAGGCTCCCTGCATGGAGCCTGCTTCTCCCTCTGCCTGTGTCTCTGCCTTTCTCTCTATCTCTCTCATTAGTAAATAAATAAATAATCTTAAAAAAAATGTCATCAAAGGTTTGCCATTCCTTGTGTAGGGTTTTACCAGGGAATGCAATGTGATGACTAGTTAGCAGAACTCAGTGTCCCTTATTCCCTAACTGGTTTCCACTGCCTTTCTTATGTTCGCTCACAATATAAAGTTTCCTTTTGTAGAAGGAAATCCTGCCATGTGTGAGCCTGGAGGACACTATGCTAAATGAAATAAGCCAGACACAGAAAGACGAATACTGCATTATCTCGCTTACATATGGAGTCTAAGAAAGAACTCAAGGAGATAGATAGTGGAATGGTGGTTACTAGGGGCGAGAGGTGAGAGAAACAGGAATATGCTGCTCAAGGGTACAAACTTTCACTTATACAGGATGCAGAAGTTCCTGAGATCTGATGGACAACATGATGACTATAGTTAATAATAATATGCTGTGTGCTTGAGATTTGCTATGAGAATAGATAGAAGTGTTCTCACCACACACACATGTGCCCATGCACATGGTAACCATGGGAGGTGATGAATGTGCTAATTAGTTTGATTGTAGGGATCATGTCACAATTTATGAATACATCAAAACATCACATTGCACTCCTTAAATATACACAATTTTTGCTTGTCAATTATACTTTAAATAAAGCTGGAAAAAAAGGAAGTTTATTTTTGTGACAATTGCTTGTTATTTCAAGAAAGCTATATTAGTAACTAAGTTAGTTGGGAAAGCTGTCGTACCAAGAAGACAAAGAAAGCCATCAGCAGGACTGCCTTTTCGCTGTGCAGAGCAGGGGCATGTCTGGGACATGATGGGATGGAGGTGAACCTTCCCTGCCTTCTCTGGGGACTTCCTGCCTAGGCTCCTAGCCTCCAGTACCACTACATAGTCTGGGTCATGCCTCCCTTTGGTAATCTTTCCCTTCAAGGGTGGGTGGGGGTGGGGCAGATTGGGAAAAAGTCTCAGCTGCTGCTTTAAGCACACCACACATTTAATGGGCATCTCCAGCTGGTGTCCTGAAAGATTGAAATCCTACACCCTTTTTTTCTTATGATTGAATTGATTTTGGCATCTACTTCTGGGGTTACTCTAGTTTTTAAGAAAATGTTCATCTGGGATGTCAAAGACCACTTGGGCACAGCGAAGGTTGTATAATACAGGTCAGGACCAGGGACAACTCCAGAGCCTGCTACAGTGGGGGAGGCTAGCTTCTGGGAAGCCCATCTATGGACACCATCTTGCACCCCAAGAGACTTTTTTTTTTTAAGATTTTATTCATGAGAGACAGAGAGAGAGAGAGAGGCAGAGACACAGGTAGAGGGAGAAGCAGGCTCCATGCAGGGAGCCTGATGTGGGACTCGATCCCAGGTCTCCAGGACCAGACTGGACCGGCAGGCAGTGCTAAACTGCTGAGCCACACGGGCTGCCTCCCAAGAGACTTTCTCAATGAGTATAAGTCTTCCCTGAGCAACTCAGGGAGCTTCTGGCCCACCCTGAAAGAAAGGAGATAAGAGAGATATCTGCTCTGATCATGAGTCTTTAGACCATCTAACGATCATGCTGGTGGTCAACAAAAAATGAACTCTGAGTGTATTTGACAATACTGTCTCAGATCCTCTTGCTTAATTTCTATGTTTCATTTCAGGCTCCACTCCTTCAAAATCTAACTTCCAACACCTTTGCTTTCTCAGTCTTGACTTGTAGGATTCCCTTAGATATGGCTTACATTATCTTTTTCTTCCTACTTATTGTTGCTAGAGATAACATCTAGCCAGATGACATCCTAAATATACTCTTCACACACTGGGTTGCTTTGCCAATGTTCTGTCCAGGCTTGTTAGGACTGACCCACAGTGAGCTGTGGGGCAGAGGGGGTCAACTTATGCCAGGAAATATGTTTGTAAGTGAGGAAGTGATGATGTGAAATAAAAGAAGTGACTCCAGCACTCTTCAGTCTTTCCTGAGATGGAAGACTGAGCAGCTTCCACTCAAGAGACGTGAGAGCAGCAGGTTACCAGGAAAACCCAGGGTTCAATTAAGGAATATGGTGCCAGAGTATTTTGCAAGGACTCTAATGATGTAGGCTCATTTGTCTAGGGCTTCGTGAGTATCAGGAAGGCACACTGGAGGACCTTGAAGATCAGCACTGGGAGAAACACAATGTAGCATGGACAGGAGAAAAAATATGAGAACTAATGATCAGAGTCTTGCATTTGGGGTCGACAGTGATGACCACAGGATATGAGGCTTGGCAGTACTGGCTGGTACAGATGGAGAAGTCCGATGACACTAAGGCCTGAAGAAGCTGATGGCCATGGTGAAAAGTTGTTTTCAGCAGTGCGCTATGTAATTTTGGAGGCCTCAGACTCCAAGGGTCAGGACCAGAGACATAGTAAGTATAAGATGAGGCCAATTTTTAAGAGGTTTTTCTCAAGTGATTGGGAGAGGGTGTTGGGCATCCCTTAGGACACTCATCTTGTAAAAGGCTGATCTGCACTGTGCACAGCCCAATGATGACTATAGTTAATAATAATATGCTGTGTGCATATCTATCTCCCCCATTGCACTGTAGAAAAGTGGAAGAGAAACAATTTCAAAAGCCCAATGGCAAGAGGAATTTTACTCCTACACATTTGTAAGGTAAAAAAAGGACTTCATCCAAAAGACACAATATTTCACCTCTAGGTTATTTCACTCTTGGCAAAATAGACATGGCGAATTTATCTGTACAGTAACTTGCCCAAGATGAGTTGGAGGTCTCTGAGGGAATAGGCCTCCATATGTTGTCTCCATGTATTTAAAAAGGAAAATCGATCATGGTGGACTGTGCTCTCTCTCTCAGCCCTGGAGACAAAGCTCAAGTATTTCAGCATTTTGTTCTTAGGTTTTCCTATCTAGATGAGTTCAAGACCTTTTGGCTTTGGTTTGATTTTCTAACCTTGTCCATTAATTTTTTTTTTTTTAGTAATGAAACTTCTTCAAGCAATAGCTAATACAGAATCACAATACATGAAATACACAAAAAAACCTCAGAATTTTATTAGCTTGTATTTATTTTATAACTTCATGTTTATAACATTTTACTTTGTACATGCCATTTTCATGAATACAAAAAACATGAAATTATGGTATACTGGACAACTGTATCGTTTTGGTTGAACAGCATTGAAAAATTATAACTTAGAAATGATTACAAATGGTAGTTTTAACAAAAATACTTTTCTTACAATCTCAGGATATTCTTCCTTTAAAATTATCCACAATCAGAAAGAATAATGTATTGTTTCCAAGTCAAATCACTAACAATAGTCAACAGCTGCTGGAATGCTTATCGCAAAGGTAACAGGCAGCAAGCACTGGAATATACCAGAGAAGCTAAAATGGTTTCTAAAGCAACGTCGTCACAACTTGACTGACAGCTGACATATTTACTTATTACTGCATAACTGTTAGAACAATAAAGAGAACATGCGTTGAACAGACAGTAAGTATCATGAAAACCATGAGTCTTAATATATTGAAGACTTTCTATGTTCCAGACATCATACTAAGTGATTCAAAGGCATTATGTCATTGGAGCCTAACAACAACCCTATTTTGTTATGTTCCCATTTTCCTGATGAGGAAACTGATGTTTAGAGAAGTTTGTTGTATACAAAAAGCTACCGTGATGCTGTATATCAACTAGCATTTACTGAATGGTGCTCACTTATGCTCTATTAGCACACATTACATCACAGGGCATGCATGGACATGATTTAAACACCTGTCAGGTGCCATAACTCCTTAAATCTATGAACAATTAAGAGAAGTCCAGATATGTGCTCAGATATCACAAGGGAACCTTACTTCCAAGGCCTGCACAAAACAAGTCAATCTGGAAACATAAGGGGATCCCTGGGTGGCTCAGTGGTTGAGTGCCTGCCTTGGGCCCAGGGAGTGATCCTGGAGTCCCAGGATCGAGTCCCACATTGCTCTCCCTGCATGGAGCCTGCTTCTCCCTCTGCCTGTGTCTCTGCCTCTCTCTCTCTATCTCTCTCTGTCTCTCATGAATAAATAAATAAAATCTTAAAAAAAAAATCTGGAAACATAAGTGAGCCTGCGGATGAATGCCAATGTGTGAACATCTGGATATCGATGCACTTGAATCTACCTGTCCTTCAGTAGAGATGTGAAGAGTTTAAAATACATTTTAAAGATGGAACTGCTGAAAAAAAATCTGCAGAACTATACAGCACGACTTGAAAATCATGATTGTAGTGGCAAGAGGATTAGCCAGAGTCAGAGTTCTGTGTCCGCTCTGCTGCTTGTCAGGATTTCGATATTGACGAGACCACTTGACTCTTCTGAGTTTTGTCTTCGTTCTCCTTCAAAAAGGGCAAAATGATACCCTACTGATGTTGCTGTCTACATTAAATGAGATATGTGTACAACACCTGGCACATAATAGACCCTCAATAAATAACGAGCTCCATTCCTCTCTTCTGTCCCCTTTGTCACCACTAAAAATATTCTCTGATCAGAATGGTCTGCTCATAAAATCCAATCCTCCCTCTCTAGCATGCCTTCCCATAATGTGTACACTTTTTTGAAGGTGTCTTGCACACTGTAGATCTCTTGAAAGCAGGGATTAGGCTGAGTCATGGGTATCTTGAGGGCCTATCATAGTGCCTGGAACCAACCATCTGACACCTAGCGGACAAGTAGAGGAGTGCATCCGAAGTAAAGAAAAAGAAACATCATAGCGGAAGTGGTTGTATTCATTTGGCAATGGTGCTTCTACTGGGGTTGTGACTTATTTACACATTAGGTCATTTAGCTTCTCCCATGCAGAGGCCACATCCTCAATGAGGCAGTAAAGCTCCTTGAGAGCATGGCCCATGCTCCTGGGTGTAGGACTCTTGCCTGCTTGACCAGTGCTTCACACTGCTAGGCACTCAGAAAGAATGTGCTGATTTGAGAAAGGAAATCCACCTGACAAGTCAAAAAGCTCGGATTTTTAAATAGATTACAAAAGATATTTTGTTCCTCATGTCATTTCTTTCTTTCATGGTATGGGTAAACTTTGGTCTATTGGGGAAACTTCAAGTGCTTCAGATTCCTTCAGACTTCCTATCGCATATTTGGAATTGAATCCAGTGTTTAGTCATCATCTATATAGGGTCCAAGAAACTCTGGGATACTTTTTTTTTTTTTCTTAGAAAGAAGAATCAAGACCTGGCTTGAAAGCTTCGATTTCAGTTGCATCCATTTAAAGACAAAAATAGCCACCCGGTCTTAGCCGGATAAAAGGAAATGTCCCGAGGTGCACTGGCTGTGCACTGGCTCCAAGCTGGTTTTTAGTCATCTGCCTCGTCATCCCAGTGGCCATAGCCATCCCCTTCATCTGGCTCTTCAATATTCTCATTTTCAAAAGAGGCCTCTTCCTCCTCTTCCTCCCGGATTATCTTCATTAACTCAAGGAAGTTGGGAGGCGGGCCCTGATCCTTCAGCTCCCTCAGCCTGCACCAAAGGACTTCGCTAAGGCTGGCCCCTGCCATGACCTGCTCCAGCCGGACCTGATCTGCGATATTCCTGGGGATGGCTCGTTTCTCCACGGCCCGCCGGAGCAGGGTTTCTAACCGCAACAGGTAGGCTGAGACCTTCTCCCCCTCCTCCTGATAGGTCTTCAGGTACTTCACCTGGGAGGTCCTGCGGCTCTCAAGGCTTCCAAACACTTGCTTAAACGCCTCCAAACACTCTTCCACGCTTATGGCCGCATTGTCTGCTTGTACTATATGCATGAGGTCCAGGGCAGGGCCACGCAGGCTTTCCATCAACCACCTTTTCTTTTCTGCCTCTGCAACTGGCCACTCTTTGACGATCTCAGTGGCCTGTTCCAACCAGATTTCAAAGGGCTCTTCTTCCGGGGCAGGCACAGCGCTCCCTGAGAACACTCTCAGTTTCCGGTATCTCATGGGGAGCAGAGGCTGAGGGGCATGTGCCATCGCCTGTCCCAACAAATGAGCCAACAGCTCTGGTGATACGCAGGGCACTGTGGCTGGAGACATTCCCTCATGCCCGAGGGCTCGGAACATACCTGAGACCGTCTGCCCCTCTTTTTCCAGAAAGAGGTTCAGTCGTTCCAGAAACTCAGTGTCCTGGTTAGGGGTCTTAAAGATGACTTTCCAGATACCCCCCTTTCCCCGTACCTCACTGGGGATCACCGAGACGTCAACATCCTCCATAAGCTCCAACAAGACAGCATTGGCATTGTCCTGCTTCCTGAATATTTTGCCAAGCAGTCTATACCTGCCCAGAGACTTTAGGGTCTCCTGGAGAACCTCCTGAATCTCAGCCTCATCACAGTCCACCGGTATCCCCATAACCACCAGTGATTTCTGTTCATCCACGCTCATGATCCTGCACCAGTCCTCCAACAGCGCCAGCGCCATCGTCCAATTATCACTCACCCTAACTCTCTGGCCACCCAATAGTTTGTGGTGTGGCGAGGCACTGCCTTAGGACTCAGAGTATCCTGGGTGAGCTCCTGATTTTATTATACTCTACCAGCGACTGGGGCCTGGCCACTCCAACAGCAGTCCCAAAGGCTTCTGGACCAATAACCCTTACTTGCCCAGTGGCAAGAACTCAGCACTTCCAGTTATGTCTCTAGACCTGACCCAAGGCAGGTGGTTCCTATCAAGGTTATGACCTTGCCACTGCCTGTTGCTCTGCGGTCCAGTGGCTGCTGTGGCTCTCCCTGATGCCAGCAGCCACGTGGTGGTGTTGACCCTCCTCCGACTGCCCGAGGCACCTGCAAGGGCTGCTTTTGCCACTCTCCCAAGTCTTGGCTGCCTCGCTTCACCTCTCCTCTCGCACTAGTCACTGGGAGAGGCCTCCACTCTGGCACCCAGAACTCCTGGAGAGAAGTGTCACCGCAGGGGTGCTTGGACTCCTAGTGAAACAATGGCCAGTTTTACCACATAGCCCTTTCCTTCTGGGGGAGCATCGTGCTTTGGTTCATGATGGAAGTAGGGGTTCCATCTCACATTGGATTTGCACCTACCCCACTGTTAGACCTCTTCTTTGCATAGGGTGACTTTTTTTCTCTTGGGGACCCTCCTGCAATCTGGCTTCCCCACCATTTGCTCATTAGACATGCCAATTAATGTCTGAGCCCCAATTGTGGACAGGACTCAAGATGTTCCCCATGTTAAGAGCAAAATCAGGTGTGGCTAGATACCTGTTACGCGATCCAATTGTTCCGTGAGAGTCACGAGCTTATTTATTCAGCTTCTAGAAAAGGAAGATGTCACCCAACTCCACACAATGGTGTGTCTGGGTCTTTCTTAGCTCCAGCCAAGCCAAACTGCCCTGTTACACATAGATAATAAGAGTATATATTTATGGCTTGATAATATCCAGTGATGAGGACTGTTAATGCACTTATTAAAAAAAATGACAGTCTTTTACAACTTAGTTAAATCTACGAATCGATATCAAGTTGCTGCATTTCTTTAATTAAAAAAATCCAGTTAGAAATCACTCAAACATTTAAAACCAATATAGGTATAACAATTTAATTTACATACTACACTTTAATATAATATAGTATAATATAAAGTAATATAGGCATAATAATTTAGTATAGGTTTAACAATTTTTTAAAAAATTGGACCAAATAAATCAAACCTGGAATTACAAGTCAATTCCCTTTTGTTATGTCTGGGCAGGCTTTACAAATGCAATGTTTTGTTTTCTTTTTTTTTTTTTTTTTTTTTTTTTTTTTTTGCGATCAATGTTAAAAATGCTTCATAGCATTTAGGCTTGAATGGGTCATTTGAAGAAAAAGAAAAACAGGAAGCCCATCCATGGAGAGTGGTGGAGTCTGGGTAACCTAGAAAGGGAAGAGCTCCTACTGTCTCCCAGTTACAGCTATGGGGTATGTGTTAAGGGGCTACGAATATTCTTCTGTAGGTCTCAAAGATCCCCATCCATCCAAACGGGGTTCATATGCCCCAGACATCAACTTGCAGCTATAGAGGCAGCTGCTCCTGCTGCAGACACATTTTCCAAGTCCTTCTAGAAGGTGCTGAAGGCCTGGGGTGTGCCGGAGGGCCAAGAGAGCAAAATACTGGGTCCCACCTTCAACCAGCAGCCCCAGGGATCTGAGCCCAGTGAGCTTCTCCATGCTGCACTCTCCCTTCAGAGATACGGGGGTAACATTCCTTTCCTTGTGATATTTAAAGGAAATACGAGATGTAAAAAGGCACTGAATGCCCAGGAAGAAACATCTCCAAGGTCTACATAATAACGGCCATGCTGAGGTTAGGCTACCTGTGGGTGGCTGCTTCTTCCAAAGGCAATCTCTACCTGCAATGAAAATATTGGCACATTAAAAAAAAAAAAAAAAAAGTAAAATTTTGTATTTTCTTAGGTAAAGATGGGATAAGTTGGAAAAGGAATCAGATTTTCCGGGCAGCCCGGGTGGCTCAGGTGTTTAGCGCTGCCTTCAGTCCAGGATGTGATCCTGGAAACCAGGGATCGAGTCCCACATGGGGCTCCCTGCATGGAGCCTGCTTCTCCCTCAGCCTGTGTCTCTGCCTCTCTCTCTGTGTGTCTCTCATGAAGAAATAAATAAAATCTTAAAAAAAAAAAAAAGGAATCAGATTTTCAGGTGTCGTTGTTGGCTGGATCATTTAGCTACATAGTGACCTTAGCCAAAGTGCCTCAATCTCTCTAGATCTGTCTCCTGCTCTGGAAATGGGTGATGATAAAAGCACTCCTATCTCGCGTGCCTGCTCTGGGTAGGAAATGATGTAATTCGTGTGGAAGCACTTTATTCAAATGCGAAGCACATCTGGTGCAAAGTCCTGGCCCCTCCACACAAATATTCCTCTCCTTCCTCAGTCTCCCGTTCTCAGCAGGGTCCTCCTTCCCACCTGCCATGGTGGGCTCGTCTTCAAACTGTGACCGGTTGTCCTCCAAATGCAACTCCATTCCCCAAACTGTCCCTCACGATTGGGGGTGGGGGGAGCGTATCCGAACTTAATCCTTGCAGGGGCAAGAGCTGACAATGGGAGTGAATCCTTGGTCACGCTGCCCTGCACGCGGGTCTTGCGGTAAACAGCTTCTCCCAGCCCAAACCCACCCTGGTTACTGAGCATGCCCAGATCTCCGTCTCCAGTCGCCAAAGGATGGGCATCATTTCTGCAGGATTTTGCCACTATGGAAAGAGGGGCGGGGTTGTAATCGGCCAGAGGCAGGGACTGATGCATGGAAAGGACGTGGGGACAGGAACAAGCAATGAAGGACTCTCAGAGACCGCGTTCCCGGCACAAATCTAAATGCCCCTTATCTGCCCGCCAACCCAGTAGCTGTGGCTGGTTTAGCCGCCCGCACACACCCAGCCCCACGCACCCTCGCGTGGCCTCACACCATTCAAGGCACAGTCACAGGCGGCACCCGATCTCCCACCCCATCAGCGGACTCGCGCCCCAGCACTTTACATCCCAGGCACTGGGCTTCGGGCCACCTGGGGGACGCCGCGGCTCTGGCGCAGTGCGCAACGCGGGCGGGGGATCGAGGCGGGGCGCTCCGGGCGCGAGGAAGGGCCGGGGACTTGGGGAATGGGCTTCAGTCTGCGTCTTACCCTCTTTTTTGGCAGGGAAGGTGGAAGATAGCAAATGAAGGCATTCTCCCGGGCCCTTCTTGGTGCAGTGGCGCAGCTACGGCACGCGGAGCCTTCGGGCACGAGAGCAGGTCCCTACCCACTCTTACTACGAGTTGCCGTCCGTGCCAGAATTTGCAGACTGCACTTTTTGCTACACTCCCACAGCCCGCAGGCCTATGTCTTTATCCCCCCCCCCTCCACGCACACACACTGGGCTACGCCCCTCTGTATTTCCCCCCGCCTGGCTGGGCGCCCCCCACCACTGTGGGTGCTGCGAGTGAGGAGAACCTTTGCGTTTCGATCTCTGCGTGGCCCCCCCAGGCCCGTGGCTAACAAGGCTCGGTGTCCCGTGCCTCGTAAGGCCCCCACCTTCCTAAACCGACTGCGCCACCCCTTCCCCATCGTCAGCGCCGCCCCTTCCCCTGCCCGCGGGTGTCCGGGCCTCCCTGGGCTCGCCCCTCTCTGCCCATCCATCAGCTCACACCCCGCGTAAGGGGGAGGGCGCCCTCCCTCGCCCCGGGCCCACCTCTGCAATGCGGTGGGGGTGGGGGACAGGGGCGCGGAGGCCAGGGACTGCGCCCTCGGGTCTCCGCCCCTGCGTGCGCTGCCCCACACTTACCCCGGAGCGGAGAGCGGTCGGCGGGCCCTGCGCTCCGCATCCATTAGCGGGTGGTCTGGCCGCTCCACTTCCGGAGCGCGGGGCTCTCGGCGGCCCGGCCCTGCTCTCCGCTCCCGGGCCCGCGCTCCGCTCCCCGCCCCGCCCCGCCCCTCCCCTCCCGGCGCGCGCCCCGCCCCGCCCCCGCCCGCCCGCGCCTCCCTGCCGCCGCCGCTGCCGGGAAGCTGGCAGCCTCTCCTCCTGCTGCCGCAGCGGCCGCCCTCCCAGACCCAACTTTGCTGCTCGCGGGCGCTGGCGCGGCGGCGGGGGGCGTGGGCAGGGAGGGGAGAAAGCGGGGTCAGAGGGAGGGGCCGGGAGGGGTGGGCCGCTGCTCGCCAGCCCTCCTTCCTTTCTGTACACCTTGCGGTAGGCAGAGAGCGGCAGCCTCGGCGGCAGCCCGGGGGTTTGTGCACAGAGAGGCCGACTTAGGGACCTGCAGACGGACGCACCGCGAGGACCCTCCCTGAGCTCCCGCGCCATGGCCGAGAGGAAGCAGTCCGGGAAGCCGGCAGAGGATGAAGAAGTCCCTGCCTTTTTTAAAAACCTGGGCTCGGGCAGCCCCAAGCCCCGGCAGAAATTCTGTGGCATGTTCTGCCCAGTGGAAGGGTCCTCCGAGAACAAGACCATCGACTTCGACTCGCTGTCTGTGGGCCGGGGCTCGGGGCAGGTGGTGGCTCAGCAGCGGGACGTCGCCCACCTGGGCCCGGACCCGCAGCAGCCGCACCCCCGGCAGGGCCGGCGCGCCGGCGGGGAGCCATCTGTTGAATCGAGCCGGAAGGTGGAGATCCGGCGGGCCTCGGGCAAGGAAGCGCTGCAGAACATCTACGACCAGGTTGGTGTGGGGGTGGGGGTGTTCGAGACGCGGGACCAGAGGCGGGAGTCGCCCCTCCCAGCTCGGTGGAGAACCGAGGATGCCAGCGTGCCCTCCTCCGTCCAGCCTCGCTGGGATATTGCATCCTCGAACCCGCACAGGCACCCCACCCTCCTTGCCCCTCTTCCGTGCAGGGCGCGGAGAGGCTCGGGCTCGGCGATGGGCGGCTGTGCGCCCACAAAGGCTGCCCGCGCCTCCCCGGGCCTGGGAGGTGGGGGGTGCGGGTGAAGGAAGAACCGATCCCGGGTTGGGGGGGGGGTCGTATGGCGATGCAGGGGGGGAGGGTTGAACCGATTCCATTCTTCTTAAACCCTTCTGGGCGGCTTCCGATTGCAGTTGTGGCTGGGTGCCCCACCCTTTTTTGATGCATCTGGGAGCGTGCAGTGGAGGGTTCGCGTGCAGGCCCGGGGGCTCCCCGGGGTTCGGGAGGGGCGGGGGCTTCCACAGCCGCTCCCCGCCGCGCCCTGCGCGCCCTCCCACCGGTACCTTCTCCCGCGCCCTCGGCGCCCGGGTCGGGAGCTCGGAGGCCAGGACCATGGTCAGCGCCTGGGCGGACCGCCTGGGAGGATCCGCTCGCCCTGACTCCTGCTCGCGGCGTGAAACGAGGGAGGCTGTGGAGTCACCCAAGGAACCCGAGACGCTCCAAATAGCCCATGTGGAGAACAAAGTTCCGCTAAGTATCTCAGCAAGGGCTTCCCAGAGTGCTCCCCCCGCCACTATTGGGGAGGTGCTTTGGGGATGGAGACTTAGTGGATTATGTTCAAAGGGTCAAAAGAAAAGAAAAGGGAAAAATCCCTCACATTTTGAATACATTGTCAAAGATGGACTGGACCCCCTATACCGTGTTAATGTAGAAACAAAGGAGACCGATTTGGCAAACCTTGATTTTACAAAATATTTGTTATCTCTGGCCATTGTGAACAGTGTGCATTTTAAGTGCGGTAGTCTTCTCACACCACATTTTCTTCTTTATCAGGGTGACCTTCATACTTGTGCATTTTTTTCCCCACATCCTTGATTTCTCAATCGATAAATTACGGTGTGAAATGTTTTAACACTTGTTTGCTGTTTCTCTCCCATGCCTACTGGTGAAGATGGAAAATCAGTCAATGATTGATTATTGAATACCTATTGTGTGCCTTGCCTTGTAGGGCAGGGAGAAGGTTAGCTATAAAAAGTTCAAGGTGATTTCTTCTTAAGGGGCTTTCAGACTAGTTGGGAGTGGTCTATACACATTCCCTGAATGATTCCACTAGCATTTATTTGGTATTCAGATTGTGTGCTTATAGTGAACGCATGGAGAACAATTAAGAGTTGGTGATAATGGCCAGAACACATTGCCGTTTCCTGACATGGCATAGAGTTTTGCAGCTTTTGACTTTTATTGCACCAATCCTAGGAAAGATAAACCATTAATGTCATTTTCAAAAGGTGGGGCCATTAATTACTTAGTTGATTCCTCCTCTCCCAGCTCTGTCTTCTAATTCAGTGATATAGAGGGTACCTGATATCCATATTTCAGTATGGATATTTCACAGCCAACCTGAAGGACTCAATCCAAAAAACTCACCTGAACCCAAATGATCAGACAGTTGAAACAAAAGTTTTAAATAATGTAATTTACACTGAAATGTGAGTGTGAGATACTTTCCCATGTGCATACATTGGATGAGGGCCAAACCATGATCATATAGCATCATGGTTGTGTGAGTATCCTCATCTTCAACAAGTTGTGCTGGTAATTTTACTGTCCTAAAGGGAGCAGAAAAATGCCTTGAGGTAAGGAAGAGATTATTTTAAAAATGGCAGATCAGGGGGCAGAGTTTGAGAATGGCCACCCCTATAATGATGGCAGTGAATTAGAACTTAAGTTTGAAAGGCAAAGTTTCATTGGATTGAATAATATATCTCTTTTCCTGTCCATTTGGAAGCTTAGACGTTTAAGCATCAGCTTCTTGTTTGAACACTCCCTAATTTTAGTAGAAATTTGAAATTGTAAACCTAGCATGTGTGGACGGGGAGATTTGAAGAGGAAATACCCATCCAGAACCCCAGCCACTTTTAGCCTCTGCAAACCCACATTTGCTTTAGTTGCCCAGTTATTAGCAACAGAGGATGATTCCGGCTTGGGCTTTCTGCAGCCTTCCCTGGATTTTCATTCAGTCTTGCCTTACCACATAAGAGCTGTTCCTATGGGATTGTTTTCATTCATGACTAAGAGCACTTACCAAGATCAATACTTACAGTGGTTGAATATTTCATGTCTATACAAGAGAGAAAAGGTATTTGGGGTGTGTGTGTGTGTGTGTGTGTGTGTGTGTAACAATGGTGATATTCAAAAGCACACCTAGGCCCACCATTTTGATTGACTTGAATAACCATCACTTTAATTTTTAGCTAATGAGCAGTGTGACTGCCAACATCTCAGTGCATTCCTGTCTGAAGCCCTGGGACAGAGAGAGGAAGAGAACTAGAGTGAGTGGGTCCTGGGGCCCCTGACTTGCACCCACTCTCCTCCCCTAAATCTGTATTTATAGGTTTTGTTAAAGTATGGTCGGTCAGAAGTGGTTTTGTCTACCTGTCACCCTAAGGGCCTGCTGTTCCTCTAGTAAGGATTTGGGAAAGGAGGGAACAGGCTTCCTCAGCCCAGATACCCAGATGCGGCTTGTGGGACATGGATGTTTGCATTTGCATTTACAGGTGCTAGCAGATAATCACTAGAGGTCAATGGGTGTGGCTTGGGCTGGGATGTTAGGTTTTGGTGAAGGGAAAGAGCCAGTGTAGTGAATATGAATGAGGAAAGCTACTTCTTTACTCTTTTCCTTTGTGTCTTTGGCAAGGTCCACTTTGGGCTGCAGTGGGGTTAGGTTAGATTGATTACTATCTGTGAAGGACTCTGAGCCTCTTGGAAGAGAGAGCATAGGGGAGTATTGTTGGCCTAATTCTCCCTTGCCGTGCCTAGGGGTCCCTCAGCCTCCTTCCTTCCTCTTAGGAACTCCCTCTATTCTACCTCAGACATAGTTTGAGGATGCTGGATCATGAGCATCTCTTCCAAAGATGCTCCCAGGCCTTTCTTCCCACAGCAAACCTGTGTGGCTGAGGAGTGATTCTCCATTTCTCCAGGGCAGATGCCAGTGAATGAAATATAATAGGAATTCCACTGAACTTAACAAAATCCCCTAGTCTGTAAAATGCTTTTTGGTATTCCCTGCCATTGTGTCGCCCCCCCAATCCCCTCTCCAAATTGGCTAACTCCAGCCCTAGATGCCCAGTGACCCTGCTGTCTTCTTACTATTCAATGCCACCGTAACCCCATCCTGATGGTGATGCCCATTCTAGATCCTTCTTCCTCCAAAACAATGAGTTCTACAATCACTCTTCTCCTTTGCCCTCACTTCTCCCATTCAAAAATCTCTTCCTTGTGTGTTTATCTTAGCAAGAGAGAAATCCCAATGATTGAAGACTTCCATCTGTTATGTGAGCGACTGATACAGAAATTGTCCCCAGAGATACTTGTTTGATAGTAGGCTAGCCTGTTCAACAAAATGAACATCCAGTTAGCCAGGTATGTGGTAGAGATTTGGCTGAAAGCCAAGAACAAGGGCATTCATTTGATACTTTAGAGGCCACGTTGTTTCCAAAGAGGAGACATAACTATGAACATTTGTATGTTCAGGATTCCAAAAAGCCCAAGACCCATCTGGGATCACAGGGAAGAGAAGGAAATGATGATAATCCACAATTATCGGTTGCCCTTTACTTCCCAAGTCATATGGAAATAATCATGTCATTAGTTAGACTAAAAAAATGATTGTGGTGAAATACACATAACATACAATTTATCTTAATCATTTTTAAATATACAATTCAGTAGTGTAAACATACTCCTATGGTTGTGCAACCAGTCTCCAGAACTTTTCATCTTGCAAAACTGAAACTCTGTTAACATTAAACACTAACTCCCTTGGGACGCCTGGGTGGCTTAGCAGTTGAACGTCTGCCTTTGGCTCAGGGCATGATCCTGGGGTCCTGAGATTGAGTTCCACATTGGGCTCCCTGCATGGAGCCTGCTTCTCCCTCTGTCTGTGTCTCTGCCTCTGTGTGTGTGTGTGTGTGTGTGTGTCTCATGAATAAATAAAAATGAAATCTTAAAAAAAAAAACCCAAACCACTATCTCTCCATTTCCCCTCCCCCCAGATCCTGGTATCCACCATTTTACTTTCTGTTTCTATGAAATTGATTACACTAGATACCTCCCATAAATGGAATTGTACAGCGTTTGTGTGACTGGCTTACATCACTTAGCATAATGTTCTCAAGGTTAAATCATGTTATATATAGCACGTGACAAGATTTCTTTCTTTTTTTAAGATTGAAGAAATCCCTATAATTAGTTACAAATTTTTTAAAAAGACTTTATTTATTCATGACAGACACAGGGAGAGAGGCAGAGACACAGGCAGAGGGAGAAGCAGGCTCCCTATGGGGACCCCGATGTGGGACTTGATCCCAGGACCCCAGGATCATGCCCTAAGCTGATGGCAGACGCTCCACCACTGAGCCACCCAGGCATCCCAATTAGCTAAATTTTAGTAAGTCAATGATTGAAAATTTATTGCCCAATTAATAGATCTGCAATGAATTAATTATGGAAAGAAGTAAGAAGGATTACACGGGATGAGAGAGACTCTTCCAGCTTGCGGCCGGAGACCTGAATAGAAGAAAACTCTCATCAGCTAAACAGCCTTTACCATCTGTCTCCCTTGTGGCTCAAGGGTGGAGAAGAAAACTGCTGTCATTGAACTTCCAGTGGCAACATCCAGTTGGATGTTGCATAGTTCACAAACCCGTGCGCCACGGGAATCAAGAATGGCCTGGGCATTTTCTGACCCTTGGTAGAGACAGGCCAGTTTTTCTTGTGGGTCCTTTAATAGCAGTGTCTCTCTCCTCTTTCTTGAGAAAGAAAAGAGAGTCAAAATTGATCATGGATTTGAATATACACTGCCATTGGATCTCAGAGCTTGAAAGAGACCTCCTCAGTCTACGAGTGATGATTATTCAACCCCCTCAGTCTAGCAGTGGAGCAAGCGATACCCAGAAAAATCGTGCTTCCTCTCATGGAATTCAGGTGATGGTTTCTGGTTTAGGATGGAGACCTCTCACTGCCCAGTCTCACTGCAGTCCTATCCCAGTAAAACCTTGTTATTTTAGTTTCATTATATAATTCTAGAATGTACGTTTATATTCTAGAGCCAATATTTTAAAATGTGTAGAGGATAGTATTTTGAAACACATTCTTATACAGGCATTTTCCCTTTTTGTAAGTAGGGACACTGAGATTTAGTGATATTTACTGAGCAGTCCCAAGACCTTGCTCTTTAGTAAGTGTATAACCTAGGATTTGAACCAAGGTTTCCTGATTCAGTGCTGTACTACTTCTTTTTTTTAAGATTTTATTTGTTTATTTGAAAAAGAGAGTGTTAGTGGGGAGGAGGGAGGAGCAGAGGGAGAGGGACAAGCACACTCTACACTGAGTATGAGCCCAACACAGGGCTCCATCCCACAACCCTGAGGTCATGACCTGAGCTGAAATCAAGGATGCTCAACCAACTGAGCTATCCAGGTGCCCTGCTAGTTCCATACTTCTTCCAATACACCATTCTGTGACTCCATTCCACTGCCAGAGATAGTGAACTAATTTTTTTTTAAGATTGTATATATTTATACATGAGACACACACACACACACACACACACACACACACACACAGGCACAGACACAGGCAGAGGGAGAAGCAGGCTCCATTCCATGCAGGGAGCCCAACATGGGACCCGATCCCAGGTCTCCAGGACCACACCCCGGGCCGCAGGTGGCGCTAAACCGCTGAGCCACCCAGACTGGCCTAGTTAGTGAACTTAAAGGTACAATTTAGTTTTGCAGGCAAAATATTTCACATCCCATTAAACTTCATATGTTCTATGCTGTAGGTTCTGTGCTAAATGCTTTATGTATGCTATCTTATTAATCCTAAGGTAACTCTATTAAGTAGGTACTACTGTTATCCTTATTTTGCAAAAGAAATATCTGAAGGTAAAAGAAACATGCAAAGCAACCTGCTAACTAAAAGCCTGAGGCAGGGTTTGAACCCAGGTCTATGTGACGAAATAGTCTTTTCCTCATTGTGAATTACTGAATTGCTTTCTACATTAATTATTTTTTTCTCGGGGATCTCTGGGTGGCTCAGTGGATTAGCCCCTGCCTTTGGCCCAGGGCGTGATCCTGGAGTCCCGGGATCAAGTCCCACATCAGGCTCCCTGCATGGAGCCTGCTTCTCCCTCTGCCTGTGTCTCTGCTTCTCTCTCTCTCTCATTCTCTCTCTCTCTCTCTGTCTGTCTCTCAGGAATAAATAAATAAAATCTTTAAAAAAATTATTCTTTTCTCATTTTATCTCCAAAGAATTAGCTATTACAAAATAGTTCTGAGTGCCTACCTTTGTTTTCCATTTTGCAGTGTACTCTTTGAAGCCATTTATAAAAAGGGCTGTTGATCTGTCTTTATCAATGTGTCCTAAACTGCTGATATTCTGTCCATTTTTTTTTTTTTTTTAGTACAAGAAATGTCTTCAGATATCACTGGGACAGAGGCCAACTTTGATAATGTGAATGACATGCTTTTTTAAGATTAGAGCAATGTGATGACAATGTGATTTTTCCACTCAATGTAAATCATGAGCTACAAGCAAATAATGAGGGAACCATCAATAAAAGCATTGGCAGGTGGGCTGACGCACACTTGACTTTGGTTGGCTGCTGCCCATGGCAAAGGCTGATGCCACAGGTCAAGAGCTCCGCACAAATACTGCATGGAAAGGGAAGCACCTGATCTTGAAGGTGCTGGTGGCTTGGGGTATGTTTTCCAGACATTATAGACAACCTGCCTGGTCTCTGATTTCAAGGCTGCTTTCTGGCAGAAAGAACTAGGGGGTGCCAGGTGGCTCAACCAGTTAAGCATCTGCCTTGGGCTTAGGTCATGATCCTGGGATCCAGTTCATGATCTTGGGGTCCTGGGATCAAGTCCCACGTCGGGCTCCCTGCTTAGTGGGGAGCCTGGTTCTCTCTCTCCCTTCCCCCTGCTCCTGTTCTCTCTTTCTCATAAATAAATAAAATCTTTAAAAAAGAAAAAAAAAAACAGAAGAACTCTGAACCAGGCATCAGGAAATCCAGCTTGTAGTTCTGGCTCTGTTGTTCACCAGGTGTGTCACCTGCACAGTCTCTTAACCTGAGCTGTCATCAGGTAGGGCCTTAATCTCCAAGACTTCATCTCTCATTTCCACTAAAGAAATGAGAGAAAGCTATGCTGTCCCTGGCTGTACTTTTTTGTTTTTTCAAAACTGAAGTAAAATTCATATAACATAAAATTCTCATTTAAACCATTTCAGTCTACAATCCATTGACTTCTGATATGCAACCATCTAATTCCAGAACATTTTCATCACTACAAAAAGAAACCCCGTATTTACTCCCTAATACCCTCCCATCCCAGCCTCTGGTGACCACAAATCTATGTCCTGTCGCCATGGATTTGCCTATTCTGGACATTTTGCATAAATGGAATGCTATGAAATGTGGCCTTTTGTGTCTGGCTTCTTTCACTTGGTGTAATGTTCTTCAGGTGAACCCACATGATAGCCTGTGTAGTCCTTCATTCCTTTTCCTTACAGGACAATAGTCCATTGTTTGTATGTGTTACATTTCACTTATCCATTCACCAGTTTATGGACATTTGAGTTGTTTCCATTTTGGGCTTTTATGAATAATACTGCCATTATCATTTTTTAAAAGGCTTTATTTATTAATTCATGAGAGACACAGAGACTGGCAGAGACATAACATAGGCAGAGAGAGAAGCAGGCTCCATGCAGGGAGCCTGATGTGGCCTAGTTCCCAGGACCCTGGGATCATGACCTGAGCTGAAGGCAGACACTCAACCACTGAGCCACCCAGGCGTTCCCCTATTATCATTCTTTTACAACTTTTTATTTAAACATATGTTTTCAGTTCTTTTAGGTATATACCTAGCAGTGAAACTGCTAGATCATATGGTAATTTTATGTTCAGCTCTTTGAGGAGCTGCCAAACTATTTTCCACAATTTTACTACCATTTTACATTTCCACCAACAATATACAACGGTTCCAGTTTCTTTCTGCACATCCTCCACAACACGCTATTTCTCCCTTTTTTTGATTATAGCTGTCCTAGTGGTGGTGAAGTGGTATCTCATTGTGGTTTTGATTTCCATTTCCCTAATGACTAACGATTTGAGCAGCTTTTCATGTGCTAGTTGGTCATTTGCATACATTCTTTGGAAGAATGTTTATTTGAATTCTTTGCCACTTTTAAAAAAAATTGAGTTGTTTGTCTTTTTATGGTTGAGTTGTACAATTTTTTTTTCGTTAAGATGTCTTTTTAAGTAATCTCTACACCCAACATGAGACTTGCACTCACAACCCCGAGACCATGCTCTACCCACTTAGCCATCCAGGCGTCCCTAGGAGTTCTTTGGATATTCTGGATAATAGCCCTTATCAGATATATGATTTGCAAATATCCCATTTTCTCCCATTCTTTTTTTTTTTTTAAGATATATTTATTTATTTGAGAGAGAAAGCCCATGCTCTCACATGGGAGTGGCAGCGGAAGACAAAGAATCAAGCAGGCTCCATACCACCTGGGTGGATCCTGAGGCGGGGGCTTGATCTCAGGACCCTGAGATTATGACCTGAGCAGAAACTAAGGGTTGGGTGGCTCAACCAACTGCGCAACCCAGGCACCACTGTTTTCCTCCCATTCTTGGGTTGTTTTTTTCACTTTCTTCATATGTACCTTTTGATGCACAGAAGTTTTTAATTTTGATGAAGTCCGATTTATCTGTCTTTTCTTTTGTTGCTTATGCTTTTGGTGTTAGACTACTCTTGGCTATTCTCAAAACTGCTGGATCATCTGAAATTAGCAAAGAAGTTCCAGGGTCTCATTTCTTAGAGTGATAATCATGTAACTAAATCCTGTTGCTTTATGGGAGCTTTGAAATTCATTTAGAATAGTATTTACAATGGGCAGTGCTCTTGAATGTTTTGTGTACTGCATAAGTTTGATCCATTTCATGATCCTGTTCACATAAAAAAAATTTGTTTCCTTTTTGTGTATTCACACATATATTTGGTATTTTATACACATATATAATATATACATAAATACGTATTTATATAAAGTATATAAATATATGTATATAAGTATACACACGTTTTCAATTTCATTTTTATGTGTAAAATATGTGAATATTTATATATAAACATATATATATATATATAAAACCAGTTATTTGGGAGCAGCAAGGATGGTGTTGAGGAGGGCAGTGACTAATAAGCTGAATTTGGGAAAAAATAGATTTGAAAAATGGATTGAATTCAATTTTTATTTTATTCCATATTTTTTAGAAATGACATGACAGTAATGTGTTTATCGTAGGATAACTGTGATGAGCACTTTTTTAAAAAAGAAATCCTTGATAATCTGATTATCTAGAAATAAGTTTGGATAGCATTTTGATAATAGTATTTTTTCCAGTCTTTTTTTTTTTTTTAAGATTTTATTTATTTATTCATGAGAGACACAGAGAGAGAGGCAGAGACACAAGCAGAGGGAGAAGCAGGCTCCATGCAGGGAGCCTGATGTGGGACTTGATCCCGGGACTCCAGGATCATGCCCTGGGCTGAAGGCAGACGCTCAACCGCTGAGCCACCCAGGTGTCTCTTTTCCAGTTTTTATACTCCCACCAAAAATGAATGAGGAATATTGTTTTTCAGCATTTCTAACATCGGTGGGTATTATCATTTTTATAGGTATTTCCCAAATTTGTAAATGATAAGTGTTACTTGCTTTTCCCCAATTTTCCTATTAAAGCATTCATATTTTAAACATTGATTTGTAAAAATTCTATATTAGAATATATATATATATTGTGTATCCACTTCAATATCAACTTGTTACACTTTTTTTTTTTTTAAGATTTTATTTATTTATTTGTCAGGGATAGAGAATGCATAAGCAGGGGGAGCAGCAGGCAGAGGGAGAACCAAGGAAGCCCGTGAAACTCAATCCCAGGACCCTGGGGTCATGACCTGAGCCAAAGGCAGCCGCTTAGCCAATTGAACCACCCAGGTTTCCCTTGTTACACGTTTTTTCCTAATTTGCATCTGATTTTTAGTAGCCTTTATATTTTTGACATCCAAATTTAAATTTTGAAATTAAATCAGTTCATCTTTTCTGATATGTTCCTGCCTTTTGAGATTATTATTTACTTATATTTTCGTCTAAAACCTTTTTGGATTCTGTATTTATATTTAGATATTGCAATCAATTTTTTAATAACTTGAACTAAGGTATAACTTAATTTTCCAAATACCCTGTTGTTCTAATGGCATATAGTGAATAATTGATGTTTCTCTTCTTATTTTTTATATACTCCACCTTTTACATGTCTGGATATGAGTTTTGGCTTCCTGCTGTTTCATTGATTTGTCTTACTAATGTAGTCGTTCAATACTGCTTTAGTTACTGTTGCTTTTAAATATTTTTGGTTCTTTTCATTTTGCCATCATTCAACTGCATTTTCCATGAAAAATATTTTCAATTACAGAAACCTGATATGATTTTTACGAGAATTATATGAAATTTATATAGAGAACTAGAAGATATATTTAATTTTAAAATAGCAAGACTTTCTTTTCTTTTCTTTCTTTCTTTCTTTCTTTCTTTCTTTCTTTCTTTCTTTTCTTTTTTTTTTTTTTTTACTAATTAATTTATTTATTCACAAGAGACACAGAGAGAGAGGCAGAGATACAGGCAGAGAAAGAAGAAGGCTCTCTGTGGGGAGCCTGATACAGGACTCTATCCCAGGACCCAGGGATCAAGCCTGAGCCACTTAGGTGCCCTGATAGCAAGCCTTTCTACCTAAGTTTATAGTATAGGCTTGCCATTTTTTTTTTCAGGTATTTCACTCTATTCCTCTGAAATTTTTTGTTACATTTATTCCCAGTGCTTTGTTGTTATTGTGAATATAATTGACATTATACTGTGTAGTTTACATTCTGAGTGACTCTTGAGTTTTATATTAATTAATAACGGAGTGTTTTATTTAACTTGCTCTTGGCTCTAATATTTTTCAATTGATTCTCTTGGGACAATTTTTTTTTACCCCATATTACTTTTATATCTTTTTTCCACTGTCTTTACTTATTATTTTCTTCTGTCTGGCTCCATTGGTTAGAGCTTCTAGAACAATGTTGGATAATGGTGGCAGTATTAGGGTTTCCTGTTTGATTTCTGACTTTGACAAGAAGGCCTCTTTACCTTCACTAGTGTTTGAAAGTTTCTCTGTCATGTTACCTAATCACTGAATTTCTTTTCTTTTTTTTTTTTTTATTTATTTATGATAGGCAGACAGTGAGAGAGAGAGGCAGAGACACAGGCAGAGGGAGAAGCAGGCTCCATGCACCGGGAGCCCGACGTGGGATTCGATCCTGGGTCTCCAGGATCGCGCCCTGGGCCAAAGGCAGGCGCTAAACCGCTGCGCCACCCAGGGATCCCTAATCACTGAATTTCTGTGTGCTCCTATTGATAATGTCCTCTGGCTAGCAACCACCATGAGCACACTTGTGGTTGAATAGGCTGGGTTTATCATTTGTTGAAGTGAGGGATAATGCCCACCCTGGAGAACCATGGGGCATCTCTGTAAGACGGTATTTGAGAGAGATCTGGGTTTCACTGGGGTGTTTTGGGGGAGTGTCCGAGGAAGTGAGGGTTCCTTCTGGGCTGGGGCTGCCAAAAAGTCAGGCAATTCTATGATTTGTTATCTCAGTAAATCTTACCTATAAAAGGACAGATTAGATAGAGGCTGAACTGTGATTGGGGAAGAAGCAGCAGGCACTAATGGCAGTTAGGATAGGGGGATTTGGTACTTTGTGACTTGGACAATGTATTTTTCAGACATGATTATGGAGGGGTCTCATTTTTGTCTTGATCCATCATGGTCACTGGGTGGACTTGTCTGATGTTAATACTCTGTGAAATTTATGTTCAGCAGGAGAAAACCCAGGTCAGCTCTTGGCAACTATATTGTTTCTCAGTATAGTGTTAAAACCAAGAATTGATATGATTTCCTATTTGTTTCTGTTTTAGCAATTTTCCTACCCTCTATTGAAGATGCCAAATCATTTCTTGAATGTGTCTCTCCCACTCCTTCATGAAACCTGTCCTTTGTTCTGTAATAATTTTTGGTAAGCTTGCTATTTTTTAAATTTTGGTTTTATCTTCAATTAAAGTGAGATCCCTTCAGAATCCATGCTTTTAGCAGAAAGGTGTGTGAATGGTTTTTGGCCCCAGACCACATGCACTCATTGAATCTTCTTTATTAGGCTTATAGTTTGAGGCTTGGTTCAAGCACCAGCTGCTTGTCCCATTCCCATTTTCTGGTGCTGTGTTGGCAGACTTTGGCTTTCACACTCTGGTTAAATTTCAAAAATAAATTTGGGGGGCAACCTAAGGGTTGCCAATTTTTATGTTGCCAAAATAGGGACGCTAAAGAACGAAGCAAAACAAAGCAAAAAGATCACTACATGATGTCATCTCATAACAGGGAGGACAATTAAGCCCCAAACCAGCAGAGGTAAATTAACTTTAGAATTTAAAAGTATGCATGAATTGAGCTTTCTGAAAAATTACATGTATTGTCCTTATTTTTCTCACTTTGACCTAGGCGTGTGAACACTTTGTCCCAAGCAGCCTGGCATCAGCTACCAGATCAGCATTGGCGGAGGTGGTGTCTCTCTTACTTCTCCTTGTCTGCCCTTTCCTGAGTAGCCTCTTTCCAGAAGTTGTTACCTCTGTTGGGTAAAGGAGCATGACCTCTCACAGGCTAGTATAGGCAATTGTTTCAAAATGCACCTGGGATTTGTTTTGAGCAGGTATAGTAAGACACACAGACATGGGAATGACTGTCACGAAGGAAGAGGTTTTTATCCTTACAGATCCCTAGAACAGGAGACAGAGCATGGACACAGGACTGCCAGGAGAAGCACCAGGGTAAGTCAAGAGGCAGTGGAATGACGAGAAGACAAGGGTAAGAGCCATTATTGTGGTTTCTGGGAAGGAACAGGCAGGGCAAGGAAAACAGGCTTAGTTTGGATAATTTTAGTGAGCCCTGGGGCATAGGGCCTGTCGCTAGTTGTCTGATACTTGGCCCTGGGGTGATCAGGGCAGGTGGATAGTGGCCTTGAGTTTAAGAGCTTCAGAAAAAGAGTAGATGGCTTATTGGGCTCTTGATAGAGAACATACGTTTGCATATGAAAGGTGCACTCCGAGGAGAATCTCAGAATGTAGGAATTGGCTAATCCTGTGAGAGGCAATCTTTCCAGGGTCAGTAAAGTCCCAGATGTCCCAAGCACCAGAAATACAGAACATAAAAAGACATGATTTAATATAACAATACTATCAATAGTAGACCTAAGATTATTACAAAACTCTGTCCTCAGGCATCTGTGTTCTTAGGTTTACAGAATTACTGGGCACTTTGGCATGGGTGTGTTTTTTAAAGATTTTATTTATTTATTCATGAGAGACACAGAAAAAGAGGCGGAGACATAGGTGGAGAGAGAAGCAAGCTCCCTATGGGGAGCCTGCGATGCAGGACTTGATCCCAGGACACCAGGATCACGACCTGAACCATGGTAGACACTCAACCACTGAGCCACCCGGGTGTCCCGGGGCATTTTTGTGTTCGTATGATCTTCATTAGTATTTATTTAAAATGTTCTATCTGCAATTTCTGGCCCACTGCCTTTGTAAGTCTGGAAACCCATAATCTGACTTTTAAAAACTTAATGTGGGGGATCCCTGGGTTGCTCAGTGGTTTGGTGCCTGTCTTCAGCCCAGGGCATGATCCTGGAGTCCCTGGATCGAGTTCCGCGTCGGGCTCCCTGCAGGGAGTCTGCTTCTTCCTCTGCCTGTCTCTGCCTCTCTCTCTGTGTGTCTCTCATGAATAAATAAATAAATAATAAAAATAAAAAAATAAAAACTTAATATGTGTTCAGTTATAGTCTCAGTCATTAAAAACAATGGAACCAAAACTTCATTCCATTGCTGGGCCTTTTTATTTATTTATATAAATAAACTATATTTCGTACAGGGCACGTGATCATGCCAAAGATGGTAGTGAAGATAGCTAGGAAAAAAATTGACCGCAAAACCTCTCGTCTACAGTTCTGTGTGCTAAATCTCCTCCAACTTTAGTGACAGAATTAGCAAAAACAGGATATCCAGGCAGGATCAGCTTGCCCCCCTGACTGAGTTCATCCAGTGACAGTGAGCATGCTCATCGCGGCATTATCACAGCTTCCTCGGCTTCACCATAGCACATTGGCAGAAGGGTCTCTTTGTGATGTTCTTGAAATAGCCTTTAAGTAGTCTGTGATATTTGGGGTCACATCCTAATGAAGGTGCAGACTCTGAAATTATCTTGCAGGATTTGGGAATTAAGCCCTGCAAGGCATTACCCAAGTTTGAAATCAGAGAAAGCAATGCAGAGATAGTCTAGAAGCTTCTCAGACCCAACAGGACCTTCAGCTACTTTTAGAATTCTTTCATATTTAGCATTATCACCACTGGCTCTTTTTCCTTCCTTCTGGCCATTTAGTTAGGTAAGAAGATGTACTTCCATGGGAAAACCACCCCAGTGTTGTGTGTTTCACACTCGATTCTTAAAGTGTCCTTGAATGTCACTGGAGAGCTTAGTGTGTAAGAGATTAGGGTGACTTTACCATGTTACAGCGAGCCTTTTGATTATACCAGATGGTGACTTTGAGCAAAACATCTATTTCTTAGACCTGATTTATTTCTTTTTTCTTTTTTCTTCTTTCTTTCTTTTTAAGATTTTATATTTTTATTTGAGAGAGTGAGTGAAAGAGAGAACACAAGGAAGAGCAGAGAGGGAGATGCAGATTCCCTGCTGAGCAGGGAGCCTGATGTGGGACTTGATCCCAGGACCCTGGGATCGGGACTCGAGCCTAAGGCAGACACTTAATTAACTGAGCCACCCAGGCACCCCTAGACCTGCTTTCTCATTTGAAAAGTGGGCATCAAAATAGTGACCCTGTGGGTTACTGTGATATTGTGTGGATATTGTGTGTAGAATGCTTGGCCTGAGTAAGGAGATGGACATATGTATGAAAAATTAGAGCACCACTTGGTGAGGTCTAAATAGCAAAAGTATGGAAGCACTACTGTGGGAACACCAAGGTGGGAAGGGTTTATTTTCTTTTATCTTAAGCGACAAATCGCAAATGGACATTGAACCCTTTCCAGTACAAAGACAGATACTCTACATCTTCCCGTCACTCAAATCCTATACCCTCTCCACCTGCCATCTATCAGTGGTTGACTCCATTTTACTGCCTGGGAGGTAGTGGGAGGAAGAAGTCTTAAGAGAGGAACCCACATTATCTTCTTACCACTAAATGTATCACCTTCCATCCCTGGTACTATCCTGCCCTCCCTGCTGCTTACAGCAGAAGAAGGGTCCCCCTTGTGTCTCTGGTCACTGGCTCACAGATGGCCTGCGTACATCACTTCCTACCTCCTGAAACTGCTCACCCTCATCCCCTCAACTGCATCGTTTCTACTACATACAAATGTTCTTCAGCACCTCCATTAAAAAACAGCAACAACAAAACTCACAGAGTCCTTTCTTGACTGCACAGTCTCCCCCAGAGCCTATTATTTTTTTACTCTTGGAGAACTTTTCTAAAGTTTGATCTGTATTTGCTGTCTTCAGCCCCTAATCATTTTTTAGAATATTAACTTTCTGGGGGAGCCTGGGTGGCTCAGTTGGTGGAGTGACCAACTCTTGATTTCTGCCCGGTTTGTGATCTCAGGATTGTGAGATCAAGCCCAGCATTGGGCTCTGCAATGAGCGTGCAGACTGCTTAAGACTCTCTCTCTCTCTCTCTCTGCTCCTCCCCCAGCTTGCGTGTTCTCTCTAAATAAATAAACAAAAATAAATAAAATCTTAAAAAAAAGAAAATTAACTTCCTATACATCACACAGAAATATGTTATTAAACACAGAGATATGGCTAAAGCCCACTTTGAACACTCTCTGCGTCATGTCTCTCTCCTGACCAGAGGTCACCAAGATTTATATGTTCCCTATGTCTCTCCAGCCCCGGTTCCACATATTTACAGGTGTCTATGTTCTTGCAAAAATATGTAGTATTTGTGTGTTTGTTTTACCTAAATGATACCACCCTGTGTTAGCAATTTGTTTCCTTTCTCTCTTTGTGTTTCAGAAGTCTGTGTTAGTACACAAAACTTATATTATTTCACATAAATTTACATTCTTTTAGCTTCTGGTTCTATTAATATTTGCTAATATTTATTGTGTGCTGACATGTCATAAACATGTCCCGTGTTTTATGCGTGGTTACTCATTTAGTCCTTTCAATGGTCCTGGGGTGTAGGGTTTATTGTCCCCATTTATTTGTTGTTGTTTTTTTTCCCCATTTATTTGTTTTAAAGATTTATTTATTTATTTTAGAGAGAGAGAGAGTGTGTGTGTGTGGGGGGGGGGAGCAGGGAGAGGGGTAGAAAGAGACTCTTAAGCAGGCTTCATGCCCAGCTCGAGCCAGTCTGGGGGCTCATTCTTAGGACCTTGAGATCAGAACTGGAGCCAAAATCAGTAGGAGGCTTAACCAACTGAGCCACCCAGGTGCCCCTACTATCTCCATTTTAATGAGGCAACTGAGGCAGAAAGAGACTAAGTAACTTGCTTAATTAAGGTCATGTGCTCAGTAAATGATGAAGTCAGGGTATAAAATCTGGCACTTGGCTCCAGGGTCTGTTATTAATCATGACATCGTCCTACAGTATGAATATACCGTGGCTGATTTAGTCTGGTGTTTTGTTATTGTTCATGGTTTTTGTTGATAATAAACAATGCTTCAGGGAGCATCTTGCACATGCTTGCTTGCTTGTGCAGGGGTGTGTGTTTCTTGATGGTCCTTTCACACTGGATGGTTAAAGTTCTGGGTCACGCGGTGAGCACATTTAGCATTATTATGGATATCACATCCCCTTTGAGAGGGAATTGTCCATTTTATATTCCCAGCACCCAAGTAGGAGCATACTTGTTTTCTTGTGATTTCACCACAATTTTAAAATTTTGCAATTATGCAAGTTAAAAATGTTATCTCATAAATTTCACTTGTCTTTTTCCTTTTCTTTTTTTAAGATCTATTTATTTATTTTGGTGGGAGAGAGAGAGAGAGAGTGGTGCAGGGCGGGAGAGGGACAGAGGGAGAAGGAGAGAAAATCCCAAGCAGACTCCGCACTGAGCACCAGAGCCCAACACTGGGGCTCTGTCTCACTACCATGAATCACAACCTAAGCTGAACCCAGAATTAACTGCTTAACCAGCTGTGCTAGGCACCCCAATTTCACTTGTGCTTGTGGGTGGAACATCTTTTCATATGGTCACTGGTTATTCATAGTGTTTCCTTTATGGGCTGCCTGTTTATAAATCTTAGATGTTTTTCTGTGCGAATATTTGTTACAAAATTTCAGTTTGTAAGAGTTTATATATTTTGGATACCACAGCACACTACAGATAACTTCCATATGGCTTCCATCTCTACTAAAACTTATATAGATCATAGTATCCTTCATATAGTGGATTCAATAGATCCTCTCTGTCATTATCTGGGGCCATGCCAAACATAGTGGGTTTGAGGCTACAGGGGTTGGTACAGGAGGACACATGACCACTAGATGGCAGTAGCCCTCAACAGTCTTATTTGGGTGGGTCCTTTGACAAGTTGCCTGAGAGGGGAAGTCGCTCACAGCAAGAGACATTCCAGAGACTGGTGGAGCCACCACCCAGAAGAGGAAGAGGGCAAGGGCATTCCTGGGGGAGAGGGACATAATATATAGTGGGGTTGGGGTCTCCGGGTCTAGGCGGTGTTCCTCAGCAGCACAGTGGGGTGTCTCTGGGTCAGAAAGTTTTTTGAAGCTTTGGGTTGTTTGCTTTGTAGCCATAAGGTTTGGTTTATCTGTGGCTAGCAGATATTGGGTGCAGTTCTGTGGGATCTGCAAAGCAGGCAGGGTCTCAGTCTCTAAAAATATGCTTTACAAAAAAATATTTACAGCAATTAGATGTGTAAAAATTTGAGTTTGGAGCTGGCGGACTTTGAGCCAGAAATCCCAGTATACTGGAAAGAAAAAACAACATAGGGACCAATATAAAGGGGCCATCTGTAACCCATTTACTTAACACTCTTTTTTCAAACACTCTTCTGATTTATATGATGCTGCAGTCAGGTTTTCCTCCTAATCATCTCTCTCGGTACTCTTTCATCTGTCTTCTAAATCAGTGATTCTCAAAATTTTTGGACTCATGATGCCTTTAAATTCTGAAAAATTGAGGTCCCCAAAGGGCCTTTGCTTTTGTAGGTCATATTTCTCTATATTTACTGTCTTAGAAATTAGGGCTGGGGAGTTAAAATATATTTATTCATTTGTTTAACAATAGCAGTAATAAACCCATTGCAAGTTGACATTAAGTAACATCTTTTACATGAAAAGTGAGTAATAGAACCTTCTGATATATTGATTTCATTTTCATCTTTAAGTGTAGACAATATACTATACGTCTAGAAATTGAATCTTCTTTTTTTTTTTTAATTTTTATTTATTTATGATAGTCACACAGAGAGAGAGGCAGAGACATAGGCAGAGGGAGAAGCAGGCTCCATGCACCAGGAGCCCGATGTGGGATTCCATCCCGGGTCTCCAGGATCACGCCCTGGGCCAAAGGCAGGCGCTAAACCACTGCACCACCCAGGGATCCCAGAAATTGAATCTTCTAATCTTTTTTTAAAGTCAACAATCCTTCCTTAGATAAAATAAAATATTATAAATAAATTTTATTTTAGAATGAAATATTCTTTTTTTTTTAAAAAAGATTTCTTATTTATTTATTCATGAGAGACACAGAGAGAGAGAGAGGCAGAGACACAGACAGAGGGAGAAGCAGGCTCCATGCAGGGAGCCAGATGTGGGACTCGATCCAGGGTCCTCAGGATCAGGACCTGGACTGAAGGTGGCGCTAAACTGCTGAGCCACCTGGGCTGCCCAGAATGAAATAGTCTAAGTAATAAAAGCCCAAGATAGAATTTTTTTTATTTTAGTTCAATTTGCTGACATATAACACCCAGTGCTCATTCCATCAAGTGCCCCTCTCAGTGCCTGGCACCCAGTCACCCCCACCCCCTGGCCACCGCCAAGATAGAATTTTAAAATTTAGAAAATATTTCAAAAATCTAAACAAATTATTGTAAAACAAGGAAACAAAGTCTACTTAGTCCTAGTTATGTCTCCACATGGGCTCAAGGAAACTCTGGGATTTCAAAATAACTGTTGAGCCTGACGAGGGGCTTGATCTCACAAGCCTGAGATCATGATCTGAACTGAAACCAAGAGCTGGAAGCCCAACTGACTGGGCCACCCAGGGACCCTATTAATGACATCTTTTATATTTTGTTCATACTAAGGGCATTTTTTTTTTTTTTTAGCTTTGAGATATAATTGACATACATTGTGAAACTTTAAGTTGTACAATGTGATGACTTGCTATATGTGTATACTGCAAAATGATTATCACAATAGGGTTAGTTAACATCTCCATTACCTCATATAATTACCGTTTCTTTTTTTTGGAGCAAGAATATTTAAGATTTCCAGGCAGCCTGGGTGGCTCAAGCAGTTTAGTGTCACCTTTGGCCCAGGGCGTGATCCTGGAGACCCAGGATCGAGTCCCACATCAGGCTCCCTGCATGGAGCCTGCTTCTCTCTCTGCCTCTCTCTGTGTGTGTCTCATGAATAAATAAATAAAATCTTTTAAAAAAAGAATATTTAAGATTTCCTCTCTTAGCAACTTGCAAGTATATACTACAGTATTGTTAACTATCACCTTATTCATCTTATAACAAGAAATTTGTACCCTTTGAACAATATCTCCTCCACCTCCCCCATGCCAAAGCCCTTGCAACCACCATTCTACTCACTGTTTCTGTGAGTTTGGCTTTTTTAGATTCCATATATAAGTGATATCATACAGTATTTATTTTTCTCTGACTTACTTCACTTAGAATCATTACGCCCTCAGTATGTTATCATAAGTGGCAGGACTTCCTTCTTTCTCATGGCTGAATAATATTCCCATGTGTGTATGTGTGTATCATGTATTCTTTATCCATTACATCCACAAGTAGGGGCTTAGGTTGTTTCCACATCTTGACCATTGTGAATAATGCTGCAACGAACACGGGAGTGTAGATACCACTTCCAATTAGTGATTTCATCTACTTACTTTCAATATATACACAGAAGTGGAATTGCTGGATCACATGATAGTTCTATTTTTTTATTATTTCAGGAAACTTCATACTTTCCTTTGCATAGTGGCTGTACTAATTTACAGTCCCACCAACAATGCACAAGGGTTCCCTTTTTTTCTACATCTTTGCCAGTAATGCTGTCTCTGATCTTTTTTTTTTTTTTATGATAGTCACAGAGAGAGAGAGAGAGAGGCAGAGACACAGGCAGAGGGAGAAGCAGGCTCCATGCACCGGGAGCCCGACGTGGGATTCGATCCCGGGTCTCCAGGATCGCGCCCTGGGCCAAAGGCAGGCGCCAAACCGCTGCACCACCCAGGGATCCCTGATCTTTTTGATAATAGCCGTCCTCATAGGTGTGAGGTGATATTTTGTGGTCTTTATTTGTATTTTCCTGATAATTAAGTGATGTTGAGCACCTTTTCATGTACTTGTTGGCTCTCTGTATAAATTCTAGTCAATTAATCTGCACACTTGAACTGCACACTTTTTTTTTTTTTGGTTTTTGCTCTTGAGTTGTATGAGTTCTTTCTATATATATATCTATTTAAAGATTTTATTTATTTATTCATGAGAGACAGAGAGAGAGAGAGAGAGAGAGGCAGAAACACAGGCAGAGTGAGAAGCAGGCTCCATGCAGGGAGCCCAATGTGGGACTTGATCCTGGACTCCAGGATCATGCCCTGGGCCAAAGGCAGGAGCCAAACCACTGTGTCACCCGGGCTGCCCAGTTCTTCATATATTTAAGATATTAACCTCCTATCAGATGGACGGCTTGCAAATATTTTCTCCCATTCTGTAAGTTGCCTTTTGGTTAATGGTTTCTTTTCTGTGCAGAGAACATTTTAGTTTAACGTAGTCCCAATTTTTGAGTTATGCTTTGTTGCTTGTGCTATTGGTGTCATATTCAAAATAGCATTGCCAAGATCAATACTGAGGAGTTTTTTCCCTTTTTTTTTCTTCTGGGAATTTTACAGTTTCTAGTCTTATATTTAAATCTATAAGCCAGGATCCTTGGGTGGCTCAGCGGTTTAGCACCTACCTTCAGCCCAGGGCATCATCCTGGAGACCTGGGATCAAGTCCTGCATCGGGCTTCCTGCATGGAGCCTGCTTCTTCCTCTGCCTGTGTCTCTGCCTCTTTCTCTCTCTCTCTCTCTCTCTCTCTGTGTCTCTCATAAATGAATAAATAAATAAAATCTTTTTAAAAATCTATAATCCATTTTAATTTTTTTCCATTTTACTTTTTGTAAGTACTATAAGATAAGGGTCTAATTTTATTCTTCTGCCTGTGATTATCCAGTTTTTCTAGCATCATTTATCGTAGAAATTGTTCTTATCTCATTAAGTATTTTTGACTTCCTTGTCAAATATTCCTTGGCTTCCTAGTACCAAATATGAGTTTGTTTCTGGGCTCTGAATTCTGTCCCACTGGTCTATGTGTCTTTTTAAGCTAGTACCATACTGTTTTGATTATTATAGCTTTGTAGTATAGTTTAAAGTCAGAGAGTGTGATGCCTCAGCTTTGTTCTTTCTCAGGTTTGCTTTGGCTATTTGCAGTTTTTTTGTTGTTCAATACAGATTTTACAGTTGTGTATTTCTATTCCTGTGAAAATGAATCTGTAGATGACTTCGGGACATTTTAACCATATTAATTCTATTGATGCACAAACACAGGATATCTTTTCATTTATTTGTATCTTCTTTAATTTCTTTCAACAACAAGGTTTTGGTGTACAGATCTTTTACCTCTGTGGGTTTTTTTTTTTTTTTTTGAAAACCAAACCTCAAAAAAGCCACTTTAATTCTGGCCTAACAGTGCCAGGTGCAATGTCTGGGGACACACTCTGGGTACAATGCTGTGTGGTGACCACTCACTCACACACAGCTCTGAGAAGGCCCCTGAGGGAGACTTACCTTCTGGGGGCTGAGCCAAGGGGGGAAGGGGTGGTCCCAGAGCAGGGGGCAGGAGCAGGCAGGGGGGGGAAAGTGCTACTTCTTGGCAAAAGAGATCTTCATGGCATTGTTCTGGGTGATCTTGAAGCCCTGCAGTGTGTTGCGAGTGGCCCCTGCCTGTACCTCATTGTCAAACTCCACAAAGGCAATGTCGTGCCACCCAGGGACCAGTCGTACCTCCTTGAAGCCAGGGAACTGGTTGAAAAGCATGGACAGCATGAGCTCATTGGTCTCCTCGGGCAGGTTGGTGAGGAATAAGATGTGATTTGGTGGATTTTCTGAAAGAGGCTGGGCTGGTGGCATCTGCCTACCTCTGTGGTTAAGGTGGCTTCTTGGCTATTATGAATGGGATTGCCTTATTTATTTATTTATTTTCAGATCAGCAACTCTGCCAGTAGCTCCATCATCATCATTTAAAAAAAAACCATCTCCATAGGTGTTCAGGGCACGTTACACATACAGAGACCTCAGCCCTGCCTCCGCAGACGACTAGTCTGAGCAAAAGCCTAGCAATCAGCATAAAAACATTGTTGCGTGATTTGAATGCAACTGCTCTTGAATATTGGGAATGCTGCTCTAGGAGCTGGATTCAAACAGTCCTTTATAGTGAGGCTGACACACCACAGGCCATGTTTCTTTGAGAATTAAGTTGTTAAAAAAAAAAAAAAAGAATTAAGTTGTTTGCCAATAATTGGTAGCATTTAAAATTAGGAGTTTCTTTCCTTCAAACTCTGCAATTTGGAACATAAGCACCTTCACCCTAGAATTAGGGGGAGGTTTCAGACCCAGCTGCCTTTTTTCCATGGAATTGGGGTCCTTAGAGAAATCCATGTCAGGTAAGAAGATGGAGATGCGGAAGGAGAGGACCGAAACCCTGGCTGCCCAGCTCCTTTCACCTATCCAGCGTCAGACTAGATACGTCAGCTGTATTCTGTGGAGGCAGAAACTTACTGATGCCATTCCAAGATGAAACCAGGAGGAAAACAAGTAATATAAAGGCCAGAAAAAGCAGAACTCCCTTGAGAAAAAAGATCCCATATGAAGCTGAAGCTTCCATCTCAGCAAAAATCTGTCTCCTCCCCACAAGGTATGGAGATCCACAAGAAGGAACGTGCGCAAGACCTGAGAATAGACTACCCTAGAACAATCAGATTAAGATTTCACTCCACTTCCTTTGGACGCTGAATCTGCATGATGGTAGATTTGTAATGTGTGCAGGTATTTACATGCCTGTTTCTGCATTTCCAGGGTGATGCTGAGAAATGCTTTGAACTAAGAGACATACAACAGTATTTAGTCTTATGGAAATGCGGGTACCCTGGCAGATGCAATTTTAGGGTATGCTGGAGAATCGGGTTAATTCAATCTATTCCTGCTCTTTGATTTGATGTCTGCCTATTCTTTGTAGGGGCTGTTCAATATACGGCTTTATCTGTCTCCGTGGCTATGTATGAGCTTTACTCAGAATCTGTTCATTCATCTGTTCATTCAATAAATATTTATTGTGCATCCACTTGTTAGTGTATAGAAAGAAATACAATTGATTTCTGTATGTTAATTTTGCATCTTGCAACTTTACTGAATTACTTGATTAATTCTAACAGATTTTTGGTGGAGTCTTTAGGATTTTCTATACAAAAGATCATGTATCAGCAAACAGAGATAATTTTGCTTTTTCTTTTCCAATTCTGATGCTTCTTATTAAATTTTTTCTTGCCTTAGTACTCTGGGTAGGACTTCCAGTACTAGTATTGAGTATGAGTATTTGCATTCCTAGAATAAATCCAACTTGAACATGGTGTGAGATCATTTTAATGTGCTATTGAATTTTGGTTTGCTAGTATTTTGTTAGAACTTTTGCATCTATTTTCATCAGAATTATTGGCCTATGGTTTTCTTTTTCTTGTGTTATTAACTGGCTTTGGTATCAGGGTAATGGTGGCCTTGTAAAATAAGTTAGGAAGAGTTCCCTCCTGTTCAATTTTTTGGAAAGGTTTGAGAAGGATTGGTGTTAATTCTTTAAATGTTTGACGGAATTCACAAAGAAAACCATCCAGTCTTGGGCTTTTCTTTGTTGGGAGAGGTGTTTTTGTTTTTGTTTTGTTTTTTTTTTGTTTTTGTTGTTTTTTAAAGATTGATTGATTGATTGATGAGAGAGAGGAAGGGAGAGAATGGGGGGAAAGGGCAGAGGGAGAGGGAGAGAGAGAATCTCAAGCAGATTCCCCACTGAGTGCAGAGCATGATGTGCATGATGTGGGGCTTGATCTTACAACCTTGAGACCATGACCTGAGCTAAAATCAAGAGTTGTTTGCTCAACCAACTGAGCCACCCAGTGCTCCTTGTGGGTTTTATTAGATTCAATCTCCTTACTCTTTAGTTTGTTCAGATTTTCTATTTCTTCATGATTCAGTCTTGGTAGGTTCTATCTTTCTAAGAATTTATCAATCTTTTCTAAGTTGTCCAGTTTATTTAAGTATAATTGTTCCTAGTAGTCTCTTATTACCTTTCATGTTTGTGTGGTATTGGTTGTCATGTCTCCTCTTTCAGTTATGATTTTTGTTTGAGTTCTCTTTAATTTTTCCTGAGTTAGTGTAGCTACAGTTTTGCCCATTTCTCTATCTTTAAAACAAAACAAAACAAAACAAAACAAAACAAAACAAAACAAAACAAAAACAGCTCTTAGTTTTCTTTTCCTATTGTTTTTTTTCTGGTCTCCTACTCATTTATTTTTCCTCTGATCTTTGTTATTTCCTTACTTCTAACTTTGGGCTTGTTTGTTCTCCTTTTTTTCTAGCTCCCTAAGGTATAAAGCTAGGCTATTTGTGACCTTTATTATTATTTTTTTAAATGTAGCTGTTTATTGCTATAAACTCTCCTCTTAGAACTGCTTTTGTTATATCCCACAAGTTTTGGTATGTTGTATTTTCATTTATTTAAAGATATTTTTAAATTTCCATTTTAATGTCTTCTTTTAAAAAAAATATTTTATTTATTTATTTGAGAGAGGCAGAGAGAGCATGAGCAGGGGAGGGGCAGAGGGATAAGCAGACTCCCTGTTGAGCAGGAAGCCAGACCCAGGGTTTGGTCCCAGGACCCTTGAAATCATGACCTGAGCTGAAGGCAGGCACTCAGCTGACTGAGCCACCCAAGTACCTCATTTTAATTTCTTCTTTAGGCCATTGGTTGTGCAAAAGTATGTTAATTTCACATATTTTTTAATTTTACAGTTTTTCTCTGCTTATTGATTTCTAGTTTCATACCATTGTGGTTGGAAAAGATACTTGGTATGATTTCAGTCCTAAATTTGCTAAGACTTGTTTTGTGATCTATCACATGAACTATTTAGGAGAAAGTTTTGTGTGTGCTTGAGAAGAATATATACTCTTCTGCTGCTGAATGGCATATTCCATATGTTCTGTGGGTTAGGTCCATTTGGTCTAAAGCATAGTTCAAATTCAACATTTCCTTGTTGTTTTGTGCAGATGATCTATCCATTATTGAAAGTGAGATATTGAAATCCCTACTATTTTTGTATTGTCTAGTTCTCACTTCAGATTTGTTAGTATTTGCTTAATATATTTAGGTGCTCTGATGCTGAGTATGTATATACTTATAATTGTTATATCATCTTGATAAATTAAACCCTTTTATCGTTTTATAATGACCTTTGTTTTTTGTTACTGTTTTTGGCTTAACATCTTATTATGTCTGGTGTAAATATAGCTACACCTGCTGTCTTTTGGTTTTCACTTACATGAAATATCTTCTTCTATCCCTTCACCTTGAACCTCTGTGTGTCCTTAAAGCTGAAGTGAGTCTCTTGTGGGCAGCATATAATTGGGTCTTTTTTTTTTTTAAGTTCTTTCAGCCATTCTCTGCCTTTTGATTGGAGACTTTGATCCATTTACATTTAGAGTAGTTATTTATAGTTAAGGACTTATGGATGTCATCTTATTGTTTTGTGGCTGTATTGTAGTTCCTTTGTTTCTTCTTCTCTTGCTGCCTTGCTTTGTGAGCTGATTTTCTATAGTTGTACAACAATTATAATACACATTCTAGCCCCTTCTCTTTCTCTTTTCTTTCTAGGATTCCAATAATTTGTACAATTTTTTTATAGTTTCCCATAGATCACATAGGCTCTCTTCTATCTTTTTCTTCATTCTCCTCTGACTGAAAAATTTCAAAGGTCCTGTCTTATAATTCATAGATTCTTTCTTCTCCTTTATCTTTTCTGTTGTTGATGTTCTGTATTGTATTTTTCATTTCTTTTCTTTTTTTTTTTTTTTTTTTGTATTCCTCAGTGCCAGGATTTGTTTGGTTCTTTTTAATGATTTCTATCTCTTTCTTAAACTTCTCGTTTTGTTCATATATTATTTTCCTGGTTGGTTGAGTTGTCTTTCTGTGTTTTCTTGTAGCTCACTGAACTTCCTTAAAACAGCTATTTTTTTAACAGCTATTTTGAATTCTCTTTTTTTAATTTATTTTAATTTATTTTTTTAAATTTTGAATTGGGTAAATTGCAGGTCTCCATGTCTTTGGGGTCAAGGTACTAGAAGATTATTTTGATTCCCTAGTGGTGTTATGTTTCTTTGATTTTTTTTTTTTTATGTTTTCTGAAGTCTAAGGTGGCTGTCTTCATATTTGAAGTATGAGTCACCTCCTGGTGTCTTTTTTTTTTTTAAGATTTATTTTTTTAATTTTTAAGTAACCTATGTACCCAAAGTTAGGCTCGAACCTATAACTCCAAGATCAAGAGTTGCATGCTCCACCAACTGAGTCAGCCAGATGCCCCTCTTCCAGTCTTTACTGACTTTGGGAGGAAAGTGCCCTCTGTCAGCCCTGCTAGGGATTTTGCGATTCCTCAGATCTTCTGTGGATATATCTGCTCCACACTTCCCTACTCCCTCTTTTGGCAGAATCCTTCAGCTTCTACGCTTTCTTTTGATCATGCAGTGTAGAAGTTAGATTCTGATGGGTTCCCTTTTGCTTTCCCAAGGGTGGAGCTAAAGCTCAAGTTTGTGGTCCTCTCCTTGTCCCACAAATTTGGGTCAGCTATCCACATGTGCTCATTATTTGTCTGCCAAAGCTTTCTCTCGCCACTCTTGCCACTGTCAGGATCATGCACAGGCAGCCAGCCACAGAGTGGGATGTGTGTGGGTGAGATGCTCACAGCACTGAGGGTACCTGTCAGCCAGCTGGGAGGGTCTACAAGTGAGGCATACCCAGGGGCTCCTGGGGTGGCTTCTTGTTACATGCAGTTAATACTACTTTAATGCATTCTTAGTGTCTCATCTGCTGCTCTTCCAGCCTCTACATACCCCCTAGTCATGCAGCTCAGGACTTAGTACTCTGGATGAGAGAGAAAGGGCCTGTTTGGCAGCATCCCACACAGCTAGGAAAACTGGGAGCTCATTCATATGTCCTAACTTTTCTCTGTGGGAGAAATCACAGCCCAAGGAGGGCTCATAGCACAGAGCTGTGCCATCCTGGGGCACGTGTGAGGCAGGTAAAGTCAAGCTGTTCCTCTTACCATGCCAATGCATCCAAACTCATGGGTTTGTTTTTTTCTCCAGTGGTATGCTGGAACTTCTCTGCTAGAAGCCTGGGCTTACACAAAGGCTCCCTTATCTGTGAATGATTGTCTAAGACAGTGTTCTCCAGGGGGTTCTTGGCAGGGGCTAAAAGGGACTGGAGTTGCTTACTGGGCTACTGCAGAGTCCACAGTTGGGACTGAAGTCTGTGTACCTGTTATCCAACACGCAGGGGAGCAAAGCTACTCCTGGATCCCTACACACATGGTGCTAGATGTCATAGCTCCCACCAAGGCACTTCTATCTGTAGAAGGATGCTAAATTGTTGTTTTTGAAGGGATATAAGTGAAGGAAGTCTTATTTGTTCATCTGGTTGCTGTCTTTCCATATCAAGTCTTTGAAATCTGGTGTATATCTTATTTATATTTACAGTGTATCTCAGTTTGGACTAACCACATTTTTTTTTTTTCTTCTTCTTCTTCTTCTTCTTCTTCTTCTTCTTCTTCTTCTTCTTCTTCTTCTTCTTCTTCTTCTTCTTTGAGAGGGAGTGTAAGGGAGGAGCAGAGGGAGAGGGAAAGAGAGAGCCTTAAGCAGGCCCTATGCCCAGTGCAGAGCCTGATGTGGGGCTCAATTGCACAACCCTGAGATGATGACCTGAGCCAAAACCAAGAGTCAAATGCTTAACTGACTGAGCCACCCAGGTACTCCCTACTCTGGAATGGTTTAAATAACATTAGGTTTACCTGTTCTTTGAAGATCTGATGGAATTCTCCTGGGGGTTCTCAACAGGGAAGACATGCATAGACGTCTGTTGTGAAAAGATTGTTCTGGCATAAAGGTAAGGGATTTATTAGATGTAGGAAAGTCTGAGGGCAAAATGACCAAAAGAAATTAAAAAGCAGCAGTTGGAGAAATAAGATCAATAGCAGGCAGGTGTGGTATCATGGTACATAGAGCACTGATTTTGGAGTCATCCAGAGCTGGAGTTGAGTAGGTTATTTAATCTTGGGCCTCAGTATAACTAATCTACTGGCTTTGGAGCCATATATGAAAATTAGAAACAGTTCTTTTTTTTTTTTTTTTAACCTGTCTCAACCCCTATTCCATACCATCGTTCAGGTTAACCCAGAGGATTGGTGGAAGTACAGTACCTGGTATTATCAGGTACTTAAGAAATGGCTATTGTATTTTATGTAATATCATAAAAGTCAAGATAGGAAGGGGAAAGGAGGACATTTCAGAAGGTGCAAGATGGTCAACAGTGTCAAAGACATAGTCAAATGAAATAGGATGAAACCTGAAATGATAGCACAGGTTGGCTGTTAGGCTTTGGATCTTTGAACAAGCAGTGGTGGAGGATGGGTGGCAGCAGCTATGTGGTGTGAGGTTGGGGAGATTGGAAGTGTGGTGGGGGTGGATGGAGGCATCTCATCTTGATGTTCTTAGGGAATACAGGTAGTTTTCTGGGGAGGCAGGCATGGAGAGACATCTTCTGTGTTTGTAAGTTTATTTACTTTGGTACAGTAGGAAATCTTGCTCACATTTGGGTAGTGAGAGGAGAGCCACAGTGGGAGAGCAGTATTGATAGAGAGGGGGGTTGTGGTCTTCTGAGTAGGAAGGATGGATTGGCTTCAAGTGCAGGGGTGGGATGTGGTTGCTTGAAAATGATCAGGGCTTTCTCTTGGACTTGGAAAGACTGTGTGACCAGGGATGGGGGTGAAGGTGAAGGGAGGGCACTTGAGGGAGCTTATGTCCCGTGGGCTTCATTTTTAGGTAAAGGAGGAAGGGAGGGTGTCTTCAAGGGAAAATGAGTCCAGGATGCACTTCAGGAGAGACATTTTTTTTATTGAGATATGATTCATGCACCATAGGATTTCACCTCTTTAAAGTGTATGATCAGTGATTTTAGTTTTTTCATAAATTGTGCAGCCATCACATGGTCTACTTTTGAGGCATTTTCATCACTCCAAAAGGAAACTGTTAAGCAGTTACTCTCTATTTCCTCTACCCCCAGTTCCTGGAAACCACTAATTTGTTTTCATCTCCACTGATTTGCCTATTCTGAATATTTCATACAAATGAAATCATACAATAAGAATTTTTTTGTGACTTAATTCTTTTCCTTGGTTTTGTAAACTGCATGTTCGTGCCCCCCAACAGATGTATATGTTGAATCTCTAACCCTCATTGAAATTAAAGTAGGAGGTGAGGCCTTTGAGAGGTAATTAGGTCATGAGGATGGAGCCCTCATGATGAGATTAGTGCCCCTTCTGATAAGAGAAAGAGAGCTAGTCATTTCTCTCTCTCTCTTTCTCCCTCCCCTCTACCATGTGAGGATATGTTGAGTAGATGACTGTCTATAAACCAGGAAGAGGACTTTCATCAGAATTTGACCATGCTGGTACTCTGATTTTGGAATTCCAGTCTCCAGAATTGTGAGAAATAATGTTACTTAACCCACTGAGTCTATGGCTTTGTGTTATAGCAACCCAAACGAATACACTTTGCATAAAGTTTTCAAGATTTATCCATGTTATAATATTTATTGGTACTTTATCCTTTTTATGGCTGAATGATATTTCATTGTATGAATATCCCTCTTTTTCTTTATCCATTCATCAGTTGACAGATATTTGCATTGTTTCCATTTTTTGGCTATTATAAGTAATGCTACTATGTATATCTATGTATAAGTTTTTGTGTGGACATATTTTCCATTTTTGAAGGTATATATTTAGGAGTGGAGTTGCTGGCTGATATGGTAACTCTATATAACTTTCTTTTTTTTAAGATGTTATTTGTTTACTTGACAGAGAGAGAGGGCCAGAGTGAGAGCACAAGCAGGAGGAAGAATGAGATGCAGATTCCTCACTGAGCAGGGAGACTGATGTGTGGCTCAAACCCAGGACCCTGGGATCATGATCCAAGCCAAAGGAAGATGCTTAACAGATTGAGTCACCCAGGGCCCGCTGTGTTTAACTTTTTAAGGAACTTCCAAATTGTTTTCCATAGTGTAGAAACTCTGTGAGGGCTCCAATTTCTCCACATCCTTACCAACACTTGTCACTGTTTTTTTGATTGTAGCCATCCTAGTGGGTGTAAAGTGGTATCTCATTATGGTTTTAATTGCATTTCCCTCATGACTAATAATGTTAGTACCTCTAAATGTGCTTTTTTGGCCATTTGGATACCTTCTTTTGAGAACTGTCTATTTAAGTCCTTTACCATTTTAAAAATTGAGTTCTTTATTGTTTTAATATTGCTATAGGAGTTCTTTTTTTTAAGGTTTTATTTATTTACTTGAGAGAGAGAGAAAGCATGAGCAGGAGGAGGGGCAGAGGAAGAGGGAGAAGGAGAAGTAGACTCCCCAACTGAATTGAATTGAACTTGACACAGGGTTCAATCCCAGGACCCTGAGATCATGACCTAAGTCGAAGTCAGACACTTAACTGACTGAGTCACCCAGGCACCCCAGAAGTTCTTTTATATTCTGAAGACTAGCCCCTTAGAAGATATATGATTTGCAAATATTTTCTTCTGTTCTATGGGTTGTCTTTTCACTTTCTTGATAGTGTCCTTTGGAGTTGAAAATCTTAAGACTAACAACAATCATAGCAGCAACAATACTGGTTATTAGTATTATTATTAACAACTAGTATTTGAAACCTACGAGGTGTCAGACACCATGCTTCATTTATGTAGACTATCTTTTTCAATCCTTACAAAGATGAAAAGTGTGAAGTCTGGTGTCAGCTGCTTGGCTTCATATTGGCAATTGCTACTGCTTACCAACTGTGTGACCGTGGCCAATTACTTACTCTTTCTATGCAGTGTTGCCAGTTTTCACAAATAAAAATAGAGGACCCCCAGTTAAGTTTGGATTTCAGATAAACATCAAGTATTTTTGTGTATGTGAAATAATTTTTTACTTGGTTTAGTTTGTCTCATGAAATATTTGGGACATACTTATACTAAAAATATTATTTATTGTTGGCCTGAAATCCAAATTTAACTGGGTATCCTGTATTTCATCAATGGCAAATGGTATTGGTATTTCTGTGACTATTTCCTTGCTTAAATGAAGGTAAGAACACCATCTAAGTCTTTAAGTGTCTTAGTCTATTTGGGCTGCAATACCAAGTAAAGACTGGAGGGCTTAAACAACAAACATTTATTTCTCACAGTTTTAGAGGCTGGAAGTGTGAGATAAGGGTGTTGGCTTGGACAGGTTCTCATGACAACCCCCTTCAAGTTGTCGGGAGCCAGCTACTCCCTGTGTCCTCAAATGGTGGAAAAGAGAATGAGCCAGCTCTCTGGTTTCTTCTTATAAAGGCACTAATCCCATTAATGAGGGCTCCACCTTCATGACCTAATTCCTTCCCAAAGGTGCCACTTCCAGATACCATCACACTGGGGGGTTAAGATTTCAAAATATGAATTTTGAGGGGACATAAATATTCAGTCCATAACATTCATTCCATTAGGGGAACTAAATGTCTGATACATATACAGTTTTTAGAGCATGAGTTGGCACATACTAAAAACTGAACTATTACCTCTGATACTGTGTGAACTTTTCCCATTCGAGTCTGAAACTTGAATTCATTTCATAGAATATAAGTACAACAGTTGTGGTAGAAAACAATAACAAAAGGAGAAACATACTATGTTTCAGGCCTGTTCATGAACAGTTAAAGACTGAGATTTGGATTTTTTTCAGGGGTCATGTAGGACAATATTATGAATTGGGATGTAAACTAGTTATTTACTTAGATGAGCTGGTCAAGATGAGATTGTTAATTTGTTGGCATTATCTTGAAATAAATGTGCCAGGGCACAGGGTCAGCATATTTCACTTCAGCAAGAACAGGGACTTTATGCTAACACACAATGCTATTATCGTTTCACCCTATCATTACAAGTTCAGATAGCTTTCTTTCATCTAAACAATAAGTTCTCTGTCGGTAACATGCTTTGAAAAGGTAAATTACTGGGTGGGCTAGACATGAATGGTGGAGTCACGAAGGACAGGAAATTGTGTTTGAACAAAAAAGAATCTAGAAATAAGTCTAAAAGAAGCAAAACAGGAATAAAAGAGAAACATTTGCATATGATAGAGAAATGGTAAAGATCCTGACTGCAGATTTATTGACAGCAGAGGCGATGAAGACACAATGAGTCAGATGTGAAGTATAGCCTGATTTAGGCCGCTGAGCGGACTCTGTTTGGTAATGCAGGAAAAAATGCCCATTAAACCTGATGTCCCTTCACAGCTGATAGGCATGCAAAGGGAGGTCATGATAAGTAAAAAGGATATATTTAGGGATCCCTGGGTGGCGCAGCGGTTTGGCGCCTGCCTTTGGCCCAGGGCGCGATCCTGGAGACCCGGGATCGAATCCCACGTTGGGCTCCCGGTGCATGGAGCCTGCTTCTCCCTCTGCCTGTGTCTCTGCCTCTCTCTCTCTGTGTGTGACTATCATAAATAAATAAAAATTAAAAAAAAAAAAAGGATATATTTAGGGACGCCTGGGTGTCTCAGATGGTTAAGTCTTTGCCTTTGACTCAAGTCATGATCTCCAGGTCCTGGGATCGAGCCCTGCGATGTCAGGTTTCCAGCTCAGCTGGTAATCTGCTTCTCCCACTCCCACTGCTTCTCCCCCTGCTTGGGCTCTCTCTCTGTCTCTGTCTCTCAAATGAATAAATTAAAAAAAAATTTTTTAAAAAGGATATATTTATTTGATAGAAAATTTTAAAAATTAATTTTCTAATTATTGGCTTAAGTACATTTGTTTACAGCTAAATTTATGTTAATGGACTGTAGGAGCTAAAAGTAATTCTTACAGAAATAATTGGGCAATAGTTTCTTCACGACTGTCTAAATATTTGGATAATTAGGGCAAATAATTGTTCTGGGAGAAGCTGGGTGATGGCTTTGACTCTCCACTTTCTGATTTAGTGGAGCTTGATTTGGGCGGTTTGCCCCAGCTCTGCAGAGTTAAGGCAAATGCAGCAGCTGCAGGATGATTCAGCGTAGGGTCCCTTACTCCAGGCATTGACTAGTTTTTGTTATAGCTGCATGCAGTCCTTATTATTATTTATACAGTATTTAATAAAAATCAACTTCTGCTTTTAAGCTATTTTTTAACTTTATATTTTCAAGTAATTTAAAATTTACAGAAACAATGCAGAAATAGTACAGACTTTATGTATAACTTTATTCAGTTTCTCTAAATTGTTGACATTTTACTACATCTGCCTTACTCTTTCTTTCTCTGTCTTTAAATACACACACACCCCTATATGTATTTTTTCTGAGTTATTTGAAAGTTATAGATATAATGTGCATTTTTCCTTAATACTTTAATGTGTGTTTCCTAAAATACAAGGACACTCTCCTCCATAACCAAGCATAACCATCAAAATTGGAGAATTAACGTTGATACAGTACTACCATCTAATCTTCAGATGCCATTAAAATTTTGTCAATCATCCAATAATGTTCTTTTTTTGGGTTTAATATACAAATCTTATTTTATTTTATTTTTATTATTTTATTTTTTTAGAGAGAGAGTGAGAGCAGAGTGGGGAGCGGCAGAGAGAGAGGGAGGATCTTAAGCAGACTCCATGCCGAGTTGGAGCCTGACCCAGGGCTCAATCTCCTGACCCTGAGATCATGATCTCAGTGAAGTCGAAATTAAAAGGCAGATGCTTAACTGACTGAGCTGCCCAGGCACCTCGCAAGTCAGGTATTATACTTAGTTTTTATCCCTTTAATATTCTTCAATCTGGAATAGCTCATGAGATTATATGAAGGTGTAAGTACCAGCAGGAAGGGGCTACTGGGGGGCACCTTGGAAGTCTGCCTACCATAAAGAATAATGCTTCTTATGTCAATGTATAGCATTTTATAATTTTTAGGTCTTTTTCCTATTTAATCCTCATCATACCCTGTGAAATTGACTAGCTTGGGGCTCAGCAAGGTGTTGCTGGCCAAGGTGACACAGTCCATTTCTGACATGGGCAGAAATAGACCTGGTCTGGGTCTCCTTCCACTATGTCACACTGTTCCGGCTGCCCTCTGCCTCCCCTGGATATCCTATGGTATAGCCTAAGATCAACTCTCCCCTTTTCCAGTCTGAGTCTCCTATAACCCATTCTCCACACTGCAGGTATCTTCAAAACACACATCTGCTCGTTCTTTCAATGTCCCTTATAGTTTGTAATCCTAGCTTCTCACTTCATTAATGTGACTAATTGTCTATTTCCTTTTCTAGTCTGCAAGTTCCTAGATAATAGGGACCTTGTCTGTCTTTACATGCTAAGGGTGTAGCAGCTTGCTTGGTACATTATTTGTTGAGTGGGCTGGAGGAAAGAAGGGAATTGCAGTGTCCCTCATGAAAAGCAGAGGCTGGGGTAGACAGATGGGTCTCATCTGATGCAGTCTTTGTTCTTGAAGTTTGGGTTACTGGCTGCTTGGATGTGGGGTGGTAGGTATTCAAGTGATCTGTCTTGAGCTCTAAGGTCAGATTTGATCTCCTATAGTAAATGGGTAACACCAGTACCAGCTGATTATGCTCCGTGGAGTCCTAAGGCTCCTCCTCATGGTTGAGTTTGTCTGGAGAGGATGTCCTCTGAGGATTTCATGAAGTCCAGATCCTGGCAGCTGGTGAGCTTTACAGCAGTTGGCCTACTCTATAGTACCCTAGACCCTCAAAAGACCATGGATTCCTCCAGTCTTGAGCACTGGCCACCTAAGTGGACATACAAGCTCTGTGGCAGATGAATTGTGAAGATAGAATGTGTACATAGACACCATCTAAACTTATGATACCAAGTTTTGCTACAAGTCAGACAAAGGGACTTACAGTCATGTTGTCCCAATAATTTTTCATTATAGTTATTTAAAAGTCATTCAAATGGGGGTAATGGGTCGTTGAGATCACCATAGTTAGTTGTGACCAATTTTTAAGAGAGAAAATATTTTGTTTTATTTTAGTTGCACAGACACATATGTATGTTAGGTCATGATGTAAAATGTTTGTATTTACTAAGAATCTTGGGCAAATGTTTGCAAAATATTGGTCTGAAGTCTTATGCTAGATGAATATATGGGCCACAGCCTGTTATAGAGACAAGCAGTAGTGTGACCTCAGCAGTGGATAATGTAAGAACAATTTAGATTTGACCTTGAAATGTTTTCTGTGACTTCCTCCCCCAGCTACTTTGCATTCCTACTTGGTCTGCTTTTAAAGACAATATCTTTGTTTATTTTGTTATAGAAGTAATATATGCTCGTTGTGAAAAAAAATCAGACATTATAGGAAAGAATAAAGAGGTGACTCTCACCTCTAATCCCACTCTAAGGGTAACCACTGGTTAAGTGTGCAGATGCTGCAGACAGATTGCCTGGGTTCAAATACTTAGATGAATTACTTGACCTCTCTATGCCTCAGTTTCTTCATCTATAAAAATCAAATGACAATAATATCAAATTATCTTTGGGATTAGTGTCAGGAGTAAACAAACTATTTAAATATTTAAACAATTATGAATTTAATAATCACTTAATTATTGAATTAAATAATTAATAATTTTAAATAATCATATAATACCATTATAGTTATGACATATAATATAATAATTAACTACCAAAGAGAGCTTAAAACAAATCTTGGCACCCAGTGGCTGGTCAAGAAATACTAATAATATTAACATTTTAGAGTATATCCTTTTAGAGTCTTTTAAAGGAATTTATACACATGCATTTATTTACATTTATCATGTGTATATACACTGTGTATATTGCATTAAAAAGAAAACAGAATCAGATGAGAGGGTTTTCAGTTTCTGGTCCAACATGTTAGGAGTCATGACTTCTGTTTTCACAATAAGAAAAGAGCTGAACAAATGGAAAATCAGCAGTTCTTTTTAGATCAGATAACCCAGGTTGCAGGTTAAACTTCTGTGCCCACAATTGGAGAGATAAACTAATACAGAGAATCAGCTTCCTGGGGCAAAAGTCCACCATAAGAACAAGTGTGGATTACTTTACTCAGGACACCATGACTGACTTTCAGCAAAAAATTACAAAACATGCTAAAAGACAACATAGTTTGAAGTCACAGAACAAACATCATAACTAGACTCAGATATGACAGAGATTTTGGAATTAGCAAATAGGGAATGTTAAATAACTACAATTACTATAACTAAAAGCTTTAATGGAAAAGATGGAAAACATACAAGAACAGATGGATTATGTTAGCAGAGATATAGAAACTCTAAGAAAGAATAAAAGGAAATTCTAGGAAGTAGAAATACTGCACTTCAATTGAATTCATTGAATGCCTTCAATGCACTTATCAAGAGACTAGACACAGCCAAAATAGGATCAATGAGTTTGAAGACTCTTTAATAGAAACTTATGAAACTGAAATGTAAAGAGAAAAAGAAAAGAATGAAAATGACAGAACAGTATATACAAGAACTGTGGGACAGGGCACCTGGGTGGCTCAGTCAGTTAAGTGTCTGACTTGATCTTGGCTCAGGTCATGATCACAGGATTGAGAGATGGAGCCCCACATTGGGCCCTGTGCTCAGCCTGCTCGAGATTTTCTCCTTTTCCCTCTGCTCTTCCCCCCACTCCATGCTCTCCTTCTTTAAAATAAATAAACCTTAAAAAAAAAAAAAAAACAAGAACTTCGGACAGTTATAAAAAATGTAACATAGATGTAGTGGGGATACCAGAAGGAGAAGAAAGAAAGAAAGAAAGAAACAAACAAACAAACAAACAAACCCCGGAAGAAATACTTCAGGCAGTAACAACTGAAATTCTTTTCAAAATCAATGATAGACACCACAACACAAATCTAGGAATGTCAGAGGACACCAAGCAAGATACATTCCAAAAATTTATCCCTAGACCTATCATATTTAAAATGCACAAAATTCAAGAGAAATAAAATCTTGAAGGAAGCCAAAGACGGGAAGGTACAGCTTACATAGAGAGGGACAAGAAATAGCATCAGATTTCTCTTCAGGCCCATGCAAAGGAGAAGAGGATGCAGTGAAATATTTCAAGTGGTGAAGAAAAATAACAACAATAACAACACCTAGAATCTTATATCCAGTGAAATTATTCTTCACAAAGCAAGCAGAGGGGTATCTGGGTGGCTCAGTGGTTGAGAGTCTACCTTTGGCTCAGGTCATGATCCCGGGTCCTGGGATCGAGTTCCGAATCAGGCTCCCTGTAAGGAGCCTCCTTCTCCCTCTGCCTATGTCTCTGCCTCTCTTTGTGTCTCTTATGAATAAGTGAATAAAATCTTTTTTAAAAAAGGCAAAGAGAAATAAGTACCTTCTCAAACAAAGTTGAGGGAATTTGTTGCGAGTAGATTTGCCTTGCAAGAAATGTTGAGGAATTCTTCAGAGAGAAGAAAAATGATACAGGTCAGAAACCTGAGTCTGCATAAAGGGAGGAAGAGCATTAGAGAAGGATAAATAAGGGTAAAAATGAAATCATTTATTTTCCTTATTCTTTGTTGACCTAAAAGATAACTGCTCAAAATAATAATACCAACAACATATTGGTAATGACAGCTTTATGAAGTGAAATGAATAAAAGCAGTGATATAGGAGATGGGACAGAGCAACCAGTGGGGCAGCTTAGTGTTGTTTGAAAGCAGACTTGGATTAGTCGTAAATGTGTATTGCAAACTCTATGACCACCAGTAAAAAAAGTAAAGAAGAAGCAAAATTGATATGCAAAGGAAGAGAGAAAATGCTCAACTAAAACCAGAGAAGGCAGCAAAAGAGTGGGGGGGAAAAACAACAAAAAAGAACAAAGACAGTAAATAGAAAATAACAGCAAACATGGAAGGATATGAATGCAACTGTACTGAATATCAATAATCACTTTAAATGTCAATGGTCTAGACACACCAAATAGGAGACAGACACTGTCAAAGTGAACAAAAGAAACAACACCCCACTATATGTTGTCTGTAAGAATCTCATTGTAGATATAAAAAAAACAGGATTAAAAGTGCACTTGTGATGAGCACCAGGTGTTGTATCAGGTGTTGAGTCACTATATATTGTACACCTGCTACTTATATAACTAACTGGCATTAAAATAAAAACGAGAAAATAAATATAAAAACAGACATAGATTTTAAACAATTTTTAAAAAACATTTTATTTATTTATTCATGAGAGACACGCAGAGAGAGGCAGAGACACAGGCAGAGGGAGAAGCAGGCTCCATGCAGGAAGCCTGATGTGGGACTCGATCCTGGGACCTCAGGATCATGCCCTGGGTTAAAGGGAGGCGCTTAACCACTGAGCCACCCAGGCGTCCCAAATCTTTTTTTTTTTTTTTTTTTAAGATTTTATTTATTTATTCATGAGAGACACACAGAGAGAGGCAGAAACACAGGCAGAGGGAGAAGCAGGCCCCATGCAGGGAGCCCGATGTGGGACTTGATCCCTGGGCTCCAGGATCATGCCCTGGGCTGAAGGCAGGCACTAAACTGCTGAGCCACCCAAGGATCCCCCAGAGATAAATTTAAAAGGATGGAGAAAGTTATACCATGCCAACACAAAGCAAAGGAAAGCTGGACTAGGTATAGTAATTTCTGGCAAAGAACACTTCAGAGCAAGGAATGTCGTCAGGAACAAGGAAGATCATTGGATAATGATCAAGGAGTTCATTTTCCAAAAGACACAACAATCTTTAATGTGTCTGCATATAACAGTAGTGCATCAAAATATGTGAAGCAAAAATTGATACAACTTCAAAGAAAAGTAGAGGAATGCACTCTTATAGTTGGAGATGTCAATAGATTCCTCTACCAGTAATTGACAAATCCAGCAGGCAGAAAATCAGTAAGGACATAATTGGACCAAAGAGAACCATTGATCAACTAGATTTAACTGACATTTATATAATACTTTATACAACAACAGCCAAACACGTGTTTTTCTCAAGCTTGCATGGAATATTTACCAACCTTCACATCTGGGCCATAAAATACTCAACAAATTTAAAAGAATTGAAATCATACAACATAAGACCACAGTGGGATTAAACTATGTCATTAAGAGAAAGATAGCTGGAAAATCCCAAAATTCTTGAGATTAAGCAGTACACCAGCAAATAATACATGGGCCAAAGAAGAAATCTCAAGAAAAATTAAAAAAAATAATGAACTAAACCAAAAGAAAAATACAAAGTACCAAAATCTGTGGGAGGCAGAAAAAGCAGCACATAGAGGGAATTTTATAGAATTGCATGTGTATGTTAGAAAAGAAGAAAGATCTCAAGTCACTAGTCTAAGCTTCCACCTTGGGAAACTAGAAACAAGAGAACAAATTAGAATCCAAAGTAAGCAGAAGAAAGTAAGTAATAAAAATTGGAGCAGAAATCAATAAAATTGGAATAAGAAATGACTAGAGAAAATCAATGAAACCAAGAACTGTTATTTTTAAAAGAATAAATAAAATTGATAGTTCTCTAGACATGCTAACTGAAGACAAAAGAGAGAAGACACAAATTACTAATGTCAGAAATGAAAGAGGAACCATCACTACTGATCCCAGGGATTTGGAAAGGATAATAAAGAAGTATTATGAACAATTCTGCATCCACAAATATGATAATATAAATGAAAAAGACCAATTCCTTGATAGGCACATGTACCTAAATTCACAGAAGAAGAATGCATAATCTGAATAGATATATCTATTAAAGTACTGTAATCAATAGTTAATAATCTTATAAAACAGAAAACACCAGTGAATTCTATCAAATAAGAAGAAAGTGTACCAGTTCTTCACAATGACTTCCAGAAAATAGAAGCTGTGGTACTTAACCTAATACCAAAATCAGACAAAAGCATTACAAGAAAAAAAATCTATAAACCAAATATTTCCCATGAACACAAATGTAAAAATCCCCAATAAAATATTGACAAGTAAAACCCAATAAAGCGTAAAAACTTTCTACACCATAACCAAGCAGGATTTATTTCTGATATGCAAGTTTGGCTCAGCATTCAAAAAATCAACTAGTGTAACCCATCACATTCATGGGCTAAAGAAAAAAAAAACATTTGATCATATCTATTGAGATATAGGAAAAGCCTTTGATAAAATCCAACATCCATTCACGATAAATACTTCCAGAAAACTAGAAATATAGCTAACATCATAGTTAATGATGAGAAACTAAGCCCTTTCCTGCTAACATTAGGAACAAGCCAAGGATATCTCTTCTCACCACTTCTGCTCAATATGACATTGGAAGGCTTAGCTAATGCAAGAAGACAAGAAAAGGAAATAAAAGGTATATAGATTGGGAAGGAAGAAATAAAATGATCTTTGTTTGCATATGACATAATTGTCTACATCAGGATTTATATCCCAAAGAACCAACAGTAAAGAAAACCCATCTGGAACTAATAAGTTGTTTAATATACAAAAGTCAATTGCTTTACTTCAGCAGTAATGACTAACTGGAATTTATTTATTTTTAAAGGTTTTATTTATTTATTTGACAAAGGAGAAACAGAACAAGCAGGAGGAGTAGCAGGCAGAGGAAGAGGGAGAAGCAGGCTCTCCACTGAGCAGGGAGCCTGATAAGGGGCTGGATCCCAGGACCCTGAGATCACAACCTGAGCTGAAGGCAGACACTTTTCACTGTCTGAGCCATCCAGGCGCCTCAACAACTGGAATTTTTAATTTAAAAAACTGTACTCTTTTTATTAGCATCATAGGTATAAATCCAGTAAAACCTGTGTACAATCTAAATGAGGAAACCAATAGTTCTCTGATGAAAGAAATCAAAAAAGATCTAAATAAATAGATAATCCATGTTTGTGGATAAGAAAATTCAATATTGTAAAGATGTTATTTATTCCCAACGTAATCTATGCAATCAATGAAATCCCAATCAGTTATTTCATTAATATTAGCAAACTAATTTTAAAGTTTTTATGGAAATGGAGTGCTGTGTGGCTCAGTCGGGTAAGTGTCTTCCTCTTGATTTCAGCTCAGGTCATGATCTCCGGATTGTGAGATAGAGCCTTGAGTCAGGCTCTGGGCTGAAGGTGAAGCCTGCTTAGGAGTCTCTCTCTCTCAAAAAAAAAAAAAAAAAAAAAAAAAAAAAGGAGTCTCTCTCTCTCTCTCTCCTTCCTCTGCCCCTCCTTCCTGCTTGTGCACTCTCTCTCTCTCTCACACACACACACATACACACAGCTTATATGGAAAGGCAAAAGATTTAGCATTGTCAATACAATATTGAAAGAGAAGAATAAAATTGAATGGCCAATACTACCTGACTTTAAGACTTAATATAAAGCTATAGTAATCAAGACAGTGTGGTACTGGTGAAAGAACAAATAGGTTGAGTGAACACAATTAAAAGCCCAGAAATAGACCCACACAAATAGAGTCAACTGATCTTTGACAAAGGAGCAAAGGCAACTCAATGAAAAAAGTCTTCTTTTCAAGAAATGACACTGTAACAGCTGGACATCTATATATAAAAAATGAATCTAGACACAGACCTTGGCCCTATACCTAACACCTTTTATAAAAATAAACTCGATATGGATTATAGACCTAGCTTTAAAATACAAAACTATATAAAACTCCTAGAAAATAACATAGAAGAAATTTTTGGTGACCTTTTGCTTGAAGGTCACTTTTTAGTTACAAAACCAAAAGCCGAATTCATGAAAGAAAAAATTGATAAGTTGGGCTTCACTAAAATTAAAAACCTCTGGTCTTCAAAAACACTGTTAAGAGAATACAAAAAAATAAGCCACAGACAGGGAGAAAATCTTTACAAAACACTTTTCTGATAAAGGATTGGTATCCAAAATCTACAAAGAACTTTTAAAACTCAACAATTCGGAAGCAAATACCTCAATTTTAAAAATGGGCAAAAGATTTGAGGATACTATACAAAAGAGATAAAAAGATGCTCAACACCATATGCCTTTAGGGAAATGTAAATTAAAACTAATTAAAACGATGATTTTCTACACCTTCCAGAGTGGCTGAAATCCAGAACCTTGACAACACCAAATGCTTCTGAGGACGTGGAGCAAAAGGAACTCTCATTCATTTTTGTAGGGAATGCAAAATGGTACAGCTATTCTGTGGGAGGCAGTTTGGCGGTTTCTTATAAAAACTAAACATACTTTTATGATCCAGCAATCACATTCCTTGGAATTTACCCAAACAGGTTCACACAAAAACCTGCACACAGATATTTGTAGCAGCTTTATCTGTTGTCGTTGCCAAAATTTGGAAGCAAAAAGATATCCTTCAGGAGGCAAATGGATAAATAAACTGTGGTACAGCCAGATAATTAAATATTATTCAGCGCTAAAAAGAATTGAGCTATCAAGCCATGAACAAACACAGAAGAACCTTAAGTGCTTATTGCTATGGGGAAGAAGCCAATCTGAAGGGGCTACACGCTGTACAATTCCAGTACAGTTGTAGGATGGAGACAGTTAAAAAAACACTGGTTGCCAGGGGTTCAGGAGGAGGAAGGGAATGATAAATAGGCAGAACACACCAGATGTTAAATGCAGTGAAACTATTCTGTAATACTACGGTGATGGATGCTATCCTACATGGGTCCAAATCCGTAGAATGTGTAACTCTAAGAGTGAACCCTAGTGAACCCTAGTGTAAGCTATGGACTTTAGTGAATAATGATGTATCAATACGAACCTCATCAGCTCTAACAAATCTATCCTCCAAATGCAAGGTGTTAATACGTTGACAATAAAGGAACTGTGTTTGTGGGAGGGGAAGATGCTATATGAGAGCTTTCTGTATTTTCTGCTCATTTTTTCCTGTAAATACAAAGCTGCTCTAAAAAAATAAAGTCTTTTAATGTAAAAAATGGGATTATATTATATAAACTTTTGTAGCTTACTTCTTCCACTTAATACTATGTTGCACACACTAAAAAAATTAATAATTGCATGGTTGGATATATCATGAATTTAAACATTTCTCCATTGTTTCTACTTTTTTACTATTTCTAATGGTACTGCAAAGAACATCCGTAAACATGCATATCTGCCAATGATTTCCTTAGGATACATTTCGAGAAAAGGAATCATTTTATTTATTCATTTTTTAATTTTAATTTTTTAATTTTAAAAAAATTTTAATTGATTTTATTTATTTATTCATGAGAGACACAGAACAGAAAGAGAGGCAGAGACAAAGGCAGAAGAAGAAGCAGGCTCCATGGAAGGAGCCCGATGTGGGACTCGAACCTGGGAATCCAGGATCATGCCCTGAGCCACTCGGGTGTCCTGAAAAGGAATCATTTTTACTAAAAGATTTTATTTACTCATTCATGAGAGACACACAGAGAGAGGCAGAGACATAGGCAGAGCGAGAGGTAGGCTCCATGCAGGACTCAATCCCAGGACCCCGGGATCACAAGCCGAGCCGAAGACAAGATGCTCAACCACTGAGCCACCCAGGTGCCCAAAAAGGAATCAATATGTATCAAGGGATATGCATATTAAAAATTTTACTTGTTTTTTTCCTCTATAAATATAGTGCCAGTGTACTTCCTGTGAGGAAGACAGACACAGGCAGAGGGAGAAGCAGGCTCCATGTAGGGAGCCCGACGGGGGCTCCAGGATCAGGAGGATCAGGCCCTGGGCAGAAGGCGGCCCTAAACCGCTGAGCCACCGGGGCTGCCCCTATTTTTTCTAAATAATAGTAAGGTTAGACATATTTTCCTTTTTGTTTCTTCTCTTATGAATGTGTATTTAGTTTCATCTTTAAATACACTGGAATGTTCACTTTTATTTTATTGTTCTGTAAAGAATTAAATGAGGATATTAGTTTTTCACTGTCATAGGTTCTAAATGTTTCATAGTTTGTCATTTGCCTTTTTTGTTAGGATTTTATTCATTTATTAGTGAGAGAAAGAGAAAGAACAAGAGAGTACAAGCAGGGGACCAACAGGAAGAGGGAGAAGCCCCAATGTGGGGCTTGCTTCCAGGACCCCGGGATCACAAACTGAGCTGAAGGCAGATGCTTAACTGACTGCACCACCCAGGCACTGTGTCACCTGCGTTTTAATTTTATGTATAACACTGAGACATTTCTATGAATCTTTTCCTTTAAGGTTTTTAGTTTTGATGTCATGCTTTGCAAAATCCTCTCTACCCGCTGCTCATTCTTTTGTGCTCTGGCTCCTATAAATCAGTTCCTGCTGGAACTTCCTCAGAGACATAGGGAGGAGTGCCCTGGGTGTGCAGTGGTCCAGGATGGCCCACTAATCCCACTGTGCTGGATTGAAACATCCCATGGGAGACCTTTATTCTCTTCTTGCCTTACATCTCAGCTCTCCTACTGTTAGTCCATAGGAGATGGTTGACTCAGCTAAAGACCACGCGTAATTTTATATCATGAGCAGACCCCGCCATGCTCCACGGTCTTGGCAGGTAATCCTGACTGATCTCGGGTGTGTGTTTTATAACTTTCACAAAACTAGGTTCCTTCCTTCCTTCCTTTCTTTCTTTCTTTCTTTCTTTCTTTCTTTCTTTCTTTCTTTCTTTCTTTCTTTCTTTCTTTCTCTTTCTCTTCTTTCTTTCTTTCTTTCTTTCTTTCTTTCTTTCTTTCTTTCTTTCTTTCTTTCTTTCTTTCTTTCTTTCTTTCTTTCTTTCTTTCTTTTTTCTAGGTATGTTTCTATTCTCTAGGCCAGGCCACATTTGGATTCAGTACAAGTCTTGGGACACTTCAAGACAGAGCTCCTTCAAAGAATCTGCTTTATTTACTGCTTAAGATAACATTTAGATTTTATTCACAGTGGTTGCAGCCCTCTGCTGGTGAGATGAACTTGTGTCTGAAAGTCTGAGAAGTTCTGGATGTCCACTGACTTGATCTTGAGGATGGACATAAGAGAGTGTGTCCACAGCTCAAACCAGGCTCTGTGGGGTAGACTCAGGGAGAACTAATCAGGGAAAGCATTAGAGCAGATACCCAATAATGCCTTGGTGACACCTGATAATGTTGCTTGAGGCAGGCTCATCTCTGTTCTTTAATAGAAGCATTAAAAAAAGTGAGCAGCCATAATTTCAGGGTACAGGGAGATTTTCTATGGGGATTTTTCAAGCATCATATGCTCTGTTTCTGTCACGGATATGATTTATCCTTTTGGTAAAGGTGCATGTGGGCCTCAGTGTGATCCACCTATGTATCATTGGCAGGAGTTACAATTTGCAGATCCTCCTCATTTCTCACCAGAAAGGAAAGAACATCATTAGTTTTACAAATGTGGGGCCTCCGGGTCTAAAGAGGAATTTGAACCTGAACTGGACTCTCCCAGAGAAGGGGAGAGAGCAGCCGCCCATGCATAGTAATGACACCCTATCTTATCCCATTGCTGTAACATCTGTGATCCCACCACAGCAGCCTTCCAGAAGCAGAGGGATAAATGGAAAGAGAAAGGTTGATCCACGAGACTGTCACTTGGTGTTCCTGATGGGATGCACCAGTGGGTCGTCTGAGTGGGGATATTCTCCAGCCTCCCGGCAGCCTTAGCAGCCATTCTCACTTAGCTGAAACATGGCTTCTTTTGGTGCCCATCACACCACACCCCCCTGCCTATCTCTCTGATCTCTCCTTTTGTGTCTTCACAGGCAGATCTTTTTCTAATTGCATGGGAAATATGGGAGCTGACATGTCTTCTCTCCTCCATCCTCACTTTGTCCCTAGATGGTCTCATAGTGTCCTCTAGCTTTGACTACTGCCCTAGTTCATTCAGGCTGCTATAACAGGACACCACAGACTGGGTGGCTTATAAACAACAGACATTTACTTCCCACAGTTCTGAAGGCTGGGAAGTCCAAGATCAAGGCACCAGAAGATTGGTATCTGGTGGGAGCCTGCTTCTTGGTTCATAGATAGCTCTTCTCACCATGTCCTCACATGGTGGAAGGGGAAGGGAGCCCTCTGGGACCTCTTTTATAAAGGCACTAAACCCATTCATGAGGGCTCTGTCCCCATGATGCAATCCTCTCCCAAAGGCCCCACCCCCTAATACCATCACACTGGGGATTAAGATTCAAGTACAGATTTGAGGAGGACATAGTCAGTCTATAGCAATTACCATCCATGAGCTAATGACTCCTAAACAACCTAAACCTTGACTTCTCACTTGAGCACTTTATTATTTCCACTCGGTGTCTAAAAGGCATCCTCAAATTACCACGCTTCAAATGGAAATTCCTTCCACTCTCATGGAAATGTTGACCAGGTGCATATTCTCACCCTCCCACATCAGCCTGCTTCTCTCCTTGTCTTTCTTATGTTGACCAGGAGCACCACCATTCTCCCACAGCCTCCAATCTAGGGTTCACTTGTGAGAGTTTTCTGGCACCTACCTACGTCCAATCCAGCTGTGGCTGCTGTTGCCCGTAGCTATGAGAAAGGACATAGACTCTGATCTGGCCCCAGAGTCTTGATTCCTGGCTCTACCACTTACTAGTTTTGGGTCCTGGAGAAAATTCCTTGATCTCTTAATGTTTTCCCCCCCACCTCACAGGGGTTTTGTGAGGATTAAATGTAAGTTATGAGGATTAACCTGAGTTAATACATGTAAAGCACTTAAAACAGTGCCAGGCAGGGTAATTACTGAAAAAGTGGTAGCTGTTAATATCACCTTACCTGCAAAGTAAATGCCATACCTCTCCATATCTCCCAGTGCTACCTGCCCCCACCCTACTCTTGACCATGATCAGCTTCTCCTTCCTATAGACTGTGTCCCAACAATCCTCCAACTATGCGGCAACCAAAACAATATCTAGAAAGCATGAGTTGGATTTTCTAGATTTTATTTTCCTGATTAAAGGACTCAAATGGTTTCCTTTTATTTTTTTAAAGATTTTATTTATTTATTTGTGAAAGACATAGAAAGAGGCAGAGACATAGACAGAGGGAGAAGCAGGCTCCCTTGGGGGAGCCTGATGTGGGACTCGATCCTCGGACCCTGGGATCACACCCTGAAGCTGAAGGCAGATGCTCAACCACTGAGCCACCAAGGTGTCCCAAATGGTTTCCCTTTAAACACAGAATAAAATCTAAATGTATTTCCATGGCCTAGAAAGTCCTCCACATGTGGCCCCTCCCTACTGCTTTCACTTTAGTCGTACAAGGGAGATATTGCTGCATAACAAACTACCCCAAAATGTAGTGGCAAAAGCCAACGATGGCTTCATTAAGCTCAGGGATCCTGTGGGCTGAGAACTTGAATACAGTATAGGAGGGATGTATTGTCTCTACTCTACAATGTCTGGGGACTCATCTGGGGGAACTTGTGTAGCTTGGAGTGATTTGAACAGTTGGGGATGGAATCATCTGGCGTCTTGGCGATGATGGCAGGAAAGCAAGACTCAGCTGGGACTGTCTGTTGGAATTCCTATGTAGTTTGTGCTTCTTGACATCATGGCAACCTCAGGGTAGTTGGGTTCCTTACGTGGTGGCTCAGAACTCAAAACGTGGTCTTTTATGACCTATTCTTTGTCTCTCTCTTCTGCTCACGGTTTTCTAGTCATGCTGGATTCCTTTCTGTTCTAAAAACACACCATCTGGGATCCCTGGGTGGCGCAGCAGTTTGGCGCCTGCCTTTGGCCCAGGGCACGATCCTGAAGACCCGGGATGGAGTCCCACATCGGGCTCCCGGTGCATGGAGCCTGCTTCTCCCTCTGCCTGTGTCTCTGCCTCTCTCTCTCTCTCTCTCTCTGTGACTATCATAAATAATAATTAAAAAAATAACTTTAAAAACACACCACCTAATCCTTACCTCAAAGTTTTCCCACCGTTTTGTACTCTCTGATGTGAACTTTTTTCTCCCAGATGATTGAATGGTTGGCTCCTTCTCAGAGTTTGGGCTAAGGCTTCATTTTCAAGTCACAGAATAACTTTGAAACTTTGCTGCCAGTGATGAAGCTCTGATATCTCCTTCCAGAGATGAAGTTCTAAGTTTATTTTCCAGTCAACTGACTTTTCCCTGTGGGGTCTAAGTTTTGACCTCTGCTGCCTGAGGCTAAGTCCGGAATTTTCCCTCCAGAGGCAAAGATCTGATTTTTGCTCTGGGGATGAAATCCCCACTTAGATGTCAGCTGCCCAGAAAGCCCTTCCTAGACCACCATTTCTAAAGTGCCTCCATCTTTCCATGCTCTGTTTATGTCATCGATAGTGCTTAGCACAATCCATAGGTATCCTGTATATGGTTCTTTACCTGTTCATAGTATGTAACTTCCATGAGGGCATGTGTAAGTTTCTGGTTTTTTTTTCCCCCCAAAACTCTATCCCTTGGAAAGTAGGAGGCACTTAATATATCCTTGTTGGATGAGTGAATGAAGGTTGGGAGGGGTCAGAAATGAAGATTTGGAAGTCAGAAACATTTAAGTGGTATACTTTCTGGTTAATTATTAACCATGGCACAGAAAGAAACTCAGGAGATAATGTCAAAGATCAACAATATTTACAATGGGGTAAGGATGAACATTGAGATACAAGGGGCATAGGGACCCCTGGGGGGCTCAGTGGATTGAGCGTCTGCCTTTGGCTCAGGGCATGATCCCGGGGTCCTGGGATCAAGTCCTGTATCGGGCTCCCTGCAGGGAGCCTGCTTCTCCCTCTGCCTGTGTCTCTGCTTCTCTCTGTGTGTCTCTCATAAATAAATAAATAAATAAATAAATAAATAAATAAATAAATAAAATTTTATAAAAAAAGAGAGAGAAGAGGCATAAAGATAGGGGAGACAAAGGGAAGGCATCAAAAGAGCAAGGGAGGGGAACTTGAAGAAAAACAGTAGAGGTGATGTTAAGTATCACAGGGAGGTCAATTAAGATGAAGGCTGCAAAATGTTCCTGAGGTTTACCAAGGAGGGGGCTCTTTGCTAGAGCTCTTTCAGTGAGCTAGGGGAAGTACCAGATGACGATGGCTGAGAAGCATGTGGGAGCTGAAGCTGAGGAGGTGGAGACACTTGACTATGAGGGAAGAGCAATCCCAAGGCATTAGCTGGTGAGAACATAGGGCCTAGGAGGGTGGGAAAGGCTGCGGAGTGTTTCCAAGCTGACGGGAGCAAGTGGCAGAAAGGATGAGGTTCATAGGAAGAAGGTGGGACACAACAGAGATTAATAAAGAACCCTTCAACAAACCGTCCTCTTCCAATGAGACTGTAGACAAGGAGAGAAGACAGGCACACATGAGTCTCTGCTAGGAATAGTCATTCCACGTGTAGTCCCTTGCTCAGCATCTGCCTGGCCAGTCAGACAATGAAGTCCAAGAGGGCAGGAGATGGTAAAAGTCATGGCAGCTGCTGAGACACACAGCTGAGGGTGTGACCCAGTCAAGGGCTTTTCTGAGATTATCTATCCCAATCTTTAAGGCAGGATAAGTTTTCTCTGGCATCCTTTTACAGTATTGGTGCAGGAATAGTGAGTTTTGGGGTTGGTCCAGGACCCAGAGGTTTCAAGGTAAGAGGAATAATGGAAGGATGCTGCTGAGAGTCAATCACGTGATGGTCTGTGGAAGTCAGCCAGGATGGAGATGACTCAGCTGGCCTTGATGATGCTGTGTGGAGCTGAGGCTTCACCAAGCCTAGAAGCCATGGCTGAAGATAAGGGCAGGCCAAGGTTGCTGGAGTCAAGAAGGTGAGGGAATTGAGAGGTGCATGTGTGTGTGTGTGCATGTCACAAATTTTAAATCCAAACAGCATTATGATAGAAGTTGATAGAAAGACTACTGCTGCTGTAACAATTAGACCCCAATACATACAATGGCTCAAGCACAAGAGGAGTTTACTTCTGTATTATATTCATGATGTTTAAGGTGTGTGTTCCTGATTGGCAAGTGGGGAGAGGCACAAGGTCCTTGCTCTATGCAGTTAATTAGAGACTCAGGCTGCTGATGGCCCTCCCGCCAACACGTAGCTCCCAAGATAGTCTGGGGAGCATCATCTCAGTCATCCAGAAGGAAAAAGGAGCATGGAGGAACATAGAGTTCTGTTTCTAGAAGAAACAACCATAGGTCTCCCCTTCCTCCCATTCAGGTTCAGTTGTGCTAGAACCCTGGCACATCTAATAGCTAAGTAGGCTGGGACATGTGGTGCACTTGTGTATCCTAGAAGAGGAGATCATGGATTTTGTGAACAGATAGCAGCCTCTGCCACACTGCGGGGTCACAAAGAGAAAGACTGGTCCTATCACTTATATCCTGAATAAATATGGAGAAATGGCCTGGAAACTGATTGATGCCAGTGCACTGGAGGGTGGGGCTTCTGCAGGATAATGGGAGTGTGATGGTCTGGAAATGACTTTGTCCGGTGGACAGATGGAGTACATGGGAGTCAGATTTATCTGTTTGAATGTTGGCTATGTTACTTTCTGGCTATCTGAATTTGATTCAGTTATTCAATTTAATTATTTAACTTCTTCCAGCCTTTAGTCTCTTCCTCTGTAAAATGGGATGGATGCCACTGACTTCACAGTATTATATGAATAACATATGTAATAATTTTTAGTGAATAGCAGCTGTTTCATAAGTTATTTTTCTTCTGCTGCTTATTTAAGGCTCTTCAAAGTCACAGACAGAGAGGAATCTTGTTCAAGAAGTTGGGTGAGGTCTGTGGTTGGCTAGGCAGACGTTACTTACATCAAGGCTACCTGGAGCCAGGTGGGTAGATGTGCAGCAGTCATGAATGAAGAAGGTCCAGGTAAATGCTGGATAGTAACTGAAACTCAGCCTCTGTGTGAGGGTGGCCGGTGGGGTGTGTGGAGATCAAAGAAACAGAGCTCAGGCCCTTCTCCAGGGGCAGCTGCTACCCTGTTCCAGCCACCTGATGCCACCTATGAAGAGACACTAGAGTTGCCTGGAGCTTCTGAATTTCCAAAAGCACATAAAAATGTGGCTTTTTCATGAAAAGTATCCTCATTTTAAAATCTTGGCCAAATTAAAAATCCATTGAAAACACTGTATGGTGAAACAAAATATGTTTTTGGGCTGATCTGGCCTATGAGCTACCAGTTTGTGCCTTGCATATTCTCCAACACTTAAGGCCAGCTATAAGCCTTGGCTTCGGGATCTGCACAACCCAATGCAATACCTACAAGGAGCTATTTAAGTTAAAATTGGTTTAAATGAAATAAACTAAAAATTGAGGTTCCCCCCCACCACCACAGCATCACACTAACTGTGTTTGGAATACTACACAACCATGGGTGGGGGTGGGGGTAGTGACTACTGTGTTGGACAGAATAGATATAGAACATTACACTCATGGAAGAAAGTTCTTTTATAAGGCACAGCTCCCTGGATGGAAGGCACATGAAAGGTTGTATCATGTCACAAATCATTCCTTTTATTAGACATTTGTTATATTTTGTCTATCTTGATGAATTAGGTGTTGTCACACAGCCAAGATGGGGGTCAGAGGAAAGACTCACAGAGTTTCCTGTTGTCTCATACACAAGTGTAATTCCCATCTCTGGGCTGCAACTTTGGTGAGTTATGGAGATTTGATGGTGTCAGATGGATGTAGACTCCTCCACTCCAACTTGGCTCTATCCACTGCACTCTGAATGTACAAGATGAGATACACATCCTGGGGGGGGGGGGAGAAGGTATCACATCTTAACACCTTTCAGGTGGAAGACTTGGTTTCTCCCATGGGAAGGGTGGTGATCCTTTCCCTAGGGTCCTCCTATGCCATAGGCTAGGTCCTCCTACGCCAGAGTGGAGATGTAAGGAAGGTGACTGTCAGGCAGAGATTGGGACTGGTGCTTTAGTCAGGCAAGTACAGTCAATCAAACAGTTCAGCTCTCGTGAGTCCCATGTCAAGCAAAATGGGCAGCAGTGGCAGTGGCTGGTGGGGGTGAGGGGGATCGGCAAGGTGCAAAGGCAAGTGGTCCATCAGTTAAGTAGAGCCCTGGGATGGGGTTCAAGAGTAGGTCACTCTAAGAAGCACTAGCTGGTAAGGAGACAATAGCCATTCTGCAGGAGACCTGCCATTTCTTGGGAGGTCTTCTGTGCATATCAGATCCCAGTTCCTAGAATCCACTGGGCTGGGTGCAGGGCTGGACTTCAATCCTCAAGAGGTAAACTAGCAAGAACCAGGCAAGACCCAGGCCATAGGGGTTGATGGCACCTGGGAGGGGCCTGGGACCCATCTCCAACTCCCAGGACCCACCACCCTCCAAAGGTACCTGTGGGGGGAGGGGAGGCAACAATCACTGAAGAGAGTGGAACAAGAACCCACTGTTAGCTGCAAAATAAATCCCATCTCAGAGGAAAACACCTAATACACAACCCTGACTGTGGCACCTTGCAACACTTGCATCCCATTTGGACTTGTCTGGAAACTGAAGAATGTGCTTGACAACATGAGGCATTCATAGAATTGGGTGCAGGTATGGACATTAACAATGGCTTTGAGGCAAACCTCATAAACCTGATGGGAAGGGAAAAGGAGAAAAAAATGAGACAAGGAATAGAAAGGAAGCCCCCAACATTTGACAAAAGATCTTTTTGGTCCTCTTGGTATCTGCAGAAAATATGAGGCAAGAGAATAATAATCATACAGAGAAACCTAATGCCTGGAGGGTTCTTCTAAGATGATGCAAAGACCAGCAAAGAATTTTGTTCAGTTCTTCCCCTGGAGCCTCTGTCTTGGTGGCTTTGGTAGGAAGAAATTGAAGCCATTTGGGTCACCCTATTCCTCATGCTTTGATGATTGCCACAGCCTGTAATGTTCCAAACGACACTGTCTCTCTCTTGGGGATGTGTTAGCTGGTTGGTGTGGGCAGACACAATGGCCACAGGAGAGCTACTTGGTTTATGCATTAAATATGGAGGAAACTGTCAGGAGGTCCCTGCCACTGTCGGGAGAGGGAGAACCAGGCGTTTGGGCAGGTTGCTATCCTAGAAAGATGATGGATGCAGAGGAGGGGTTGGCCCACGGTCTACTGACCTGCTCATTGCTATCATCCTGAGCACCAAATTAACTTGCACAAGCTAGTGGGGGAAGCTTCCAGATTGTCCCAGTAAGAACTATGCTGAGCATTAACCTCAGTGGTCTGAAATAATGATGCAAGCAAGCTGCATTTTGGCCACCTGGCTGTGGCTATCCATAGCTGAGGGGCCAGCTTAAGCCAGGAATGGCCTAGTGTCCTGATACTGCATGCTCTATTTTTTTATTATGATGTTGCAGCCTTACATTTTGCCGTAGCCTTGCTAGTTAAAACTACAATGGCTTTGATCTATTCTTCCCTGCTTCTTCTCCACCATCTGATTTGGAGGTTGTCCTGTGAATGCCCAGATCTAGTCTCCTCAGGATGGGAGGACTCAGGAAAGTGTGGGGCTCATGCTGTTTCTCAGCTCTGGTCTTACCCCAAAAGGGGCTGAAAGGGAAAGTCTTAAACCACTGGATTCCCAGGGGTCACAAGTTTAGGATTCAGACCCCTGCAGTTTTAGTGATATCCTTGGTCGTCCACAAGATGATGACTACTTCTGGTGCTTTGTAGGCAAAAATGACCAAATGACTTAATAAAGCAAAACAAAACAAAACAAAACAAAACAAAACAAAAAGATGAAAAATAGTGGAAGGGGGAAGGATAAGGGATAAGGAATATTTGTACTGGATTGAAAGAACATTCTACAGTGTATAAACTTCTTCAACCTGCCTTTGCCTATCTGAACATTCCCCCATACCAACCAAGGATATTTGTCACCCTGGGAGATGCCAGCATTGTGAAGATGTCCTTTCTTCAAGGTCTCTTATCCCGTTTGCATTAAGGAGAAGTGTCTGGAGACATGTCTGCTGATCCTTGACTTTTCTTCAGCATGAAGAGTATCTCTCAGAAAGTGCCTAATCCATCCATGAGTACACAGTGGTGCTGGTAGCAAGTCAGAGGTACCCAGGCCCAAGTGGCAGTTCTGTAGTCTTCTCTGGCAGGACTGAATGGCTGTCAAGAGTACCCACTGGTCTTCCTGGGAACTTGAAGTAAACAGAAGGGGCTGAAGACAAAGCCTGGTTGTGAGCTTTGTGCCTTAGAAGATCATTTTAGACTCAAGTCCCTGTGTAACTATATAACTGGGACTTTTGTTCAGGGAGCTTATTCATTTACTCATCTGTTCATTCTTCATCCATCCATCCATCCATCCATCACCCACTCATCCATCCATTCATCCATCTGCCCATCCATCTATCCATCCACCCACCCATCTATTCATCCATTCATCCATCTGTCCATGCACCTGCCCATCCATCCATTCTTTCAGAATGTGTTGTGTGTGTATGCATGGCCTTATGGTTCATGCTGCAGAAAGAAAGTATAGTTTTCTGCCATCAAGATGCTTCTTGTCAAGGAGGAAAGGGTGCATAAAGAAATTACACAGCAAACTGTTTCAGGCCCTCTGCTAAGAGTCTTTATAGGGCCCAGGGGTGCACAACAGGAGTGGTCAGCTCTACCTGGTGATTGTGGAGTGCTGCAGAGAGGAGGTGTTGGTGTGAGAGGTCAAGGAGGGGATGGGGTGCTGGAAGAGGTGGAAATATGAGTAGAGACACAGGCTACAAACAGCCTGGCATACCCAGGGAAGGTGAAGAGTTTGATGTGGCTGGAGCACGGGGTGTGGCCCAGGGATGCGGCACAGGGATGCAGACGGCGCTCAAGAAGGCGAGAGAAGTAGGCAGAAGCCCAACTATGCAAGAAGCCTGGACACAGTGCTAGGGATTTCAGACTTTGTCATGCAGGTATCATGGAGCCATGGAAGCATTTGAAGAAGAGTAACATGGTCAGATTGCATGTTGGGAGAAGTACTGATTTGGGACAGCATAAGATCCAGAAGCAGCAGGGCACTTAATTCAGCACAGGAAAGATGGTGACACCCCAAATGAGGCCGTGGCTCTTAGTCTCTTAGGCCCCCGGGATTACTGTCTTCCTGTCTCAGCCAATCACCTAAAAGGGGCTGTTTTACTAATTTAACTTTATTCCTAAATTCCTGAGGAAGAGAAGGGAACTCCTGTGGCACTCAGACTCCTCTTCTGGTTTGAGTGCATGCTACACGAAGTCAGCGTGGCCTGTGGATGTAGAATCCGGTTTAAAGGCCCACATGTGTGATGGGTGTAAATTTCAGTGACTTCCTTATCTGCCTGGTCCCATTGGATCTTGTTCTGCTTCTAGAGGGAGGCCGGGCATGCTCAGAAGTTGGATGGTGCCCCGTCTTTGGTGAGGGGACATTGCAGAGGCCCAGGCCCAGGGCAGAGGAGCACGGCTTCTCTGGAGCCCGGGAAGCAGCGTGTCCCCTCACCCCATGGCCTCACCGTGCGCAAGGCCTGACAGCCCAGGGGGCTCCTCCTGTGAGGAGCTTGTGAGCTCGCCTCCCCATTACCCTTTGGTTTTTCTTGGGCTGGAGCCCTGTGATTGGCAGGGGAGAGGGGAGTGAGGGCGGGGGTGGAGGGGGCAGCGGAAGACCAATCTGATGAAGGGAAAAACCAGCAAATCTTTAAATCTTTACAGTATCCAAATGGACTACTTCCAAGAATTCACAGACTAAGCTTATAAATCGCCCCCAAAGAGGTCTCTAGGGGACCTGTGTGAGCAACCGGGCTAGAGGCACACAGTATGTTTTTGAATAAGTTAGTAATTCTCAGTCTTTGATTCTTCTAAGAGACTTAAGCTCCTGACGTATTGTTTAGACTCTCTGGACACCCGGTTGACACGTTGTCACAGCCCTCTGTGGAACTGACAGCTTCTGAACCAAAGAGGGCCCAGACTGACGAGGATGGGCTTTATTTCCTAAGTGTGTTGCAGCCCAAGCCCAAAGCGTAGGCTTGGCCAAGGGACTCACCTGCAGCTATCACAGGCCAAGCTGGTGGAGTCGTGCTTGGGGAAGGCCAGGCCCGGGGTACCTGAAGGCCAGGTCCCAGGGGGAGAGAAATCTACACATGCTGCCACAAGTAGCTGGTCCTCAGGTCACTTGTGACCCAACCCAATGAGGTGAATTCTTGCCATCTAGCATTTTAAAAACTTGGGTGAATGAGGACTTGTGGGGTGGCAGGTGCACATCAGGGAGGCAGAGGTGGAAGGTGAGGCCTGGGTCTCCGGGCTGGAGGACTGGCATGGTGGGGCTGGGAACCAGGTGGCTCAGGGAGTCTGCAGATGCGAGTGGGAGATTCCAAAATACAGATGTAAACAAACACGCCAGATACTTCCCACTGTTGATCGCTGCTCTTAGGCAGCTGCCAGGATAAGGAAGGTAACAAATATGTGGGCTGACTTCACATAGGGGTCAAGGAGAGTGTCCCAGAAGAGGGCACTGACTGGTGAGAAGGAGCCCTCCCTGCAGTGAATGGAAAAAGTGGAGGGGACCACAGCAGCAGCAGGAACCAGGGGTGCTGTAGAGGCAGGGAGGGCAGGATGAGGCTGGGAAAGCAGGCAAGCCGGACAGTTTGCCTGGCCTTTAGGCAGGAAGCCCATCGGGGCCTTGCCCTCTTAGCTCAGGGGTAGCATTGTTCAGGGTTCATTGCTCATTGAAACCTTGGTGTTGATCTATTATGTTTCCAATGAGAGAAACTGACAGAAACTGACAGAAACTGACAGAAACGGAATCCTGCTGGGTACTCAAGAAAGGGGGATGGAGAATTGATTTGGAGACAAGGGGAAATGGGGAAGAAGTGCAGAAGTCCTTGGAGCCCGGCGTGGCAGGGGGGCACTGGGAAGGGGTAAAGAAAGACCCAGCAGGCCTCCTACACCCACCTCCTTCACTAGCTGGGTACTAGTTTCTGCTGAAAAGTACTTTATCATTTAAAGAACTAGCGCCTTGAGCTGTGGGGGTCGCAGGGGCCTGGGTTAGCATCCTGCTCTCACTCTCTCTCCAGCACCTGGGCCTGGAAGAAAAGGTTTCTTTGAGTTTTATTCTCTTCCCTATACAATAGGGATACAAAGACTTCCCTAGTAAGATTTTTGGGGAGGATTAAACAAGATGTATTTAAAAGCTTTGCGTAGACTACAATAGGTGCTCAGTAAATGTGAATTGCCTCCTACGGACTGCATAAGGAGTGTTTTCCTAGGAGGCAATCAAGTGGAAGGATAGAGGGAATATTTACCACTCTTTCATAAGATGTCCCCATGGGAAACGAACTAGGGGTGGTAGAAGGGGAGGAGGGCGGGGGGTGGGAGTGAATGGGTGACGGGCACTGGGTGTTATTCTGTATGTTAGTAAATTGAACACCAATAAAAAAAAATAATTAAAAAAAAAAAAAAAAAAAAAGATGTCCCCATGGGGTGAAGAGAAGGGCCATCCCTGTACTTTGGGGAAGGAGAAAAAGTCCTGCGTAGGCCTGAGACCTGAGTGCAAGCTAGTCCATGTTTTCCCAGCTTCCTTTTCTCTAAAAAGCAGGGTGTGGTGGGCTCCTGGCCAGAGGTAGACTGGGACTTATCTCTGGAGATTCAAATCAAGAGGGCTGAGTTAGGGCCCCAGGTGATTCCAAAGCAGAGGCAAAATCACTCCAGGAACCCTGGGACCAGGCCCTTTCCTGATCCTGAGTTGAGGACGGAGGGGACCCAAAAACGCACTCTCCTCATTCACCACCAGAGGGCGGGCCGCAGGCATGACGGCCAAAGCAAGCTGCTGCCTGTCTCCAGCTGGGGCAGAAAAGACCCCAGGAAAGATCTGTGGTCACACGGAGGATGATGTGCAAGGTAGGTCATGAAGGCCTCATCAGAGGAGAAAAAGCCGAAGGCTACTAGATTTGAAGTGCATGCTTTCCTCTGTGTCCCAGTGTCCGAGAGGACTGGGACAGAGGAGCCTCTTGTCTTCACCCAGTTAGGACTCAGTCGGGGTGCTTTCATCCCCAGCTGACCAGTAGTCTTTCCAGTGCTCGCAAAAGCAGCATCTGGCTCAGAGGGCCTGTCACTTCCACCCCTCATGGGTCACCAGTCTGCAGCCCTGGATAAAGGATGCACCCACTGGAAAGGCTTGGACGGGCCAGCCGTTGGCTGTCCCTCTGCAGACTACCCCTTCAGGGTTATGCTCACAGAGATGGCCAGATTCCATCTGCAGGGAAGAAGGCATCACTTCCAGCTCAAGTGCCTCATCAGTGCCCTTAGTTTTTGGCAAGAAAGAATTCCGGTACTTTCTCTTTACCACTGCATTGATTTTAACCTCCTCTGCAGACTGCATCTGAGGCTGTAGCTCTTGGTGGCAGTCCTGCAGCAATGTGGGGACTTGGGGATTTCTCTTCTTTGCCATGTCTGGGCTCTGCTCTTCTGGTCAAAATGTATGTTGGGGGGGCTTCCCTACTCTGTGACATCCTGAATGTCGCACTTCCACAGAGGGAGGCCCAGGGGGGCCGCAGAAGCAGAACTGGCTACTGCAGCCTCCCAAAGGGGGAAGATGAAACCGAGAGAAGTGGTGGGCCTGGTCTGAGACGGCTGTGGAGGAACTGGAAACAGCCCAGTCACCCTGCAGTGCCCCGCTGACGGGACTTCACGTCCCCACCCCCAGTTCCCTGCAGGCTGGGTGATTTGAAGATCTTAAAAAAAAAAAATCCTGACTGGATGCCATCACTCATACATCTCTCCTGGTGGCCCATCCCTCTAGACACCACCACCACCTCTAGGTGCCACCAGGGTGGCACCACCACCCTGTCAGGCTCTGTAAAGGGTAAGACATGAAGAAGTCTCAAAGAGTTCCCAGTCTCTGTGAGCTCAGACTCTCAGGGGAAGGAAAATCCTGCTCACCTCATCATGGTATAGGTGAGGGTGGTATAGGGTAGGTGGTGGAACACGATAAAGGGTTCCAGGCAGGCACGTACAAAGAATAATGGAAGGGTGGAGAAGAGAATGATCTGAGAAACGGGTGCTCGGGGCGGTGGGGGAGCGGGGGTGGGTGGTGGAAAATGACCAGAGATGCCTTGTAGGATTCTAGAGCTCTGAACTGGATGCTCTCTCCTGTATTTGATCAGGCTTGGTGGTATGTGGCAGCTTTGCTTAGGGGATCCTTGGCTTAAAATTCAGGCAGCTACGCCCACACCAGGAATAATGAGCTGCATCATTATAATAAGGTTCTCCTGCAGTTTCTGGAACTTGAGGGGGGAGAAGGAAGACCCAGCAAGGCGACAGGGCTATGAGAAAGGCTGAGTTGGGGGATTTTGTTGACATTCAAACTCACCCTGGCAGTGACACGGAAGGACTCTTTTCTCTTGGAATAGCAGCGACAGCATTTAGCTGTATATCAGACATTGAGGGCCCCTGCCACAGGTCAGGCAGTGTGTTGGTCACTGCACAAAGAGAAATGCAAGGCTCTTAGCTTTTAGGAGTCCTGTTCGGATCGAAGAAAAGCACAGTCACAATATGGGAGGATGGGGATCCCTGGGTGGCGCAGTGGTTTAGCGCCTGTCTTTGGCCCAGGGCGCGATCCTGGAGACCCGGGATCGAATCCCACATCGGTCTCCCGGTGCATGGAGCCCGCTTCTCCCTCTGCCTATGTCTCTGCCTCTCTCTCTCTCTCTCTCTGTGTGTGACTATCATAAATAAATAAAAATTAAAAAAAATACAATATGGGAGGATGCAGGTCCCAGTGGCGGTGAACACAGGAGGTTAATACCACAGGAGGCAGCAGGGAGGTGGACTTCTCGGAGGTGGTGAACTTTAAGCTCACTTTTGGAGGGAGGGTTGAGGGAAGAGGGAGGGAGGTTAAGGGAACAACATAGGGCAGGGCACAGATTTGAGAAGGCACACGGCCTCGAGGGGCAGCGTGTATATTGGTCCATGTCTGCATGTACCCCATGTGAGCGTAGGGAGGGAGGCATGGGTGTCAAGAGACCTCTGTCTAGCTGAAGGCTGTGGTCAGAGACTGATACAGAACCTGGGTAGTCTGCTCTTTTTTTCATGTTTGATATGCACTGAATTCCTTAAAAGTCTAGAAAAATCCTGCCCAAGAACAGACTAAAATATTTGGTTTGGGGAGAACGATTTGTAACCTGACAGGAATTTTCATCAAGTGTCTAAAGACAATATGAAAAAAAACCAGTGTATATTATATAGGTCTGTCAGTGCAGAGTGGGTGGAAAATGCTTCCCTGCCCCCTTTATTTTTCTGCAACACACTGAGCAGGAAGCCTGGCAAGAAACTCGGATTGCAGACAGTTCCTTGACCAATTAAGACTATTCGGTATCTTCTTTGTGCTAAATACCCTTAGGCCCTAGTTAAACTAATGAATTTAAACCCTAAAGCTTTGGATATGTAGGAGTGGAAATGTCCATCATCATGGACTAAGAACCTCGTATCGATGGCTCCAGAAATAAGGCTGATGCAAATAAGACTGACATAAAAGCTTTTATTACAGAGGCGCCTGGGTGGCTCATTCTGTTGAGCGTCCTGACTCTTGGCTGCTGCTCAGGTCATGGTCTCCAGGTCCTGGGATTGAGCCCAGCATGGGGCTCTGCGTTCAGCAGGGAGTCTGCTTGGGATTCTCTCTCCCTCTCCCCCTCCTCTCTCTCTGAAATAAATATATTTTTTAAAGCTTTTATTACAAAACAAACTATTCAATGGCAAATTAGTAAATAACAAGATATAGTTAAACCTGTTAAGATCAAACCGTTCAGGAGCAGGAAAATTTAACAAGAATATATTAACAAACAACTTAATTAGAATTCAATCTGTTTTAAATTAATTTGAATCTCATTATTTGCTTGCTTGCTTAGTGGTATTTTACTCATGATCTAATAGAACACTTGCCCCTGCCCGGGTTGGAACCTACAGTTGGCTTTCCCTGGTAGGAGGGCACATTTTAGCTTTCTCAGACTTGTGACTTTAACCCTTACAGGCTGACACTAATACCTGCTGACATTGTCATTTTGCTCTTAGCACATCACATAGTCGGAGGGGGGAGTGCTTCTACTTTGTTTTCAAGATGCACAGCTAATTGGAACTTGAATGAATTAACCAGCTCTGAAGCTTGCTGCATGCCCCCACAGCTCCCTTCTGGGACTTTAGAATTTACCAGAAAAGGAGTTGAAGAGTCCAGTCTTACACCTTCTGGACAATCATCCAAAGCAGCCACATGCAGAAAGACATTGGAATGCGGGGCCACAGTAGCCCCAGGATTATTTTGTATTTATCTGGCTAATCTTTGCTGAGCAGGTATGAGCCAATTAAATAGATTCCTTTTTTTTTTTTTTTTCCCACGGCTGCCTGATGGCCTAGATTATGGAAGGATTCTATCTATTGTTTGATCTGAAGCAGAGAAACCCAAAGCCATGAGCCTGTCTAGATGTTTCTAGTCATTGTACCTGCTTGGGCAGTATCTCCAAAGAGATGACCCCCTGGGAGATTGTTCTGGATCAAGTGGACCGGCTCATTTCTCCTACCGGGATTCTGCAGGAAGAGCGCTAGTGCGCTACTAGGACCAGCAAAGCGGGTGGGTGGGTGGGTGGCGCTTCCAGGCCTGTTCAACTGCTGGCGCCAAGAAGAGAGGCCTTGAACGCAGTTTAAATCGCGACTAGCACCTCTGAGCGGGGAGGCAAAGAGTCGCCTATGTTTTTAACTCGGATTCCGGAGGGTTTCTGCCTGACTCAGTTTCCCCTTCTTGGGGGGGGGGAATGTAAGATCTTCCGCTCCTCCTGCTTTCCCCATCTCCTCTTTCTGTCCCATTGTATGATGCGGAGGCCCCGTCTACGGCACTCGGATCGCGAGTTTTTCAACAGATCTGCAGGCCCCGGGGTGGAATGCGCCCCTGTAATCCCCCAAATGGGCGTGGGCGGGACTGCTCGGGAGAGCTGGGCCCTAGGCTGGGCCTCGACCTCAACCTGCGGGGGCGCGGGGGGGCGCGGGGGGCGGACAGAAAAGGGCTTTCAGGGCGGGGTGTGTCCCGTCCCTCCCATCGCTCTCCCAGCTGCAGCGCGGCCTCCCTCCCCGCTCGCAGCACTAAGGGCTTGGGCGTCTGCAGCCGCCGCCAGGCCCGCGCGCCCCCGCGGCCAGCCGCCCCTCTCCCGGGCCCGGGCGGGCCCTCCCCGCGCCGCTCCCCTCCCCTCCCCTCCCCTCCGCCCGCCGCCACCCCAATTCCCCGTCGACGCCTGGGCGGGGGCCGAGCGAGCCTTCGCGAAGGGCGAAGGCGGCGGGAGGAGGGCCCGGGCGCCCCTCCCGGGCTGCGCGGCGCCGGCCGGCGGTGCAGTCGCGCGCTCGCCGCCAGCAAAGCCATTGGCTCGGCGCAGTCACCCCACGCGGGGCTGCAGCGGCGGCCTCCGCGGATTGGCGCGCGGGCGGGCATCCAGCGGGGCGCGCGCGAGCGGGTGCGTGCCGCACGGCTGCAGCGGAGCCCGCCGTCTCCGGGCTGGGCTGCCCCGGCCGGCCAGGGCCGCCCCTCCATTGTCCTTGAGCCGCCGAGGCTGCGTGTGGGCGGCTGCCAGCCCCGGCCCCGGCGCCCCGGCCTACAGAAAGGGCGCGAACGGCGCGCTCCCCGCTCGGGCGCACGCCCCGACCGCCGCCCTCGGAGCCACACTGCGGCGTTCGCGCTCTCGCACCGCCCCCTCCCCGCCGGCGCTCATTTGCATCTCCCACGCCTGTGGCCAATCAGGGCGCGTCTCTCTCGAAGCGGATGGCTTTTGCCTGAGAGGAAAGGGAGTGGCTGGCGGCGCATGCGCCGCGGTGGCCGACTTGAACCGAGGCTTTTATTGCTGTAGTTTATTTCCACCCCTTCCCTCCTGTTCTCTCTCTCTCTTTCTTTTTTTTCCGCCCTAGCTGGGGCTGTGTTGGAGCAGAGGAAGAGAGACAGAGGATTGCATTTATCCCTTAACGTTCCTGAAATCTGCAATCAGCAAGACCGGCTAAGCGAAGCGGTTGCACCTTTTCCAGGGCTGCAAAAAAAAAAAAAAAAAAAAAGAAAAGAAAAAAGAAAAAAAAAAAAGAAAAAAATACCATCTCTTTCCTGGCAATTTTGGCTTTAAAGCTGTCCTCTTGAAATTATTGTTATTATTTTTTTAACCGAGAGACAGAGAGATGTCTTATCAGGGGAAGAAAAATATTCCACGCATCACGGTGAGTTTGGTACTTGGGAAATCTGCGATCGGCCAGCAACCTTTTGTGGTAAAGAACATTTAAGGGTTTTGTTTTTTTTTTTTTTAAAGGAGGGGGAGGAAGAGGAACCCAACTTTTCTTTTTTTCTCCCCCCCCCCCCTTTTGCTAAAGAAGGCGATGGTGGTGGTGGTGGGAGATGCAATCACATGGAATTGTAAGCTCCATGATTTGTAAGGCATTAAAATGGGAGCGTAAGTGCATGAAAGGACGTCTTGGGTAGCGCGCCGGAGCCGCCGTATCCTTTTATTGTCAGTCCGAGATGCTGCAGTGCCGGCCTGCGGGGTGTAAGCAAATGGATGCCAGATTGAATATGCGTGCTGGAAGCTCGGATATTGTTCTCCGGGCTGCGTGCTGTGAGGCTGGGCTCCGGGAGCTGGATGGGGAGGTGGTGGAGGGGGGGGTGGTGGAGGATGGAGATATGGATTCTCCCTGTGTCTCCCGCCCCCACCGTAAAGGCTTTCTGGAGCTTTCCTCGGGCTTCAGCCCCGAGGCGTCATGACAGCAGGGGGATGCTGGAAAGGGCAGGGAGGACCAGGATGATGTGGAAAGGGGAAGGAAAAACAGGGACGCGGTGATGAGCAGACCGGGGTGCGGGGGCGGGGGGGGGGGTCAGGCGTGGGCTTTTTGTTGATCAGGGACTGGGTTTGGGTGGCCCTCTCGGCCCCCTCGCCCACGGTGTCGGAGGGGGGGGGACCCCGGCGGGGCTCTGGGCTCGCTTTCTGGGCGTCTTTCTGCCTCTTCTGCAGCCGAAGAGGCGCACACAAAGCGGGCTGGGAGGGTGGGCGCTGGGGACAGCGCCGAGCCGGCTGCAGAGCTAATGGCGCTGCGCGACGCGCGGAGCAAGCAGATGGCCCGGCCCGGCCTCGGCCACACAATGATCGCAGCGGCCGAGGTGTCGGCGCGGCCCTGGGCCTCGGGCTGCTCGTGTGCAAATCGCGAGAAAAAGCATCGACGCGGCGAATTTGCGGTGCTGCAGCGATGAACCGCGGGTTCTTGCTTTCACCAAAGCTCTCCTGCCCCCCCCCACCCCCTCCCCAGTCCTGGCTCTCTGCAGCCCCGAATAAAATCCCGGGGAGGGAGGAACGCGAGGGCAATTCATTGTTATATAATGATGTGCAGTTGGAATTGGCCGGCTGGCGGCTGGGCAGAGACCGAAGAATCCTGGTGAACTCAAGAGGTGCTGAGGGCTGGATGGGAGGGCGCGCTTTGGCTCTGGTTTCCTCCTCAGCCACGGACACCCCGGCTTCCTCTGGATGCACAAGGGCACACCCATCCGCAGGAGGGAGACGTGGAAACAAATGCACAGGGGAGGGGGCGTGTGCTCGGAGGACTGGATGGGATGAGCCAGGCTGTGCTAGGCGAGGGTGGGTACTAGCTTTTTCTCGAAGGCCAAAGACTCAGGATCCGAAAGGGCTGGGCTCAGGGGGATGCAACGTTGTGTGTTCCCTGCTCTGGAGGAAGGAGTCTGGGGAGTGGGGATGGGTGGGGAGCAGATTTGCTGCAAAGCTTTAAGTAATTTGCTGTCTTCTTGAATGCAAAAGGCAGTTTCATTTTGACGGGGTGGAGAGAAACACATTTAAAAAGCAAACAATCGAGACCTTATTTATTCTTTTTTTTTTTTTAAGAGCGCCCCCTCTACGCTTAAAATCTGTTTTTATTATCTTAGGACCTATAGCATGGTTTCCCTCCCTCCATCATCATGGCCAGCATCTTATGTAAGAAGCCTTCTGGAAGGCACTAGGGTGGACGGGGCTGTGATGTCTCATTTTTTTTTTTTTTTTCCTTAGCATGATATTGGCTCCAGGATTCGCAGTGTTAGCTGGGACAGGTAATGGCAGTGACTAGGGGAGCTAGTTGTGAAGGGCAGGGCTGCTTCATGCTTCCTGAGGCCAGGAGCTGGATGGAGACTAGGGGGCTGGGGGATCCTTATAGACAGAGAAAAGTACCCTGGATCAGGTGACCTTGAGCAAGTGGCTTAACCTCTCAGCCTCAGTTTGCTTATGGTCCTAGGAATGAAAATCTGGCCCCACCCACCTCACAGATGTGTTTTGAGGCTTTGGTGACTTGGGTACATGGCAGGATTTTGTAAAGATCTTTACATTTACCTTGTACAAGTGCCAGAATTATTGTTGACTGTTCATTCCCGTTCGACTTCCTGAAGTCTATAGCAGGATGAAGGACCCTACCATGTACAAAATTAAAAGGATCTTACTGTTTTTCAGTAAGAAAATAAAATAAATACTTTCCATACTTGGCTGTGTCTGCATTCATATGTAAAAGTATCTTTAATCCCTAGGTACCTAGCAGCTTACATATTTTTTATTACTTATTTATGTAATTTATATTTTTATCTCTCATCCCCTATATTTTTTTAAGGATTGGTTATAATTTTCTTTTTTTTTTTTGATAGGTGCTGAATATAAATAACACTTAGTAAGAATATTGATTTGTAACTGGATTTTAAGTTAGCCATTATCAAAGTGAATGTCATCTTCTGAAATGTTTTGTATATTAAAAGAGCAGTCTGTGGTTCAGCTGGTAACTGAGTCTGGAAGAACACAGGTGCATATCCACTGAACACAGACCGTTAATAATCTCATTCTGTCAACAGCATTTGGGATAGAGATGAGTCATAATGTAATATTTCTGTTGTATTTGTGGCCTTCATGTGCTGCTTGTCATATATATACACATGAACGTATTTTGCACCAATTAAATATAAAATATAAGTGCATCAACAACGTAGATTTTGGAACTTGCCAGTTCATCTACTTGATCACAAAACTCTACCTTTTTCTTAACAGCTTAGTAGTGAAAGTAGTGTATGTTTGAAGTATTTTTTCCTCTCTGTTACAATCTCTGTGATTTACCTCAAAGATAAAAAGTGAATATACAGAACATATTGAAATGAAACTTTGCAGTGGTCGAATCAAGTGTGTTTGTGTAGAGTATCCCATGACAACAGACTTGGTTAATTTTTCCCCGACACGAAACTTGCCAAGAATTGACTTCCCTACATGTGGGTGTGTATATATATATATATATATATTTTTTTTTTTTTAATGACGTTTAACCTAAAGCCGTTTAAAAAAATATTGTCTTCTTTATCTGAAATGTTTCCACAGCTCTTCAAAGGGAGATTGTTCTTTCATTTTCTTTCTCTTTTCTTTCACTGGAAAGGGATGGTTTTTTTTTTTTTGGTTTTGTTTTGTTTGTAAACCTAGGATAAGCTTTGAGCTTTTGCCAGTGTTTGACTCATCAAGTGATGAATAAGTTGTCACATCAGGTTCACCTTTGTCCCTAAAGCTTTTCCAAAATTGACATATTTTGAGCGTCTCTTTTGAATAGTGAAAAATACGTCCTTAGCTCATTGTCTCATTACCAGTGTTTCTCATAGATCACGTGTGAATTGTGACTTTATTACTTCTTTATTTCAGAGTGATCGTCTTCTGATCAAAGGAGGTAAAATTGTTAATGATGACCAGTCATTCTATGCAGACATATACATGGAAGATGGGTTGATCAAGTAAGTGTAATTCATCATATAGACAAATTTGTGTACTTTCCAGTATTCCTAAGCAGTACCTGCAATTCACATTTGTAGCATCAAACTTTAATAAGGACTTCAAAGGCTTACTAACTTAGGATCTGTTTAAGCTCATTTTGATTGGTGGTAATTAGTGAATTTGAAAACTCAGATTTAGGGAATTCAGAGCCACAGTTAAATGCACACCCATTTCCTTATGTGTTATGTAATTTACTATTTTCACCGAGGTGACACAATGTCCTCTGGTTGCCAGTTCAAATACTTGGTTCATGATCTATTGAATACATTAAAGGTTTTCCTAGAACGTAGTTGTTTCAGTCGATTGCCCCATCGAAGACACAAACGTGGTGTACAGCCTCTTCTCTGAAGATAACACATCTGCTTTCTTAATTAAGAATCCAAGTTGCTGGGGCCAAAGGACACCAAATTGATTACCAAGTAACACACAAAGTACTGCTTCATCCTGAGGGAATTTTGGGTTTCATTCTGTAAGTGGCAACAAGCACAAAGAAGACTGCCCTTGTGCTTATTGTATATTGTGTGGCAGAGGAGAACGGACAGAGGGTTAAGTGAGCTGAGTCTATTGAGTATATACCAGTAGCCTCCTGCCCTTCTCACTGGGGCAGCTCACAGGGCCCTGGAGAAGGAGTGCATCTGTTTAAAGACAAACACTGTAGCATATGACATCTTTTAAATAAGCAGCATTCATCAAGTGCTAGCAGCAAACCAGTTTGGAGGAGTGGAAAACTGAAGTGGATATGTCTGTTGCCTGGAAACTCACACCCTGATTTATGAACCTAAAATAGGTCTTAACATTTCCACATTTAATGTTTTCTCCATGTGTGTTTGCTTGTGACATTCTCCGCTCCAGGCTCTCAAATACCATGACTTTCATGTTCCATTTTCCCCCAATTAGAAGGCAGCATGATACTGGCCTAGAAGTGAGCAAGCCTGTGTCCTATTTTTAGTCAACACTGATTTGTTTCAGAACTTTATCATCTCCTCCTTGATTACTTTTTCCTTCTGAAAAAACTAGTAGCGAGATGTAGCCCAGATGTTTTTAAAAATTGGAAACAAATCCATGTCCCCCAACATAATATTAGTTGTTCTGTCCTTAGTATCTGAGTAACTGAGCACGTGCTTCCAAATTTTTTTTTTTTTTTAAGATTTTATTTATTCACGAGAGACAGAGAGAGGCAGAGACAGATAGAGGGAGAAGCAGGCTCCCTGCAGGGAGCCTGATGTAGGACTTGATCCCAGGACCCCAGGATCATGCCCTGAGCCAAAGGCAGACGCTCAACCACTGAGCCACCCAGGCACCCTGCTTCCAAATTTTTAAATAGTTGTAATCATTATGTTCCTTTCCCCCCCCCCCTTTGTTCTACTGCTAACCTTTCCACCCCTGTTTTCTTGGGGTTGAAAATAAATGTAAAGTATAACCAGGTGTGGAGAGAATTGCTATTTGATAATTAGTTCAGGTATATGTGTTACAGAGAAAGTGTTGGGGCCTTTTATATAAATATCTTGGGGCCTTGTTATCATTTGATCTTAGGGGTTTTTTGGCAATTAAACCTCTTCAATCAGGGCTTCTGGTACTTTATTTAAATTGTGTTTTCTAAAAAAAAATTTTTTTTTGTTTTCTAGTATGCTCTGCTTTGCCTCTTAGTTGGGAGTAGGGACTGGGGAAGCACACATAATATGAATATGAACAGTAATCCAAAAAGTCTGCAGAACCTAGGGAAGGATAGTATATGGCTTTGTGAAATGTCCTGTCAGATGCCATTTGGTTCAGGGATGGTTTATTGACAACTGTTATCATCCATCCTGTTTATTTAGGCAAATAGGGGAAAACCTGATTGTGCCAGGAGGGGTGAAGACCATTGAAGCCCATTCTAGGATGGTGATCCCTGGAGGGATTGATGTCCATACCCGCTTCCAGATGCCTGACCAAGGAATGACCTCCGCTGATGACTTCTTTCAAGGCACCAAGGCAGCCCTGGCTGGGGGAACCACCATGATCAGTAAGATAGCTTAAAAATAATAATCTTAGAGCTTGGGAGCCATTATTATTTGAAAATGAGTCTTTGTTGTTTGATTCTTTCCTTCAAAAAGTTGCTGGACTGAGCAGAGGATTGATTTACCTCAGAAGTGGGTGGGAGTGGGCCAACCATTTGTCTTGTGTCCTTGTCCTCATTTTCTGTCTGACTTGGAGTCATCCAGTTGAACTTGAGAATATGGTTCTAGAGAATTGTGGTAGGGTAGAAGGAATGGCTTCTTGCTTCCACCTCTGGAATTTTTGTCTTCCTTAACCTGAAAATGTGATTTGATGGTGGTCACTTTAAACACACAGCGTTGGGAGCAATTGTCAAAGCTCTCAGTTTTGAGTCTTTGCTCCAAAGTATTTGAAACTTCATTTTTAAAGAATTCCTGAGGGTGCCTCTTCCTGGGATGAGGATGGGGTGTCATAAATGAAATGTGGAAGGCTGAACCTCTCTATTCCACTGCTAAGAAAATCAAATGGGAGGAATATATCCTGGCCTGGCTTTGACATAAATGAAATTGGGTGGTCCTGCTTGGAGAGGGAGCCACAGATATCATTAAGTGTCATTTAGATATGAAAATTGCTGGCACTAACAGCTGGGTATCCTTCATGTGTTGCTCCAAAGAATTCATGCTTTCCATTCAGCTGAATCTAAAGTGTTATTTCTTGGAGTCATAGCACACATGTTAAGAATTTGCTTGTAGAATGTCAGTTTCCAATGTGTCTCTTGATGTCCCTGTGACAGATCTTATTTTGTCTTTGAGAAGGTGGGCCTACACACACAGCGGTCCATCAGACACATAGGTTAAAAAAAAAAAAAAGTTTATATGAGAGCGAAGGTAAATACATAGTCTTTAAAACTTACAGTTCAATTCGGAAGAGGGTCAAAGTAGAAAGAACTCAGCTGTTTTTATACTTTAGAGAAACCTACTGCTTGTTTTTCAGAATAGTGGTCTTTTCCCCTTACAACTTCAGGGTCTCAGCTTCCTTTTTTTTTAATCCTACTGCCCAGGGAAACATTGCCTTGCCTTCCCCTCTTCGTCTGATCCTCCCTTGCATTTTAAATTGCATGTCCCTGGTCTTCTGTGAGTCCTGGTCTTCAGAATGATTGAAGGATTAGGGAACGTTCTCTCCTGTTCAGCTTTCCAATGACACAGCCTGCAGATTTAAGCCTTGTTACCTCTCTTTTTTTTTAATTTTTTATTTTTTTGCGGGGCACATCACCTTCTAACCCAGTGGGGCTACTCAAGGTGGGGGTGATCCTCCACACACACCTCAGGACCCTGACCTGGAGAAGGCTGCCATTTTGTCCATGGTATCTGTTAGGACTCGCTTGGTACTGGTGGGCATTGCTACCTATCCTCCAGAGCTGGCTGCAGAGCCACATTAGAGCTTTGAGGAGCACAGGCTGCTTGGGTATAAGCCTGCAGGTTATAACCTGTCTCCGTCTAGAGTTCACATGAGGGCCCTGTAGGCCCCCACATTGGTCACAGGGTGTTAATAAGCCACAAATAATATTCCTGAGCGAGTAGTCAGGGATGTCTCATTGGAGGGATTGCTGGGCAGGAGCCCTCCACGGGGGAGAGGCTGCTAACCAGGAGTCTGGTGTTCTGGTCTCCCTCCAGCATTAACTTGCTGTGTGACTGTGGGCCAGTCACCTCACTTAGCGGGGCTGCTCAATGTGCACAATGAAGAATATGCACCATATGACCCTGGATATCCCTCTCAGCTCCCCACACCTGCTGATTCACTGAGCTCAGAGACCGTTTGCCTTTGATCAAATGCACTTTGCTCAGCAGATGCATAAAAACCATTTTCTCTCAGACTTACTTGAAAGACCCCATCATTCTGTTTTCTCCTCTCTTGTGTCCTTGAATGTGCCTTCCACTCCTTACATGTGACCAGTGACCCATTCTTTGGCCTCATTTTCTTTTTTTTTTTCTTAATAAAGTTTTTATTTATTTATTGATGAGAGACACAGAGAGAGGGGCAGAGGCACAAGCAGAGGGAGAAGGAGGCTCCCTGCAAAGGAGCCCAAATGTGGTACTTGATCCTGGATCTTGGGGTTACGCCCTGAGCCGAAGGCATACGCCAACCGCCGCCAACCGCCGAGCTACCCAGGTGTCCTGCGATCATGTTTTAATGTAGGGTTTGTGATGCAGTCAGTTAGGCCAAAGAGTAGGGGAATTCAATGAGCAAACCTCAAAGAGTGAAAGTAATCAGCAGTGGTGGGGATATGGTTGGAGTTGTCACATCCCAAACTCCACTGCTTTTATAGCCTGATAAAAATATTCCTTGCAAATAACCACCCATGGTTATTGACGTCTATATAATTCCCACTGGCCTGCCCTTCCCTCAAGATGTAAGTGGTAATAATACAGGTTTGAGGAAATCAGGATTTTTTCTGCTTGCTGGTCATGCATTCTGCATTGCTTCCAGTGAGCGCCCGGCACAGGGGCACTTTGCGGAGACTATTTTGCAAAGAGGGAGAGCTAGCTTGATATGACTTTGTTGGTACCTTTGACCTGCTCCTTCATGGAGACTGTAGCTTCTTCAGTGAGTATTGAGGCCAAAAGGAAATGCTTAGGGCACTTGCAAAGATTCGGGTGAAAACTCAGAGGAACAAGCCATCAAAGTAAATCAGTGCACCACTGCCCACACCCCCTTGCTCCCATCTTCCCGCATTGCTACAAGCACATGCCCTTTGCTGTGTGCTCCTCAGGTCCGTCTGAACCGGCACTGCCCAAGGTGCAAATGTAGCAGAGCAGTCCAAGTTTAAAAATGGAGGTGACGCGTCAGCAGCAGAAAATAATATTATTGCCATCAAACAGAGCCTCCCATTGAGACTGGCACAAGGAGATCTTTGTAAGGGGCGTTCAGTGCGGGGCAACTTTGCCCTTTCCATCCAGGGATGGGTGGGCGGAGCCTCCAGACATGCCCTGCAGGAAGCTTCTAGACTGGCTGAGGGGTCAGGGAGGTGGCCGGGAGTTGCAGCTTGGGGAAAATGCTGCTGGCTCCCTGGGAGCTTTATGATCATCAGAGTTAAGACCCAGCATCTCCTGGGAAGCAGATGGGAATGGTTACCTCCATTTTATAGAGGGGAAATCTGAGGCCAGAGGGAAGGGCATTATTTGCTGACACCCTGTGTGTTGGTGTAAGTGGCGGGTGTAGACAATACACCTACATTTCCGGCTCTACCATCTGCCTTCTGTGTGACTTTAAGCCTCAGTGGTCTCATCTGCAAAATGCGTAAAGTTGTTACAAAGGTTGACTTGGAGACATTGGAACAGTACTTGGCCTGTAGTAAGCACTTGGATATGGTAAGTTAAAATTTTTCCATCTCATCTCTGGATCTCTACTTTCCTAATAGAGCCAGAGAAAAGAGCTCCAGCTGCAGGAGGGAGCGGGGTTCTCCGAGTGTGGTCATCAGCTTGTGTACTCCAGTGTCACCTGCGTGCATTTTAAACTGTGCAACTTCTTGGGCTCCACCCAACCTACTGAAGTAGAGAGTGTGCTGGTGGCACCTGTGAACTTGTGTTTGAATCTGGTGATTGTCACATGCACTTGAGCTGTTCGTGAGTATGGATCTCAGGGATCCAAGCCAGATCTCTGCATTCTAGATGTCCAAGGGCCAGGAGCCACAGCTCAGAGAGGAGAGCCTGACTGTCACTTCTGCTAACCTGAACTGCAGGCTCTCTGGAGGGGCGGAGCCCCAACACCATACAGCAGAGACCGGGGCGGGACTTGAGTACAGAGAAGTGAGGACAGACTGCTGCTGCTGAGGGCTGGTGAGCACTGGAAGGGGCCTCTCTGAGTTCTGGACTTGTCACCTTTTAGATGCGGGCCCACTGGATGTGCCTCAGGCATCTCCATCTAGCCATCCCTCTCTTTTGGTGCACAACTCCAGACAGGGTGTTTGTCACAGTCATGCTGGTTTGAACCCATAAAGTCACCCTGTGCAGATTTGGGAGGATTTTATCTCTTTGATCTCTTGTACCCACTCCACGACTGCAACTGATGCATTCATACTTTTGTTGTCTGTAATGGATTTTTGCCCCAGCCTCCTGAAGAGTCTCACTTGCCTCTGGGATCCTGTCTCTATAGCCTGCATGTCTCCTTGCACCCTGGGCTCTTTGTCTGGCATGGTGGGCATCATGCCATCTCCCTCCGGTGAAGCCCTTGGCTCTCTCTTGTCTGGAGAACGCAGCTCAAGCAACAGAGCCCTCACAACCTGACTCAGTCCTGATGCTCCAGGCTGGACTCATGTTGTCACCTCAGCCAGGGATGCCCTTACCTTCTTTTCTTTGCCTCTAGGAATCTTAATTACCCTTCAGCTAGGTGTTACCTCTGTCCTAGAGCTCCTCCAGAGCCCCGTTCACTGTAATATACCACGGCCTCTTTGTCCCTTGGCAGACATTGGGTTTTTGTCCCATGGCCAGTATGGCATCCATCCTGTGTTACAGCTTGATCAAGACCTCCTTCTTTTGAGTACTCCCTACCCACCCAGCAATATCTCCCCCCTCAGGTGCTCCACTGATGGCTTCCAGTTGAATGAATGAGTGAATGAATAAATGAATGAATGGAGACTCTAAGGGGACTTGGTTTCATGCTTCATCTGAGCGTGATGCCAGAGGACTGAGAATCCTGGGGTGGGGTTAGCATGTCTGAGGTCCATCATGGTCATTTCAACTGAAGCAGATACCTCCAGAGGTGACCCCTTGTGTCTGCTTCCCCCACCCCGTAGTCACCCGAGGGCAGCAGTTGAGGGAGGGCAACATGAGGGGAGAGCCCGGGGCCCATGCATCAGCCTAAGGTCGTGATCGGGCAGCTCCCTCCTCCCCCTCCGCCTGGACTGTTCTTTCAGGAGGAGGCAGGGTAGCACACACTCACGCAGTCCTCCTGTGGGAGATTGGGCAGTCATACCCTGACACACCTTGGGCAGGTCCGTCCCAGTCCTTTCTGGAGTCTTGCCTCTGGAGGCTGGAGGCCTGACGGAAAGGCGAGGAGGCTTCCCACGGCCCTGCTGGCTGGGCTTTCCTCAGGAGACGTGGCTCCGAGTGTCACTGTGGTACATCCACTGCTTGTCATTTTTTCATCCATGTGGCATTTGGGTTAACTCCCTGCTTCTGATGAGTACACATGTGTGAACACACACACACACTATAATATAAATCGCCTGTAATTGATACTTTGATTATTCCCTTTGCACCATTCATTTGACTCGGGTTAGAAAGTGTTTACAAAAACGGCCAACCACATCAGACTGAAGTTTCAGAGTCCAGGACCAAAGTTGCGGCCACAGAATCTGGCCGCGGTCTGGCGATTAGAAAGCCACGTTAGCCGATGGGCTCTCGTCGCCTCTTGCCCTCCGCTGCTCTGTCTCCCCAGGCACACGTGGGTGAGGTCACTGTGCGAGCAGACACCAACGGGGCCTGCACAGGTGGTGCCAGGACTCTCAGCCATGACCATCTGTCTACTCCGGGCAGGATTTTGGGTTGATCACCTAACACCTGCTGAGCAGAATGCAGGAAGGGAGGGAAAAGATGAGGAGACCCATTGGGTTGGGCTTGACCAGCCAGCCTTGTAGCCCTGTGGGTTTGGGGTAAGGTCCCTCTAGAAACAGAGGTATTCCCATTCGGGTCTCTAGGTCCTGTGGATATTGTCATGATTATCCTAATCTACTCGGGGGGTTCTTGCTGGCTTCTGGCTCTGAGAGCTGGCAGTTCCAACTTTGGAATTCATCCCTGCCTGCAAAGGGGGTGGTAGGCCTTTATCTCCTAAGAAGGCATCTGCATCCTCCCATGATCCGGTTCTGGCTCTGTGTGTGAATGCTGTACACGGAGTTTGGGGAGTCTCAGTACTCGGATGCACCCAGAGCCTATTCTCTGGCTTCCCATAGAGCAGGATGTTTAGACTTTTGGGAGCTTCCTGTTGACTCTGTTGCCCACAATCCACAATGGCGGCTGGAGCCAGGAGTAGTAGCAGGGGAAGTGGAAACGTTGCACTCCAGCAAGGTCTTCCCAGTCTCTAGATGTGAGGGATAGGCTTCAGGGGTCAGCATCCTGAGGGATCAGGGTTCCATGTGGCTATATAAGAGCCTGAATGACACAGACATGTCCGAGGACACCCTGGCTCTGTGTCCTGGCTCTGTAAGCTGAGCAAAGATTTCTGGAGGGCACAGATAATGCCGAATCTGATTGTATATGGCACCTCGCATACGTGGAAGCTGCCTAATAAAGAGCTGAATGAATCTGGACCTACATCTGGACTGCATTGGTGCTTCTACCTTAATAGTTTCACATCATTGTCCTGGGACACCTCTTCTCATGTGAAATCCTACATGGACAGGCCTCCCCTCTTCCTGTCCCCTCTACCACCTGGCAGATAAGGCTGATGAAGATGGAGCTGCTCTGGCTGGAACAGTGGGCTGTGGGAGGGCCCAGGTCTTCACCCCCTTTCTCACTGTGTTCCCCATCTTGGCAGCCTTTCTGCCTCTGGGGAATCCTTAGCGCTTGGGGAATCCTTAGTGCTTGGCGAAGCCTAGTTCGGAAACCACCCCATTCCATTACTGCCTTCTCCATTGCTTCCCTTCCCTACCTAGCCATGTGACTGCTCCCTGCCTAGCTCCATGTTAAGTTCTAGGAGAAAGGGTGTTCAGTAAGAAGGGACTTACCCACTTAGTCATTTAAGAAACTCCTAACTACACTGTAACTTTGGGGTGGTTTTGTGCAACATATCTTTCGGTTCAAGACAGGAATTGGGACAGAGCACCCATGTCACTTCTCCTGCATAGGTTTGCACTGCTTTGCTTGGATTTTCATGAAAGCCCATCATAGGTAAACATTCTGTCCTTGTTTGCAAAATTAATGATGCACAGTGTTTTAAAGAGAAAAATGCCTGTCTGAGGGAGTGGCTGGCCTAGGTGTTTGCGTTTTCCGACCTACCATTCATAGTTCTAGCCCCACATCACTCCTTTTGGGCTGCTTTTCTCTTTTTTCCTCTTGGAGAAGACTTCCCTATTTCTTCTTGGAAAATGATTATTTCTTTGGGTTTCGAGGGCTCTGCCTCTGACTTTTCTGCTCTTGTTGGGGGAAGCCATTTACCCAAATTTCTTGCTTTTAATCCATCCTAACTGCCATGGTAATGATAAAGGGTAATTACAGTGAGTAGAAATTAGAGTCTTTCTGGTTAACCCATTTGGGAGGCAGCTCTCTTTGAATGTGACTAAATGTTCCCCTAATGATAGAGAGGATGCAGTGGGGGGCTGGGGTTCTGGCCGAGGCTGCCTGTCCAGGGAAGGGAATTTTGCAGTGAGCCAGAGCAGTAGTTATAAACCTCGGTGGCGCGCCTAGAATCCCCTGGGGACTCTTCATAAACTGCAGAGACCAGAACTTCTGACTTTATTGTTCTAGGTGGCCTGGGCATTAGTTTTTTAAAAATTCCAGGTGATGGCCGGGGTTAAGAGCTGTGGATCTAGGTGCTTGTTCCAACAGCTGGTCTTCAGCTGAAACTGAATGAATATCTGTCAAGGTTTGTGTCTTTAGGTTGTATGGCTTGTTCTGTTCTTTTTTTTTTGGGAGGGCGGGCGGGAAGGAAGGAAGGGCCGGGAAATTAAGGGAATTGAAGTTCCTGTCCTCCTTTCCTTCCTTTCTTTCTTTCCTTTCCTTTCTGGACTTTCTTTCTCCTCCTTTCTTCCTTTCTTCTTCCTCTCTCCCTCCCTCCCTTCCTTCCTTCCAGAATTTTATTTATTTATTCATAAGAGACACAGAGACATAGGCAGGGGAGAAGCAGGTTCCCTGCAGGGAGCCTGATGTGGGACTTGATCTCAGGACCCCGGGATCATGACCTGAGCCAAAGACACTCAACCACTGAGCTACCCAGGGGCCCCACTGTCAAGGTTTTCTAAAAGCTGGAGATGCCCTCTGCCACCATTTCCTGCTGTATCCTGTCCTCTTTGTGAAGGGAGGGGGAGGGGGATTGCACTGTCATGACCTGGGGTGTGTGGATTTTGCAGCCAGCAGGTGTCCTCCAGAAGCTAATGAAACATGGTGGGGCTGAGCTAATGTCACCAACAAGGGCCTCCCTTCAGTTGCTGTCCTTGGTGTGCTGGAAGATTGTACTTGGCTAATGCCCTAGTAGGGCACTGGTTAGGACTTGCAGAAGTGGGGTGGAAGGTAGGTGGGGAAGGAATGCTGAAGGTCAATGACAGGGGCTGGGATGGGGCCTGGGATGGGGGCCTGGGACGGGGGTGGGGGGGTGGGGGGGGTGGGGGGAAGGCTGGAATGGGGGCTGGGATGAGTATTTGATGTCCCTGGCCCCATGGGCCACCTGCTGGGCTGGTTTCCCTGAGAAAACCCTAGTGCCTTTAGATTGAATCAATAGTGTTTATGACCTAATCTCCCTCTAATGATAGGTCAGAACTGAAATCCTTCTTTGTGGGGAGCCTATGAGGGAGAACTCAAAAGAGCCTGGTAATAACATAGAATCAGAGACTTTAGGCAACTGTTCAGATTTTCTGTCCTGGCCTCTGTCTTCCCAGTGGGTGGAATTTACTGGACCATGCTTCAGAGGGCAACACAACAGGGCTGGGGCAGCCGAGCTCCAAGGGGCCGAAGACCTCAGTTTAGTTTCCCTTTCTAGTACTCGCTGCTTGAGTATGGTCATGTGATACCTTAGTTCTAGATGGCAGTTTCCACGTCTAGAACATGGGGACAATGCTGTCCTGTACGTTGGACTTACGTGCGCAAAGCAAGCAAGGTTGTTTGTACCACTCTTTGGAAATGATTATTGTGACACTTTTGGTACACGTGTGGATCGGTTGATCTATCTATCTACTTAAGTACTCTATTGTGTGTCTGTCTCATCTCTGTGTCTTTCATTTATCTCCTCTCTCATCTCTATATGTGACATCATCATCTATCTATCTAGTCTGTATGTCTAGCTATCTAATCTCTTGCCTAGCATCTAGATAAATCTATATTATCTGTCTGATGCATCTACGCAATTTAATATCTACCTACTTATCGAAGGGTCTGTCTATTGATGTGCTCTTCATCTCTCCTGCTCCAAGGGTGCAGTCACATGCCAGCTAATTCCAGATGGCTTATCTCCCTTTGCTGCCACTTGGTGAGTTCAAGGCTTATTTTGTCTTCAAGCCCTTTTGTAATGGACTTTGTATTCTGAACATAGTAAGAAGAACGACTGTCTTGGGAAAACGACCATCTATCTGTCTACCTATCTATGAAGCCCTCTAAAATGGCTTCTTACACAGAAATTTAAAATTGTACTTTTCACTTTCCGCTCCACCTCCAAAAAATCACTGGAAAACTTGGAGCTCGAATTTCTTGACAACACACTCCGCCCCACAGATGCAAAGCGATGTCACCAGGAAACAGCTCATCAAGTCAATAACTCTTGCTAGATTGGAATTCTCAGCCAAACAGGAATTCAGATGAGGCCAACTTTATACTTGGTTGTCACCGTGCTGTTGAACACCCAGGCCTCTCTGTTTCTTGTGGTGGATTCATTACAGTCTCTGCAAGGAGGTTGCATTTGTTGCTGAACCTGTAGAAACCCCTCCTTGCCCTCAGCTCACCGAGCTTCCCGTGCCCAGCCTAGAGTCATGACCCTGGCATCGGGGACAAATTCCTCCCCAGTGGGTGTCCCACTTAGGAGGGCTTTAGCCATATAGAGCCCAACACTCAGAGCATGGTGGGAGAGTCTGGGCAGAATGCTGAGCTTTCTCCTCTCCGGGCAGGCATGGGGCATGACCTGTTTTTGACATCAAGTGAAAGGACCATGTCAGACCCCTTGGAGATGAAAGCACTGGTCCCTGATCCGTCATCGGCCAGTTCTGGCAGATAGGAGTAGCTGCTTTTCCCTCAACTGGCACATCTCCTGCTGCTTTCATCCAGCTGGGAGTCTTTATTATTTATAATTTATTTATTTCTTGCGTGGATTCATTAGCTACAAAATCGTGGGTGACAAAATACAAGTAGAACAAACCCATTGTGAAGGCAAGAGGAGAATTTACATAGAAAACCATTCCCTGAGGGGTGGACAGATATTTTGGGGATACACAGAGCTCAGTGGAGGGGGGTGGAGTTAGTATTTTGGAGAAAATAGAATTTTTGCTTTAGAATTTTATATGCAGATCCAACAGAGTGTTGCAGCTCAAGCCCAGGAGTGGTGGTATGTTTTAAGTGTCATTTTATGCCATTATATGGGGGCTTCAGCCCTATAGGTGGAATGGCCATCTCAGTTTTTGTCCAGGTGAATGCACGTGTGGGAGCGAGAGGGGGTGCTCCTGAGGACAATGGAGTCAACCATGGTGGTCTCAGGTAAACCCAGATGAGCATCACTCTTCCTCTGAGGGGCTTGCCTTGAATTCTCTTGTCCTCAGATGAGCTTGAAAGTGAATGACCCAGTGGCTGCTCTCTGGACCATGCCACTGGCCTGCAAGGACTCGCAGGGCAGAGCTGCATGACTCTTTTGCACTTGAGATGGTTAGAAGAATGTGGGGTAACTCGGAGTGAGCAGGTAATTGGTGTTACTTATTGGGGCATCGGTGCCGGGCCAGCCCTACACATTCCATTTCTAGTCCTTCCATTAGCCCTGAAGATAGGTGGGCTTATGCTCATGCCATAAATGAGGAAGTGGGAAGCCCAGAGAAGCCAGGTGACTTGCATAAACCCACGGGGCTTGCAAATGTTGGGACTGGGATTCTGAGCCAAGCTCTGGGCTGACGGCACTTGCAGATCACAGAATAAAAGGGTACTGTTTGCCTTTTAACAATTAAAAAGTGTGCTCATGAATGCTCCTCTGTGCCAGTGTTGTCGGGTGTTTCACAGATATCCCAGATGCAGCCCCCACCTAGAGTTTGTGGTCAGGCATTGGGCTACTATCCATCCCCAAGGAACAGAAAGATTTTGGTGTTAAAGCTTTATACTGCTCTTTGATCCAACTTTATTTACTTATTTAAATTTTTTTAAAAAAATTATTTATTTGAGAGAGAGAGAGAGAGAGAGCGCACAAGTAGGGGGAATGGCAGGCAGAGGGAGAGGAAGAAGCCGATTCCCCTCTGAGCAGCGAGCCTGATGGCGGGGGGGGGGGGGGGGGGGGGGGCTCCATCCCAGGACCCTGAGATCATGACCTGAGCCCAAAGCAGATGCTTAACCGACTGAGCCACCCCGACGCACCCCCAACTTTCATTTAAAATTATTTTTTTCTATAGTATCCAGGGAGGGAGTGATCAGATAGTGACCATCTTCCTTCCACAGGAGGCTGTGTCCAGTGGGGAAAGATGCTCACCACAATGGGGGTCGAGGGTATCTTGCTGTCCAACAGAAGCACTGGATTGATGCCCTAGATTCCCCACCCACCCCCCGTGTCCTGGGGTGTATCTGGAGAGCAATTGAGAGGAGTAACCGATGCCATGCATTTATCAGCTGAACTTACCCCTGGTTCTGGGAGGCCCAGGAGCTCTTTTCCATGTGGGCCAGATTGTGCTGAGTCCTGTCACGCAAGCTGCTTCAAAGGTCTCCTTGCCCTTGCCTGGGCCTCGTCTTTCCTCCTTTTTCTGACTCACTTTGGCATGGTCCCCTGCGAGGTTCACTGGGCTCAGCTCTTTGCAAGGCTGATTGGGAAACACCTCGGGCAGATGGCATTGTTTTAGGAGGACCAAGGACAGGGAGGAAAATCTGACAGTTTTTCCGAGTTGAGATTGCTGTTCTGCACATTGTTTTTTCCTTTATGGAGATAATCCAAGGAGCACCATGAGGTGTAGTGGAAAGAATTTGAGGCCTACACTTCTTGACGACACATCTTCAGGATGCTAGGAATCCGAGACCTTAATTCTGGAATTGACCCTGCTGCATATTTATTAGCTCAGGCAGGTTGTCCCTTATTTCTGTCTTGGTTTTGTTGGTTTCCTGAAGGGCCTGGATCAGACTTTCTTGCCTGCTGGGGTTGCAGAAAGGATTCAGTGGGGGCGATGTAGTTGATTGGGCTTGGGCAGGTTAAGTTTGAGGGAGGAATGGGCCCTACAGCCCCGTTTTGCTCCTAACAGTTAATATCATGACACCTGGACACTGAAGTATTTGAAGGGATACATTTGTAGTGATTGACTTCAGCAGTTACCTCACATTTCATCATATATACATCTCTCCTTCCATTGAGATTCGCTCAAAATGGTCCGCATAACTCTGAAATCGTATTGTTTTGGACATTATAGCAGCACATCTTCTCCATCACCTAAACTTCTTTTCTTGCTGAGAGCACTCAGCTCTGTTATTGGAGAGTTCTCCTCTGGCACCAGGAAACATAGTTTACATCTTACTTTGGGAAAGGAGGACTTGCTTTGCTGAATTTTATATCCTGCTTAGTGGGAAATTTAAGCTACCCAATCATTTTCTCCCTTATATTCTAGAAAAAGGCCCATTTGTTTAATTAGAAAAAGGTACTTTTAAATAATGGCTGGCTCCAAGGACAGGTAAAATTTTAACACCAAAGTCTTTGTTACTGGGGGATGGAGAGTGCAAGCTCCAGGTGAGGGCTGTGTCTTAGAGATTGTTTACTGCTATCTCTTCACTTTGCAGCAGGGAATCCAGAGCTCAGGGGGTGATGTGACCTTGGGGACAGGTCTGAGACTGCTGGTGTGCCCTTTCTCTCATGGGGCATGTTTATATCTGTACTAGCGTGCCTCGTGTGCATTTTTGTTCACTACCAACGGTGAGTGCTGGCAGTTCACTCACTCTTAAGAAGAGAAGCTTTTCCACCATGCAAAGCTCATCTCCACGAGAAAGCTCACCTTCTGGAGACTAGCTGAGCAAGGTATCATTCCTCTTTGTGGCAAAACGGGGGTCTTCATGGAATGGCAAGATATCTCAGCAAAAGACAGACTGGAAAGGCTGATAAAGAAGAAAGAGATTCCCCTATCTAGGGAGATGGAAAATTTTTATTCAACTGTATTCCTGCTGCCTTTGGCTTGAGTGAATAGGCATATGACTTTCATGTCTCAGTTGCAAGAGTCAGGTGATCCCGAAACCACATTCTGCGCAACATTTCTGTTTCTATGACATAAATCCCCGATTTCCATTGTCTCCTTGCCAGTTAAAAGTGGCCCCTAGCGACCGATGGGTTTTCCATCCATGACTGTGCCAGAAAATGTTATTTTCCTGATTGCATTCCCTCTTCATGGATTGGCTTGACCCTTGCCTTTTCCAATTCTCTTTGTCCCGAAGGCAGTTTGCAAAAAACCCCTGCCTGTCCATTCTGCTTGTTCCTAAGAACTTCATCAAGAAAAGATGCTGTGTAAGAGTCTCATTAGTTAAGGCTTCCTTCCTTCCTTCATTTGTTGATTCATTATTTATATGTTGGTTTGCACAAGCTATATTAACTCTCTAAAAGCTAAAAAAAAATATGTATAATTTATAGGCCATAAAACTTACTCTTTTCAAGTGTTCAATTAAGTAGTTTTCTGTATATTCATAGAATTGTGCAACCATAACTCCATCTGATGTCAGAACATTCTCACCACCTCCAAAAAGAAACCCCATACCAACTAGCAGCTATACCCCACCCCCAACTCAGGCCAGAGACACTCAGCTACTCTCCATCTCGGTGGATTTGGACATGTCACATAAATGGAATTACATAACACGTGGCCTCTTTTGCATCTGGCTTCCTGCGTTTAGCAGAACGTTTTCAAGGCTCATGCGCGTCGTAGCATGAATTAGCACTTCATTCTTTTTTATGGCTGAGTAATAGTGTGTTGTATGGATAGACCACATTTCGCTTATCCATCGGCCAGTTGATGGCATTTGGATTGTTTCTACTCTGTGGCTGTTGTGAATGATACAATGTTCGTTGGTGGACAAGTTTGTGGGTGCACATATGTTTTCATTTGTCTTGGGTATATATTCAGGAGAGGGAGTGCTGGGGTTTAAGCTAATTCTATCTTTAACTTTCTGAGACCCTGCCAAACTTCTCCAGTGGCACCAATTTTCCATTCCCACCGGCGGTGTAGGAAGGCTCCGATTTCTCCATACCCTTGCCAACACTTGTTATTGTCCATTGTTTTTACCCTAGCCATGTGGGGAGACGTTGAGGAGTGAGGTGGTATGTCATTGTGGTTTGACTTTAGGCTTTATTTTGAGGCCACTCTGCTTGTTCACTGACTCCTAGTCACACTTCTCTTGATCTGTGATGTGAGAGCTTGGTTTTAAGTCTGTTTTCCTAGCCCTGCATAGGGGCACCCGGTGTGACCAGTACAGGGATGCTCCTAGAAATGAAGTAGAAGAATACCTGGAATCAGATACACCCCCCAAAAAAGCAGGGTTCACTGTCCTGGTTGGCTGCTGTGGCTGCCTCTGCCCCCTCTAGATTTGTTCTGGTCTCCCCACATGTTCCAGAGGGAGTCCTGTTCTGCTGCCTCGGTGACCATCCTTCATTGTGCTCTCCAGGGGGATGGGCAGGTAACTGCCCTGTGCCAGGGAGGGAAGTTGGCAGAGGCTCTTTAGCCTGCAGGCCTGGGGAACTCCTGGCTGAACTGGAAATCTCCCGGGCCAGTCCATTCCTGCCTCGGGTGGGCATCCCCCACTTCTCCATAGAACAGATAATTACCTTCTGTGCTGATTGGTACAAAGCCCTTTACACACAGCTGCTTTCTCCTGGGACTCTCCTTTTCACACTCCATAAGATAAACAGGGTGGGAAGTGTCCCCCACTTCCCATGAGGAAATTGCAGAATAGAGAGGTTAAGTGACTTGTCCAAGGCCACCCAACTGATACCAGGCCAAATGCAGACTCCTGTCCTGGTCATCTAGTGGCATGTTGCTGGGCCTCTGTCCTCGGGCAGGGGGACATCAGGCATGTGAACATGGTCTCAGTATGTGCTCTCGATTTGAGGTGCTCTCGATTTGAGGTGCTCTTGATTTCTGATGTAACAGTAGTGAGGACCTGCTGGATCCGAGAACTGACAATATGGTGCTAGGTGGCTGTGGTTGCATTCATGTGGGCTGGTGGAGGGTGATAACGGGGATGTGGTTATTTCCCCAGTGCCATCACAGCTCTTACTTTGTTTAAACAAAGTTAATTAGCGCTGTGGTTTCTCTGGCTAAGAAAACCCTGTTCATTCATCCATTCAGCTGATGTTTCTTATGCCACGTGATAGATACCCATCTAGGCAGTAGAGCTGCAGATACGGTTCCTGTTCTCAAAGAACTTGCAGGCTACTGAGAAGACCCAACAAATAAAAGCTTACCATATAACATGATCATCCCTATACTAAGGTTCAGGGGAACCTGAGGAGAAGAAATCTTTAAAATCTGCCTGAGAGGGTCAGGGGGAGACCTCCAGCGAGGCTTGAAGGCAGTTCAGGATTTGCCCTGGAGTCCAATTGTGGGGCGGGCAGCAGGACGTGTCCAGCCAAAAGAGAGGCATGGATGAATGGATTGAGGCATGTGGGCTCTGGTAAATGAGAGTCTGGCATGCTTTAGAATTTACAAGTAAATCAGTATTGTTGGGTATTTAATTTTTTTTTTTTTTTAGCCTGTGGGGCATGGGGAGAATCTACAAGGAATGGGGAGGAGAGGCCAGTGGAGAAGGGGACCACGGTAGAGAGCATCCTGTTGGTGCAGCAGGAGTGTTGCCACCTATCTCTGGGTCAGAGGGGAGCCCCTGCCACTTATTTTTTTTTCTGCTCCTCTCCAATCTCTATTCCCTTCCATTTATTATCAAAATCCAGCCTGTCCTGTCCTAGGCAATGCTGAGAAACTCCAGGTTGTAGAGAGTCAGTTCCTGGAGGGCAGAACCAAGCCATTGATGGGAAACCTTCATTCTGCAAGGACAAGTCATGGGGAATTCCAGCCTTAGGCATGGGGCTGGTTGTAGGGAGCTGTGATGGAGGGATGGACTCTGGATTTGGCTGTATGGTGTTTGAATTCTCCCTTCACTGCACACCAGCTGGGCAAGCATTTTTTATTTCTCTGAGCCACAGTTTTCTATTTCTTCCTTCTTTCCTTTTTAATTTATTTTCTTAAATTGCTCTAACACATACCTGAAGTTGACCATTTTGACCATCTTTAAGTGTATAGCTCAGTGGCATTAAGTACGTTCACATTGTGTGTGACCATCACCACCATCCACCTCCAGAACTTTTTTTATCTTCCCAACCTGAAGCTCTATACCTGTTAAACACTAGTTCTCTGTTCCCCCTCCCCGCAACCCCCAACAACCACTATGCTACTTTCTGTGTCTATGAATTTGAAATTCATAGAATTTCATTGTGGGATTGTTGAATCAGACACATTTGTCTTTTTTGTGACTGGCTTATTGCACTCAGCTCAGTGTCTTCAGGGTCCATCCGTGTTGGTGCAGGTGTCAGAATTTCCTTCCTTTTAAAGGCTGAGTTCTAGTCCATTGTATGGATATTCCATATTTTTCAGTCTACTCATCCGTTGACGGGCACTTGGGTTGTTTCCACCTCTTGGCTATTGTGAGCAATCTTCTATGAGCAAGTATCTGTTGCAGTCCTTGATTTTAATCCTTTGGGATATATTCCCAGACATGGAGTTGCTGAATCATATGGTAATTCTTAGCCACATTCTTCTGATATGTAATATGAGGTTTCAAGGTTACTGTGCAACTTACATTCGATAGATTATACAAACTGCTGAGTACATGCTTGGCACGCGATAAATGTTAATCCCTTCCTTTCTGAGAGGCACCTTCCATCCTCTCCTGAAAAATTTACCCTTTAAAACAAAAGCATTTTTAACTATTTTGATGAAAAATACCTCTTCAAAGTCACCTGGCCAGCTTAGTTGGTGGGAGCATGTGAATGTTGATCTCGGGGTCATGAGTTTGAGCCCTATGTTTGGCATAGAGTTTACTTAAAAAAAAAAAAAAATATATATATATATATATATATATAATTGCTGTTCTTATACACTTAAAAAAACACCTCCTCAGGAATAATGCCTGGTCCCTTCTAAGTGAAGGGAATGGGACATAATTTAAGCCTCTCTTGATGGCTCTGCGTTTATTACTAGGATCTGTTAGAACGCTGTGCTGCTTTCAAAGAATTGTGTTTTAAACAACTCCCACAAATGGTCTCTAGTTGTTGGGAATATTTGTCTCCGTTTCATCATTTTCCTGCCTCCTCCCTTCCTGTCTTTCTTAGCGGTGCTAGTGTATCTGACTGTGGTTGCCACCCTCCCTCATTTATGTTCATGTTTCAAGTCTTCCTTCTACTCGAGGACCAAAGGAGTGAGATCCTCACTGCTGTATGAAAGTAGAAAGAGACAGGTGTTGATTGAATTCTATAACCACCCTTCCCTGAGAGCAGTTTGTTTTGATGGAATAGAAGTTTTTTTGGCAGTTTTATGGAGTTTGAGTGAGGAATCAGGTGGCCAGATTTGGATAGATGTCCTTGTGCCTTGGAAATTATGCCAGGGAGGAGGTGAAAGCCAGGTGCGTATTCTCCCAGCTTTGAAGAGCAAGTGGACAGCTTCCATCTGGACGGTCTTGGAAGACTTCTTAGAGGAGAGGGAAATGGGCCCAGTTGGGGAAAGGGGTGGTGAATGAATGCATGGAGAACGTCAGAGGAAGCACAGAGCAAAGAGATCAGCTGCTGGCTGCCCCTTGAGCTCCATGGCAACTGTGCTTTGGCACTCCTTCATGGCAGGACCCAGGAAAAGTCTGACATCCGGCCATTTCTATTCTAACCCCCTCCCTGTCAAGTCTTGTATTTACCTTAGGAAATAATTAACATTGTCTTCATTTGATCCAGTATCTTATATGTTTCTCAAAGGCATTTTTGTTCAGTTGTTGAAAGTGTGTAGAAGCTGCTGTCTTCTCTTGCTTTGAACTTTAATTTTGCATCAAGTCTGTGGGCCATGGGGCTCAGGCAGGAGCACTAGTGCTGACCCACACATACTTCAACGTCTCCCTCCCTGCTAAGAGACCAGAATGCCAGTTATTATCTCCAGTTATTGTTCGGGGAAGTCCTAGCTAATGTAATAAGACAAGAAAAATAAGTGGTAAAAATATTGGAAAAGAAAAAATAAAATGGATGTTATTTGTTAGATGGTCGTAAATATTCAAAGGAATTGACTGAAGGGAATATTCGATTTAAGAAGAAAGTTTATTAAGATGACCAGTTTAAAAATATATATTCAAAATTAACAGCTTTCTCATATGCCAGAAATAGCCAATTGGAAAATGTAATTTTAAGAATCCCATTCACAATGGTATTCTTAAAATTACAATAGCTATACAAAATATAAAATAACTGGGAATTATAAGAATACATTCTTAAATATGGGACCTGAGAGAAGACATTAATAAAAAAAAAACAACCCCACATTAATGAATAGAAAGACCTAACACTGTAAAGAAGCAAAATCCTTAGAGATTAATCTAGAAGTTCAGTGTGATTCCAAGCAAAACCTCAAAAGGTATTTTATTTTTTGACACTTGACTAAATGATTCTGAAATTCAGGTGAAAGAATCAACAAATATTAAAAGCCAAGAAAATATTTTAGAAGAAAATAATGAAGAAAGGCAGGAAGCCTATGCTTAATGGGATATTTAAAAAAACTAAAAAATGTCATAATTCAAGTGGTAGGGACTAGCTCCAGAAAAGACATCTACATCAATGACATGAAGTAGAAAATTCATCAGTGGAACCAACTCTAAGTATTTAACATGTGAAAAAGGAACATATCCAACTCAGGGTGAAATGATGGCATAGTATAATATTATGCTGGCATAGTTAACCATTTGAAAAACAAAGAAAGATAAATTCCTTACCTGACATCCTATTTCCAAATACCTTTCAGATGGGTTAAGTTAAATTTAAACAACAAAGTCAAAATGAACAAGAAGAGAACACAGATGAAGAGTCCTGTACTTTATGTATTTTATTGGAGGGAGAATCAGGTAAGACAGAGCACTTGACAATGTAGAAAGACTTCATCAGAGTAAACTAATTAAAAGGAACACCAGAAGTAGGAATTTAGATTTGCCAAATATGATAAAGGGTTGATGCATTGAAAATATGAAATCTTAACATTTCTTTTTTTTTTCCTTAAAGATTTATTTATTTATTCATGAGAGACACAGATTGAGAGAGAGAGAGGCAGAGACATAGGCAGAGGGAGAAGCAGGCTCCTCACAGGGAGCCTGATGTGGGACTCGATCCCAGATCCCAGGATCACAACCTGAGCGGAAGGCAGGCGCCCTATCACTGAGCCACCCAGGTGTCCCTTAACATTTCAATAAAAAGGTGAACACTAATAGAAAACCTAAGGGATATGAACATGATATTCACAAAAGAAGAAATAATTCTACCATTAAATTTTTGAAAGAATATTCAATTGAATGAGTAATATAAGATATAAACTAACAATGAGCTAAGTTTTTGTTTTCTAAATTTTCTGATATTAAAAGGGATTGTAATCCTTGTTGATGTGAAATGGGCACTCTTAAACTGCTGCTAGGTGCTCACTTTGGTATGGCCTTTCTGGAAGGTAGTAAGAAAATATCTAACAATAGCTTTGACGGTTTATAAGCAAGAGACACATCCCCTTTGACTCTGAAATACCCATCTGCAACATTTCCCTCTAAAGGTGTTCATTGTAACATTATGATGAGAAAAAAATTAAAAACAAGCTAAAAATGAGTAAAATAGATTGGTTAAGTAAATGATGGCCATTGAAAAGGTAGTATGTAGTCATTAAAAAACCACAGTGGAAAATATTTATTAATATGAACATGTTCGCGGTATATTGATGGAAGAAAGCAGACCATGATCATTATGTCCAATTTGATGCTATTCTTTTTAAAGAGCTTCATTGAAATATAATTTACATACTGTAAGTTATGTAAATTAGGGCACCACTTTTGTAAAGAATACATATGTGGGTGTGTTGGTGGGTAGGAGAAAAGATTGGGTAGACATACATCAGTGTATATTTTCTTTGGATGATGGAATTACAGAACATTTTGGGTTTTTCCTAAATTCTTTCCTAAATTCTTTCTTGTTTTCCAGGTTATTGACATTTAAACACTTTTTCACTTAAAGGAATTTTACAAAAAGAAAAGTTTCCTTGGAACTCTCTTTTGCATCTGGAGTATTATCTCTTACTCCTGTCATTCCTGGGGAGGAAGAGAGCATAATGTGAGGAAGTGTTTGAATTTTATGTACAGTGGCAGAGGCTGGCTTGTTTGTGAACTTTCAGCTACTCATACAGTTGTGAGGTTTAATGAAAGGCTCCCTAGGGATGCCTGGGTGGCTCTGTCGGTTGAGCATCCGAATCTTGATTTTGGCTCAGATCGTGATCTCAGGTTTGTGAGATCAAGCCCTGTGTCCGGCTCCACGCTGAGGCATGGAGTTTGCTTGGGATTCTCTCTTTCTTTCTCTTCTGTCCCTCCCCCACCACCCAACTTGCTCATGTGCACACACTCACTCTCTCTTTTAACAAAAAAAAAAAAAAAAAGCTCCTTGAACAGCTGGTTCCCTTATCAGGCTTAAACCTCATTGTCCAGATACATTGGCTGTTATTCAGAGTCTTATTAATCAACTAGGGGAAAAAGACCCATTGAACGGTTAGCCCTCAGCCTGAGATAGAGAGCACATGATGGTACAATGACCATAGTTCAGACTCCAGAGATGTTAGGCTATGTTTTTGAATTCAGTCCAGGTTCCTAGGAGGAAAACACCCGTCAATTATATTGGCTTTAGATAGGGCTCAGTCAACATATGACATCACCAACTCTTCTTTCCTTGCCCAACTTTCTTTGCAGGGGCTGCAGGGAAGACCGTTGTGCAACATTGGAATAAACAGAATAGATACCAGGCTCCTCAAGCTTTTATTTCTGGATTGAGCTCCAATCCAAGAGCTGATACATTCTTTTCCAGATACAGTGAGACTCTGTCAAAGCAGCTTTGTACAAGGGTGGATTAGTTAAGAGTCCTGCGAACACATCAGTTCTTTTTTTTTTTTTTTTGAACACATCAGTTCTTATTTGAACTAGGCACTCTTGTCTTTTTTATATAACTTGGTGCATGTGCATAAATGATGTCTTAAAATATAGTGGGCGTGAACATCACGTCTTTTATTTCAGACCATATTTCCGCACAAAGATGATTATATTTAGGTCATAGGGTTTGTCAGATTATCTACTTAAATAGGAATGTAAACATGGCTGTTTCTTTAATTTGCTTCCTGTTTTTTCCTGTTGTTGACCTTGACCTTGGGTCTTTGGCTGTAGCATTTGACATAGTTCCACCCGTTAGGTGAATACTGGGTTTCTCTTGGTCTCTAACTGGGAAGCTGCAGGTCCTTGAGTTTATAGTTGAATCTCCTTTCCAATGAGGGACCAGCAGGAAGGAAAATTGAGCCCAACCCACTCTGCACGTGAAAGCCTGGCAGTGTGACTTTTATTTTTTTGTGATGTTCCGCACAGCCCTGTAATCTCTTATTTTTGGCAAGCCAGAGCTGAATCTGTGGTCCGGTAGCCCCGGGCAACCAAAAGCTGAGACAAACAGAGGAAGTGTCATTACTCACATGTTTCCCCAGCCACCTCATCTGGGCCTGGTGCTGCCAGCTGCCGCCCCTCTTGCGAGGTGGAGCTCTTCAGCATGGAGGCAGACCAGGCCCCACATGGAGACTGTGCAGGGTGTCATGCCCTGGCCCCCTAGTGCCCCTAGCCTCCCTCTTGGCTCCTTACTTCTCTGCACTCTTTCTGTAATTTGTTTGTAGTCTGGATTTTATTTTATGGCAGACTTTATGGTGAAAACAGGGAAGTATCCATTTCCTTCAAGCAGCCTGAAGGCCTCGGGGGGATCACGGGAGCTCACCTCCCATCCCTTGGTCCCTATCATGCTTACACAGGCGTGCACATGCACATACACACAAACATGTGCATGCATGCGCGTGCGCGCGCACACACACACACACACACACTCGTACATACTCTTGAGTCATCCTGTTGATGTCCAGGATATTGTGTCTTATAAACAGAGCTGATGGAAGCGGGTGTGCTCAGGAAATCTGCAGGCCCTTGAGCTGCCTTTGCTAGCAACTCTTAGGAAGCTCACCTCCTGCTGGGTCCTCTCTTTCCCAAAGGGGAGAGGGGAGAACCAGATCATGGATCCCAGCCTGTGGTGCTCCCATCCCTCTGGGTTTTTGAAAATATAAATAGTTTCGGGCAGCCTGTGTGGCTCAGTCTTGAGTCTCTGCCTTTGGCTCAGGTCATGATCCTGGAGTCCTGGGGTCAAGTCCTATGTCGGGCTTCCCGCAGGGAGCCTGCTTTTTCCTCTGCCTGTGTCTCTGCCTCTCTCTGTGTCTCTCTTGAATAAATAAATAAAATATTTGAAACAAAATAATCTTAAAAAAAAAAAAACATAGTTTCAGGGTTTTAAAAGTCTGCTGGAGATTCAACTGACATTTCAGGGGTAGGCCCAGGTTTCCTTGCTTATGATTGGAATTGCATGGACTCTGTTAGTGGTTTGTGTTTCCTGTCCTGATTGGGTCACTTTTCTTGCATTTGACTCATAATAAAATGGGGGATGAATTTATTCATTCCTAATACATTTCATTTGATAGGAAGATTATTTCCATCACTGTATCCAGGGCTTAAAAGGAGTTGGGGAGGGATGTTCTCTGGGAGGTGACAAGTCTCCATTTATGTTTCTTGAAAGAGGGTCTTTGATTCTTCCTGTACTAGCATTTACTGTCTCTTATTTTATTTTATTTCATTTTTAATAAAGATTTTATTAATTTATTCATGAGAGACACAGAGAGAGAGAGAGAGAGAGGCAGAGACACAGGCAGAGGGAGAAGCAGACTCCATGCGGGGAGCCTGATGTGGGGGGCTCGATCCTAGGACCCTCGTATCACGACCTGAGCCAAAGGCAGACTCAACCACTGAGCCACGCAGGTGCCCCTACTGTCTCTTATTTTAGAGCCAATGCCTACTTGCTATGTCAACAGGACAGATTTGTTTTGCTTGTCTTGGTCTTACTCCATTTTATGCAAAAGACAAAGTTCCATGCCTTTCTTGTGGCCCAGGAGCCTCCGGTCTTCTTCCAGTAAGGTCTTTATCCTGACCCTTCCCATATATAGGACTCCTCGTGGGTTTGTTACCTTAGCGCACCTCGCCGAGCCCTTCCACTGCTCCCTGGCCCACAAGCAGCACTTGGGAGAAGGTCTTCAACCTCCTAGATTCTCTGCCCTTAAGATGACCTAAGCCCTGACTGCCTCCCCACCCCCCACCATGTGATACCTCTTAGTAAAATGGAACATTTAGGGAAGACCAACTTCTTGCCAGGAACTGGTTCAAGCAACCTTTTGTCCTCAAGACAATCCTATTTTGCTTTTAATTTAATGAATACTTATGTAAAACCTTCTGCGTAAGCATTGTCCTAAGCCCTTTATAAATACTATTTCATAACAACCCTGTGAGTGGGTACTACTACAATTTCCATTTTACAGGTAAGGAGACTGAGGCCCAGAGAAGGAGACGGTTGCTAAGGTTATCTAGCTTGTGGATGGATGCTAGAGCTGGGGTGCCAGCTCAGGCAGTCTAACTATGGAGTTCATGCTTTTAACCCCTATCCTAGGAAGTAGCCACTGTTGCTGCTCTTTTGCAGATGGGGAAACTGAGGCATGGAGGAGGTGGTTTAAGTTACTTGCCTAAGGTCCTAGAACCTAGTCAGTGGCAGAGCCATGACCTCAACCCCAGAGAGTTGAGCTGTGGAGCCAAGCTCTGCACTTCAGCAGTGCTGCACTGCCTGTGGGTTTTCTTTCTTTCTTTTCTTTTCCTTTTTTTTTTTTTTTAAAAAAAGATTTTATTTATTTATTTGAGAGGGAGAGAGAAAGCATGAGCAGGGCGAGGGACAGAGGGAGAGGGAGAAGCAGGCTCCCCACTGAGCAAAGAGTCCCCCTGGGGCTTGATCCCAGGACCCTAGGATCATGACCCTAGCTGAAAGCAGATGCTTAACCAGCTGAGCCACCCAGGCGCTCCCACCTGTGGGTTTTCATCATACCTTGTTTCTGGCGCATTCGGCATGGACACTCACAGCATCAGAGACTGTTCCCACACAGCACTGTGTTTCCTGGTTCTCTAACACTTCCTTCATGAGTGAGAGCCCAGCTTTGCAGGCAGTGGTGCTGAGGCCCAGTGGTCTGAGAGCCGGCCACCTGAGGGGCCTCTGCAGCCCTGTAGGGACGAGTCACTCCCCGGGGCTTCATCATGCTCTGAGGAATCCCAGGATCAAAATGCTAGCCTGTAGCCAACTTTGTGGTTCTCCCACCGGTGCAAGGATAGGAGATGCCATAAACCTGGCTTTTCTTCAGACTCCGAATGCCTGTCTAATTACAGGAAACAGAACCCTCCTCCCGCTGTTAGCCAACAATTTCAACATCTCTTGGAGAAATTCTCCGTGGACCTGAAGTTTGAAGCTTTGCATTCTAATGAATTTGGCTGGGATTTTCACCTTTGGCTCTCCTCGCCTTTTCCCCGGGCCACGATTTCATCATCGTGCTTTGGGGATGGCACTTCCTCTTGAGTGTCTGTCTTTCTGTGAACATACATGGAGCTGAGACAAAGCGCAGCCTCTCTGTGCACCTGGGGCCTTGGGGAGGCTGGGGTTCTCTCCAGCTCTGCTGCTGCTCTGCCTACATCTCAGATGCTTGGCAAGGCAGCCTGAGTGGGAGTCATCTTTGGGCTCCCGAGACAAAGCTGCGAGATGGGTTGAGGGGGGACCAGAGCTAAGATGGTGGATATGGCCATTTAATCATGGTCTTGTTAAATCGTCAGTGACTTCTTTGTACAGCTGGTTGGTCTGGTCTCTCACGGATTACGCAGTTCCCTATTTGGGTCTTGGAAGGTGGCCATTTATCTGAGACAGAGAAGATGGCTTAGCAGAGTGAAAAGATCTTTGTTTCCTACCCCCTTAAATAGTAAGCAAATAAAATGAAAACCCCAGCACTGGCTGGGGTGACATCCTGGCGTGTTGCTGGTGGCAGTGTGAAGGGGTGACACTTTTGGAACGCAACATGGTCATCTGTGTTAAGAACCATATAGTTTATCCCAGCTCTGGGGCCCTCTCCAGAGAAAAGCACCAAGAAAAGGAGAGAGGGATTTGCATGGCTGCACTCCTGAGAACATTAAGTAACATGGGAAAACTGGAAGCAGTCTATACGTTCAATGGAGGGACGTGATTAACAAAGTTCTAGAAGATTCCCCCCAGCTAGCTCTTAGAATAATGGTATTATGAAGATTGTAGGACGAGATGGTATTAAGGAAAAAGGCATCATGCCCTGTCATTACCCCCCATATAAAATATATCTACAAGACCAATCTGGAAGATGATACAAAAAGGTTTCTGGTTACTATTAGGATGGTGGGGTTTAGGTACTATTTTCTTCTTTTATAAAAGAACAAAATGAAGGCCACAGTGCAGATTTTAGCTTCAGACCTCAGATTAATTCTGGTGTTACTCATCTCGTGTATCTTTTAGCAACTCTTGAAACTTCTCTGGGACTCAGATTCCTCATCTGTAAAAAGACAAAACGATTTCTAAGTATCCTGGATCTGAACCTGATTCTTGCCATGGATACCTCTTCAGGTAGAATAAGACCGACATCTGGGCACTCAGGAGCATCGTTGATCACCACCAACAGTCGGAGACAACTTTAAACATTTCTGGTGGTTAAGTGGTGCTCCTGCAGATTTGTTCTCACCATTCATGGTTTGATAGAACCTTCCCCCATGGCATGTCCTTTCTGAGTGAATTTAGAGCAAACTACCAAGTACTACCCCAGAGGCTGAATTTGAAGTAAACTGTTCCTGGTGAAGTGACTTTCTTCTCTCCCTCTCCAAGTCCACTGGTCAACTCTGATGGACCCTTCCTGGGAAGGTTGAGCCCATGTTGCCTACAGATGGGCTCTCACACTCTCCCAGTCTCCCCATGTCTGCTCCTGCTAAGTCAGGGAGAGGCTATCTGCCCATTGTGTGGTTTGTCGCTCTTCAAGGATTTACACGTTATAAATGACCCTTCATCGCCACACATAGATTTCATTAGCCTGGCCTTTGATCTTGTGTGCCATGTGCACGCTGGGCCATGTGCAGGCTATGCCAGGCCTCAAAGAAAAGGGTTTTACGAGGTGCTGACATTTTGACAAGCTTTTTATCTGACACCCCAAGTTGACTGTCACCGGCTCACATTGGCCATTTCCTCCTCTGTCCACTAGGTTAAGGTCATTAGCTGCACACTTAAGTGAACCTGCATATGTTTTTGATGATAGAAAAAAGCCTACGTTTGAAGAGTTGAGGTGAATGGTTTTTGTAGAAACCCTGGGAAGGTGGTGGTTAGTAAAGGCGGTAAAACACGGTAGGTTTGGGCTCCGGCTCTGTGAGTTTGTGTCTGCAGGACTGCAGGCAGGTCTCACAGCCATGGTTCATCTGTGCCACCAGCACCATAAATATATCTGCCTCCCTATTAAAGCATCCAATGAGGTAAGGCATATGGTAGCACTTTGTGAATCGCTGAAAAGCTGTACCCATGTGAGGTCGATACCATTGCCATCACATAAATGCAAACAGTGGTATGAACTTATGACACGGTTCCATTGTCCCCCTGGAAAAGACTTCTACAGGGGTGGATATATTTCTCTAATGCGGGGAGCTCTGGTCATGCCTGTGTTCTATTGTGAAAAAGGAGGAAAGCTGAGGATGTCTTTCTAGGATCGTCTTCAGAGTCCGAGATAACACTGGGTTTAGAAGCTGGGCCTTCTCTGCCCTGCTCCCCACTTCTCCTTTCCCATCCTCAGACTCCAGCTCTGAGCCCTCGACTCCCAGAGTCAATCTTCCAGCAACCTGGAAAGAGTGTGATCTCATTCCAGCGAGCACAGGCCACAGGAAGGGAAATGGGTGGACAGGAAGTGTGGACTGCATGTGCCCGCCCCCCGCTTCTAGATGGGCAGCTCCCATCACGTGCAGAAGCCAACCCCAACAGGTGCTGGTGCCTGCGGGTCTCCCCTGCTTCTAGCTGCTCATCCTGGGATTCACCTGAGACCCAGGAGAGTCCCAGACCCCAGATCCATCACCCATCGAATGTTGAGCCTGAGATGCACTGAGGAAGATAGCAGGAAGCAGAGGAAGGAGGAGGACGGAGATCGGGAGGGAGGAGAGAGAGGACATGGCTGGGGACAACGAGACCAGAAAAGAAACAAGAGCAAGAAATAAGGGGTCCTGTGCAGGCCAGCTGGAGGAGGGCCTGCAGTTCTGTGGTTCAGATCCCCGGCCCAGGACCTTTTGAATAAATGTCAGACATGTGAGTGGAATTGAAGGATGTCGGACGGAGCTCCTGGGAACAGCAGCATTGAAAACACTGGGGCAAAAGAGGGGCCAGGGGACAGTTGTTGAGAGAAGCTGAGGGAAGCATGTGGGCTGTCCAGAAGCTGGGGTGGGTGTGGGCAGCCGGAGCTGCGGGCAGTCACACCAAGTCCTTGGAGGGTGGTACTGGTCCCCAGGGGATGGGGAGAAATGAGAGCTGGTTCGGGGGTGTCGGCACACTAGAGCCAAGGGTGCAGTTGGCCACGAGTGAATGGGAGGTGACAAGGTGAGGCATCAACAGCATTCAGCTCTTTGCAGAGCTTGGTTGAGAAGGGAAGAGTGGGGATGTGCAGTAGGCTGAGGATTGAGCAAAATCCCTTCCTCTGTGCACACTTTAATGCCTTTTTTTTTTTTCCCCCGAAACTAGATTTTAAGCATTTTAAGGGTATGGTTTGTATCTTCTACCTCTTTGTTTTCCTCCAAAGCTGGCTGGTCATCAGATCACATAAGAGGTTGTTTGCTTGTTTTATAAATACATTTTACTGGATCTCGCTTCAGCCCTTATTCCCTCCAGATTCTGGCTTAATGATTCTAGCAGCGATCTCTGGATGCGGAACAATTACTCCTGGCTCAGCTTGCTTTGTATGACTATACTTGTTCAGCTTTATTTATTTATTTTATTTTTTTATTTTTTTACTTGTTCAGCTTTAAAAGAAAGGTTACATTAAAGAAAGTTTGGCAAAGAGAAAGGGATTACCCAGGTGTCTCTAAGGTCAAGCACTTGGGAGCATGAGTTAATAACCCTGTGGTTGTTAGGCTAATTATACCATTTTCTTTTTATTGAATTAATTGAACTGCATGCTGTAGTTATAAAAAATAAAGGGATAAGGCTCCATTTCCCTTCTCAATGATCCATTCCTCCCCACTCTTAAGAGTAGAGGTTCTGGAGTCAGACTCTGGGGTCACATTCCACCTCTGCCTGTCAACAGTTGTACTGGCTATGGCCACATTATTCACACCTTCCAGAGTTCTACCAAGGGCCTTGCTTGCCAAGGCACACGCGGTATGAATGTTGCAGACCTTCTGTATGTATCTCTGCATGCTAAGTAATACGAGCAGGTTACTTAACCCCACTGCCCTCAGCTTCTCCACTTGAAAACTGGCCCATGCTGGCCCAATGTAAGGGTTAAACAAGATAATCCACAAAAGATGCATGGAATTGTACCAGACATAGGAAGTATTCAATAAGGATTATTTTTACTGTTACTCCCATTTTGAAATGTGTGAATTAGACTTATGTTAAAGGTAGTTTACTGTGGTGGGTCCCCTTGCCAGCATTCAGGAAGGCTGGGATTTAACAACCATGGCAGACAGACAGGAAAGCTGCAGGCTCCAAGAGTGCTAGGGATCCCTGGATTGGAGTGTTCCATCCCAGAGCCCCATGGCTGGGCCTCTTGGAGAAAGAGGTTCCTTGGTGCTCCAGTCCTAGGGTTGGCCACGGCCTTTCTTGCCAGAGGCATGTGTGATGTTTGGTCTCTCCTCTGCTTATTAAGCACCTTCTGTATGCCAGTCCTCCTGCTTGATGCTTTAGGGGGTACAGGGAAGAGGATGTGCTCATTGGAATAGCACTTCGTTGTTTACTAATACCATCTTACTGGGCACTAGCAAAAGTGCTATGAGATGTGTTATTGGCACTGGTTTGTAGATGAGAAAAATCAGGCACAAACATTCGAGGCAGTTCCAGCTCTTGGGAAAATGCTTCTATGTATTACCAGAGAAGCGATATATTTGTGCAAGGCAGGTAGGTTGCCCCAGAAGCTTGTGCTTTAGAGGCACCTGAGATACTTCACAAAGGGGTTTATGTGTAGCAGTTTTCCTTACAAAGGAGTATAACTGTCCTTCCGCTGGTGTTTGTTGAGCACAGCTCTGAGGCAGGCATCCTTCTAGGAAGTTCCCCTGTCATCTCATTTACATCTCACTGGATCCCTGAATTCCTGGTGGAGGCAATCTGAAGGCCAGAGAAGATGAGTATCTTGAAGAAAACCTCATGATGAAAAGGTGGAACTGACCAGGCATAGGGCATCTGACCCTGGTCCTTCCTCTACTACCTCTCCTCTGGGTACCCCTTATGTTCCTAAGGACAGGTGCTTTCTCTTCCTTTTCTGCTTTTTTTCTAGAACAAAACCATGTTATTCTAACTGGCAGGACAGGGGCTTTTATCTCTCTACCAACAAAAGCTATTCTCTGCTGAATAGGCCACTGGCATTTTGCTGAGTAGATGGCAGCTCGATGCCCTCATGGATGAGCCAGCGGTGGTTTCTGTTGTCATCTCCCTGATGGTTTGCTTTTAATTCAAGCCCACTGATTAATCTAGGACAAGAAAGGGAGAGGCAGACGTACGGACAGCTAAGTGACGGGACTAGAGAATGAGGCAGTGATGATTCTGGAATGGGAGGCAGGAGATGGGCAATTCTGATAGAGTAAATACCACTGGGAGTGTGGGGTGGTGTGTGTACTAATTGGAGTTTCTAGAACTGCAACTGTGTGTGAGGCTTCAGAGAGACTGGGGCCAAAGGGGAGCCCAGCAGAGCTATCCCCCTCTTTTTCCTGCTTCACCTGCTTATCTAACTGGCAGACTTTTGAGATGTGAGTCCTGCTCAGCCACTTCAATTCCCGAACAGGGACCATGATGATGACTTTTCTGACATCTCTATGTGTTTTCAGTAACGTTGGGTCCCTTGAGAGCTGATCAGAAACACTAACTGCTTGGGGTTTTGGGTTATGTCCATGTGGACATCCTGGTTGTGAAGTGTTAAAGTGAAGCAAGTGTTACCCCTGGGGGACAGTGGGTGGAGGGGCTGAGGACTTCTTATAACTGTGTGTGAATCTACAGTTACACTTCCAAGTAAAATGTTAAAAAAAATACGGTCTTTTAAATCCTGCAAACTCCAGAGGAGTTCTTTGTTTGAATTTTCAAGCAGCAGCTTGTTTATTGTGTGTCCAGCACCTTGCCAATATCCTATAAATATAAAAATAGGGTACTGAAAGCGCTTGGGGCGATAAAGAGGAATTGGAGGGCTGTTGTGGGCTCCAATGTGGATGAACCTTGAAGACAAGATGCTGAGTGAAGGAAGCCAGACACAAAAGACCACATACTGTATGATTCCATTTACACAAAATGTCCAGACTGGGCAAATCTCTAGAGGCAGAAAAAAGCAAATTAGTGGTTGCCTTAGGGCTGGGAGCAGCAGGCTTAGGAAGGAATGGGGAAGAATTGTAGATGGGTATGGCTTTCTTTTTTTGGGTGATGTTCCACAATTAGATTGTGGTGATGGTTGCGCAACTCTCCGACTAGCCTAGAAGCCGTTGAATTGTACCAGTTTAAATGGGCGCATTGTGTAGTATGAATTACATCTCAGTAAAACTCTTTATAAAATTTGGGGTCTTTTGACAGTTTCGAGAGAAGTAATAGTAGCCCTTTGGAAAGAGCTGGTGTCTTCTAGGAGTAAGTACTTCTGCGTACTGCCTGTAACGCCTCAATTCAGGCCACCGTCCCAGGGCATGTTCTTGGCTCCCTCCTAAACCAGATTCGCAGGCCTACCACTGGAACCACAGTGTGTTTCTGAGCATTCAGCTCAGGGGAATGAAGACTCAGTGTGTGCCAGACGTTCTTTCTGCCAGGTGCTTTCATACATGCTTTCTTCAACCTCCTGCAGCTCTGCACGGTGGGTAGTTTCGTGCCTATGTTTTATGCATGAAGGCATAGAGTTCCCAAAGAGTATATACAGCAGGGTAGAGCTGCCCTGAGAACCAGCTTTTTAACCCCTGGATCGTTAACTTTACTGCCCGGTTGGAAGGCTGGGTTGATGAGCTTTTTGCTCACATCTTAAACAAGGGGAAAAAGTCAGCTACAAGGCAAGAGCCAGGCTCTTGCAGGGGCAGGTAGCTTAGGAAAATCACCAGATTAAAGGCCTGTGAGTTCTGGGCAAATCCTTTGCAGGCTGGTGTCTTCAATGGGGGAATTTCTCTTTCCTCCGGAAGAGAGGATGACTTTTTGCCCTGTTCCCTGGAGTGGCTCTTCCCAGGAGACAGCTCCTATGGAAAGAGAACTGTGGGAAAACACGAGGAGGCTTTTCATGGACACTTTTCTGAGTGTCATTAGTTCTTAGAGGAAACATGTTTATTTCCCTGGAGTCCTCAGCTTTGCCTGTGCCCTGAGTTTTCCAGAGTTCGTAAGGCTAAGAGCTGTTTTTGAAAATGGAGGGAGGCCATTTTCCTGACTGTATTACAGTCAGGGAACCTGGTGTTTTTTTGCAAGTGAGAATGCTGTTGAGTAGTGAGACGGGACCCTCCTGGTAAAATGGGCATGAATGAGCGTGAATTCAGGTGGTAGGAGAAGTAAATGGGAAGAGATATGCACTCAATTAGTGATGTTCAGAGTGGTCTAAGGCAGACATATCAGCTCCAAGAGAGATTATTAAAAATGCAAGTTCTCAGGTTCCAGCCCAGACCTACAGAATCTGAAATTCTGGGGATGATGGCCAGGAACCTGTGTTTTAGTAAGCTCTCAAGAGAATTCTTAAACACACTTAAGTTTGAATAGCTTAGCACCAGACGACCTCACATATACTTGAGGTTGAGCAGAAAAATCTGGTCATGTTCCCAGTAGAGCACCTCCTTCTGCGCTTGACCTGATCTTGCAGGGAGGAATGTGAGCTGGAAGGGAGCATTGACTCATTTATCGAAAACATTTATTGAGCACTTCCTCTCTTGCAGGCCCTCAATCCCTGCGCCGAGGGAGTTCACATCTAGTGGGGGAGTCAGATAGCAAATGAGGGGAGCGGGTGCAGAAATTACCACAGATGGGGATGTGATTCTGGGATGGAGGCGTATATCCAAGGAGGCAGAGATGCCCACGTAAAGAGCCAAAGGAATGGGTTTCCAGAGAGGGAACTGCTGGTACAAAGGCCCAGAGGTGGGGAGGAGTCAGGCAGGTCCCTGAGTGAAAACAGCTGGAGGCTGATGGTGGTGAGCAGGGTTAGGGGCTGAGAGTACATTGGTGAGATGAGACTGGGTCCGTAGGAACAGGGAGGGCATTTGTTTTTTTGGTTATTATTATTATTTTTTTTAGATTTTATTTATTTATTCATGAGAGACATAGGGCGAGGGAGAAGCAGGCTCCCTTTGGAAGCCCAGTGTGGAACTTGATCCCAGGACCCCAGGATCACGCTCTGAGCTGAAGGTAGATGCTCAATCACTGAGCCACCCAGGTGTCCCAAGGGAGGGGATTTGAATTTGACCCTAAGGGTAGTGGACACCTATCGGAGGATTAATCAGCAGAGTGATGGGATCTGGGTAAAGATTTAAGAGGATCATCTGGCTGCTTATATGCAGGCTGGTGTGGCCGGACGAGGGATGAAATCAGGAGTGTGACCAGGGAGGGTCTGTCGAAATTATGATTGCCACAAAATCATATTTTCTTCTCCTCCTCCCCACCTGCCTCCCTTCTTCTTCTGGTGTGGGGGGACACAAGAAAATTAGAATTGTTTTGTCAAGGTTTCTGTGTCAGCATTTTACAGATGGAACCGACTTGCATTACAAGTGCGCATCCTCATTGCTTTCATTAGATAATATGATGTGTGTTACAATACCAGCTGTGCGTGTACCCATTTAATCACATATACTACTGCTTATTTTTAAAAGTACATGTCGTTGAAAGAAAATTCAGCTTCGTTGTCCACATTTTTGAGACCTATAAAACCAAGCTCAATTTTTTTTTTTTAATTTTATTTATTCATTCATGAGAGACACACAGAGAGAGAGGCAGAGACATAGGCAGAGAGAGAAGCAAGCTCCCGTGCAGGGAGCCCGATGTGGGACTCAATCCCGGGTCTCCAGGATCACACCCTGGGCCAAAGGCAGATGCCCAACCGCTAAGCCATCCAGGGATTCCCCCCCAAGCTCAGTTATTACAGTTCAGCAGCATCTGCAAGATTTGATCCATTTCAGAAATTCGAGCTCACTAGCGTTGCCGGGGCTGGCATTTTCTTAGCCGAGAATTGCTTACCCCAGTCTAGAAAACCTAATGTTTTATTTAGAAGAATGATTCATTGCTTTAGGTGTCTAGAGTCCTGGGTTTTATCTTTGTTTGCCTAAGTTTTTTTTTTTTTTTTAAGATTTTATTTATTCATGAGAGACACAGAGAGAGAGAGAGAGAGAGAGAGAGTGAGAGAGGGGCAGAGACACAGGCAGAGGAAGAAGCAGGCTCCACGCAAGGAGCTTGATGTGGGACTTGATCCCGGGACCTGGAATCACACCCTGAGAGAGAGAGAGAGAGAGAGAGAGAGAGAGGGGCAGAGACACAGGCAGAGGAAGAAGCAGGCTCCACGCAAGGAGCTTGATGTGGGACTTGATCCCGGGACCTGGAATCACACCCTGAGCCAGAGGCAGATGCTCAACCACTAAGCCACCCAGGCGTCCCTGCCTTCCTAAGTTTGGTTTGACCTCGGACAAGTCATTTCATATTTTAGTGTCTCTGTGCAGAAGATTGGGGGTAATTGTTCTGGTACACCTCTCATCATCAGGGTTACTGGGCAAGAGCTCTGTGACTTAGAGATACAGTACGTCTGCAAAGGCCCTGTGGCAGAAGGGAGCAGGAACTGGAAGTTAATGTGGTTGGAGGGCAGAGTGCAAGGTGGAGGTAATCCAGAGTGATGTAGAGGTAGACAAGGACCAAGCTGGGCCGAATCTTCTTGGAGACTTGATTCTTTATCTTAAGAGCAAGGGGAAACTGTTGAAAGATTTAAATAGGGGAATGACAAAAGATCAATAGATATGCTGTTTCATTTAATCCTCATGAGAAATGTGTGTAGCAGCTAATATTCCCATTTTAAACCACTGGAGAAATTTAGGGTAGTGGAGATTAAGCAGCATACCCAAGAGCATGTTGCTGGTAGGTGGTGGAGCCAGGAGACCAACTCAGGTCAGCCGGAGTCCAAAGTCCCCTGCCCTCCATCTCAGGCTAACTCAATAACTATATAACAATAACCACTGTTTTAAAAGACACTTTGAACTCTTAAGATGAAAGATCTCCCTTAAATGACAAAGTGGTATTATGCGGCAGAAATATGAGCGGTGAGGAGAGATTGGATATGCCTAGAACCTTTCAGAGCCCCAGTCTGCATGGCTGTGGTCCAGCATCTTCAAGTTCCTTGCCGTCTGGTGAGGGGCGTCTCACTGGCAGCTCTCAGCACACAGAAAGGGTTGGCAGCTCCGGCCGGCCATTCGACACTGCCATTGTCCATAAGGACTCATTGTCCAGGAAATGTGCCCGAGGTACGAGCTTTCAGGGCTTTTGAGCTGGGCGATCAGATCCGGGCAGTTCATGCATGGTTTCGCTGGAGTAATCAGGCCATGCCAAGTTTCTGCTTTCTGCTTTCTCCCTCTTGGGGAGTCAGCTGGTTTAAGTGGATTCTTAGAAGCAGGTTATAGAGATCACCATCTCGATTTTGAACCTAAGAAGTCTTGCTCAAGGTTGAAATGGGAAAACAGCTGTGACCCATGGCCCTTGAGACTTGTTGATAACTGCCGGTGTCTCTTCTTTTCTAGTTGACCATGTCGTGCCCGAGCCCGGGACAAGCCTGCTGGCAGCCTTCGACCAGTGGAGGGAATGGGCTGACAGCAAGTCCTGCTGTGACTATTCTCTGCACGTGGACATCACTGAATGGCATAAGGGCATCCAAGAGGAGATGGAGGCCCTGGTGAAGGACCACGGTAGGTTGTGCTGACCAACAGCTCTGGGGATATTTCCATTTCGGTGCATGAGCTCTGGTGCAGGTCTGTGAATAGCACTTGCAGATCCCTTGCATGCCTTACCTCTGTGCCTGCTAGGAGAAAGGGTTGAGCTGTAGCTGGTGCCCATTGGAGGTGACCAAACCCGGGGCAGCAACAGAAGCTTTCATTGACATGAGAACCTGAGCTATACCACAGGGACCAGTTCTTAAGTAACAACTACTCACAGCTTACTGGTTTGAGGGATCTGCACCCAGCTAGGTTGGAGACTTGAGGCCAAGAATGCCTATCCTAGTGATGATTCTAGGTGATCATGGGGAGGTAGGTGCCTGGGACACTGAGTGGGGGACTTGGGCAAGCTCTTTTTACAACCCCATAAGAACCAGGATAGATTTGGGGATGAGGAGGCTCTGGGACAATGAAAGATACCTTTTTATTTCTTTTATTCTTCCTTTTTTTTTTTTTTTTAAGAGTTATTTATTTTAGAGGGAGAGAGGGAGGTAGGGGGGTAGATAGGAGCAGAGGGAGAGAGAGAGAGAGAGAATTTAAACCAGACTGCCCACTGAGCTTAAAGCCTAAAGCAAGGCTCAATCTCATGACCCTGAGATCATGACCTGAGCCGAAACTGAGAATCAGACAATCAACTGAGCCACCCAGGTGCCCTGGGTCTTTCTTATTCTATAGGACTATTTTAGGAAATAGGATTCCAGAGGTTGCGTCCTGGAAGATTCCCGGGGAGTCTAGGGGAATCTAGATGACCTCAAGGTGCCTCTGGGACCCTTTTGTCCACAGGATCCTTGGGAGTTGAGGTGGTATTGCCAAGTTCTATCATCTTCTGGGGTCTTCTTGAGGTTGGCTATAGACTAGACTCCTGGGGTGAGATGTTGATCTCCCTGGATCTTAACTGTCAGGGAGACTTCCTGTTGCTTTCATTTTCTGAGATTTCTAAGCTTAGAAGTACCATGAGCTGTGATTCAATAGCAGGAGGGAAATCTCTAGGCCCGAGTACAGTAGGTAGATATCCATAGATACAGCAGAAAATGCCCCAAATGAAAGTCTAGAGTCTTAAATTTTATGAGGCTCAATTAAAAAAACATCTCTGTTTTTTGGTATTGGGTATTGGACTAGAGGGTATTGGACTAGAATATCCTGAGATTCCTCCTGGTATGAAGGTCCCACCCAAAAGAAAATAGGTTACCCTTGACCTTTCTTACTTTTGAGAGAATACTGAGGCTTGAGGGGGTTTAACTTTCCATATTTTAAATGAATCGACTTCAAATCAGCTAGGAGAGTTACCATAGCAACTGTTGCCTGGTAGAAGAGAAAGGCTGGGATGTCCTGAGCCATTGAACCCAGACAGCATCCAGCACCCCCAGGTGGCTTGAATTAAGCTCCAGGACTAGAAGATTGTCCGCTCAGTTGTTTACCATTGTGATGGATGTGGGGCAGGGATGTTTGGTCTGGTGTCTCGGGTGACGAGGACTCTGAAATGCCAGGGGGAGAATTGCGACATCAGTTTGTTGGACCCTGTCTTACTTAAAAATGTTTCTTAAAAGTCAGCTTCAAGCGCAGTCTGTTTACCAAAGAAAAGACATTTATTATAGATCCGCATCCACAGAATCTTCTAATTCACGTTCTTCTTAAAGTCCCAACAGTTGAGGGCAACTTTTGTTTTTACTTTTTTAGTTTTTTAAATTGTGGTGAAATACAGCACAGCATAAAATTTACCATCGTAGTCATTTTTAAATGTCTAGTACATTCACATTGTTGTGCAACCATCACACCAGCCATCCCTAGAACTTTGAATCTTTCCAAACTGAAACTCCATCCCCGTTAAATATGAACCCCCCAATCCTCCTCCCCCAGCCCCTGTCAACCCCCGTTCTACTTTTTGTCTCTCTGAGTTTGACCTATTAATGGAATCCTCCTTATCTGTCCTCTAGTGACATTAGCATAATGTCCTCAGGGTTCATCCATGTGACAGGATTTCCTTCCTGCTTAAGGCTGAATAATATTCTGTTGTATGGCTGTATGACATTTCGTGTCTCCATTCATCTGTCAGTGGACACTTCTGCCCTTTGGCTGCTGTGAATACTGCTGGCTGTGTATTTGGATGTACAACACGGGCAACTCTGAATTTCGATATAGTTTTAAACTTAAGAGACAAGCTGTCAAGATATTAAGAAGAACTTCTGCACCCTATTCCCAGATTTAAAAAAAAAATTTATTTATTTATTCACGAGAGACAGAGAGAGAGGCAGAGACATAGAGGGAAAAGCAGGCTCCACACAGGAAGCCTGACGCGGGACTCGATCCCGAGACTCCAGGATCACGCCCTGAGCCAAAGGCAGACGCTCAACTGCTGAGCCACCTGGGAGTCCCTATTTACAGATTTTTTTTTTTACTAATTCTTAGTATTCCAGCCCATTTGTTTTATCCTTATTTCTCTGTCTCCACCTCTGTCTCTGTGTCTCTCTCCTGCTCCCCCCACCACCGCCCACTATATACATGGTATATATATATATATATATGCATGGTATTATACTTTTCGTATTCTTTTTCCAGTTTATTTGGTTTGTTTATTAAAGCCAGGTCTCTGCCTCTCTATTTTGTCTCTCTGCTAGGAGTAAATTCCTTCCTTGTGTACATGGCTTTCAAAGATCGCTTCCAGCTAACGGATTCCCAGGTAAGAAAAGGTGGCTTTCCTGAACAGGCGCCTTGGCATTTGGTACCTTGGGACCAATGCTCTTGTCTGGGAAGCTGCCTCCAGTGTATGTATGTCCCTTAGCTCCATGGGAAATGGTTAATGGATGAGGCCCCTGGGTGACTTTAACCTTTAGGGAGGGTGTGATCCCAGTGCCCTGGCCCTCCAGGACTGGTGTTCTCCCAGGCTCTGGAGTCAGCCTCCAAGCTGCCTCTTTGGCTCAGAGCCACCTCAGCAAGCCTGGTGCAGGGCCAGTTGTCCTCCATGAGCCTCCCCTACTCCGTGTCCTTTAGGTTATGCTGCCTCTCTTGGTTATTGAGTGCTCCTGCTCTGCCAAGTGTGGCCAGTAGCTTTGACCTTGGGTCATGTCAAAGGAGATAGCTGTAGTAGTAGCAGCCAAGGGTGCATTTCTGACCCCAGTGGCCGGCAGGGAAGTGGCTGTGCTTGTGTACAGGAAGATGGACACCCCGTCTCCTCTCTGCCCTCTCAGATCTATGAAGTATTGAGCGTGATCCGGGATATCGGTGCGATTGCCCAAGTCCACGCAGAAAATGGTGACATCATCGCAGAGGTACGGGGCTTTCCTCTTGTGTTTTCTTCATGACCTGCGGGGTATGAGGCGGGCTCGAGAAAGGGAAGGCATTCTGTAGCTCAGCTGTGAGGAGGAAAAGCAGGGTGACCCAGGGCCACCATCTGGGGGCACAGTGCTAGCAGTCTTACCGGCAGCGTGGGTGCCTCCCTGTGTCCTGCGGGACACACAGACTGTTCCCTTTCCACAGAGAAGTCATTTCCCTCAGTGGTCATGCAGCTGTCTCGGAGGTGGAGGGCACATGTGGGCTTTCAGCATCCCAGGGGAAGAGCTGAACACACTTGGGAAAGCTCAGGCAGGACTGGGGACAGGGTAGCGATCCCTTCTCTTCACGAGGTCCTGGGATGAGGGCTGTGAGGGGTCAGCAGGACTGTCTTTATGTCTTGTCCGAGTAACTTTTTGGATCAAAGATCTCTAGCAGTCAGAGCCATCTGGAGTCCAGCTCTCCCTGACGGCCTCGCTTTCTTTAACCTTGCAGGAACAGCAGAGGATCCTGGATCTGGGCATCACGGGACCCGAGGGTCATGTGCTGAGCCGGCCTGAAGAGGTGAACATCTGTTGAATGGAATGTGTGACTCGGTGTCCCTTGGGTGCTTCCAGAGCCACAGAGAACCCACTTCTTGCCTGTTGAGATTGGGGCTTCTCAGGATCTGAGTTTGGGCCCTCTGAGAAGTCACAGGTTACATGCGTACATGCGTGGGTGTCTCTGTGGGCAAAGTGAAATACTAGTCCGAGCCTGGAGATTCTTCTCTGTGTCTGATTCTTTGTGTGTGTGTGTGTGTGTGTGTGTGTGTGTGTCTGATTCTTTAAGCCCTTCCTTGAGTGGATATGAACAGCTTTTTATTAGCATCCTGCAATTTGGGTTTCATGGTTCACAGTGTGGGCCCTCCAAAATCTCACCACCACCAAGACATCGTCATGGGGATCTGAAAGCTCTTTTACATTACTAAAAAGCTTAAGGGGAATTGTAGGTTTTTCCATGGAAAGTCTGCGCCAGGTTTCAGCAGAGAGTAGCAGACAATCTTTCAAACCTGGGAGGGATAATTAAGATCCAGAGCACAAGTTGAGGGTCACGGTCATGGATGTTGAGTCTTGTAAGACAGAAGGGAGGTGCTCACATCTTAGATGGTGGAGAATCTGCTCTTCTAAATTAGAATTTGTGACCTTCTCGGAAATTGGCTCATTGATGAAAGTCTCAAGGTCAGACTTTTGACGACCTGGCTGCCCTGAGCAAATAGAATGCTGGGGGGAATCTCATGGAAACAAACAGACTTTTCTTCTTAAAGGAGAGAAGTGACAGAGAAGGGCAGATAAAATCCTCAAGGAACTGGATGTTGGCTTAACAGGATTTTTCCTTCTGGAAACAAGTAGAGGGAGATGCTTGAGAAGAGTATGAATCGGACCCATGCCCCCAAAGCACAGAACTTTAAAATGGGGAGGTTCCCCCCGGCTCTGGGAAGTGTTCACTCTGGGAGCCACGATGCAGGGAGCATCAGCTCCCCCTAAGAAGAAAATAGATTGTCCAGGTTGGGGTGGAGGGTATGGTATCCACAGCCTTTTCCCTCTGACTTCGGGGGAGAAATGAGGCTGGAAATGGAAAGAATGTCAGAAAAAGGGCAGAAAAAGAAGCAGGAGGCACTTGGAATTTCCTGCACATACTGAGGGTTTGCACTTCCTTGTCCTGTCCTAGCTGCACGTGCACACACACAGACACACACAGACACATACACACCAGGGTACCGAAGGTACCATCTGTGGCTCTGAAGACACTTTCCTGTTGTCAGTTGAAGGACAGAAGCTGTGGCATTTTCAGTGCTGTCTGGTCCCTGTCCAGGCCTTGGGCTGTAGTTCCTTTCACACCATCCAAGCTGCCCACGCACACTAGAAAGCCACAGGGATGAGCCGGAGCCAGCGCACAGGTGAGGGAGGTTGAAGGTGGCATCTCTCGGCCCTTGTGTCATAGCTGCCTGCTGTCACGAGTAAATACGTGTACACATGTGCAGTCCCATACATGCGTACATTGTAATGCTCACACATGCACACCTGCATGTGCACACACGAATGTATACATGCGCATACGGCAGTCTCATATACACATATATTGTAATGCTCACACATGCACACCGAGTGTATACATGCACACATGTGCAGTCCTGTACACGTGTACATTGTAATGCTCACATGCACGTTTGCATGCATGCACATGTGTATACCTATGCATGCACACACTAGTATTTATGTGTACACACGTGCAATCCCATACACATGTAGATTGTAAGGCTTACACTTGCACGTTTGCATGCATGCATATGTATACACCTATGCATGCACACACTAGTATTTAAGTGTACACGTGTGAAGTCTCGTACATACATACATTATAAGGCTCACACGTGCACATTTGCACGCATGGACATGTGTACACCTGCGTGCATGCACACACACGCCCACGGGAGCCTCAGCTCCCCATATACCCGATGGGCCCCTGTAAGCAGGTGATGACACCCAGGGCCAGACTTAGTTAGAAAGTTTGCTCTCCCCCTCATCCAGTTGTTTGTGCTGTGTGTTACCTTGTTACACGGGGGAGGGCTACCTCTGAGATCCATGCTCTTGTTGAACCTATAGGAGCCTCCCTGGGGCTTTGCTTTCCTCTCTCCTTCTGTCTGTTCTCCATCCGTGGATCCCTGCGGACTGGAAAACAGTGCAAGCCCTGCGTTTACAGAACAGGCGAAAGCTATCGGAGGAGAGTTCGACAGAAGTCAAGCCCATTCTTCCGCGGTTCGACCCAGGAGATGTCTCTCATAGCCGTGGTTGCGTGGAGAAGTTCAGAGTCCCCAGAGGTGGATTATGAGACCTTGTTTTGGGGCCATCAGACCTGGGGTGCCCCAGTTTGAGGAGTTTTTGGCTTTTGGGGAGGGTCCTCTTGTCTCACAAAAGGCTGTTTTAGGTGCTTTCCGGGGTCAGCTGCTTCTTAACTCCTTCAGAGGCACCTGCTCTCCGTCAGCCCCATATTTGGTACTTCCCCTGAGCTTGCCCATCAATGGTTCCCTGCACATGGATGATTGGGCCCAGTTGGGACAGCCAGATGAAAGAGGAAGGGATTGAGGATGAGTTGGAGAGGAAGAGACCGGTGGAAAGTAACTAGGGAGGGTAGAAAGTGACAGGGGCTCTGGGCTGAAAGACTGGCATTCTGGAAGAAAGTTGGTGTTTTGGGTGAGGGTGATGGCCATGAAGAATCTTTCTCAGAGAAGGGAACTTTCCAACTGGGCCAAATGGGAGCTGTAATTAGGGTATGCATACAGTTAGGGGGCTGGGCCATAGAGAGTCTGTTGTGTATAAACGCTGTGTGTGTACAGGCACTATTGTGTATTGGGATTTTTTTTTTTTAAAGATATTATTTATTTATTTGAGACAAAGCGAGCGAGCCAGTGAGAGAACTAGCATGGGGAGAGGGAGAAGCAGGCTTCTTGCTGAGCAGGGAGCCCAATGTGGGGCTTGATCTCAGGACCCTGAGATCATGACTTGAGCCGAAGGCAGACGCTTAACTGACTGAGCCAGCCAGGCGCCCTGTTGTTTGTACGGACAGTGTTGTGTGTTCTGACACTAGTATCCAGACACTACTCTACCAACACTGTTGCATGTTCCTGGACAAGTGGCTTTCCTCTCTGGATCTTGGGGGTGTCCGATCTTAAAAATCAGCAGGGCTAGGTGATAAACCCCAAATCCTTGATAGCTCTGTAATGAGACAAAATGTTTTAATTTTTAAGCTGTAATATTAATTTCATAATATTTTAAGTTGGTCTTACTTAAATCTGTTCACTGTGTGTAAGGGGCATGGGCAGGTACACACCGAAGGATAAATGTGGATCCTTCTATGGTTCTGGGTGGAACGCAGAGAATTGGGGATTAGGGACCCTGTCTTTCCAGGAGGTAACCTTGTAGTCAGGCCTGTGCCCTCACCCATTTGTGCGCTGGGACAGAAGAGGGCTCAGAACTCGCCTTATGACTGATGAGCGAATCCAGAGAGGGCCCTGGGAAGCCAGTCCTGCCGGGGGCAGCCCCCCCCCCCCCCATAGAACTGGCACATTCGCTCCATTTACTTCTAATTAGTCTGATTCCACATTCCAGTTCACCCAGGACAGTCCCAGTCCACGCCCATTTCTCCCATGCAGTTATTAATAGTTTTCTGTTCACTTTCTGAAGTATTTGTGTTGGGCCAATAAATTGGGTAGTCATTGGCGCCCCCGGGAAGCCGTGAGGATTCTAGAGGAGTCCTTTCCGTGCTTCACACTATGGGGACTTTTCAAGTGACTGCAGGGATTCAGGCCATCCCTCTTCTGTGCTCCCCCAGGCCAGAGGCACTGCTGTTGTAATTGGAGTCACGGAGAGGGAGGGCCAAGAGGGAGGGCCGGGAGGGCCGGGAGGGCCGATGCCTCAGCTATTCCAGGAATTAAAAACATTTGGATGTTTAATGAGCTTTTTTCAAGAGCCATTTGGTTTACCTTTGAATTTTGAGACCTCTCTTGTCGCATAGTCGCATAGTTGATGCCCAAAAGGGCAAACGTGAATGAAGTTGTCTTCGTTTATTAAATTAGATTACCAGTTAATGCAATTACAGAACTTCATCTCTTGGCCAGGGTCCTATAGAAACTCGGTTAGCTAAGATAATTCAGTTAGGAACTCAGCTATTTCTTGTGAAAAGTAGCAGCTCTGCATGGCACAGCCTAGCTTGAACCAGTAACAAAATAAAGTTAATTTTTTGGTTCAGTAAACATTTTTGGGCAACCGCTGTTGTACCGGGCATTACACTGAGGACCCTTGGGGGTGGGGCACGGAGGATAGAAAAATTCTGAGTCAAACCCAGCCCCTTGCCTTGAGTGGAAGCCACAGCTTTTGCCAGGATTTGAGAGGGAGCAAAAGGCTTTTGGAGATCCATCCTTCTACAATTCCACGTATTCTTCTGGGGCCAATTCTAAACACACATACATCTGTAGGATATCCCCTGGTCTCCATAGTCTTACCTGGCCAGGTAGTTAATAGTAATCACTTGGGCTCTTTGGAATATTATTCACTGAAGCATCAGGTTTAAAGAATCCTATTAATTAGAGCAGCTCTCCCATCTGGTGCTGAAGGCCCTACCAGTTTGTGTGCAGCCACGTGTTTCCCATATTGGAGACCATTGCTTGACACAGATTTGCCTGCTCCATTCCCAGAGGCTTGTGAGGTTGCCTTATTCGTTGGATTCATTTGTGGGTGTCGGACAGAAGCCTGGCACAAAAATCTCATTGCTGGATGTCTTGACTCAACACCGTGCAGCTGAAATGAATGCACTGGTGTGGGAGCAATCCGTTCCTGTGGCTGGTGGTTTTCTCACATGAGCAAGCATAAGTCAACAGGAGCTGTTAAAACGACCCATGTTCTGGGCCCCATCCCCAAAGTTACTGATCCGTTTGGGACTGAGAAGGGCCTGAGAATCTGCATTTCTTCCCACCCCTGGGCAGATGCTGCTGTGGTGGGTCTGCCGGGCACCCTTCCAGTGCCTCACTCGGTCTGGGAAGGAATTGCCCCCTTCTATCTCCACCCATCAGTATTGAGCGACACCGGGAAAGTCCCATGTCCCTCCTGTGGTGCCGCTCAGGGTTCAACCTTGAGGACACAGTGGCCTCTCGTTCCTCTTGACCTCTTGGGGGTGGGGAGGTGGTTGAGCATAAAGACGGGCTCATGGAACAGGTGCAGATCGGGCAGGGTTCTCACGTCCACGTGCTCCTCTGTAGGTCGAGGCCGAAGCCGTGAATCGCTCAATTACCATCGCCAACCAGACCAACTGCCCTCTGTACGTCACCAAGGTGATGAGCAAGAGCGCGGCTGAAGTCATCGCCCAGGCCCGGAAAAAGGGTAAGTGTTACCTTACCGGCTGTCTGTCGGCGGGCAGGTTCAGAAGGGAGGAAGGCTTCTTTTCCAGACCTTCATGCCAAGTGGGCTGCTTTCATCACGTTCCAGCATTAACCTAATTACCGCGGTGCGAGGCAGGGAGCTCCAGTTTCTCCCTCGGTGCCGCCGCCGCCACCACCACCCTGTCCCTATCTACTTAGAGCTGCGCACCGTGAAGAGTGGGCGGGCGGGCACCTCTCCCTCCTGCCCCTGCTTCTGGAGCAAAGTTGGACTTGGTTCGATGCAATCTCCATAAACTAGACACATACACAGATGGTGTCAGCTGTCATCTGCCCCAGAGTCCTTCTGGGGAACGTTCTGTGGCCACACGAGTCCCTGTTCCGTGGCTGGTAGTAATTGCTGGCCCGGTAAGTAAGAGAGTTTACGGGGACAGAAGGGCAAGAGATTTTGCCCCGGGGCCTCCCCAGGTCCAGTTCTGCAGGAGCTTGAATCACTCCCTATCAATTATATTGACATATTCGGGGCTGAGGCTGGCACCGTGTTAGTACTTGGGAGACCATTGAGAAGGTTCTTGGAGACTAATTTACTAAGTACAGTTTCCCCTGCTGCTTCCAAAGGCTGGTCCGTGGAGCTCCTTATACATTATGAATTCAGCAGAACCCTCTCGTCACCTGCTGTTGCCTGTGAGCTTGAGTGGTCACACCACGTGTCCTGTGCTTGGGAGTGCAGCTCATGTCCAGCTTGATGGTGTGAGGTTGACTTCATGAGTGTGCATCCTGGGCCTGCTTATTTCTCTCTCGTTTTCTGTCTAGCTTTCTCCTGCCCCCTCCCCCCCCCATCTGTTTATCTCTTTCTGTATTTTTCTTTCTGTCAGGAAGGGAGCAGTTTGACCTCTATGCTTCTGTTCCTAGTTCTCTGCGGGATGTGACCCACATGGATAAGGAGGATTGTAGGAGTTTTTCACTGGTGGGTGACTTGGTACAAAACCTAGAACAGATTGCTCAATGACCACTGAGTCAGCTTGTCCCCAGAGATGATGACTTCCAGACGGACACAGCACTTCCTGACCCATGTTCCTTGGAGCTCTCCCTTGGAGCTCTCCCAGAGGCCTCTGTCCTTAGGCTTTGCGGCCCATGGTGGCTAAATTCGCATCTTCCCGGAAACCTGCCCTCTCCTGGCAGCTAGTAGAAATTGCCTTTTTGACATAAAGGAACATTCACCCAAGTAATAGCATCTGCTCAGAATCAGCGTCCAGTTGTTTTCTGGAAGACACCATGGATGATGACTCACAGGGAGCATGGGGGCAGTTGGCACAGTGTCTGAAAAGGAGGAGTTAGCGGGTAGCTTAATTTATTTATTTTAGTGACCATACTCTACCCAGATGATGATAATAAGTGAAGAGGTAAACATTTTAATATAATTTTAATATGATTAAACATTCCAATTAGCAGAATTTAAAAACCAAGGACCCATTTTCTGATTCAGTTATCACTTGTCCAAATTATAGGGTGGAGGAGTTAGTCTCTCTCTCTCTCTCTCTCTCTCTTTCGACCCTGGCCCTTTCAGGTGGCACTAGCCTTGGTCTCGGGCACAGAGTGCTGACTTGTGAGCTGGCAGTGCTGGGGGTTCTCCTTTCTGTGCCTCAGTTTCCTTATTTGAAGGTGTAGAGCTGGAGTGTGTTACTGTAGAGTCCAGGCCTGCTCTGGTACTCTACAGTTCAGTGCTTGATGATGTCCCTCTGTCGTCTTTAGGACTTTGACCCTGTGTGGGCAGTGAGCACCAAGAAGGGGCTACTTTGGTCTATTTGTCCTAGAACTTTCCGCATGTGAGTGCAGTGGTGCCTGCCTGCATCATGGTTACTGGGGTGGCTTTTGCATTCCAACTGTTCCCTCTAGTCTGTGAAACCCTTTGCTTTAGATGGGCCTGAGCTGCCAGAAAGTAATTTTTGGTGCATTTGGCTGCTAATGAGCAAGAATGAGAGATCCTTGCTTGCTTGTGGGCTCTTAAGGCTTTATCCATGTTGTTGGAACTCCATCATAACAACTTTGAGAGGCAGCCTGGGCAGGAGTTTTTTTTTTTTTTTTTTTTTTTTGGGCAGGAGTTTTTGTACTTTGTTTTACTTTGCAGTTGGGTAAACTGAAGCTCAGAGCTAATGAGCGGTGGGATTGGGTTTTGATTGTCAGGTGCCTGACTTCAGGCCTGAATAGCCACGTGAGTATCTGAATTACCTTCATGTTTTGAGATTATTTTAATATGAGCAATGCAAGTATCTGCTTGGATTTAGTTTCTTAACAAACCTGGTAGAAACTGGAGCTTGACACCTAGTAAAGTCGTGTATAATACAGAAGCAAAGATTCCCAAACACCCAAGAAGGAAAACAGGATAGGGTTTTATTATGCATTTGCACTCTGGGATCAATGTCCTTTCCTGGATCAAATCCCAGCTTGCTTGTGTGCTAGCATGTGATGCTGGATAGCTCCCTTAGCATTGCTAGGTCTCATTTTCCCATCTGCAAGGAGAGGCTAGCCATAGTGACTCATCTCATAGATTGAAGATGGTATGTAACTGAGATAATGTGTTCATAAAGATGTATATCACAACTATACCCACTGTTCTCTTGATTAGAGAGTAAAGCATTGGTAGAAGTACAGCAATGATGCCTGCTGACCTAGCATAGGGGTATTTTGCTAAGGATGCTTTTCTATTTAGGTGAATTCTTCTGGTCCCTAGTGGCAAGTGTTAAGGCACTGCCAACTTTCTGCTGCTCCCATTTCTTCATCTGTAAAATGGAGAGGTTCTTCATTCATTCAGCAAACTTTTTTTTTTTTAATTTTTATTTATTTATGATAGTCACAGAGAGAGAGAGAGAGAGGCAGAGACACAGGCAGAGGGAGAAGCAGGCTCCATGCACCAGGAGCCCGATGTGGGATTCGATCCCGGGTCTCCAGGATCGCGCCCTGGGCCAAAGGCAGGCACCAAACCGCTGCGCCACCCAGGGATCCCTATTCAGCAAACTTTTATTATGTGATACTTCAGGCCTTTGTGCTGGAGATGAGACATAGTCCTAGCCCTCAGCTCCTTCACTCATAGGGGCGGGACACTTGGATAGAAAGTCACAATGGCAAATGGTCAATGTTAGAAAAGAGGTGCAAGCCCAGTAGGGTTAGAGCACAGAGGAAAGAGCCACCATATATAGATGTACACCCCACCTGTCTCGGAGGTCAGGCTGCATAAGGAGACTCAACATTTCTTACAAATGGGAGCAATTGGAAGATCATGATTTTATATCTTATTAATGTCTTTGTGCCTCCCCACCTAGAAACATGTTGGTCCTCAATCTAAAATAGGATGTATAGGCTACCAAGGATGTGAGGTGAATTTCAATGTGAATATTTTCTATGCACATTTGACCCACCACAACCACATACCATCTTCCTGGAGAGACTGCGTTGCTCGTGCTGTCCCCTCGTGCTGTGCCAGTCAGCAGGACCATGTGTCATCACCCCCCACTCTGCAGACAAGGCCATGAAGACACACCCAGGAAAAGAATATTTTAGGCAATTTTTACTCTTCAAAACAACTTAGATGTTGGTCAGTTTATTTTTTATTTTTATTTTTTAAAAGATTTTATTTGTTGATTCATGAGAGACACAGAGAGGCAGAGATATAGCCAGAGAGAGAAGCAGGCTCCTCATAGGGAGCTCAGTGTGGAACTTGATCCCCAGACCTGGAATCACCCCTTGAGCCAAAGGCAGACTCTCGACAGCTGAGCCACCCAGATGTCCCAATGTTGGTCAGGCAAATTTCACGGAAGAGAAATTAAAGTGCAGAAAATAAATATCTTGCCCCAGATCATCCAGCCCATGGTTCCAGACATTTGGCCACCTCTCTTTCCATTAAAGGTGAGGATTTGTCTAGAATGAGTTCCCTCAGACTATACTTTGTTCATGAATGAAATCTACTGTGGCTGCTGGTACCTTCTGCATACGAATGGTAGCATGTAGGCAGTGCCTGATAACCTCATCTGACGTCTGACGGACATTCTTCTCCGTCCTCCTCCTCGCCTCACCCCCGTAACTCAGATGCAGAAATGTTTAGAACGGCTGGTGACTGCCGAGGGATGTTATAAACCCTGAGAACCCAAACTGGAGCCAGTACTTTCTATGTCCCGTGGGTCAACTAGAATGACTCTGGCGTAATGAGAAAACTGTGTTCATGGGGCTTGCAAGGACCACCCCAACTTGGGGATGAAGCCTTAGCATTAAGCTAATGCACAACCTCACTATCTTGAACCCAAAGAGGGGCATATGGATTGGCTTGGGAATGTTGTAAAATCTCACCAAAATCTGGGTTAAGGCTCTTCAGAGAAACAGAGCCTATATATAGAGAGAGGGAGGGCGAAGGGGGGGGGTAAGAAGAGAGAGGGGGAGAGAGAGAAGGAGATTGATTGCTGCTCTTAAAGAATTGGCTCAGTGGTTGTGGGTGCTCTCACGTCTGATTCCGCAGGGTGGGCAGGCCTGGAGCCTCAGGGAGGAGTCAGTGCTGTGGCCTGAGCCCGAAGGCTATCTGGAGGCAGACTTCCTTCCCAGTCAGTGCCCTTGCCAGGTTGTGAGTTCAGTGTGTCATAGTACAGCTGGCTTGCAGGATGAGACTCTGGGTTTGGTTTTCAGCCATTTAAACTCCAAGATTCCTAGAGATAAGGCTCTCTTTCAGGACAGATATGGAACCCTTCCGATCATTTCTATAGCACTTGGGCTGGGAGTTTGAATCCCTGGACTCCTTTTCTTTCCTCACTTTGTCTAGCATGATTAGGAACAACCAGCCAATCTTGATTATACTCAGTTGGACAGAAATGTCCTAAGGAATCAAAGCCATGGTCAACCCAGATTTAGCCTCTTAAGAGAAGTATTTGATTGGAGTATCTAGTGGTCGATATTTTGTGCATCTCTATTGCCCCAACACGCCATGACCTCTCTTTACTACTAGGAATAGAGGCATTAGTGCCTTTGTTTTTTAGAAAAATAAAAACATTTTTATTTTTTAAGATTTTATTTATTTATTCATGAGAGACAGAGAGAGAGAGAGAGAGAGAGAGAAGCAGAGACACAGGCAGAGGGAGAAGCAGGCTCCCTGCAGGGAGCCCATGTGGGACTCGATCCCAGGACCCTGGTATCACTCCCTGAGCCAAAGGCAGACGTCAACCACTGAGCCACCCCGGTGTCCCAGCATTAGTGTCTTTAAATCAAATCAAATTAGAGTGGTAATTTCTAGAAACCCCAGAACCAGTTCAGGAAACTTACAATTCTCTTCCTTTGGAACCACTCTTGGTTATCTGACAGGTTTATCTATGGATAGGCCCTAGGTTATGGAATTCTGGCCTTGGGCTCTCTTGAGAGGAGAGTGTAATTGTGTTTGTGTGTGTGTGTGTGTGTGTGTGCGCGCGCGTGTGTCCCAGTTGGTTTTTTACTGTGCTTTTGTGGCTGCGTTTTGAAATCTACATACATGGTTTTCCATTGTTTCTACTCTGAATTTGTTCTCCTTCTCGTTCATGGGAAATGACTTAACTGTCAGAGCTGGGAGCTGTCAAACATTTCTAAACCCGAGCCTTGCATTTATTCTTCATGAATGCACTCAGGCTCGTGGTGAATAAACACCACCCCCCAGGGCCCTTCAGTTCCCGGCCATCCTGGAGAGCCTGCCAAAGGCTGGCTCGGGGTCACATCCTTCAGTTTAGACTTTGCCTAGAGAAAAAAATCACAAAGGTCTAATTGCCGCCAAGAAAGAGTCAGCAGTGTGTTTAGAGGAGTATGTAAAGGCCATTTCAGCTTATTTCATGTTTTATTATTATTATTATCGGTAATTCTTTATGGCACACAGTTTAGTGGTGTCTGGGGTGGCCTGACTGAGGTCCGAAAGCTCATCCACGGCTCCCTCCAGTATAGTGTTTATAAAATGGGAGAGATGCCTTGGGAAGGTGCTGGGAGCAGAGCCGGGCCCCCCCGCCCCCCCGAGTTGTGATCCCACATGTCCCTGGAGGTAGAGGCTTCCACAGGATGGTTTAACTCCTGCCCTGTCTTTGGGGGGCTAAAGAAAAGAAATCACCTAAAAGCCAGCAAGGACCTCTGAATCCCTTGGAATTTGAAGAGGACAAAGCAGAAATGAGCCACAAGATGCCTCTTCCTCCAGGATCCCCATCTTAGTTCAGCTTCGGCCTCAGGAGTCAGGTTCTGGTCTGCAATGGCCTTGGAGCTCTGACCCAGTTCTGGGCTTTCCGGGGGCTGCAGGCTGGGTTCATTCCTTTGCAGTGAGGTGTGTGTTCCCAAGCACAGAGCGAATGGGGAACCCCCTAACCCACCCCCGCAATCTGAGCTGTATTTTGCAGAGTGAGATGAAGGCCACAGTCAAGGGCACTCACACTCGTGGGATCCAGGATGTTGTTCCAGGAACCAGATCCTCCTTGTTCTAAAGTTTCCAAAGGCAGGACTGAAGAGCAGCTTCAGGGAGAAGATGACCCATAGCAAATGACAGGAAAATCAGGGAAGTGTTTATGCTTGCCCACGGATCTTCAGAGACAGTCTAACCACTCTTTTTCTCTGAGCAGTTCCACTCTCTCGACCCTATTCATGTCCACAGAACCAGGAAACCTTTGGGGTGACAGATCCTTTGTTTCTCTTGGCTCTCTAGGGAGACCTCCCCTTTGTGTGGCAGTAGTGGGACCTCCAGGCTTGGCTGGGTCAGAAGAGCTCTCGTCAGCTCAGCTGGGTCCTGCTGATGTGCAAACCAAAAGCTGGGAGCCCGGGGGTCCTATGAGATCCGGAGAGGGAGGCCCAGCGCTGCTCTGCTCACCCATCTGCATTTATAAATGGCCCTGGCAGCAGCTAAGGCCTTCTCATTATGCCTTGTTTTTCCACTTTGGGATGAACTGGAGCAGTTTGTGTAGCCGCCCAACTGGCTCCTGGGACTGCATCCTGCTCTGGGAGACTTTGAGTGGGTCAGGAACTCAGGAGCCCTTCAGGTGATTCTGAGCATTGGCTCTTTTCTGCCTGGGGGTGTCCTGCTGTGTGAGGCTTCCCCGGGGGTCCTGGAGATTCTGGAGCTCACCCTCCTGCCTGGGGATTTTTTCTGATTTCCTCCAAGTGAGCTGCCTGCCCTGGCCTCTTAACACTCCCTGGCTGGAGAGAGGCTCCTTTGTGAAATTCCTGAGGCTGGAGGGGGGCGCCTGGGAGGAGCCAGCTCTAGAGCAACAGGGGAGGGTGTTGGGGTGTATTATCAAGAGCTAAGTCCTTGAAAGAGGCTGGGGAAAGGAGAGGAGGTGCATTCCTGACTGGGAAGTGTTTGGCCTCGAGGACCCTGTGTTTGGAGAAGAGGGATCCCTTGGGTGAACCACTAGGGGAGTGGTCAGCCCTGTGCACAAGGGAGGAGACTGGAGAGGTGCATTCCTGGTGGTGGTGAAGGCTGGCTGAGGTCAAATTCCAGCCCTGATGCCCTCGGCTAATGAAGTATCACACCCTTTCATCAGTGTGACACACTTACTGAATGCCTACTGTGTGTGGGCGGGCTCACTTTCTTCTAGAATTCTCCCATCAGGTGGAGAATAAAAAAAATTCAAAACTGGGTAATCGTTGGGTATTGGAGGGGAGAACTGGATGAGTTGTGAATGATTTTTTTTTAATTTTTTTTTTTAAATTTTAAAATTTTATTTATTAATGGGAGACCCAGAGAGGTAGGCAAAGGCATAGGCAGAGGGACAAGCAGGCTCCCTGCAGGAAGCCCAATGCAGGACTTGATCCCAGGACCCCCGGATCACGAGGGCAGCCAAAGGCAGATGCTCAACCACTGAGCCACCCAGATGCCCCAGTTGTGGATGATGTTGAGGAAGAGATGAACTTTGGTAGGAAGCTGGATGATGAAGGGCATCAGATGCTTCTGTGTCGAGTTTGTTTCAATTTTTGAAGGCAGAAGGGCTGCTTAGGAGGAGTTACTGCAAGAGAAAGGCATGGGAAGATCACTCTGGAGGTATCCTGGGGAGTGAGCAGAGGGGTGGGGAAGAACGAGGAGAAAGCAAAAGTACATCTGAACTCCAACTGAGAGGCTCTGTCAGAATGGGCTGGGGAGAAAGGAAGAGGCCCGATGGAAGGGAAGATGTGTGGGGTGGCCAGGGAAGGATGTGTTTAAGGGATTGAAGCACTGGCATTCCAGTGGCATTATGACTCCGGATTTTCTGGGTTGCAGCAGACACGATTTGAGTGAGCATCAGGGAATTGACATTCTCGGATGATGTGTTAACTTAGACTAAGCTTCTGGAAACACTGACATCCCGGTGGTATAACCATGCAGGACCCTTCATTTCTCAGTCTTCTATCGGCAGTGCTGCTGGTGGCTCTTGGGGACAGCTGCCATCAGAGATCCAGGCTGTCCCTCAGACCTACCTGGAGGGCTGTAGATGAGTTCCCGAATGCTTCAGCCCACTGCTGTCATGTGTAACTTCTCTTGCAGCCCAGGAGCCAGAATGGGCAAGTGCAAAGGTGCTGGGCAATGTTGGGAGAAAAGGGAAAGCGTTTGGTGAGCAATGAGGTTAAGCTTGAGGTCACCCCAATATAAGAGTTCAGACAGCATTTGGGAGTGGGCATTTGAATGCAGTGTGAGTGGGAGATTGTTTAGTAGACGTGGGGATCAGCAGTGTCAGAGGTGGAAGTGTGTATTGGGGTCGAAGAGCGGGGCTCCAGGTGGAATCTTAGGGAGCACATGTTGGACTGGTGACTTTGGCTGGTGGTATCTGGCCATCGGTGTCGTCACCTGTGAGAGGATGCTGGTGCCTCCTTCCAGGAGAGTGGGGAGAGTGTGTGGCCTGCTGCCAGGTGGGTAGCGACTCCCACCAGGGTGGTTTCCTTCCCCGGTTGCATTGTACTTAGCCTTGGTTTTCTGTTTGTCAGGAACCGTGGTGTATGGGGAGCCCATCACCGCCAGCTTGGGAACTGATGGCTCCCACTACTGGAGCAAGAACTGGGCCAAGGCCGCTGCTTTTGTCACCTCCCCACCCCTGAGCCCTGACCCGACCACTCCGGACTTTCTGAACTCCTTGCTGTCCTGGTGAGTCTTGGCGACTTGCTTGCGCTCCCCATTCTCAAGGTACAGCCTGGTGGGCACAAGCAGGCTTGCAAACAGAGAGACCTTTGTTTTCCAAATTCAGATCACTAAGCGAGAACAGGGAATTATGGCTCTGATGTTGTTCTGCTGGGAACTTTCAGATAAAAACCTGGGCCGTCTTGAAAGCCAGGCAGCGGGGATGAGGTATCAAAAGGGTTCCACTGGGGTGCAGTCTCACTGTAAGATAAGATACCTCACAAAGTGGGTTTAGACATGCAGCATTATATTGAAGTTTCCTCCTGAATTTCCTATCTCCTGGCAGGGGTAGGGGGAAGGATAGGCTATTTCAAGAGCTTTCAGTGGCCTAGAAAATGAAAAAAAAAAAAAAATGTCCAAAGTGATTTGAAGTCGAAGATGAGTTAAAAACCAGTTGTGTGTTTTCCTTCCAGCGGAGATCTTCAGGTCACTGGCAGTGCCCATTGTACATTCAACACGGCCCAGAAGGCTGTAGGAAAGGACAATTTCACCCTGATCCCCGAAGGCACCAATGGCACCGAGGAGCGGATGTCCGTTATCTGGGATAAGGCTGTGGTAAGGAGCAGGGGCCTTGCTCATGGACTCGTGTCAGTTTGCCCCTGCCTCCCTGTCTGATGGTCGTGGGTCTCATGTAGGCCTTGAAATGGTAGTTGAGAAAACTCTAGAAGCTGGTCCTTGCGTGATAGTACTTTTTAGGTTTGGGAATCCAACACCACTGCTTATAGGTCATTTCCTCCTAAATACTATATGTATTTCTTACTGTTGTCATCTGTGGATCAATGGAAGCTGAAAACAAACAAACCCAGAGACTTTTTAAAATAGGACTTTTTTGATCAGTCAGGAAAAAACTTAGCAACCTGGTGACAGTCTCAGTCAATCTGTTAGTTTGGGGAATGGATTCTGTTTCCTTCAAACTGTCTTTTAGGGCTCTCTGGAGCTGGCATTTCTGCCCACTGCAGGCTTCTGGGAACCCTGCTTTGAACGTATATTGACCTTTCAGGGGTCCTTTGGGATTTTTCATTTTCAGTGTTTTGTTTTTTGAAAGATTTTATTTATTTATTCATGAGCGACACCGAGAGAGAGAGGCAGAGACACAGGCAGAAGGAGAAGCAGGCTCCCCGCAGGTAGCCCAATGTGGGACTTGATCCTGGGACTGGGATGATGCCCCTGAGCCAAAGGCAGATGCTCAACCTCTGAGCCACCTAGGTGTCCCTCATTTTCAGTGATTTTTTTTTTTTTAAATAAGATTTTATTTATTTATTCATGAGAGACACACAGAGAGAGAGAGGCAGAGACACAGGGAGAGGGAGAAGCAGGCTCCATGCAGGGAGCCCGACGTGGGACTCGATCCCGGGTCTCCAGAATCAGGCCCTAGGCCAAAGGCGGCGCTAAACCGCTGAGCCACCCGGGCTGCCCCTCATTTTCAGTGTTTTAAGCATAGTAGCAGGAGTGCTTCGGTTGTTCAGTTAAACGTCTGCCTTCGGCTCAGGTCATGATCCCAGAGTCCTGGGATCAAGCCCCACGTTGGACTTCCTGCTTAGTGGGGAGTCTGCTTCTCTCTCTCCCTCTGCCCCTCTTGTCCACCGGGCTCGTTTGCGCTCTCTCTTTCTGTCTCAAATAAATAAAAATATTTTTAAAATGTAGTAACAGAACAGATTTTCTGGTTCTTAATGATTTTTTTTTAGATTATGGGAACAATATAATCTCATTCCAAAAAGAATAAGGAAGTAAAAACCACTCATTTCACACCATCTTTCAGATAACTGCAATGAACCTTTTGGCAAATGTCTTCCCAGTTTTTGCCAGTCCAAGAGCACACGTATGTCTATGACATGTATGTGTGTGAGTGTGTAAGAAGCACTGGCATTATCTATACTATTTTGTGGCCCATTTTATTGAAACAGTATATCCTGAAAAGTCTCCATATCCTTAAGTATACTTGAAAAACTTGGTCTTTAGTAGCTGAAGATTCCATCTTAACCCTGGATTTGTAACTCTTGGAACGTTTATGTTATTTCTGATTTTTTTTTTTTTCTGAGATGAACATCTTCTGTAAACATCCTTGGACAGATCTTTAACTGTGGTTGTAGAAGAAATTTCTAGAAGTGGTATTCATAGGTCAAAGGGTGTGTATATGTTTAAGGCTATTGCTATATATCGTCTAAATTCCTTCTAGAAAGATTGTACCAATTTCTATGCTGCCAGCCGTGCATGACATTGTCTTCTTTGAGGTCCAAATTGGTATTATATCAGCAAAATAGAAGTATTGCTGATCTGGCTGGTGAATTTGTTTTACATTTACTCTCTCCAATTACTGATTAAAATGAATTTTTTTCACGTCCTTATTGGCTGTTTGTATTTCTCACTCTCTTAATACTTGCTCATTTTCTTTGCTCATTTTTCTACTACCTTTAGAGTGGGTTGCCTACAGACAGGCAGTCATTTCCTCAGATTCTGTATGTATGTATGTATGTATGTATGTATGTATTTATTTATTTATTTATTTATTTATTTATTTATTTATTTATTTAATACAGAGAGAGGGGGGTGGGGTGCAGAGACACAGGAGAGGGAGAAGCAGGCTCCATGCAGGAAGCCCGACACGGGACTCGATCCCGGGTCTCCAGGATCATGCTCTGGGCTGAAGGCAGCGCTAAACCGCTGAGCCACCCGGGCTGCCCCAGATTCTATATTTAAAGGGAAGAGGAGGACAAGTGGTAGAGACGAGAGACAGCAGGGAAGGATGTGAGGAGACTGGGACTGGCACCTATGGCATGCTGTGGACACCCAGACATGACCTTGGGACCTCTAGGTGTCCTAGACTGGAGACCTAGGGCTGTGCCTGTGGTTTTGAAAAGCACAGTCATTTGGGCCAAACGATGTTTCCTGAAGGGCTCTGAACTTTTCACTTGGAAACAATTATAGATTCAGAGGAAGTTAACAAAGACAAAGAGGGGTCCTGTGTATAGTTCATCTGTTCTCACCAATGCATAATTCTGGCACCATATCAAAGCCCACGGAGTGACAGTGGTGCAAGGCGTGTGTATGATTCTGTGTCATTTTGCCATATGTGATTCATGTAACCACCACTACGGTCAAGACACAGATTTCCTCCATCACCACAAGGACCCCCTTTGTGAGGCCCTGTGATTGTCACACTGACCCTTGACCCCTGGAGGAGTCTCCACCTCGCCCCTCATCTGTCCTCCATCTCTGTATCTTCGTTTTTTTGAGAATGAGATTATTAAATAGAGTCATATGGTATGTGGCCTTTTGAGATTGGTTCTTTCACTGTGCGCAATGCCCTTAAAATCCATGCAAATTGTTGTGTGTTTCCAAAGCGTGTTTCTATTTTCGCTAAGTTGTATTCCACCCTTCAACTTTTTAACTTGCTTTTGGGGTATGTGTCACACTCTTCAGGTCACTGGGAAGATGGATGAGAACCAGTTTGTGGCCGTGACCAGCACCAATGCAGCCAAAGTCTTCAACCTTTACCCTCGGAAGGGCCGCATTGCTGTGGGATCCGATGCTGACCTGGTTATCTGGGATCCCGACAGCGTTAAAACCATCTCTGCCAAGACCCACAACAGCGTAAGTCCAGTTAATTGCATGGACCCAGTCCCCAACGAATTATAGTCCCAGAAAGGGATTGAGGCAGGGAGAGTCCCCAGAAAGAGCTTGTTGTGATAGGAATGAACTTCCCCCAGGGTATGTTGTAACTTGAGGTTTGCTGAAAAAAATAGTAGCTATCTTATCTCTCTCTGGTCAGGACAATAAGAATGTTAACCCTTCTCAGCGTTTTGGAGTTCTTTATAGGTAGAGGTCTTTGTAGACCTTCAGAGCCTCCAAAGTTATGCCAGGACATCAGAAGCTTCTAGAAGTCAGGCGCCATCCTATGTGAATGGTTGGGTGCAGCACCTTTCATGGCGGTGCTGGCCACAAGGGACCCACAACGAACATTCAGATATCCACTCCTGAGGTGCCCACTGGGCACTTTTATTCTTTTAAGCCACTGCTTTCTCATGTCAGTGTTTCAGGACAGAAACCTCAGTGACAGATGCTCTTGGTGGTCCTAAAGGAATGAATTGACTTTGAGTTGACTTTTTTCCTTCTTCCTCACTGGCTGACTTAGCTTCGCAGCATAGCATTACAGCCACACCTACCCTTTTTTTTTTTTTTTTAAGATTTTAAAAATTTATTCATGAGAGGCATAGAGAGAGAGGCAGAGACATAGGCAGAGGGAGAAGCAGGCTTCCCATGGGGAGCCTGATGTGGAACTTGATCCCAGGATCTCAGGATCCCAGGATCCCAGGATCACAAATAGCCAAAGGCAGACGCTTAACCACTGAGCCACCCAGGCGTCCCCAGCCACACCTACTTGTAACTTAGATCACAACTCTTGGGGTCTCAGAATGGCCCCTATGGGCAGAGCTCCTAAGGTCCTGCCCGGTGAACCTACCTGTTCATATGTATTAACAACACAGCCCCATTTACTCTTTACATGGCCTTCTCAGTAAAGAGATGGCTCCATTTACCCCAGTTACTTAGTGCGAAGATTGTAAATGGAAGCTTCAAGAGCTTACGTGACCAGTTTGACATTATATAGCTACTTTGTGGTAGAGCCAGAATTAGAACCCCAGATTGTCCAAGGTCCTTCCCTGCCACACTGCATATGTAGCCTCTTGGCCAGGCTTACCTGGAGGGAATGCTCCCCTTCCCTTGTGGCCCCTTCTACAGAGGTGATGCGTGAGTTGGACTCATTATTTAAGTTGTGGATGACCCAGCTAGGGAGTTTACATGTGGAGCCCTTTCCAGGCCGAAGAGAGGACGTGAAGGAGAGATGATTCAAGAAGACATTCTGCCCTTCACACATCATTGCCAAACCTTTCCAGAGCAAAAGCACTGCCCTACCTTTACGTCCAGGCAACCCCGTGTAAAGAAAGTACCTCTGTTCTGTCCTCACCTGATTCAAAGAGTCCACACTAAACACATTTGTGCAGCATTAATCATCCAGGAAAATACAAATGAGAGGTTTTCCCTGCGTAATACAGTGTTTCATACCACTGGGCTAATTAGCTTTAATTTGGAGCATTTAGCTAACTATTACTGAGCCCTGCTGCTAAGCCTCTGCTTGGGTTTTTCAGGCATCCAGCCAGATGAGTAATTTCAGAGAGCCAGGGCTGGATGTAGGTTAAAAATGTCTATACCTGGTGAACAACGACGCCTCACTGCCTCACGGTTTGATAGAAAGTTGATTCTGTATACCCTGAGCTGTGATCTGACCAATGGGCTCGTTCATTTAAAGTCACATAGAGTCATGGGGCTGGTTCCTCCCATCTTTTAAAAATGGGGAATGGCTCAGAGCCCTTTTAGGCATTTGTGATCTGTCCTTTACAAGCGATTAAACTCAACATATGCATCTTATGATGGCTTTGTCACTGAAGAGCTCGCAGTCTTATTGTGAAACGACAATAAAAAACCAGACAGTGGATGAGCGAACATTTCTTAAGTGCCTACTCTGGGCCAAGTACCGTGCTGGATGCTTTTGTTCATTTTATTTCATTGAGTCTTGGCATCATTCCTACAGGGTAGGCTTTATAAACCCTGGTAGGTGAGGAGCTGAGTCTCAGATGTGTAAGGGACTTGTCCAAAGTCACAGCTGGGGTGTGGCCGACCTGGGATACAAACCCAGGGTGGATTTGTCCCAAGTGGTCTCCAGTCCTCCAGTAGGGTGCAAGAGGAGCTTGTAGAGTGTAGATACTTAGCTATGGAGTGACACGGAAGAGCTGGGGCTTGATGCCCTCAGGATGACGTACACCCTGTAAAGGTCACTTTGGAGATGACAGGATTCAGACTTGGTGATCTACAGATGTATGTTGGTTTTGTGTTGTCATGTTCACATAAGCCTTGGGAGAGAGGCAGTTGGAGAACCTGTGGTTCTGAGGCAGGATTCAAATGATTGGCTCAGGGTTCCACGCACAACTCCTAGATTTCACCAAATCTGAGATGCCTTTGATTTGAAGCTATTCCCTGCGTTCATTCACTACCATGAAAGAAAACACACGAATCTGAGTCTACTATGAGACTCCTTTCCAAAGTACACTCTGCTACCTAGGGCTTGCCTGTGCTTCGCATAGGATAACCATGAGGTGAGTCTGCCCTGGAGAAAGGGGGGGACAAAGAATCTTGTGTGTCTCAACATCAGCATTGGGGGCCGAGCAGGCAAAAACAGCTCCTGAGAAGATGAGCTGCAAGCTGGTACTCCTGCAGGTTGCTGGCGATCTGAACTCCTCCTGCCAGAGTGGTCTAGAGAAATGTCAAGCTGAGCAATTCATGTAAAATGGCCTCAGTGTGGTAATCCCCCAGGCCAGTGGGAAAAGCAGAGCTCGATCCCACTGGCAGAGAGCTCTGTTCCATGTGGACTGACAAGGGGTTGCTCAGCTCCATTGTTGTGAGACACATACTGATTCCAGGGAGGAGTGTCTTTAAAATGATGGAAGATAGTCACAGACTTGAGGACACATGCTTTGGTCCTGGAATGAATGTGTGGGATCCCCTCTGATCCCCCTGGTGCCTCTCTGCCTCGTTCCTTGGGGAGCTTCTACAGGATTCTTTTTGAGGCTCAGAGCAGTGCCAACAGTCCTTCATTGCAGTTTTCTTTTTCTTTTCTTTTTTTTTTTTTTTAAGATTTTATTTCTTTATTCATGAGGGACACAGAGAGGCAGAAACATAGGCAGAAGGAGAAGCAGACTCCTTGCAAGGAGCCTGATGCGGGACTTGATCCTGGGACCCCGGGATCATGACCTGAGCCAAAGCAGACACTCAACCACTGAGCCACCCAGGTGTCCTTCATTGCCATTTTCAATCAACATCACTGCATTCTGATACTGAATGTGAGCTGTTAAGCCAACCTGGGGCTTCCCCTGCCTTCTGAGCCACTACGTCAGGCAGAAATGTTCTCCTGAGCCATACTGTACCCTATCAGCTCTCTGTTCACAGACTCTTCTCTGGTACTGTTAACCTGTCTGACTTTCCCCAGAAAGCCAAGCTGCTTTGTATGGTGAGGGCTCCCTCTTCATCCTCCAGCCACAGCCATTTGTGCCCATGAACAGGGCAGGCAGGAAGAAGTGAGGCATCATGAAAGCTGGGGAAGTAGCAAGGGGTGAGCTGAAGCTGTAGGATGGGGCTGTGGCACGTGGAGTAGCGCCTCCTCTTTTCTGTTACCTTCCTCTGCAACAGCAGACTCACATGCATGTGAAGAATCTGCCTGTTTTCTTTTCTTTTTTTTTTTAATTTTATTTATTTATTCATGACATATACAGATAGAGGGAAAGAGGCAGAGACACAGGCAGAGGGAGAAGCAGGCCCCATGCAGGGAGCCCGACGTCGGACCTGATCCCAGGACTCTAGGATCACGCCCTGGGCCCAAGGCAGGCACTAAACCGCTGAGCCACCCGGGGATCCCTGATCCTGCCTGTTTTCCAAGAGGTCGCCCAGCTGGGTCACTTTGCAAAGCTTGAAGCTAAAGGGATAGCTGCATAGTCTGGATGTTAACTGGACTTCAAACATTTTATTGAAGGCATGCCTCGAGTTCCCTCAGTCTTTTTCATTCAGGGATTGCTGTTGAATCACATGGCTAACAGATTGGAAAAACAACAGGGTGACTGGGTGGCTCAATCGATTAAGGGTCTGCCTCCGGATCAGGTCTTGATGTTAGGGTCCAGGGATCGAGCCCCACATTGGGCTCTCTGCTTAGTGGAGAGTCTGCTTCTCCCTTTACCTCTGCCAGTCACTCCCCTTGCTTATGGTCTTTCTCTCTGTGTCAAATAAATAAATAAAATCTTAAAAAAAAAAACCGATTGGAAAACCAGGAAATCCAATGGGAAGATCTGCTCATGGATGGTGCATTTTGCAATGAAATTTAGAACTCGGGGACACCTGGGTGGCTCAGTGGTTGAGCATCTGCCTTCTGCTCAGGATGTGATCTCAGAGTTCTGGGATCAAGTCCCACATCAGGCTCCTGCATGGAGCCTGCTTCTCCCTCTGCCTGTGTCTCTGCCTCTCTCTGTCTCTCCTGAATAAATAAGTAAAATCTTTAAAAAAAAAAAAAAAAAAAGGAAGAAAGAAATTTAGAACTTGGTCAGAGAAGGCCTTTGGATTTTAACTTGATGGGGGCTTGAATCAGTGAGGATAGAGGTGCTGCTAATATGAGGAATCATTTCCTTTATATTTGTTTAGCATTTCCAAACCCTCATGCTTTTCCATACAATGTTCCTGTTTAGCTCTCTTTCCCCAAAGTTTTTGAGAGGCAGGAAAGACTATTCTGTATTCTAGACAGGGAAATCAAGACCGAGACATTAAGTGCCTGCTGGAGTGGCCAGTCAGGACAGGGACTTCAGTCTCTGGGCCTTTCTTTTGTCTGTGTGATCTTGGGCAGAGTGTATGCTAATGTTTACGTATTGTCTCTTCCTAGGCCCTCGAGTACAACATCTTCGAGGGCATGGAGTGCCGTGGCTCTCCACTGGTGGTCATCAGCCAGGGGAAGATCGTTCTGGAGGATGGCACCCTTCATGTTACCGAAGGCTCTGGGCGCTACATCCCCCGGAAGCCTTTCCCTGATTTTGTTTACAAGCGTATCAAGGCGAGGAGCAGAGTGAGTAGCTTCGATCCTTACAAATTGTCTTTATCATGGGTTAAGTTCAGTTCCATAAATGTTTACTAGGCACTTTGAGTTAGAATAATGAGGTGGACATGGAGGGAGGGGGTAGGTCAGGAATAAGGGATACATGATTTTTTTATTTCTGGAGTTCAGAATACCAGTGGATGAGTCAGGTATGCCCATAGCCAGCCCCAGAAATGAAGTAAAGAGTGTGGCATATCCTGTGATGAGAAGTGTAAAGTGAGGTTCAGAGGAGGCAGCCATGGCCATTGCTCTGGAGTCCTAGGCTGAAGTGTCATGGGAAGAGGGCCCTTTGAGTTGGGTTTTGAAGGTTAAGTAGGAGTTTGAAAAGCCAAAGGGGGGTACACAAGGGAATTAGAATGCCATGATTATGGAAGACATATAGTGCATTCTGGGCATGGTATAGCACTGGTACTTGGGACTGTGAGGCAGAGATTGGATGGAACTGTGAGGGAATTAAAGAGAGTGAGATTGAAAAGAAAACTGGGGGCCAGATCTTGAATGTGAGACCAAATCTCTTCACAGTATGTTTGGAGTTTTGGCCTTGGGTATAAGTTAAAGTGCTATGGGGGAAAGATGGTAAGAAATATTAGTTTTTAAGGTAACTAGTACCCATGGTCTGTCTTCTGAGAATGTTGGCCTGGAGTGGTGGGGGCTGGCTCCTCGCTGACATCTGTCCCTGCTCTATGTGTCCATAAGGGGAACCCTTTTTCCGAACATCTCACAGGCCCGTCCTGACTGCCACTCCTTCCCCATTCGGAGGGTTGCCAGGGAGATGTCCTCTGCGAACGCAGCAGGAGTCAAGGGGCTCTTGTGTTTTGCAGCTGGCAGAGCTGAGAGGGGTTCCTCGTGGCCTGTACGACGGACCTGTGTGTGAGGTGTCTGTGACACCCAAGACAGTCACTCCGGCCTCCTCGGCTAAGACGTCTCCTGCCAAGCAGCAGGCCCCACCTGTCCGGAACCTGCACCAGTCTGGATTCAGCTTGTCTGGTACGGTTATGGTTTGGGTAGGGCCTGGTTCTGCAGGGTTCCTGCTCATGGAGCAGGCAAGTCAAGAATTGATTTTGTTAAAGGGGCAGAACTGGAAAGGAATGATCTTCATGAGAAATATGAATATCCCCAGAGACGTAACTCATACCAATGACCAGTTGGGTTTCAGAATCTTGACAGGAGTTTACATCACATATGATGTTATGATGCATGTTCTCTGTGTATTTATATACAACCTGGTATAGTAAGAGGGCGTTTCTCCAAAGTCTTGTGTCCGTTCTAAAAAAGGGTATTGTATTTCTGAATTCTCTTTGCCCCCGTGCATGTGGTATATTGTAATGGTTCAGCTTATGGAGTCTGGAGTTTGAATAGCTCAACTCTGTAGCCACATGCGGCTCTGCCTCAGTCCCCTTGTCTATAGAATGGGCATAAGAGTAGTAGCTACCTCATGGGGCTGTCGGAGGATTAAATGAGTTAACGTACATGTGAAATGCTTACAACAGAGCCATTTGATAGTTGTGAGTTGTTTGTGTGGATAAAATGTGATGTCAGGGAAGGTGAGAGCAAAAGGTCCAGATTTTAAGGCTTCCTTACTTGAAACTTCCAGTCCTCCATGTGGCCCATGGCTAGAAACCTACTTTTCAAGCTCTCTGTGCCATAGATATGTATCCAAATCTCTATGGCACGTTAAAGAAACAGTTAATCTGATAGATTTTTTTTCTTGTCAGATATACTGGTTTTCAGAAAGCTACCCAGTATGTATATAGGCATTACCAATTTTCAAAAAAAATTTAATTATTTAAAAAATTGAGGAGGGGCAGAGGGAGAAAGAATCTTATGCACACTCCCTGCTGAGCACGGAGCCCCACACAGGGCTCCATCTCACCACCCTAAGGTGATGACCTGAGTCGAAACCGAGAGTAGGAGGCTAAACCAACTGAGCCACCCAGGCGCCCCTACCAGTTTTAAAAATTTTACTTTTGTCAGAAAATGAAATGAGCATAATAATGTCTGTGCTTTTTTCTTTTTCTTTTTCTTTTTTTTTTCTTCTTTCTTCTTTCTTCTTTCTTTTTTCTTTTTTCTTTTTTCTTTTTTTATCTGACCAGGCCATTCCAACCTAAGGAAGCATCATTGCTCTTACTCTTGATTAGACAGCAGAGGTGCAGAGTTAGGGGAGTAGAATGTGGCGGAGAAGGCTGTTCAGGCCTTCAGAAAAGCCACCCTGGGTCTGACTAATGAAGAAAGGGGCAGGATGTAGTCTTGGGCAAAAGATGAAATAGTGTTATTTTTACGTATAGTTTTACTCTTTCAAACAAGGGAGCCAACCAGCTTCTGCAAAGACTGCTTTACAGGGTGGGTGATTTCTTTGGCTATTTTAAGCCAGTCCCTTTTTTGGAGTTTAAACTTGCAGTGAGGTTTTGAGAGAGGGATAAGGTACATGGTATGGGCCTGGCCCTTTTTCTCCTGGGCTGTGCTATTTGTTTATTTTTATTTATTTTTAAAGATTTTATTTATTCATGAGAGACAGAGAGAGAGAGGGGCAGAGACCTAGGCATTTGACCACTGAGCCACCCAAGTGCCCCTATGCTGTTTTGGTTTAAAGCGGGAACTCCCTCGTGGGAACCTTCTCCTGGGAACTCTCGAGAACTGGGGGGAACTGGTAGGACTGCTTTTGACTGGACTCCTGTCTCCTCTGCAGGTGCTCAAATTGATGACAACATTCCCCGCCGCACCACCCAGCGCATTGTGGCTCCTCCTGGTGGCCGTGCCAACATCACCAGCCTGGGCTAGAGGTCCTGGCCCCGCAGCCTACGTGGGGATGGGGGATGGGACACCTGAGGACATTCTGAGACTTCCTTCCTTCCTTTTTTTTTTTTTAAGAGCCTGTGATAGTTACTGTGGGGCAGCCAGTTCATGGGGCCCCCTCTAGGGCCCTGCACTCCGTCCCTCACCCGGAGTCACTGATTTTGCCACCCACTTCCCTATACATCTACGAATATCACACCCAAGTCTATCCACCAACCCCATACACGGAACTGCATCCAACACTCAGACATGCGAAACAAAGCAAATCACAACGAGGGCGTTTTTCATCTCTAACCTCTGTTGTACTTGTTACCATCTTCCTTTTTCATGGGGGCGGGGAGGAAGATAAAGTGAATTGCCCAGAGCTGCCTTTTTCTTTTTAAATTTTTAAAAGTTTTCTTCGTGGGTCTGGGGAGAAGGTGGGTGGGGGCGGGGGGAGAGTCTTTTTTTTGTTTTTTGTTTTTAATACTAAATTGGGAAGCCTATTTCGATGTTAATACAAGGGGTTTGAACTGGACATCCTAATGATGCAATTATGTAACCATCGAGCTGCTTCAGGGTGGTTGGCAAACTCTTGTCCCTCCTGAGACGCTCCAAAATGGCCACACTGCATTCCATCGTCTTCTGGGTCAACTGTTGATAAAGGGCAGGTTTTCTTTTTGGCCTAGATTTTGCTGCAGATCACATTTTTTGAGGATTCTCTTCTCCTTTCTTAATATCTTTTCTGCTCTCTCTCTTTAGCTTTTTTATTCATGAATATTCTCACGTGTGTCCCTTTCTTTGTGTTTCCTTCAGCCCTTGTCTCTGAGACTGTGTTTTTCTCTCCGTCCCCTAGTGTCCTCTCAGATGACCGGGTCTACTGTTTTAGTGTGGTCATAAGAACCTGCCTGGAAGAATTTGAGCTTTGTCATTGCAACCATAGTAATATGCTGTCCTAATCTGTACACGACTGGTGCTACCCACCCACCACCACCAGGATATGCGTTTGACTTTGGGATGCTTCCAGGTGCAGTGAAGGCTGAGCTACCCACACTATCACCTGTGGGCTCAGAATAGAACCTCAAACAGTACTGAGATGTTGCAGAAAGAAACCTGAGGTTATAGGACATAAGGTTTTTCCTCCATGCAATGCTAAGTAGCTAAAGAAAGACACCCATCAAATCAGCAAATTGAGCCCCCCATGACCCAAGCAAACCAGTCAGCCTCAAGTCGGCCGCCAGCACAATGTTGAGCTGGGAGGAGTCTGACCCTCACTGGGGCTTGCTGTTTCCCAGCCTAGTGTGTCTTTTGGGATTCCAGAGCATGCTGGGACTTCTCGCTTCGGGACAAAAAATATTTTTTTCTTGTTCAACTATTTTGGAAGTTATCCATGCAGTACAGTGGTGCCCCCTTCCACACAGGGGGATACATTCCAAGACCCCCAGTGGATACCTGAGATCTCGAATAGTACTGAACTTGTTTTATCCCCCATACGTACTTGTGATAAACTTTAATTTATAAGGCACAGTAGGAGGTTAACAACAATAACTGATAATAAAACAGGATAATTATACTCTAATAAAATGTATATGAATGTGGTCTCTCTTAAAATATTTTATTATACCATACTCACCCTTGTGATGACATCAGATGAAGAAAGGGTTATATGATGGGATGAAGTGATGTGAATGACGTAGGCGTTGTGACGTAGTGTTAGGCTACTGCTGACCTTCTGACAGTACATCAGAGGGAGAATCACCTGCTTCTGGACTTCAATTGAAGAACTGAAACCGCAAAAAGCAAGACGACAGATATGGGGGGGGGGGTGATGCTAAATAGCAAGGCCTTCTGAACTCAGAAAATCTTTGGGAAACTGGACTTTGAGTCCATTTTACCTTGTAAGGGGAAAAAATTTGTTGCATGAGCAACATGTCCAGTCACAGCTGTTGTGGGGAGAAGAATCTTACAAATCAAACGTATGGCCCCCATAGAGACCACAGATGACCCTGTGTCCACATCCCTACCCTTGTTTCCGGGACCCTTCCTGCTAGCTGCCTTCATTCCTGGCCCTGTCTTTGCTGATTTGTGTTGCATTTCCTTCCAAACGCGTTTACAGGTTCTTAAGCAATGTTAACGTATGCAGGCTTTTATCAAACCAAATCTGCTTTTGTAAAGCATAACATAAAAAAGTAGATCACATCATTACACTAGTCTCTCCACACATTTTGCCTTTGGGGTTATGGTTGGGGTTTATTTTTTGTTGTTGTTGTTGTTGATTTGTTATTTTAAAAGTAAATTGCACTTTTAAAGAATAATTGGTTAACTTAATATATTTGCTTTTTTCTCACCTGCACTTAGAGGAAATTTGAACAAGTTGGAAAAAAATTTTTTTTTTGTTTCAATTCTAAGAAACACTTGCAGCTCTTTTAGTATTCACTGAGTCTTCCTGTTTTTCCTGTACCAGGTCATGGTGATTTTGGTTATTTTAATTGTTTTCTTAAAACCATTTGAAACCTGAAGATTTCTGCAGGCTGTGTAAGCATGTTTACCTGTTGGCTTGCTTTGTGTGTCTGTTAAATGAATGTCATATGTAAATGCTAAAATAAATGGACAGTGTCTCCGAACTGAATAACTACAGTGACTTGATGCTCTAAAACAGTGTAGGACTTAATAATAGATGGTTTCTAATCCTTGGAATTGTGATTGTGACCCATGAGTGGAGGAACTTTCAGTGCTAAAGCTGATAATGTGTGTAGCCAGGAGAGTACCTTTTTTTTTTTTTTTTTTTTTGTAACCACTGTCTTAATGGCAAAATAATTATGGTAAAAAAAAAAGTCTCGTGTTTATTATTCCTTAAGAACTCTGTGTTATATTACCATGGAACGCCTAATAAAGCAAAATGTGGTTGTTTCAGGGGCGTGTCTGTGTCGAGATGTTCAAGGAGGCAGTTGCTTGGCCTCACCCACCCGAACCTTCCCTTCCTGAAACATTCACAGGCATCTATGGCCTGGCTTTGGTGATGGCACCAAGTCAAGAGTTTTCACTACATGTTGTAAACTCATAGGCAGCTTTGAGCTTATGGCCAGGCCCCTGAGGTCTATTGCCAAACAGAACTGTGTGGCAGAGCTGAGTGTCACACCTTCATAGACCCTGCCCTAGAGAGGGCAGGATATCTTTCAGAATCAAGTTGCAAACACAAGTTTGGAAGTGGGAGTCTAGGGGGGGACCATATAGGTTGGTGTGGTGACCCCTGTGCCCTCTGCATCCATACAGCTGGTTCACCCTGGAAAATCTTCAAGCTATAAGGAGGCATACAAAATAAGAGATGAAAGTGTGTTGACTTGCATCTGAGGCCCAGGAAAGCAGGACAAAGTACGTGTTCTCCACCCCCAGAACAAGGGCCAGGAATGCACACTGGGGGCAAGAGCCATGCCAACCCCAGCTGGCTGGCTGCTTGGTTCTCACAGTTACCGTAACGGGGCACTGGTATATTGGTTCTGAAGACACTGAAGTAAGTGTGTGCTTGGGACTCCCCTGCACAAGCCCACCCTGTGATTGGTGAAGTCTTTCTTTTCGTTTTCTATCCAGCCCTGTCCAAACAGGATATGAGGTGGTTTACAAAAATATATACACTAAACTAAGCTTTATAAACCAGAGTGTTGGAGTGAAGGGGGAAATGAGAGAAGGAAAAATAAGGTAAGGCCTCAGTGGGGTTAGTACCACACACCTGCCATGAGGTTGTAAACGTGGAAGCGAGTTCTGAGCATTCCAGCAGCAAATACAAAAAAAAGGGAAGCGTGGCCAGAAGACCATAAAACATCTATAGTTACCAGAAGTACATTAGTCCAGAAGGAAAACCGAGATTATCGGTCCTCAGCTCTACTGGCAAGGCTTGGCGACCCCTGGAACCACCAGTGTTGTGTATCTAGGGCTGGCTCTACTGCCTTCGCTGTATGTGGTAGCAGATCACCATGATCCCGGAAAATCAAATCTGTCCAAGAGGGGAAGGGAGAAAGGCTCACCCTAACCTTTATTGGACCTGTGACAACAATGGAAATTGCAGGCCCAAAACCCATGCTCCTATTCCCACCTTGGCTCCATCCTACACCAAGAAGGTGCTCCTGCTCATGCCTGTGGACAACTCGGCCCCATGTTCCAGTAGGGCTTCCCAATCCCTAGCAAACAGCCACCCCAAGTCTGTCCTCACCGGCTGTGAGGTCTGCCGTCTGGAGAGGCCCATGTAGGCCCTGGGAGAAGGCATGGGTCCATCTGAGGGGAATTGTAGGGTGGCCAGAGCAAGTGCTCTGAAGAGAAAATCCCATGGGTGCCACATGGATAAACAATGAAACCAGGTCTAGAGCTCTTCTGTGGTGTGATATAATCCAAAGATAGACTTTATTATTATTATTATTATTATTATTATTATTATTATTATTAAATTTTATTTATTTATTCATAAGAGACAGAGAGAGAGGAAGAGACACAAGCTATTTATTCATAAGAGACAGAGAGAGAGAGAGGAAGAGACACAGGCAGAGGGAGAAGCAGGCTCCAGGCAGGGGCCCCGATGTGGGACTCGATCCCGAGACTGGGATCACGCCCTGAGCTGAAGGCAGACACTCAACTGCTGAACCACCCAGGCATCTCAGTTTTATTATTTTAAAAAATATTATTTATTTTAGAGTGAGGGAGCATGAGCAGGGGCGGGGTGGGCCAAGAGAGGGAGGGAGAAGGAAAGAGAGAGAGAGAGAAGCACACTCTGTGCTGAGCGTGGAGCCCGACGCAGGGCTCTATTACCCCCCTGAGATCATTACCTGAGCTGAAATCCAGAGTCAGAGGCTTAACCAATTGAGCCACCTGGGTGTCCCTCCAAAGACAGATTTTAAAGCATCTGGGAAAAACAAGTGAAGTGGAATGTATATCCTTCAGGAAGGGTTTCTGTCCAGTGTTGCTGTGAATTGAAAGTTCTATCTGCTGGCAAGTTTCTATAGCATGCATATTCTTTATGAAAAAGCAGATTTATCCTTTTCTCCTCAACTGGGATAAGTTTTGATGGTGCCACTGATGAGGTATACATCTTTTGGAAAGCTTCTATGGGCCTTATTTACCTTTCTGCAAGATAGAGATGATGTTATCTTGTCAATCTAACTCCCAGCTTAGGACCAAACCGGAAAGGACAAGCTGTAAATCAGATATGGTGCAGAGCAGAAGATTGCAACAGAGCAATAGGAAGCTGTTGGAAACAGTGTCCTCAGTGTCTGTCCTAAAATAGAACTAGATTAGCAGATGACGGATGACGGCAGAGGTCTTTAGTTGAGGGCAGGGATTGTAGAACCATGACACATCAGAGATGGTGTCGATGGTCAAAGAAAACAATCTGTTGGCTAAAGTCATGCTGACAGTAGCTAGCGCTTATTATTATGTGACAGGCACTACTCTAAAGGCATTGCACGTATTAGCACAGTTAGGCTTTGCGGCAGCACCCTGACAGGGGACAATTTCTTATAAGAAAGTTCTGGCTTAGAAGCTCATGAGAAAGAGAGAAGGGGGGAAAGTGGCAGAGAATGAGCCTGTGCAGGCAGTTAGGCAGACTCACGGGGGGAAGTCATGGACAGGTGAGAGCTTGGCGAGAAAAAGCACAGTGATCTCATGCAGCTGGCACCGATTGGGAGACATATGGGCTCTAAGGAAGAGAAATGAAAGGCCTAAAAAAAAAAAAAAAAAAAGAAAAGAAAAGAAATGAAAGGCCTACAAAATACACAGAGCTAGGAGAAAAGTGGTTCCGAGGAGAGCACCAAGTGTAAAGGAAAACAATAATGATTTCAGTACAGTTGAGTTTTATACAGAAGATTTGGAGAGATTGTATTGATTTGGTGAAAAATTACAAATCGTGTATGCACCCAAATGTATGTAGAGAATTGATTTTATAAGGATCTGGAAAGAAAAAAGTCATGTCTATTGAAAATACTTTGAGGGGCACCTGGGGGGCACAGCTGGTTGAGCACCTGACTCTTGGTCTCAACTCGGGTCTTGATCTCAGGGTCATGAGTTTGAGCCCTGCCTTGGGCTTCATGCTGGGCATAGAGCCTCCTTCAAAAAGAAAAGAAAAGAATAGAAAAGAAGATACTTGGCAAAGGAGCAAAGGGACTTAGACACATAAGTGCATTGTTGTTTTTTGAGGATTGGATGGCGAGAGAGGACTGGTGCAGTCAGGTTGGGGGCAGCAGATGCCACCCTTAGCAGTGAGGAACGTGGCCTCCACTCAGGGCTTGAAGCCTTGCAGGACTGAACATAACATGAGGGGCTCACAGAAGGAACTCTGGGAGGATTGAAGACCAAACACCACAGCACATAAGGTCTTATGGTCAAATAATATATTACTTTGAGATTGTTTCTGTGATTAATTTTGGCAGCTAAGTGTTGTCTGTGCTGTAGCTGCACAAACTGTTCTCCTCCTAATAAACCTCATCCCATAACATAGAACTATCTGGAAACAAGGCATGGGCTGGAGGTCTGAGAGATGTAGCCCGTCCTCTTCCGGCGATGACCTTGCTGGGGACCAACTGTTTTCAGCCTTATCTTACAACTGTGGGGACCCCAGGGACCCATGAAAGGACCCAAGTGTAGATGCCTCAGGGAAGAAGTGGGCCAGAGGGGAGAATTTCTTGTATGCTGTTCACAGCTCTCAAGAGTTGATCCCTCTTCGGAGAAGATCAGATCAACAGTGGACTTTACACTGAGACTTTCCATTTCTGGTGGTTATTCCCCTTGATTTTTCCTATCACTCCAAACGGTTGCCATTTTTATCTGTTAGCCTTGGGAAGGCCTCGGAGTATACAATGAGCCTATTACAAGTCTGCCGATCTGTGGTGTTGCGCTCCCTCTGCTGGAGACAAACATCCTTTATCTTTCCTTAGGTGTTCGTGAGAAAGCACAGAATGTAGCCAAGGACTGCCTTGTTTCTCAAGAGAACAAAAAAGGAGGGTTAGCTGTCTGCTGGGATAGACTGTGAGTGTCCTGCCTAGATGTAGGGACATGGGTCCCCTACATCTTTATCTTCCACTCCTTGACCAGCATTCCTATGCACCCACTTGCACTATACCCATGTTTCGACGTCATACACCTTCGGTCTCTTGACTCGCTTGTTCTCTGGCTATTAGCCTCCCCCTAGCAACCCACCAGGACCTCTCATTTTTATTTTTTAAAAATATTTTATTTATTTATTCATGAGACACACACACAGAGAGAGAAACAGAGACATAGGCAGAGGGAGAAGCAGGCTCCACGTGGGGAGCCCGATGTGGGACTCGATCCCCAAGACTCCAGCATCACGCCCTGAGCCGGAAGGCAGCTGCTTAACCACTGAGCCACCCAGGCGTCCCCAGGCGTCCTCCACCAGGACCTCTTAGCAGTCACTTGAGCTCTCTTATTAGTTCCCTCAATTTCTTTGAACTGGTGTCTTTGAATTGTACCTGTTGAACAAACCCAACTCTGGATTCCTGATCATAGCAGCCCTGCCAGCCAGCAGCCCTGGCACAGCTAGGTCTTGATCCAGAGCACCAACCCCAAAGGACAAGGACAACTACCTGAGGGTGAAGGCTCTCCTGACAATTGCCTAGTTGCTCCCTGGCATCCGCGTCATGTACCAGATTGTGAGGAATGAGAATTCATGATCCGCCCCCTAGGCTACGGCTAGATTCTGGGAGGCCCAAGTGCTATTGTGTAAGAGGGGACATCTAGCCTTCTGTTCTTTTCTCACTTGTGTTCTTTTCCCACAGACGTTGTTCTGGGCATCTGTCTTCTTCTGTGCTTCTTCCCCTTGACCAAACCTCCCACTCTCAAACTCTACATTGTGTTTCATGACCAACAAACTCACTCAAATACTTCAATAAACTCTTATTTTCACTGAACATTCTCTTCTACAGCTTTGATTTTTTTTTTTTAGATTTTATTTATTTATTTGATATATAGAGAGAGCACAGACGAGAGAAAGCATGAGTGGGGAAGAAGCAGTTGGGGAGGGAAAAGCAGTCTTTCCATTGAGCAGCGAGCCCAATGTGGGGCTTGATCCCAGGATTCTGGGATCATGACTTGAGCTGAAGGCAAATACTTAACTGACTGAGCCACCCAGGCACCCTTATAGCTTTGATTTTAAAAGAAATCCTGGTTCTCTTTTCTAAGGATGAAATTTCATCCTTAGTCTTCTCAAGTGGAAGTTCCTTTGTATCTCAATCCTCACATTCTCCAGGGTGGTAAGGGGTTGATGTGCTGCTCAAACTTCTATATGCCCTTCATCCTCTCCATTTGGCTCTGCTGCTCTCACACCCTACTCATTGCTGTAATCTACTGATTCGGAGGCACTTCTTGTTTATGGAAGATTTGGCATCAAACCATGGTGTAGCTTTGCCCTCTACCACAACCCCTGTCATCAGTAGGGGTTATTTCAACATCCATGCTCCTGCTCTTTGGCAGCACCAGTTCTCCCTGTCCCTCATTCCATCTGTCTTCTTCTTTCACAAGCTTCCTCCTGTCTTCCTTCCCTATCCATGGTACATGATTTCATTCTTCTCTTTGTCAACATCCTAATTCCTTGACCTTTTGTCCTTTTTTATGGTATCCTTTTTGTCAAACCACAATCCCAAGCTGAACCCAACCAACCTTCTCTATAACTTGGGCATGAACCACATAATTCTGCTAGGGATAATAACACAAGGCAGGTTGCTATCATGAGAAAATCCTGGTGACTGACCAGCTGAACACTGACCTGTGAACACTTCCCAGGAATCTTTTTTTTTTTTTTAAAGTTTATAGGCTGCTGTCCTGCTTTCCATGTCTTGAATCTCTGTCCCCCTTCTTCCTATGTCCCCTTCAGAAGATGTTCTTGCCCCCATTTCACAATGAAGATGTACACCATCAAGCAGAAACTTCTTTGACATCCCTTTACTAGATAAATAAAACTATCACAGCTATCCTGATTCACTCTGTCTTCCTCTCCAAACCCACATTTTATCTAAGTCAGCCCCTCTACCTGTGCCAGCTGCACCCAACTTCTCAGAAAATTTTATCTGTATTTTCAATCTCTCTCTTCCTCTTTCTCCCAGATAATTTAATCAAAATCAAAACATGCTCAAATAGCCTTTTTAATAAATCCCTCCTCTAATTCTACATTTCCATCCTCTCATCTTTCTCTCCTCTTCTGAGCCAAATTTCTTGGATGAGGTATCTAGATTCACTGGATCCATTTTTCCACATTCCATTTACTCCTTAACCTATTCAAGTCCTGCCTGGACCACATAGTGATCTCCCTGTTACTAAATTCAAGGAAGAGTTTCCATCTTTATCTTACCTGGCCTCTTGGGAGCGCTTGATGCAATTGACTTCTTTCTTTCTTTAATGCTTGTGTCATTTGCCTTATTTTCTTTCTATCTCTGTAGCCATGATTCAGTATTCTTTTCCAGCCATTTCTTCACCACTCAATTTGGTATTTTAGAACCCTTCAAGGCTCAAGGATGCCTGGGTGGCTCAGTCAGTTAAGCATCTGCCTTCAGCTCAGGTCATGATCCCAGAGTTCTGGGATCAAGCCCTGTGTTGGGCTCCCCGCTCAGTGGGGAGTCTGTTTCTTCCTCTCCCTCTACCCCTTCTTCTGCTCATGCTCTCTCTCTGATGAATTTAAAATCTGAAGAAAAAAAAAAAAAGGAATCCTTCAAGGCTGTGTCACAACAGCTCTTTTATTTCATTTGACCCTACATTCTCTCCCTAGGCAATCTCTTCTCCCACAGTTCCCTTTCTATCTATGTGATAATGACTTCCAAGAGGTTGTGTGGATAATGATTTCTCTTTCCAGTCAAACCTATATATCTAACTTTTACTCAGACTTTGGTTGTAGAGTTTGTGGTCACCTCAAGCACATGTGAAAAATATGGAACTCTCTGTCTTTTTTCCTTCACAAATCTGTTTCAACTTCTGTGTTTCATTGAATTGAAACACAGGCATCAAACCAAGAATATATTTTTTAAAGATTTTATTTTTTATTCATGAGGGACACACACACACACACACACACACACACACACAGAGGCAGAAACACAGGCAGAGGGAGAAGCAGGCTATCTGCGGGGAGCCTGATCTGGGATTTGATCCCAGGACTCCAGGATCAAGACCTGAGCCAAAGGCAGATGCTCTACTGAGTCCCCCAAACACCCCCTCAAAAGTCTCTTGGTTCTACCTCTTCAGTATCTCTCAAATCTGCAGTCTCACCCCTATTCCTCCTATTATCTTCCCCTCTGCTCCTTTGCTCTTTGTCTCAACCACCATTATTATTCTCCTAGATAACTAGGTTTTATTGCATCCATTTGTCTTTGTTTTGTTTAACTTTCCTTGACTTAGAGAGACAAAAAATGGTACCAGTTTTAGGTGTATAATTCCTTGATTTTTCTAGATGTATACTCCCATAGAACCAATGTCCCAGCAAAGAACATTGCCATCACCCAGAAAGTTTCCTTGTATACTTTTCTAGTCAGTCTCTGCCATAAGAACCCTGGCTGCAGCACAGGGTAACCAGTCTTCTGCTTTCTGACACCATAGTTTAGTTTTGCCTGTTCTAGAATTTCATATACATCAAATCATAGATTATGTACTCTTTTGTTTCTGGCTTTTTTTGCTCAGTATGATGTTTGTGAGATTCAGTAACCCTTTCTTTTGTATTGGTGAGAAGCATTCCATTGTATGAAAATACCACAATTTGCCACAATTTGTCCATTAACCAGGAGATGGACTTTTGGGTTGTTTCAGTTTCTGGCTATTGTGAATAAGGCTGCTGTGCATTTTGTAATTTTGATTTTTAAAAATGATTTTACTTATTTATTTGAGATTGAGAGCACAAGTAGGGAGAAGGGCAGAGGGAAGGGAACAAGCAAACTCCCTGCTCAGCAAGGAGCCTGATGAGGGGCTGGATGCCAGGACCCTGGGATCATGACCTGAGCTGAAGGCAGATGCTTAACTGACTGAGCCACCCACGCCAGGCGCCCTTCTGCTATGATTTTATACTGACTTTTGTGGACCTATGTTTGACTTTTGTGGACATATGATTTCATATGTTTTAGTAGAGATAGGAGTGGTTCATATATAGGTACATGTTTAATTTTCTAAGAGATTGCTGAACTATTTTCCAAAGTTGGTTGTACCATCATCACACAGACTAGCTGTATATGAGAGTTCCAGTGGCTCTACACACTCACCAACACTTGAAATAATCATACTTTCACATTTTTACCATCTAGAGATATTTTTAAATGGTTGTTAAAGTCATTTTCCCATTTTTTATTAAGGTCTTTGGGACTATGTCTTATTTCTATTTATATTCTTCATTTTATCACAGGATCTGGCTCATGAAAGGTATTCAAAATCATTCTGGACTTAACTGAGCTAAATGCCATCTCACTCAAGAGCCAGATATACATGTTCCCTTGGCTACATTTAAAAAAATATTTTATTTATTTATTCATGAGAGACACAGAGAGAGAGGCAGAGACACAGGCAGAGTGAGAAGCAGGCTCTCCATGGGGAGCCCGATGTGGGACTCGATCCCAGGACTCTGGGATCACACCCTGAGCTAAAGACAGATGCTCAACCACTGAGCCAGCTGTATTTTAAAGGAGTTGGCAAAACTCAGGCTTGATGCTGCAGAAGAGAAAAGGACAAAGAAAGCCAAGGCAAATCTATCCAATATCTTTTGTGTCACTTCTCATAGTTCTTAAGTCTCCTGACTTGATTTACATTTTTGACTGGTTTTCCTCAGCCAGGAGGAAAAAAAATAAAACTTTTCTTATTTTGAAAAGCAGAGTGTCTGGGATAATATTTGGATGAAACTATACAATTAATTGCACAATAAATCCCATCATGTACAGACCCATTACTGAGGTTAGCTGGTACATGAGTAGACTTAGCAGGAGCTGCTTTGGTTGTTAAAAAAATAAAGTTTCTTCTCCCCAGGTCTCATATGCTAATTTGAATTTTGTTTTTCTAAGGTTTTCTTTCACTAAATTCTTCACATTATTTAAATGAAATCTCTGCTTGGGCCAGACTCCTCTCTCTATTATTTTCCAAACATGCCTGTCCCCTCCACTTCCTTGCTCCATCTCACCTTCATGCTTGGTGTGAAGGGGACATTTTGGCAAGTAATGCTTTGGAGTTATGCTGATGAGAGGAGATCCATGTTCCAAAAGAGAAGCTGAGCTTTTTCCCTGCTGTTATACAAGTGCTCCTCTCTGAAGAATGTAAAGATCCATAGCAAATGATATTAAAAAAAAAATGGGACTTGCTAGTTCAAGCACAGAACAGGATGAAGCCAATGACCCAAAGTTAGAAGGTAGGGAAGTAAGGTTGCAGAGGAATTGTGGGGGAGAGGTTCCTGGGAGCAAGCCAGGAAAACTGACATTGATGGAAAGGCTCCTGATAAAATGATAAAGAAACATTCCCACCAGGTGTATTTACAATTAGCTGACTTAGTAAGACTGAGTTATTTCTTATAACTGACAGACCTTCCAAGACATTTTGTGGCAGGGTTTGTGTAGTTCTAACTCAACACGCTTGCTCAGAACACCATCCTTCTTTACTCTTTTGTTTGCCTCCGTATTTAATGATTCCAGTGATAATTATAATATCGATAATACTAGCCATAAATACAGTTTAGTGAGCAAAGGAGACATCATTAGCTTCGTTTTACGGATGACAAAAACAAGGCTAAGGGAAGCTAAATAATGAGCCCAGCTTCTTATTCCTGGAAATGGCAAAATTTAAAATCCGTGAGTCCCATCCTGGGCTCTTTTTGCAGAGTCACGAAAGGCGACAGACTAGTGGGTAAGCACGCGGGCTCTGCAGCCAGGCTGTGTGGGTGCGAATCCTAGCTTAGCCATCTCCCAGCTGAGTGCATGGGCAAGGCATAGCGAGTCTGTGCCTGTTTCCTCCTCTGTAGGATGGGGATAAAAATAGTACTTACTTCATAGGCTCTTGTGAGGCTTGAATATGTTGGCGTGTGAAAACTCACATGTGCTCGCTAAGTGCTCAATAGGTGTGAATTCTTGCTACACCCACTGTGTTGTCAGCTCTTCCTTCTTTGGCCTCTTCCGTTATTGATACTCAGTATCCCTCAGTGGATTCTTCTCAGTTTTACCTTATAAGTATTTATCAGCTCTTTAAGGATAGAGACATGCTGTATGCATCTCCCATAGCATTAAGCATGGTTTCTTGCACAGACAGATGCTGAATAAAGGTCACTTGGACTGCACCGTAAAGTAGACAACATACTATTTAGGAACATAGACTCTGGAGCCTGACTAATCTGGGTTCAGATCCCAGACCTTCTACTTACTAGCTGTGTGCTCTTGAGCAAGTGACTTAAGCACTCTGCGCCCCCCTTCTTCATCCAAAAATTGAAGATAATCAGTATTTCCCACCCTGGAAGTTCAGAGTGAGGACTGAAGAAGTTATTTTATGTGAAGTGCTTAGAACAGTGGCAGATTCATCATAAGCACTGTATATGTGCTTGCTCTTACTGTCATCTTTTTAAGGTGACTGTCTTATCTCTGAAAGTAGATTGCAGGCTTTTGGGAACAAACAACTTTCAAATCTCAGTGACTAGCGGAGCCACTGTTCATTTTCATCTTAAGTCATGCAAGTTCCAGCATGGTTGTTCCAAGTCAGAAACATTTGCTCCCCTGTGGTCTTTCTTTTAAGTGTTGACATGGTGACTCTGGCTCCTTCAGTTTTCTGAAATCACCACGCTTACCACATGGTCTCCAGCATTGCCAGAAGAGAGACTTTCAGGTCAGGCCTGGACACATGCATGTCATTTTGCTTGCATTCCATTGGCCAGAACTCATCTTATGACTCTTCCTACATGCAAGGAAATATAGGCTTCCTGTGTGTCTACGAGGACACTGTAATACTTTGCTTAACACAGAGTATTATTTCTGCCACACCAGAGATGAGATGGTTCCCCAAAGGGTAAGCAGGGTGATAGAAGCAAGCAGAAGAGAGGTGGAAAACTCTGTTAACGTTACTGCCTTCAGATTAATTAAAGATTATTGGCAAGGCCCAACTGTCTCTCTATAATGTGATACTCTTAGCACCTTCATCTGAAGAAAAATGAGAAAATGATTCTAAAGCATTGTAGTTCTTTGTACCAGACTGCATGGACCCTAGCTGCATCTCAGACATCTCTTGGTTATGGCCTTAGCTCTTGACACAATGGTCCTCAGTGCTGTATCCATAAATTCCCCTTGCTGGGGGTTCATTGGTAGAGAGAAAAGAACAGTGTGGTGTGTATTATGCTCACTGCCAGTGGACAGTTTGTGGAGAGGTGGACCTCTACCAGACCCAGGTGCCTACCTACAACAGCAAATGGATCAAATGAGGTTTCATTCTAGAGAAGAAGGCAGACTTGTAAACAAGCAATTCAGATTAGTGTTGTAACAACCGTAAGCCTCAAGATACACAAGCAGGAGGATGTACTAATTGAGGGAATGGGAAAGATTTCACAAAGAATTAATGAGCCTTAAACAATGAAAATGGGACAAAGACTAGAATGGGGAAGTCTGCTCCTGTAGAGCAGCAACCTCTAGGCCAATTCTACCTAAACCTCAGGCCAAGTTCATCTCCAGGGTTACTAATCTGATGCTTGACTTGAGCTTTTTATGTAACTGGGTTAGGCCAAGGTGACCAGATATTCTGTTTCTCTGGTCCTTCTATTCCCCAAGAAATTTCTGTCAGTTCTTAGTAACTCCTTTGCAAACCTGACACTAGCTGAAATGCTACAATTTTCACAAAGGATGACTCCATTGGAATTATGACTGCCCTTCCTGTTCCTCATTCCCACTTCTCCATCTTCTCTGCCCCACCTCTCAGCCTTCACTCATTCCAGAATGGCATCCTGTCCTTCTGGTCCTTACTTAGAAAAACAGTCCTTCCCCTTTAAATGCTTAATTCCACTTTAATATGGCATTGCGTCTGCTCTCACCATGCCCCTTTCCTCCTGGGTGACAGGCTTAAGACATGATGGTTTCAGTTGACCAAGTGTTGAGGAATTTGGAACGAAGCTTATTAAACTCCGCTCTGGCAAGTTGCACAATTTCCTCATTAGATGGCAGCAGTGCACAAGCTTGCAAGAGCAAGCCTCTGAACTCTTGAAACACATGAAAAGAGGAAGGAAGGGAACACTTAAGTCAGGGCATAGCTCATTTATAAACAAGCACAGGCCCACTGTTTATGGGGACCAGTGGATGACTATGAGGAGATCGGTGGATGACTCTAGGTTTGGAGACTTATGTGTTAATACAAAGCGGTGTGAAGAATTAATAGGAGTCACTAAAAAAGCTGATTACTGGAGGCCAAAGTCTCAAGTCCCCCCATTAAGTAAGATTTCATGGCGTGGCTGACACTGTTTTCAGTAGTGCTGTCAGCTAGCCAACCAGGGACTAGAGAGGTTGAGGTCTTCATTTCCTCTTGTAGCCTGTTTTGGTGTTTCATGTTGATGTCTCCTCTCTCTCTCTCCCTCCCTCTCTCTCTTTCTCTCTCCTCTGTCACTGTCTATACAGGTAAAGTTACTGGTCAAACTGGTCACCATACTTCATTTTATTCTTTCCTGTTCCCAGTTCCTGTTTCCATTCCCAGCCTAGGCCTTCTTATTATGCTTGATATATAAGGATATGGATCTACACATTGTCGTTTGGGATACCCTAAAAACCATGGTCTTCCCACGTTAAAGTCATGTATTAGAGAGATGTTCTCTTTATTTGTATTTTAAGTGAGTCAAGGGATAGGTAATACATTAGATGCTATTATACCATCGATGCTAATTAAGGCTTAACACTCAAAATGAATGGACCATAGAACAAATAAACATCTTAAAATAACTATTAAAAGCAAAAGTAAGGCATGTTAAATATAAAAAAAGTATCAAAAAAGCATAAAGCACAAGAAGGCAATACATTTGGGTATGTACATTCATGTGTTTCCCACCTCCCCCCTCAAACTGATACCAGTCTGAATATACTATACAGAAATATTTTTAGTAATTCATTTTTTCTTTTTAAAAAATTATTTATTTATTTATTCATGAGAATACACAGAGAGGAGAGGGAGAGAGGCAGAGACACAGGCAGAGGGAGAAGCAGGCTCCATGCAGGGAGCCCGATGTGGGACTCAATCCCGGGTCCCCAGGATCACACCCAGGCTGAAGGCGGCACTAAATCGCTGAGCCACCAGGGCTGCTCAGTAATGTCATTTTTTCATGGCCAGTTAATACTCCATTCTAAAAAAGTATAATGTATTTGATCAATCCCCTATTCTTATTGTTGGTTTTCATTTTTTTCTATTATAATTTGTTCTTTAATGAACTCACTTGCAGATAAATCTTTGTATTCATTCATGATTTTAGCCTTAGTACAAATTGCTGGGAACCAAGTTCTTTGGTCAAAAGGTATGCCCATTTTAAGACTGTGGTATGCATTGTCAAAATGACCTTCAGAAAGTGTTTACCTGAATGTCCTCACATCCTCACTAACACTGAATATACTAACTTTAAAAACAAAATTTGCCAATAGGACAGGCAAAAGAATTCTATTTTTTTGCTACTTTGATTACTGTTTCTTGTGTTTATTTTTATTTATTTTATTCTTTTATATTTATTATTCATATTTGTGCTTATTCTTTGAAAATTGCATAGTCATGTCATTTGTCCACTTAAAATTTATAGTGCTTATTTTTTCCATTGAGTTGTATGAAATCTTTGTATACAGATTGTCACCCATTTTCTGTAATGTATTTGCAAATATTTCCCTAATTCATTATTTGCTTTTTTTTTGTTTTTTTGCTTTTTTTTTTATAATGATCTATTCATTTATTTGAGAGAGGGAGGGAGAGAGAGAGAGAGAGAGAGAGAGAGAGAGAGAATGGTGAGTGCATGAGTGGGGAGGTAGACAGGGCAGAGGGAAAGAAAGAACCTCAAGCAGACTCCCTGTTGAGCATGGAGTGTGATGTGGGGCTGGACCCTAGGACTCTGATTTCATGACCTGAGCCAAAATCAAGAGTTGGCTGGCTTAACTGACCCAGTTGCCCCATTCATCATTTGCTTTTTAAAAATATTTCAAAAGTGTTAGTATTTTAACAGCTTCATTGAGGTATAGTCGACATATACCGAACTATACATATTTAAAGTGTACAATTTGGTGTTTGGACACATGTCTACCTTTATGAAACCATCACCAAAATAAAGATAATGAACATATGCCTCTGTTTCATTGTGCCTGTATAATTCTTCCCTGCCTTCTGTCCCTATACCCAGGCAACCACTGATCTGCTTTCTGTCGCTAGCAGCTAATTTGCATTTTCTAGAATTTCATATAAATGGAATTTTATAGTATGCATGATTCATTTTGCCTGGCTTCTTTCTCTTAGTATAATTATTTTTATATTCATCCATGTTGTTGCATATATCAGTAGTTCATTCTTTTTCATGGCTGGACAGTGTTAACCTTGCATAGACAAGTTGCTTTTCCATTCACTTGTTGACAGTCATTTGGATTGTTTCCACCTTTTTGCTACTACAATAAAAGCTGTCATGAACTTTCAGGTACAGTCTTTTTATGAACATATGCTTTTGTATGGAAACACCTAGGAATGGAATGGCTAGATCATATGGCATGTTTCCCTTTTTTTAAAAAAATTGCAAACTATTTTTCAAAGAGGTTGTACCACTTTACCACCAGCAGTGAATGAGAGTTCTAGTTGCTTCTTCCCCTAATCAACATGTGGTATAATCAGTCTTTTTAATATTTAAATTGTATTTCTCCAATGGTGCATAATGTCAAACATCTTCTCATATATTTATTTGCCATCTTTGTATCTTCTTTGACACTGAATATTATCAATTTTTGAAGGTTTAAAAAATATTCTGGATTCACATTTTTATCAGATATATATCTCGCAAATATTTTCTCTCAGTTTGTAAAATTGTCTTTTCATTCTCCACTGAAATGCCTTCATACTTCTGTTAAAAAGCAGATGTTCATACATGTGTGGGTCTATTTCTGGACTTCATATTCTGTGGCATTGATCTATTTGTGTATCAGACACCAGTATTTCACTGTCTTGATAATATGTCTTAGAGTCAGTTAGTGTTAGTTTTCAAAATTTGTTGTCCTTTCTGCAATTTGTTTTGGCTATTCAAGGTCCCCTGAGTTTCCATGTGAATTTTAAAATGAGTTTGACAATTTTTACAGAAAAAGCCTGATTGAATTTATGTGGTAGATCAATTTGGGAGTGAATGGACATTTTTTACAACATTGAGTGTTCTAACTCATAAATGTATATCTCTCCATTTTAAAGGTTTTTATAAAATTACTTTCAGCATGTATACTTTTATTTTAAATCTATTTTTACTTTATAATAGTTTTAGAATTACAGAAAAATTGTGAAGATAGTACAGAGATTTCCAATGCCTCCCACACGCAGTTTCTTCTATCATTAACATCTTATGTAAGTAAGATTCACATTGGTTCACATTAAATGAACCAATACTGATACATTACTGATAACTAAAATCTATACTTTACTCATAATTCCATAGGTTTTACCTAATATGCCCTTTATGGTATGGGATCCCCTGCAGTGAGACAAATTGTCGTATCTCTTTAGGCTCCTCTTGGAAGTGACAGTTTCTCAGACTTCCCTTGTTTTTTTTTTTTTTTTTATGATCTTGATAATTTTGAAGAGTATTGGTCAGATACTTTGAAGAATGTCTTGCAGTAAGGATTTGTTTGATGTTTTACTCACAATTAGACTGGGGTTATTGGTTTTGGGAGGATTATCACAAAGGTAATGTGTCATTCTCATTACATATATCTCATCACATCAATGTATATACTATCAACATGATTTATCACTGTTGATGTGAATGTTGATCACCTGGCTGAGGCAAGTTTTTCAGGTTTTTCTTTTGTGGAGTTATTACTTTTTTCCTTCTTTATATACTATTTTCTTTGGTAAGAAGTCACCATGCATATCTTGAACTTAAGGAGTGGGGAGTTATGTGCCACTTCTTTGAGAATAGAGTATATAGATTTTGAATGTACAGATCTTTCATTTTGTCATATTTTTCCCTATTTTTTATTCATGATGCTATTTTAAGTGTGATTGTTTTGTAAATTGTTGTTCATGTTTAAATATACAGTTGATATTTGTATATGGATCTTACATTTTTGCTGATCTTGTTTATTTGCTTCAGTAGCTTTTTGTAGAGCCACTTAACTGACTGAGCCACCTAGTCACTCCTTGAGATTAAAAAAAAAAATAGAGATAGACATTGGATTTTTAAAGTGCTTTTTCTTTATTTATTGAGATGACCTTATGCTTTTTATTTTAAAATTTGTTACTATGATGGGTACTCCTGGGTGGCTCTGTGGTTGAGCATCTGCCTTTGGCTCAGGGTGTGATCCCAGGCCTGGGGATGGGGTCCTGCATCAGGCTCCCATGGGGAGTCTACTTCTCCCTCTGCCTATATCTATGCCTCTCTTTCTATGTCTCTCAGGAATACATAAATACACAATTAAAAAATATTTTATTTATTTATTCATGAGAAACACACACACACACACACACACAGAGGCAGAAACATAGGCAGAGGGAGAAGCAGGCTCCACGCAGGGAGCCCAATGTGGGACTCGATCCCGGGACCCCAGGATCACACCCTGGGCTGAAGGCAGGCACTAAATCACTGAGCCACCCAGTCGATGCAAATTAAATCTTTAAATAAAAAATTTTTTTGTTAATATGATGAATTACATAGACTGATTTTCAAATGTTGAACGAACCTTGCATTCATGGGAAAAACTGCCCCAATGTATCATCCTCCTGTTACATTGTTTGATTCAATTTGCTAACCTTTTATTTAGAATGTTTACATTTGTGTTTATGAGAAACAGTGATCTGAGTTTTCTTTACTTGTAATGTCTTTGGCTTAGTGTCTGTTTAATGTTGGTTTTATATAATAAATTTTGAAGTATTTTCTCCTTAATCTCTGAAAGAACATGTGTAGGATTAATATTATTTCTTTCTAAAATATTTGGTAGAATTTACTATCAAAGCCATCTAGGCATGGAGTTATGTTTGTGGGAAGATTTTTAGATAACAAATTTAATTTCTTCAATAGATAGAGGGCTATTGAGGTTATATATATTTCTTTTTGCATACGCTTTGGAAATTTGTGTCTTTCAAAGAATTGATCTGGGATGCCTGGGTGGTTCAGTGGTTGAGCATCTGCTTTTGGCTCAGGGTGTGATTCTGGGATCCAGTATCAAGTCCCACACCGGGCTCCCTGCGAGGAGCCTGTGTCTCCCTCTGCCTATGTCTCTGCCTCTCTCTCTCTCTCTCTCTCTCTCTCTCTGTGTCTCTCATTAATAAATAAATAAAATCTTTAAAAAAATTCTTCTTTTCCAATATAGGTATTTAGTTCTATAAATTTTGTCTTAGTGTTTTACTGTCTTTTATATGTCAGTTATTGAGAAGTGTGGTATCTAGTTTCTAAACATTTAGATCATGTGCAGAGATCTTTTTATTATTGATTTATATTTTAATTTCATTATAATTGAGCATATTTTGTATGACTTAAATAACTTTACATTTATTGAGAATTGTTTTATGGACCTAAATGTGGTCCATCTTGAAAAATGTGCCAAGTGCACTTGAGAAGAACCTTCTGCTGTTGGTAAATGGAATATCCTACAAGTGCCACTAGGTCAAATTAGATGAGAGAGTCATTCAATTCTTCTAATGTTCACATTGATTATCTGTCTACTTCTTATATCAGTCCATACCAATTTGATATAGCTGAGAATAATTTAATCTGAAGTTTTAGAACAATGTTAAAATGGAGTCAGCAACATTCTGTTTTGTCCTCCACATTACTGGGGAGACCATTACTACAACATTTTCCAAAATGAATTTCTGTAAAATATTGGTCTGGAGACCATGGAAACAATATCCTATAAGGTCAAATGGGTATGAAACATATAAACAAATAAACATACAAACATATAAACAGTTGAAACTCATATAAACACATAAACACCTGTTTAATTTGGTTAATTATTTCTCAGATTTATTTGTTCAAAGCACAATTTACATACTTACTAATAAAATCCATCAGAACTAAAGTTATTTGGGACATATTTTAGGATATACTAAGTAAATATGGCTTTAGCTATTGTGTTAATATAGATATTATTTATCATGTTAGGATTTTTAAAATCCTATTTTAACTACTTTTTTTAGAAAAACAGATATCAAATTTTATCAAATCTTATTGGGATAATTATGCTTAAAAATCTGTTTAAGTAAAAAAATCAAATTAATTTATGCATATTATTTCTTACATAAAGATGATATCAATTTGTTAGAACTTTATTTAGATTTTTGAATTAATACTTATTATTAAGAATGATCTATTTTTTACACATCTGTTTTATCAGGTTTTGGTTTTCGGCTATGGTATCTTAAATTAATTTGGATTGTTTCCATTTGTTTCTGTACTGCAAAATAGTTTACATGGCACAAGAATTGTCTATTGTTTGAAAGTTTGTAAAGACTTGCCCATAAAACTGTCTGAGCCCAGAGCCATAACTAGATTATAAATATGAACAATTAAGGGAATAAGGTTTGGTTTGTATGTAAGTCCTGGAAGAGAGTTAATTGCTTGACATATTGAAGAGGTCTGCTTAGAGCAATAGAGCCTCTTGATAATGAATATAAGTAAAACATTGGGTCCCTCTATGTTCTCTGACTTAAGAGTTTCCCTTTATCAGGTTGATACATGCAGGATTGATTAGCCATAGCTTTATGTAGCAGGAATAACCTGTACTTTGACCAAGACAGAGGCGTCTGGCTTTGTCTTGACCAACAGCAGAAGAAACTATGGTGGTTATTAGATCCCTCTTAGTGCTGGATAACCTGCTCCTGCTACAAAGTGGACTAAACTGAGAGAGGTTTCTGGGAACAGAGGATCCCACCTGAGCAAGGGGTCACTGCCCTGGAGGTAGCAAGCACAGCAAGGCCATGGCACCTACAATCTTGATAATAAACACTCAGTTCTCCATGTCAGGGTATGCACTTGGTCATCACCCAACATCCATTGTCTTCTTTGTGGGCAAATCACTTCCTGTTGATTGTTTCTCAGGGTCTGTTCGGTCTATCTGACACGGAAACAAGAGCCTATTGTTTTCAGAGTGGGATTAGCTCCTGGCAAGAGAATCAGAGTTGTGACTTAACCTCTTAGTAGCCATTTCTATTTTTCTCTTGTCTTCTTTCTTTTCTTTTTCTTTCTTTTTGCTTTTTAATATTTTTTGCCATATGTAAGTGTATACTTAGTGATATTAAGTACATTCACACTGTTGTAAGATCATCACCCCCATCCACCTCTAGAATTTTTACCATCTTCCCAAACTGAAATTCTATATTCATGAAGCAACAACTCCCCATTCTTCTCTTCCTCCAACCCTTTTATTTTACATTTTTACTAATCCTACTACTGTGGGTACCTCGTATAAGTGGAATCCTATAGTATTTGTCCTATTGTGACTGGTTTATTTCATTAGAATAATGTTTCAAGGTTAATTATAACACGTGTCAGAGTTTCCTTTCTTTTGGAGTTTCAGTATTAGTCCATTTGTGTGTATTTGAAGTTTCTTTTTTTAAAGATTTTATTTATTCATGAGACACACACACACACACACACACACACACAGAGGCAGAGACACAGGCAGAGGGAGAAACAGGCTCCACGAAGGGAGCCCGACATGGGACTCGATTCCGGGTCTATAGGATCAAGCGCTGGGCTGAAGGCAGCACCAAACTGCTGAGCCACCCAGGCTGCCCCCATTTGTGTGTATATGAACAGAGAAGCAGAATCTGACAGTAGCACTGAGCCACAAAAACACAGCACATAAGGAAAAATTCAGTGCATTCCTGATCTCATTCCTTCAGTGCTCCTGGAGTTTATCTTTCCTAAGGTTTGGGTCCTTAATTCTTATTAATTCAGTGTTTCTCAATACAATTATTCCGAACCCCCTTTAAGGAACTAACCAAAATCTGTTGTTGATGACAGAAGAGCCCTGACTACTATGGCCCCGGGATCCTTTTCTTTTTTTTTTTTTTCCCCCAGGATCCTTTTCATCCAGGAAATAATGCAACTGATCATCATTGAGTTGGCACTGTTATTTCTTCGTGGCAGAGAGTACACTGCTGTCCAGATTCATATAGATGATTCACACCTGAAGGTGGCTCTGTAAATTGAATTCATGGCTCAATAAATAAGGGCTTTAAGTAAGCATGAGGGAGTATGCTGCAATAAGAAATTACTCATGAAAAATCTCTTGAGATGTGAAGTCCTATTTACCCTATGATGGGTGAACACTAAAAATTCAGAAACGACATAAAAACACTCAGATCTTAAAATTTAAGATCTTTTAAAGAGTTCTTTCTCTTCCAAAGAATTCCAAGAATCAGAAAAATTGAGCAAAAGGATTTCAAAAAGATATAATTAGAGAAGAAAGACCCAGAAGAGAAAAGAGGCCAACAGAAGACATGAAACTATGCTGGGTGTGATGGTTTATGGAACAGGCTGCGCTCCTTGGGGCCCAAACAGGAGAGGACATGTATCCCTCTAGCACTGCCTTCAGACTAGCACTGTGATGCACTTCCTACTCTTTGACAGTGTCTCTTGCAGAACCTGAAGCATTTGAATTGCTTTCAGTAATAAAAACAAGTCCCATTTGACAGTTGCAACCTAGTTTCACGATGAAAAGGACCAGCCCCAAATGCCACATCCTGCTTTTTTACCCTTCGTCCCAATTCCAGGCTGGTCTGTAGTTGGGGACTAAGTTAGTGTGCTTGGGCTTCCATAGCAAAGTCCCACACACTGGCTGGCTTAAACCACAGAATTCAGTTTCTCAAAATTCTGGAGGCTAAAGGGCTTGAGATGAAGGTGTCAGGCCTCTTTTCTTGGCTTGCATATGGACAGCCCTGGGTCCTCGCATGGTCTTCTCTCTGTACATGTCTGTTCTAGATTAGAAGACACCAGATTAGTCCTCTTAGAAGGACACCAGTCATATTGGGTTAGGGCCCACTAACCACTTTCTTTTTTTAATTTAATGACCTCTTTACAGGCCCCATCTCCAAATATAGTTATGTTCTGAGGTGCTGAGGGTTGGAACTTCAACATATGAATTCTGTGTGAACACAATTCATAACAGGACAAACCCCAAACGGGACCCATGATGGGGAAGGAACATAGTCACTTAAAAAATTTTTAAAAAATATTCTATTTATTTATTCATGAGAGACACAGAGAGAGGCATAGACACAGGCAGACGGAGAAGCAGGGTCCCTCTGGGGAGCCTGATATGGGACTTGATCCCAGGACCCTGGGATCATGATCTGAGACAAAGGCAGACCCTTAACCACTGAACCACCCAGTGCTCCTAAAAAAGTATTTTTAAATGTAATTGCCACAGCCTGCTCTTGGCCAACCCTGGCTTGCAATAGTGGCACCCTTTGTCTGTGGCAGGCATTGAGATTCTGGCTTGTTGGTGGGGGTCAGGGGTGGCTTCTTTAGAGACTGTGAGCTGGGGCATGGGATTGAGATATGGAGGAAACTCAGCTTCCTGTTAAGGTCTGTACATTTAGTATTTGATCTTATATTTGCCATAAATTAGGTGTCTTTCTTTATTCTGAAGGCACGTGCCCAGGGGCATGTTAGGATGTCCACTACCTTTGTACTTGTCCGATACCGAATGTACTGAGAAAGAAAACTGCCAATGGAAGTAGGCTTTAGCAGACGCACAGCCATCAGGCCAGGATTCCCCTGAGTCTGGACCAGCACTCCTTGCCTTGTACTTCTCACGCAGAAGGACACTCAGTGCAATAGCACTCGGGCCTGAGACTGATGACCGTGTCCCTACCTCTAGATGCCAGACAGGTCTTCACACAGCATACTGTTTCCTGCCTGCAACTGTATCTCCCTTTGCTTTGTCTATCTGCCTGGCCTTTGAACCTGTGGAACTGGACTGTCCCGCATCTCACCAGACTACAGATAGGAAAGAGATCCCTTTAAAACTGCCACCCAGATTCTGCTCACTTCCCACCTCCCATGTGCCGATGTGAAACTTGAGCTTCCTAAGATTCTGTCCTAGTCATTTCAGGGAGCCCCCACTATTTCCCCCTGTCCTTAGGAATCAGTCTGCCTCTCCGTCTGGTGGCGATCCCAGTGCCACAGTTGAAGCCTGCCCCTGTTTCTGGTATTGCCATAGGAATGCAATGTCACTGCCTGCCTTCTGCATGTGGCCTGGCATCAAAGTTGCCTGGTAGAGGAGAGCATGGTGAAGAATACAGCTGGAGGATATCTCTTCCTCAATTTCATCATACTTTGGGTAGTAGGCATTCATCAAAGAAATGATTCTTGATCTTGGAGATCAAGATGCACATTGGAATTGCCTGGAAAGCTTTACAAATACCTGGGCCCTGAGATCAGCATTTGGATTTCACTGGTGTGAGATATAGCTCAGCTCTTGGGGCTTTTTAAAAGTTCTCCTGGATTCTAACATGGTCAAGTTTGAAAACTACTGTCTGCTACTCAAAGTATGGTTTGCAGACCGGCAGCATGGGTGGTCCCCAGAAGTGGGTAGGGATGCAGAATCTCAGGCCCCACCCTGACCCACTGAATCAGAATCTCTGTGTTAACAAACTCCCAGGATTTGTACACACAAAACTTTGAGAAGTACTGGTTTCACCCACATCCCAAATTTTAAATTGGCTGAAGGTGATCCGATAAGTTCTGTTGCAATAGTATATGCATCCTCTTAAACTTTACTATGCTTATATGTGTCTTAATTGGGTTGAAAGTATCACCTGGGTCTCTCCCATCAGGAAGCATAGCTGCTCTGAGCTCAGAGTCATTCCTGAGGATTCTTTTGCTCCTCTGACTGTGCAAACTTCTGGACTTAGAGGCTGAAATGTTTTCCCTCCCTCAATTCATATGTTCATATACTAACTCCTAGTACCTCAGAATATGACTGTTTTTGGAGGTAGAGTCTTTCAAGAGGTGATTAAGTTAGAATGAGGTTACTAGTCATTAGTCTAATGTGATCATGTCCTTATAAAATTAGAGAGAGAGACACAGGGATGTACACACAGGATGTACACACAGAAAGACCATGTGAGGAACTTAGTGAAACGGTGGCCACCTACAAGCCAAGGAGATCGGCCTGCAGGAACCAGTCTTGCTGAAACCTTGATCTTGGACTTCCAGCCTCCAAGAGCTGTGAGAAAAGAAACGTCTCTTGTTCAATCCACACAATCTGATGGCAGCCCGAGCAAGGTAAAACAGGGCTCTTCAGAGATTTACAAACTCCCTCTGGTTGCAGAGCTGTCTTTTCATCTCCCTTACTTACAGCCTTACAGCTAGTATGAGAGGTTTGTGTACTCTTCTCCTGCTTCTAGGGATTTAAACACTTGCATGCAGTCCAACAAACTTGATCCCTACAGATTTGTTACAGTCTGTCACTTGGGCCTGACTGCTCTCTGTTCACCAAGACTTTCAAGAAAATAGCTACTGAATTTTCAGACTTGGCTCCAGGAGGGATCAAATCAGCCCATGGGACCAGATGGGAAGAGATTTAATGCCATCTTCTCTTATCCACATCTCTCCCCAAGATTCCCATTCACAAAAACATCTTCCCTATTCCTCTGGCCAGCTTGGAAAAACAAGAGCACAGCATGCATGTCAGCTGTGCGCCATTGCTGTCTTTTTGTGTTCTCCTCTATTTTGCAGGGGCCAGAAGTCTAAAAACTGCATTTTTCAGACTCCCCTGCTAGCTGTTTACCAGGTAAGGCCTGTAGGCAGGAGGCACTAGTGGGGAAAACCAGAAAGCATGAGATAAAGAGAAGCTTCTCCCTGTGTCTGGCACCGGAAGCAGCCGTAGTAGCAGGTAATGGTGGGATCCAACAGCATCGTCGCAGGCACAGCAGTGACAGAGTTCCAGAAACCACAGTGGCAGCAAGTGTGGCTCCAGTTCAGGTAGCAGATTCCTGATCTCTCGATAATTCCCGTACTCATCCTATTTTACTTCTCCAGTTCTGACAACACATTTGTAACTGATTTGCAGTATTATGTCCCGTTTTACTCTATCCAGAGTGGTTTCCATTTCCCTTTCTTGATAATGACTGAGACAATATGCAATTTATCTGATGTAAATAGATCCTAATCAAGGTGCATGGGGTGGGGGTACAGTGAGAGGGGTCTCTGGCTTCCCAAGCCAATCGTTATTCTACTCAACTCTGACCATTTTAATCACTGTGGGTTTCTATGGCATAAGTGTGACCCTTGTCACCACCAGCCACTCAAGTTGGTTCTTTGTGTTTTGAATTTGATCCGTAGTAATTGACCCTGGCTCCACCCCTCAGCTGCATGCTTTGCCCATTGAAACCTTGGCTCCTACCTCTTTGGTGCTCACTCTTGGTTATCTCTTGTTTCAGGCTCTTGCGCCCCAGACATGCAGCATATGATGTTCTTGCTCTGACTCCTTGGAGCCGGGCTCCATGCACAGTCTGCCCCACTCCCATCCCTGGCAGGCAAAATTCATTTTAAAATCCCAAGTGTGGGGATCCCTGGGTGGCTCAGTGGTTTAACACCTGCCTTTGGCTCAGTGCGTGGTCCTGGAGTCCTGGGATTAAGTCCCGCGTTGGGACCCTTGCATGGAGCCTGCTTTTCCCTCTGCCTGTGTCTCTGCCTCTCTCTCTCTCTCTCTTTCTCTCTGTGCCTATCATGAATAAATAAATAAATAATTAAAAAAATCCCAAGTGTGTTAGCCTGGGTTCAACCAGGGAGGTAGTACCCATGAGAAAAAGGATCAAAATATGCAATGGGATAGAGGATCAGGGGATTGTTACAAGGATGTGGCCCCATACAATTGGAGGAGCTGGTTAAGCAGTCTCTGTAAGTCTGTTGTTTCCATGTCTGATGCCGGAGATTCAAGTCTACAGGTTAGTGATTCAGGAAGGGAAGGTGGATGTCAAGGGCAAGCTAGAAGCCAGAGCATGGGGAGGGAACCCCAGAGGATGGCCTGAGACTGTGTCAGTTCTTGTTGCTTCTGATCTTGTGGTATGTCTGTAGAAGCAAAGTTGAGGAGATGGAGCTGGGAATACAGTGAGGCAAACACACTTAAAGCTCACAGGGCAGAGAATCAGAAGAGAACTGCATAGAAAGAGCTCTGAAGATCTACAGAGGGTCTGTCTTGTGTTGTCAGGTGAGTACTGATCAGTGCATTCACATGAGGAAATTCCCCAAGCTTAGGAAAACCTAATCTAAAAGGATTAGAAGGAACAATAACTCAGCTCACATAGGATCAGGAATAGTTCCTATTCCCACAGAACAAAGTAAAAAATCATCCTAATTCACAGGGAAACCAACAGGATACCCAGAAAGTTAGGTTTGCCCCAGTACTGGGGTAGAATCAACCCTAGACTAACATTTTCTGGTTCTACCTAACAGAACATAAATCTAAGACATGAAATGATGAGACTATTTCCAAATAATTTAACTGCATTTTGGAACAAATCTCAAGAATATTTGTAGGTATTATGATATATGTAGTACCAAACAAGGTAATACAATATCTGGCATCCAATAAAAAATTATTTTCTGCAAAGAAGCAGGAAAATATGACCCATTATGAGGAGAAAAATCAGTCAATAGAAACAGACACAGAAATGAAACAGATGATAGAATTAGTAGACAAAGACAGTAAAACAAGTATTATAGCCAATCTCCATATGTTCAAGGAGGTTGAGGAAAGATGGACTGTGTTAACTAAATATACAGAAGATTAAGAAAAAGGAGTTAGAGATGAAAGTTACAATGTCTGAGATAAAAAATACACTGGATGGGGTTAACAGAAGATTGAACATTTCACAAGAAAACATTGGTAAATTTGAAGATAACATTAGAAACTACCAGAATGAAACTTAGATCAAAAGAAAGATAAAAAATAAACAGCATCAATGAACTGTGAGGCAATTTCAAATAGCCTAACATATGTGTAATTGGAGTTCTCAAAGAAGAAGAGAGGAGGGGGCAGAAAAAAGTATGCAAAGAAATAATGGCTGAAACATTTTCAAGTTTGATGAAAAGGATAGCCGCAGGGATCAGAGAAGTTCAGTGAATTCCAAGCACAACAACAACAAAAAACGCTATCAAGGGACTTCATAATTAAATTGCTTAAAACTAAAGCTAAAGTGAAAATCTTAAAAGCACCAGAGAAATTTCACTTGTATTTATATCCCAAAGAATTGAAAGCAGAAACTCAGACACTCAAATACCTCTGTTATTCACAAAAAGCTAAAAGATGAAAACAATCCAAGTTGTTCAGTAGATGGATAGAAAATGTGATATATACATACAATGGAATATTATTCAACCACAAAAAAGAAATGAAATTCTGATACATGCTACAGCATGGGTAAATTTTCAGGACATTAGTGAATAAATAATGACTGAAATCAACCAGATACAAAAAACATAGATATTATGTGATTCCACTTATATGAGGTATTAGAACAGGCAAATTCATAGATGCAGAAAGCAAAGTAGAGCTTAGTGGGGGTGTGGGAAGGGGAGAATGGAGAGTTATTGTTTAATGCATACAGAGTTTCTATTTTTGAAATGAAAAATTCTGGAAATGGATAGTGAAGATGATTGCACAACACTGTGAATGTATACTGAATACCACTGAATTGTACATTTAAAAGTGGTTAAAATGGTAAATTTTGTTATGTAAATTTTATCACAAGAAAGACAGCGTACTTAGAGAAGGCAAAACTATAGAAACCAGAAAAGAGGTTGGCTATTGCAGAGGTTCAGAGGCAGGGAGGGACAGAGGGATGAATAGATGGAGTGCAGGAAATTTTTAGGGTGGCAAAACCATTCTTTATGGTACTATAATGGGGAATACATGATATTATACATTTATGAAACCTGATAGAACTGTACAATGCAAACCATAATGTAAATTAAAGACTTTAGTTAATGATGTATCAATACTGGTTCATTTATTGCAACAAATGTGCTATAGTAAATAGTAATGTTAGTAATAGCAGACACTGTATGGGGAGAGGAGAGAACATATATGAGAACTCTATATTTTCCTCTCAATTTTTATCTGAACCTACACTTCTTTAAAAAGTAAAGTCTATTGGGGTGCCTGGGTGGCTCAGTCAGTTAGGTGGCTGCCTCTTGATTTCAGCTCAGGTTATGATCTCAGGGTCCTGCGATGGAGTCCTGTGTTGGGCTCAGTGTTCAGCAAGGAGTCCGCTTGAGGGTTTTCTCTCTCTCCTTCTGCCTCTCCCCCTGCTCAAACACATTCTTTCTCAAATAAATACTCTTTTAAAAAAGTAAAGTCTATTAACAATAAAAAATAAAAAAGAGCAGTCAGAGAAAGAAACATATATGAAGAAACAATTTAAGAATTACAGCAGACTTCTTATAGGAAACAATGAAACCCAGAAAATAGTGAAGGAAGGAAGGTATTACTAGAAAAACCATCAATCTAGAATTCTTTACCAAGCTCAATATTGTTCAAAAATGAAGATGAAATAAGAATTTTTTAGAAATAAAATAAGCTGTAAGAATTTATTGTCAGCAGACTCATAATGCAAGAAATGCTAAAGGAAGTATTTCAGGCAGAAAGAAAATGCTTCTAGCTGGAAATCTAGATTACACAAAGTGAATGAATAACAAAGGAAATGGTAACCATGTGGATAAATATAAAGATATCTGGGTGCTGCCAATTCCTGAGTTTTGGGGTCACTTGACAATGTTAAATAGATTGATGTTGATGTTAAATAGCCATCTTGATGATTCAGTCTGTGAGTTTGCTTAGTCATTTATGTTTTTATGCCATAATGCCATTTTGACAGATCATTTGCTTTCCTGATTCCAAATTTTTTTGCAGTTGTCACCTCTCCCATTATGTCAACCATTTCCCCCAGAATTGGTGCTTATATCTCATCTGTTGCTGCATATCAGAAACAGATGAAATATAATATTCAAATATTAAAAAATAAACAGAGCTGCAATGAGCTGTGAGGAATTCTTCCTTCACATTCCATTTCTCTTGATTAAAGTAGATTATTAGTGTGCCTTCCTTCAAATTTATTCTTGTCAACTGCTGTAAATTTCCCTTTAGGTCTGGAAAGTGTTGATGAGACCATTTTCTATCATAATTCAAATCTGAATTGCTTATTTAATAAGATTATTCATATTTGTGAGATACTTAGGTATTTGTATATTTTAGACTGAAAATGTGATCATGCAGTTATTATCGAGCAGTAGGAGGTTGTGAGGGCACTAGAAAGAAGCCCTTCTGGGGGCACCTGAGTGGCTCCATGGAAGCCTTTGGCTTGGGTCGTGATCCCAGAGTCCTGGGATTGAGTTCTGCATCAGGCTCCTTGTGGGGAGCCTGCTTCTCCCTCTGCCTATGTCTCTGCCTCTCTCTCTGTGTCTCTAATGAACAAATAAAAATCTCAAAAAAAATAAATAAATAAGAAAGAAAGAGAGAAAGAAAGAAAGAAAGAAAGAAAAAAAAAGAAAGAAAGAAAAAGAAAAGAAAGAAAGAAAGAAAGAAAGAGAAAGAAAGAAAGAAAGAAAGAAAGAAAGAAAGAAAGAAAGAAAGAAAGAAAGGAGCTTTCTGGTTCTAGGCTGAGTAGGGCTCACGGGTTCTGGGTTTTAATTCAAGTTTTCTCAATACTAACTGTCTGTCTTTGGTTAACTGACATCACTTATCTGGGTCTCACTTTCTTCATCTATATTTTAATGATGGAGTTGGGTTTGGGGGGATTTCAACATTTTCTATCCTTTCTTTTAAAAAATATTTTATATATTTATTCATGAGAGACACAGATAGAGAAGCAGAGACATAGGCAGAGGGAGAAGCAGGCTCCTCTTTGGGAGCCCAATGCAGGACTCGATCCTAGGACCCTGGGATCATGACTTGAGCCAAAGGCAGATGCTCAACCACTGAACCACCCAGGCATCCCTAACATTTTATTTTTCTTTAAAAATATTTTCTATTTATTCTGTGACAGTGGAGACAAATCACATTTTTCTCATCCAGCTATAGAATAAAAAATAAACTCTGATCACTTTGTGGCACAAGCATGGAGATGCTTGTCACCACCATGTTCAATGAAACTGTTTCTTCCCTCAGCATTTTGTGACATTCCACCTGAGATCTGAGATCAGGGAGTGGGTAATTGGTAGAGTGGTCCAGATGGAAGATTCAGGCAAGAATGAAGAATGGGATCAACAAAGAGGGCCTCAGATCAAAGGACGTATGATATCTTTGAATCAGATATCTGCCTTCTTAGCATCTTTTAAGATTAGGAATTGGTATTTCTGTAGTGTTAGGCACAGTTCTAAGCACTTTGCGTGTATTTACCTGTTCAATTATCACAACATGAAGTGAGATATTTCATAGAGTAGGAAACTGAAGTATAAAGAGCTAAAATAATTTGCCTAAGTTTTACAGCTGGAAAATGGCTTTTCTGGGAGTCAAAGCCAGGCTGAGTGTTTTCATTTCTTTTTAAAAGATTTTTTATTTATTTATTCATGAGAGACACAGAAAGAGAGAGAGAAGCAGAGACACAGGCAGAAGGAGAAGCAGGCTCCACGCAGGGAGCCTGATATGGGACTCAATCCCTGGACTCCAGGATCACGCCCTGGGCTGAAGGCAGGTGCTAAACCACTGAGCCACCCAGGGACCCCCAGGCTGAGTGTCTTCAAATCACATTCCTAGCCACTGTGATACGTCAGTAAAATTAATTAAACTTACCAATCAATTTTGGAAGACAAGACAATGTACCTAATTTTATTAAAGTCATCAAATAGATTTAATACAGTTTAATACAATTTTTCTGTTTTCCAGAGACCAAGGCAGCATTGTCTTTGTCCACCAGAGGGTGCTTCCAGCCCAATCCCCAAGTTCACAACTCAGCCTCTCTCGGTTCTAAAAGACTGGACCCTCACAATTAGCTACTGATGACAGCCTCACGCAGTTGTCCATCTTTGACAAAATTCAAGGGTGTTCGAAGCACACACAAAGGAATTGTTATTTCCAAAGGGTGTGCAGATTCAAGGGACTCTAAAACGAGGGATTTCTGTTCACTGTGGTGTTCTGTTTGTGACTTTCCTCAAGGAGAGGAAACTGGGCGAAGGATATATGAATCTGACTCATGGTGACGATTCTTGTGTCCTGTGAGGAGAGTCCCAGAATGATAGCCTAAGTTTGGTGTCCTGCAGAAACACACCAGGCCAGGATGATGGGGCATGTGGGGCAGGCTAGGAAAGGGTTTTCCCCACAGGAGGAAATGTCAGGGTATGTTAGGGGCTAAGAATCAGCACAATGACTAAGACCTCTCAGTTGCTAGTTAATAAAATCAACCCTTAAAGCTCATGCAGGGCCTCAGGTAAGGAGGAAGTTTCCTGTGATAAGCCAAAAAGGGAGAAATTTGTTAGGGCTGCCCTGTTGTGTTGGAGATAGTTGAGGAAGCCACAGATCAACCGTCTGTTGGCTTTTTCTTTGTGTGTGCACATGTATGTGACTTTATTGTCACTGGACAAGTGGTCTGTGGAAAATAACGCCATACTGATATTAGTGAAACATCAAAGTCGGAATTTTCAATATTCTAAGTGTAACATATACACGTGCACACACACACAAACATACGCACACAAGAGGATAGCTCAACAGACACCCTTTCTGATATTTTTTTATGGCATTGACCATTACTTTATAAGATGGGGTATATCTTATCCAGAGAACATTGATTTTAAGGCATTTTAGAAAAACTTTAAAATTCCAGCGCATATTTTAAAAAAGTCTTGGAGTTCAAAGGGAACGGAAGGGAGATGTTGTCCTATCACTTTTTGATGCTTGAATCATCTCTGTGGCAATGCCCTCCAAGGGTTTTCTGGCCTATTCTTGAATTTCATAGTAGCGGATATACTTGCAAAGGTATCCCCTTCCAATTTGGGTAACTCTGGCCATTAGAAGATGAAGTCACCTTTCCTTTTTACCCCCTAGCCTTAAATTTTTTATAGTTGTTGCTACTATTTATTGAATATTGGGAGCTGGTTATTCTCTTATTTAATCCCCCCCAGATGGCTCAGTGGTTTAGCACTGCCTTTGCCCGGGGCATGATCCTGGAGTCCCGGGATCGAGTCCTGCATTGGGCTCCCTGCATGGAGCCTGTGTCTCCCTCTGCCTGTGTCTTTGCCTCTCTCACTCTCTGTCTCTCATGAATGAATAAATAAAATCTTAAAAAAAAAAAACAGATCTCACTGACTATAAAGCTGGTGTTCTTTCCACTTGTGCCACATGGCCTCATGTTCCTTATTCTTTTAAAATTTTTTAAAAAATTATTTATTTATTTTGGGGGGAAGGGCAGAGGGAGAGGGAAAGAGAGAATCTTAAGCAGATTCCCTCCTAAGTGTGGAGCCCAACACAGGATTCTATCCCATGACCCCGAGATCTTCCCTGGGCTCAGGTCACTGAGCCAAAATCAAGAGTGGACACTCAACCCACTGAGCCACCCAGGTGCCCCTCATGTTCCTTATTCTGGAAATAGAAAGCCAGTCTGCCTTGGACTTGAGACAACCTGAGGCCAATTCTTGCTTTGTCTAGTTCAATTTTCCAGACTAGGAGACTTGATCCGGGTTTGGGGCCACAGCCCTAAAGTAACAAAGTATGCATTTTTCTAGAGAGAGGTCAAAGGAAGAGGGGCTGTGGTAATCAAAGACTCCGTGTATTAGCTTGCCAGGGCTGCCATAACAAAGCTACTTACCACAGGCTAAGTAGCTTAAACAATATACATTTATTATCTCACAGTTCTGGGAAATAGATACCCAATATCAAAGTATTAGGGTTTCTTCTGAGATCTCTCTCCTTGGCTTATGGATGGCTATGTTCTCCCTACATCTTCACAAGGCCTTCCCTCTGTGTATGGACTCTTCTTATAAGGACACCAGTCACATTGCATGAAGGCCCACACTAAAGGTCTTCATTTAAACTTAATTACCTCTTTAAAGGCCCAAACTGGGATCCCTGGGTGGCGCAGCGGTTTGGCGCCTGCCTTTGGCCCAGGCGCGATCCTGGAGACCCGGGATCGAATCCCACGTCAGGCTCCTGGTACATGGAGCCTGCTTCTCCCTCTGCCTGTGTCTCTGCCTCTCTCTCTCTCTCTGTGACTATCATAAATTAAATAAAAAAAAAAAAAAAGGCCCAAACTACAAATAAATGACATTCTGAGATCCTGGGGACTAGGACTTTAACAGATAGAGTTTTAAAGGGACACGATTAAGTCAATAACACTCAGGGTGGGGCAGCCGGGGTGGCTCAGAGGTTTAGCACTGCCTTCAGCCCAGGGCCTGATCCTGGAGTCCAGGGATCGAGTCCCACATTAGGCTCCCTGCATGGAGCCTGCTTCTCCCTCTGCCTGTGTTTCTGCCTCTCTCTCTCTCTTTCTGTGTGTCTCTCATGAATAAATAAATAAAATCTTAAAAAAAACCAAAACAACCTCAGGGTGCTGTGCATTCCCCCTCAGAGTCCTGACTAACATAGGGCACTAATGCTTCCAATGCTGCTCCCAGGAGACTTCCCATAAGATCATTAGTTTCCCTTACAGAATGCTTCCCGAAACACAGCTTGTTGCTCCTGGGTGTACCCCAGTTTACTGAGTACCTCACCTATTTCCAAATGTCAGGGAAAGTAAAAGATAGTAGAACTTTTAAAGGTGATAAAATACGTGCTTTTTTTTTTTTTTTTTTGAAGTCTGGGATTATTTCCTGTTACCAGAAAACATTTTTTTTTTCTCCATTAGATAGCATCTCTGTGAGTATTCTATTTGCTTTTTCTCCTAGCACTTGCTTTCTATCCCCTCCCATTTGGAAATTGCCAGTTAGTTACATAAACTAGTCTCCTCATCATTACACATAGGAGGAGCTTGCCCTAGCACACAGGGTACACAGTGTCCTCTGAAAAGGGCATGGGGTTATGAAACCAATTTACACTAGGACTTTAGAAATATTTGGAGGAAGATACAGAAACTCCCATGGACTGGCCACATGGACACAACCATCTCCACCTTGCATATTGTTTGTGGTTTCTTAGTTCCATGCTTACAGATTATGATCAATATCTGTAAGGATCCAAGTAGAAACAGAGAAGCTAAACTAGTTGTTTTAACAGAGAAAATTTAATATAGAGAATTGGCTAAATAGGAGTTGGAGAACTAAGTACACAGGGGAAACTGAGGTAACACAAACAGGAGTTGCAGGGAGCAGCTCCCACCCCTAGGCCTGGGACAAGGGAGGGAAGGAGGTGAGATGATTAGCAGGAGCTTGGAGGGGGTCTCTGTGGGGCTGGGGCCATCTTTCAGGTAAATGAAGATGCCTAGACTCTTCCCCTCCCCTCACTCCCACTCCAACTGGAGACACGAAGCCTTAGAGGAGTCAGTCATGGCATCCATCTCTGGATGATATTTATTACTTCCCAAATTCAGTTAGATTCCCCCCGGAATATTCTGTAACCTAAACAATAAATTGACAGGTGACCACTACCAACAATTTTTACATGAAATAAAAAGAAGAAAGTAAGAGAGAGGGAAAATTAGTAATGTATACTATACACACAAGAAAGGGAAAATACACATAAGCTACTAGAGTGCTTGTTTTCTTTTATTTGTTCATAGGACCATAGTTAATATTTAAAACTTTATTTCCCCACAGTTATAGATAAGCAAAGGGAAAAGGCTAGAATGAACTCTGTAGTACTGGGCTTGAAATTGGAGACATCAGTAGGAACTCAGTTTCATTTAATGTCTGTACAGATGGATGGATCCAGAAGCAGTTATAGATGTGTGTATACAGATGAGGTAGTATGTATTCACGTGTCACTTAGCTTTGTCCATTGGGAAGGCCTAGAAGCAATGATACCTCAGTAGCAATGAGGACACCCAGTGCTAAGCTCTTGATTTCAAACATTATTCTCTAATAAAAAGAATCACAATTCTTTGGAGAAATAACTGGATTTTAGATATGGGGAAGGGAAAACACAGGATGAGCCTGGAGCATATTGTAGTGCCAGAAAGTAAGGAAATGCTAACCCCCCCTCCCCCAAGAAGATACGGGTATGTCAAAGGGACTTAGGGACCAACTTGAGAGGGTTTCCTATGGCCAAAATGGACCAGTTTGAGTTACAGAATGTAAAGTAGTATTAGATAATAACCCCAAGTGTAAATAAGTCCATACTGATATAAGTAAATGACTGAATAAATAAACCAAGAGGAGAGACAACTATTCCTTTTTTTTTTTTTTTAAAGATTTTATTTATTTATTCATGAGAGACACACAGAGAGAGGCAGAGACATAGGCAGAGGAAGAGGCAGGCTCTTCAGGGAGCCTAATGTGGGACTCGATTCCGGGACTCCAGGATCATGCCCTGAGCTAGAGGCAGACGGTCAACCACTAAGCCACCCAGGTGTCCCAAGACAACTGTTCCTTATAGAAAAATTATAATGTATGCAGGTGCTGTCCTCCTTCCAAGAGGGGAAGATTAGTTCTGCGTACCCTGTTCCTTGGGGTTGGGCTGGACCTGGGGACTCACTGTTACTTCATACAGTACAGAAAGGGATAAATAGCAACTTGACTGTGTGAAACCCGGCAGACAACCTTGACAAAGAGATGAAGGCTAGCATTCCCCCCTGATGCCATGCAAATGCCATGTACCCCCTGATACGATGTGACAAGCCAGTGCTTCAGCTCAGTGGTATTTCCCAAATTCTATGACCCCCATCTAACCTTGAGAGAAATGTCAGACAGACTGAAATTGAGGGACATCCTTCAAAATGCCTGGGCAGTACTCCTCACAATTGCCAAGGGCATGAAAAACAAGGAAGGGCTGAGAAACCATCACTAGGCTAGAGGACACTAAGGAGATATGACAACTGAATCTAGAATCGTATTATGGACTGAATAGGATAGAAAAAAGAACATTGATGAAACACTGTTGAAACCCAAATGCTTCTCTCTCTGCCTGTGTCTCTGCCTCTCTTTCTCTCTGTGACTACCATAAATAAATTAAAAAAAAAAAAAATGAAACCCAAATCGAGTCTAGTTACTAGTAATATATACCAATGTTGTTTTCTTCGTTTTGCATACATACCAGGAGTGGAAGATGATGGAATTAGGAGAAACTGGATGACAGGCATAGATTCAGACACTCTCTTTTTTATATTCTAATATAAAAGTGTATCAAAATCTTTCATTGGCTATTTCATGTTCCTCTTTTCCTCAACTGATTGGGGTTCTTTACCTGTTAGGGTGACCCAAATTTTTATTCCTAAAGGGTCTGAGTCTTCCGTAGTCTTGTGTTTTTTTAGTTACTGTAGTTTTTCATTAGCTGTCATTACTGAGAAGGGTGTACTAGGAAAACTTTGGAGAATCCATTGGAACCACAGGGTTCCAGAAATATCCTCTTTCTTCCAGTGTGTAGACTCAACACCAATCACTCTAGCTAATTCAGGAGGTTCCTTTTTTTGCCATTGGTTTGGAGGCAGGAGGACATGCCTAACATGGCCTGGTGGTGGTCATCATGGAATCATTGTTCTGAGGCATGAGGACTCTAACGTGGCCTGGTGGCAGGCATCATGGAGTTATTGTGTCTGTGCCTGGTGGATGCATTCCTCACAGTAGGCAGTGGCAGTAGCTAGATTATCCTCGGTGGAGAGAGGCCCAAGTTGGTGGGTTTATGCACAACCCCTCTTATGGGATGAATCTTTGGGGCCCCCTGCAAATTCATATGTCAAAATTAAATCCCTGGTATGATGACATTTGGAGGTTGGGCCTTCGGAGGGAGATGATTAGGTCATGAGGGTGGAGCCTTCATCAATGGGACAAATCCCCTTATAAAAAGAGGCCAAAGAGCTTTATCTCTCTCTCTGCAGCTTGTGAGGCTTTAGCAAGATGGTCACCCTTTGGGATGTAGAAAAAAGCCCTCACCAGACATCAAATGTGCCGGCACTTTGATCCTGGATTTCCAGCCTCCACAACTGTGAGGGAGAACTGTCTGTTGTTGAAGCCACTCAGTCAATGGTATTCTGCTCTCGCAGCCCAAGTGGATTAAGACAGCCCTTTACCAACACCACAGCTCTTGCATATGCACAGAGAAAGAGCTGGGTGTGTGGGAAACAGGCTGGCTCACTCTCACCAAATTAGTAAGAGCCTCCACTGTAGTGACGCCCCATAGTTAACATCCACATGGGACACATATATCACCACACCCCATGCTTATTCTGAGAGATCCACCCACATACCTCTTTGTCACCAAACAGGCAAGTTGCCAATCTTTCAATTCTTTCAAGTACTTGACACCTGCCAATCCATTGGCTGTTCCCTATTAGTCAGTGTAGACTGTGCCTCTGGCTACCTCTTCAAAGAGAAAAGCAAATGTTCTGGTTGGGGTTCTTCCTGCCATCTTTCAGGAACATTCTTGACTGGGCTGTAGCAAGCAGCAGTCCATTTCTGTTTCATGTATTGTGCAAAACCACTGGAACCAAGGGCAGAGCCTTTCTCCACCTCCATCAGTGAGTCCTAAGCAACTCCCCATGAGCTTGTACAAGCGAACTGAACAGGAGGGGATGTCAGGGAAGCCTGAGACAGACAGAGGCTCAGTGTGAGGCACCCATGCCTTCTGAACCTGCTCGAACCTGATTCATTGTACCATTTCTATATGGAGATGTGCCTCTATGATCTTGTGCATCCCCAACATTATGGCTAAGTATATCAGATAACACCAGTTCATGATGGGACACTCGGGTCCCATAACCATATGATATCCCATGGCTAGGTATTCAGTTCCTATGAAACCCAGTAGAAAGCCAGGAGCCATTTCTCCAGAGAAGAATAATTATGAGTGGAACAGGGCAAGGCTTTGCTCCCAAACCTTAAGGTTCTGCTCTAAGACACCCCTGTTGAAGCTTTTCAGAGACTTCCTACTACATTGTTAGTTTCCACAGAAACTTCATTCATCATGGATGTTCCATGTCACAAGGCCCATGTGACAGAGCCTCTTGTCCTGGAGTCTGAGCCTGCTGCTGGTTCCCTCTTGGCCTCTGGTCCTCACTTAAAACCAGAGCTGAGATGGTCAGAATAGGATATTTAATGTGACATGTTCCTTTTAAAATAAAAAGGACCTGCCAAACATTATCATCTCTTTTCATTGGTAAGAGGGAGAGGTGCAACTTGTTTCCACTTTGGAGACGATATCCCAACATGCTCTGCTTAGACCTCAGGGCTCATCTCTCCCTCCACCCCATGACTTGCATGTGTTTTATTACCAAGGCATCTAAGGTATCTGCTACTTCTTGTGCATTGTGTCTAACATGCACAATGTCATTTGGTATGATTTTTATCGGATGTCAAGACCATTGATATTTCTACCCTCCGGCAAAACTTGAAGGTGTACTGTTGGCTCTGCCAAAGAAAGCAGATTGGTTCTAGTGGTTCTTGGAAACTGGTAGAGAAACCAAGAACCTGCCACATCAAGCACTGCATACAAGATGCAGTGAGTTGCTTTGATTTGCTCTAGAAAAGTTTTCACATCTGGAGCAGCAGCTGCAATAGAAGCCAGCACTTGTTTACATTTAAAATGACTGATACTCCCTGAGATCTATCCACCTCCTGATGGGCCAAACAGGTCTATAGAATGAGAAAAGTGGTATGTTTCACCTCTCTTTCTTCCTTCAAGTGTGGTGGTGGCACTGATTTCTTCAAACTCCTTTCAGGGTGTAATAAAGCTGTGGGTTTGCTATCCTAGCAAAAAGGGGATGTTTTGAGGACTCTGCGTAGCCCTTCCTCTTTTTTTTAAAAAGATTTTATTTATTTATGAGAAACACACAAACACACACACACAGAGAGAGAGAGAGAGAGAGAGAGAGAGAGAGAGAATGGCAGAGACACAGGCAGAGGGAGGAGCACGTTCCATGCAAGGAGCCCGATGTGGGACTTGATCCCGGGTCTCCAGGATCACACCCTAGGCTGAAGGCAGACACTAAACCACTGAGCCACCCAGGGGTCCCCATGTAGCCCTCCTAATGCAGTAGTAGCTCTTACCCTGTGGGTCCAATGTGGGGATTCTCTCAGTTGTCGAGTGTGCCTGTTCTAAGTATACATTTAGGAAATGGAGAAATAATACTAAGGATGGTAGTCAGACCTCCTGGGCCCACTGTGAACTAGACTGGAACTAAAACTTCACTTGTCAGCTCATGATTACAACCCTTTACTTTGATTAGTGGATCATAGAGCTATTTTAGCTTCTTAAGAATAAGCATCCATTCAGAGCTAGGGTCTCATATAATCCCCAGGAGGTCTGGATAGTCTCATTCCCCTGTGTATAGTCACCATTTATTAGGCTCACATGTCCTTTAGGAGAGATCTTGGAGGAATATAGACTTGTGACCATGTTGCAGGGTCTTTACTTCAGGTGACCCCATCCCTTGTTCCATCAAAGATTTGTGAAATAGACTGAATGTAGGAAGCAGAGTAACATTTTTTCATTGTTGTGACTCCAGTCAGGTCTCTGACCACCTGGAGTTTTCTTTCTTTTTTTAAATTTTTATTTATTTATAATAATCACAGAGAGAGAGAGAGAGAGAGAGAGAGAGAGAGAGAGACATAGGAAGAGGGAGAAGCAGGCTCCATGCTCCATGCACTGGGAGCCTGATGTGGGATTCGATCCCGGGTCTCCAGGATCGCGCCCTGGGCCAAAGGCAGGCGCTAAACCACTGCGCCACCCAGGGATCCCTGGGGTTTTCTTTTCATATAGACCAAGGTATATTAGTAGGTTGTCCACCTGCTGTCTCCTAGAAATACTGTGATCAAAGTGAGATCAAAGACCATGCAGATCAAAAGATTCTGATTTACCACATCATCCCTCCTGCCCTCACTAGTTGTGCCACCTTGTCTCTGACAGCTAGGTGCTGCCGTCGGCCTCTACTGCTCTGAGATCCCAACATTCCCCTGAAACCAAGGAGCCCATCTCAGGAGATGTCCCTTTGGCACCTAGGAGTCAGCCACCAATGATGTTTGTAAGGATACAGGTGCTTTGCTCACCACTGCAGTTCTTGATGCCTTAGAGGGAAGTCCCTTGAGTTCTCTTGGGGAACATTGAAGAGATGTGAATAGGTGTGCAGCTTGTGTATGACAAATCCACTGTAATGTTCCTATCTCCATAACCCTTTGAACTCCTTCCTCTATGTTATGCCAGAAAAATTCTAGAATCCCAGTTGCGGTGTATGTAGGTTACTGCTGAGTCCAGGCTTCAGTTGCCCAGCCAAGCAGACCATGAGAACCATTTCTAGTTGTAGTAGCTAACACATAAAACCTTGCATCTCGGATATTTCACCATATCAATACCATGGGCCTGATCCTATGTTATGTTCTATCCCTTTGGTGTAGCCTCCTTACAATCTTCTACACATGTTACAAATTTCCTGCTGGTCTCCATGAGCATAGTCTTGATCTTAATTTGGGAAATAAGCTCTTTCTTCCAAGGTCAGCTTTTGTATTTGATCCTCTGGAGTATCCTGAGGAGAGTTTAACTTTTTACTTTTTTTCACTTAACAGTTGCGCAACAGCTTTCTCCTTGTTGTGTACTTAATTGCTTTTAATGGTTGTATTCTATTCGTTTGTATTGAAATAGACTTTTCCAACCTATTCTTCTGATATTGAGAGTTTAGGTTGTTTGCAAAAAAATGTATTTTTAAAATATTCTGAAATAGAATATATAATTATTTCAGTATATATCCCAAGTCTTGTTTTTCTAAGAAAAAATGAAAATTAAGACAAAATAACGAAGGAGAAATATTTCATTAAATGAAACTAGGCAAACATCTGGGAGAGGTTAGTTCACACTTCAGCTTCCTGACATGAGAAATAGGTCAAGATGTTCAAGCAATAGAACATCTCAGACCAAAGAGATTGAAAGTTGTAGACAAAAATCCAAGTAATTGTTCTATTGTTTTGTATTATTTTTGTATCTCATGAGTCCATCATCAAAGTAATTCTCAGAAAGAGTCAATCAGAATGACAATATTGGGGACTGTCTGTTTTTCAGAAGAATGTAAATGATAACTTTTTACCTTAATGGCTTGTACTGTTACCAAGAATCCACATCAGACGCAGTGCCTGGCCCCAGGCCCATAGAGCCCAGCAGTCTCCCACTCCCCCCACTTTGCCCTTCTTAATGGCCAGGCCTTCCAAGGGGGGAGTCATTGATGTTCTCCAACTTGATTTAGAACCTCCCACTTTTGAGTAAGGGTGGGAAGGTTCTTAGAAACGAAAGCTTTGGTACTTCCTTTATAGGACTTCTGGACACCTATATTACCTTTGAGTCATACCATTTCTTATTTCTTCAATTCTTTATGACTGGACTTCTGCCTCTATTTCCCTTCTGAAACTGGAGCTTTGCTTCAAATTTCATATAGTTTAGGCCTTGACTTCCTGCTGATGAAAGTCCCCTGAGGCCTTGGTTCAGCTCCTTGAGGACCCTCAATTACTGACTGGGGCTCTATTGTTTATGGAATCTGTGTGCTGCAGCTGACTATAATCACGACTCTGACTCTTCAAATTGGATTATCTATTGTTGGCATTGCACAACCATGCCTATTTCCCTTTAATTTTGATTACTCGGTTGCCTTTATCAGTATAATTAGACAGTTTCACTCACCATAATCTCTGTTGTAAGAGTACTTAATTTGTTTAGAAAAATAAACTACCAGGGGTGAGGATTTTAAATGGGATCCCTGAAAGCATGTAACAAAACAAAGGATGGTGTCTGGCTACTTCTGTAGGAGGGTGGATCCAATACATTGGCAGACCTCAGTGATGGTTGATGGTTTTGGGAATGCATACTGGGTGCAAGGGCTGGGGTGCCAAGAGTCTTTTTTTTTTTTTTTGCTTTTTTCTAGAGCCACCAGTAGCTTTATTTTTTTTAATAATAAATTTATTTTTTATTGGTGTTCAATTTGCCAACATACAGAATAAAACCCAGTGCTCATCCCGTCAAGAGCCCCCCTCAGTGCCCGTCACCCATTCACTCACACCGCCCACCCTTCCTCCCCTTCCACCACCCCTAGTTCATTTCCCAGAGTTAGGAGTCTTTATGTTTTGTCTCCCTTTCTGATATTTCCCACACATTTCTTCTCCCTTCCCTTATATTCCCTTTCACTATTATTTATATTCCCCAAATGAATGAGAACATATAATGTTTGTCCTTCTCCGATTGACTTATTTCACTCAGCAGCCAAGAGTCTTTTAATGAGGATTTTAAAGAGTGTGCTGTGGACCGTGTGCATGTCTCTCTGCTGTCTCCTTGTTGAGATCTTCAGTAAAGTTCATATTAGTTCCTAATGCTTTGTGTGAGTGGATTCTTTGGAGGGGCAGGGGTAATCTAGCATACAGTCAAATTGTAATTATTCAGAACATGTGGAAGCTTCTATCTGAATCACATGGGGCCAGGACTAACACTAAAAGTCTATTAACACCCTGCTTTTCACTGTCTACAAAACTTGTTCTTGGGAAACAATCCAGGAAGCAGAATACCTTGACTTGAATCCTTGAAATTGCAAGAAAGAAGTGACTCAAGCTCTAGCCCTTGAGTCTAATCCTAGGCAACCGCAGGGTTTTAGAACCTCTACCAACATCTCTTCTTGCCAAGGTAGAAGTACTGCTTAATATCCCAAAGAAGAATACCATCTCTTTTGCCGTTAGGAAAGCTCCCCTTGCTTGCCCTCATTGGCTCCCTGGAAATGGCCTGAAAGGAGTAGGTGATGCCTTTGTAGTTGAGAGAAAGTCATATTGTACATTTCCAGTTTTTGCATTGTCTTTTCCTGGCCCCTCACTGTTCCCTATAATGTTTCTCTCTCACATCATCCAGTTCATTTATAAAAATACATTTGTTCTGAATATCAGTAATTCTTTTACCCATAGTGGGAACTAGTAAGGACTCATGAAAATTTTGAAGCCACTGGGTGAGAGAAATAACTGAGTTTAAATCTATTCCTTGGTTGAGGTAACAATCTAGGGTGTCTTGGCTGATGTTCGTTAGGCTGATGACTAATCAGGTAGCATGCTAATACTTTCATTTTACTGCCTCATACATGTTTGCCTTTACTATTTCAATTTCCAGAAGTAGCTTTCCAGAAGCAATTAGAATTAATTCCTCAGTGATTCCCTGAGAACTGAAAGAGCAACCTCTTGCTCCTGTGTGCCCTACCTGGAGAGTGACAGAGAGGTCTGGAGGTTTTGAAGGGTCACCATATTTAGGACTGTTGCACAAAAAAATATGCCAGTGTTCATTTGAGAAACTATAAAGACTTTAAAAACAAATTCTTTTGAAGGAGACATGAATGAAACAACTGGTGTGACTTTTCTAAGCTTGGAAGAAATTCCAGAGCTGTGAAGCTGGTACCAAACAATAGAGGCCAACACGTGGAAGCTGTTTTAAATGCTGGCCGTCCAGGGCTGTTAATGTCTTCCTTGCACCTGATATGGGATTAAGAATAAAAACAAAACATATTCTTTTGCTCATGGGAAGCAAAATGGCAGAGATCACCTGGAGTAGACCCCTTGAAATTTAAGAAAGTGAAGGTCTCAAGTGCCAATGCTTTGACTTTATTTCTTAGACAATGACAGTAACATTCACATGTTTCTGTCTACACTTGTTAATGCTCCAACCAAGCTCCCTTTTCTTGCCAGAAGCTCACAGCACATGGCACTGCTACCAGTTTGTTACTAGCAATGGGTTCTCAGTGGGTAGAGGCAAGAATTCCTTGCAATGTCAAAGAGAACTAAGGCACTGTGCTCTTACATTAATGCTTGTATTTTGGAAAACTTGGAACTTCTATTGCAAACCCCACTTTGTTTATAAGAATCAGAACTTGGTTAGAATCTGATCTCTGTTCCTTGGAGATTCAGAGAAAATCAAATCATACAAGTTTGAGTGTTTAATTTATATCTTGGACAATGAAAGCAAAGTTTCTAAGAATCTGTTGGAAAGTGATTACAGTCAGGAAAATTTAGTTGTATAATAAACTAACTCCATACCACCCAGTAAGTCATATAATTAGTACAGATGGAAATATTGGAAACATAGATAGTCTGGATTTAAGGCTCTTCTTTAAGTTTCAAGAAGACATTTTTAATATCAGAATAAGCTTATTTTTAGTTTTCTCTGTGAAGAAATTCTTAGTATTGTGACTAATTCTTCCAAAATATAAAAATGCAAGAAATTGTTTTGGATTGGTGTGGATTCCTTGACATTTCAGGGAGGACTAAGTTTCAGAACTTTGATTCTGGTCCTTAACAATAATGAGTTATTGTTTTAGAAGCTTCTTTGAATGTCCATTTTTAAGTGTCATGAATTAGTTGGTTGGCTACTATTATTTTAGTATTTAAAAGGCCAAACAGTTATTATTGGGTTGTTTGCTCATGTAGATCCTTAGAATTTATAAGTAGAATTTAAATTCCCATTCTAGAAACCCAGACCAATATTTGGGAACTTGTGTGAATACCTACACAAGTCAGGAGTGAGTTTAAGGCAGAGTATGTGAATGAACCCTTCCCTTTCTCCCTTTCTTTTTTTTTTTTTTTTTTAAAGATTTTATTTATTTGTTTGAGAGAGAGAGAGAGAAAGAGAGAGAGAGAGAGAGAGAGCGCAGAGACACAGGCAGAGGGAGAAGCAGGCTCCATGCTGGGAGTCTGACACGGACTCAATCCCGGGACTCCAGGATCAGCCCCAGACCAAAGGCAGGTGCCAAACCGCTGAGCCACCCAGGGATTCCCTAACTCTTCTTTTTCATTGGCCATAAGCCTTTGCCTTGCTTATAGGAAGTAAATTCATACAAAATACTGAAGCTATTTCTTACAACTTAAGGAAGATGTAATAAATTAATCTTTGGAAGTTTCTTTCCTTGGTGAATATGGTTATGGCTGAAGTACAGTGAAATATTAGAAGTGCTTCATTGACACTGATGCCTCTGATAGCACTTATGTTTTAAGAAGTGGACCGGGGGGCATCATTTATAAATGTTAACTGTCAAGGAAGGGTTTATCTTTGTGCTCTCTTTAACTTGATAAGGGTTGACCAGAGTCAAGAATACACACTGGGCTACATATGCTCCTTAAGAAATTCCCTGTGTATTGAAGGAGCGTCTGGTGTGAATCCCATGACCTTTCCATGAGAACCAGTTAAAGCATAAGATGTTCTGGATCTGGACATTGATAGCAATGCCAGCAACATCCTCTGTCAATGCTGTATGACCAGGGTTGAAATACAGCCAAGTTTTATGCTGGCCCATTCATGTCCCTCACTACAGCTATTCCACTATATTCTTCATAGCAGTTGCAAGGAAGGAGTTACTCAAGAATTGTTTGTTCTGGCCTTAAGTAACAGGCATGAAACATCCAAACACTGCTTTTCCCTTTCTAAGATCAGAATTGAGAACCAAGGAGTGTCTTTCAGGTCTTCTTACCGAGAACTCATTCTAATTGCTACAAGTCCATTTCCTGAACAAATTAGTACCCTGACTGTGAGATTGGCACCATGTTTAATGAGGTACTCATCATTTCATTGAAAGCAATTTAACAATAGTTTATACTGAACACTGACAGAATGTCCAGTACTCAACTACAAATACAAGAGTTTGTTTGCAGTAGTTCTCTGAAAATGTCAAGGATGCACACCAGCTACTTGCTTCAAGTTCTATTTTTGAAAGCAAAATAGAACAGTACCATAAATCCCTGAACTAAAGAAGGAAAAAGGAACTGCAGGAGTCAATAGAATGACATTCCTGGCTTCTCTCAAAAATAATGGGCTTGGATGGAAATGTCCAACCATCATTTTCAATGCCTAGGACATGTATTTCATCATAGGAATGTGGTGGCTTTGTCCTCCTGGAAACTGGAAAGTCTCCTTCCTAGCAGTCACTCCACATCTACTTCCCATGATTAAAATGGTGGCCACACATGTGCCTACAGGCAAAGGAAATGAAAGTTGATCACACACCAGCCCCTCTCCCAGTGAGAGCAAGTATCTACAAGTACAGCCAAACCACTCTAGTTTACTATTGAGTTCTGAATTTAGTTTTCTCCCAAACTTAAAAGCATGAAAAGCAGCTACTCAATGTGAGTCCAGTTCTTGCAAACATTTTGTGGGTGCTACCCTGACTCTCTTGTGCATGAAGTGAAGCATTGAGGTGTGCAGCATACTAAACTGCCCTCCACTGTAGCGGTCACAGTGACTAGAATCTTCTAACTGGCTGACTTTGTTTAGGATCAGGCCCTGCCACACGGTGAAGCTGACATCTTGGATCTCTGCGTGTTCTTAGGGATGCAACACCAGATGTTCACTGGGAATTTGCAAACACATTTGCAATTGTGTTCATGGCTCATATCAGATTAAATAAAAGAGAAATCCAGTAGCACGAAATTGTGACTAGTACATTTATCTTGGTCTGTCTTTCTTTCTCATGTTGTGGGCTTTCCTCATTTGAGGAAGGTCTGGTAAACTTTGATTGCTTGTTCATATCTCAGTATGAGGCAATAAAAAGGCTGGTTTGGAGATGACTTACTAATTGGGTGAGTCATTACGTAAGTACCTTTCAAATTGTCTTTGTTCTTACTTGACAAGGCAGCTAATTTTTTTTTTTTTTTTTTTTTTTAAGTAGCATTCCCTAGCTTATGTCTTGTTTTTTCTTTGGTCTTTGGTGGTACTGTGTTGGGGAGGAGACTATAGGTATCTACTTTTTTTTGCTTGGTTGGTGGTGGTTGTAGGGATGGATGAGTGGTGAACCTTGACACACACAGACCTTCCATTAAAGCCCATTTTCCAATCTCATCCTCCCTGTCTAAAAGGCAGGCCTGGAGCTTCTGTAATTGAGTTTAAAGCTGTGCAAGCTCAGTTCTGCTTGAGTAGTGACCCACTTCAATTTTCTTCCATCTTTCAGAGATGTATCAATATGGCCTATCTACAGTTGAACTTACTGGGATTCTCGTCATAAAACTAAGGATTCGGCTATAAGCCTATATTAGCAGGATGGTGAGTTTCAAAAGTAAGTGAAATGGAAATTTATCATTCTATTGAATCTGGGTGATATTTCTAAGACTTCATGGAATCCAAGCCAGTTCTTCACAGTAAACCTGGTTCTTTCATATCAATAAGCACCACTTTAGCACTATATTGGTGAATGAAAAAGTTGGTGTGTAGAAGGTACCTTCCTGCTTTGGGGCATTTACTTGGTTTCTATTGTCTTCTTATAGATTGACTCTTTCCTATGAGATGTACTGTATAACAAAATCTTATTTAAGAAAATTTCCAACTAGTATTGAGATGCTTAATAGGTGATATATATATATATATATATATATATATATATATATATATATATATATATATTTACCAATAGACAGTCACTAATAGATTGGAAATTTTAAATCTAAAGTTCTTTGAAGAAAATTAATTACTATCATTTGTTTTTTTTTACAGTTAAAGGCATTCTTTGAATTAATTACCATTATTAAGGGATGCCTGGGTGGCTCAGCGGTTGAGCATCTGCCTTTGGCTCAGGGCATGATCCTGGAATCCGGATCTGATGGAGTCCCACATCGGGTTTCCTGCAGGGAGCCTGCTTCTTCCTCTGCCTATGTTTTTGGCTCTATCTTTGTGTGTCTCTCATGAGTAAATAAATACATCTTTAAAAAAATTACCATTATTAAGTATATGAGCTTATAGATTTAGAGATTTAGTGCTTTTTTTTAAATAAAGCTGGGTCTGTGGTTAACATTCTCTTTAATATATTAATTAAATATATGTTGATAAATGTTAAAAAATACTTTTCAGTAAAATCATAAGGAATTCTAGATGGCCAAAAACATGAAAAACAAAACAAAACAAAACAAAACTAAGCTCGTTGGTAGTAAAATGCAAATTAAAACTAATAATAATGAAATATTTTTGCCAATGGAATTAGCATAGATTTTCCATAACAGTAATATTTAATGTTGGCAAGGGAATAGACTGCTGGGAGTAAAAATTGGCATGTTTTTGGAGAGAAATTTTGCAATAAATATGAAAAATCTTAACTATATATGTTACTTTAATCAGACAACTCTGATTTTAAGGGCTTATTTAAGTCAAGGAATCACTCACGTTTGAAAGGAAGTACCTGAAAGAATGTTACCACAGTGCTATTTATTTAGCTTCTGGGACTAACCTAAATATCTGAAATAAGACATTGGTATAATCACTTATCATATTATATAAATGAAAATCAATATAGGCAAAATGATGTACCTTGGAAAAATCCTCATAATATGCAGTTAGAATAAAAAATAAAATCTACAAAAGAATATTGATATGATCCTATTGTTGTCCATTTAATATTTTAGCTTTGCAAAAAAAAATCTGAAAGAGTGTGCAGGGCAGGCACAGTCCATCATCAAAAAGAAAACAAGGAAGTTTTTTTTTAAATTAATAGACTTTACCTTTTAGGGCAGTTTTAGTTTATAGAAAAATGAGCAGAAAGTGCAGAGAGTTCTTTTTTTACTTTAAAGATTTTTATTTATTTACTTGAGAGAGCAAGCAAGAGAGAAAGCACAAGCAGAAGGAGGGGTAGAGGGAAAGAGAGAGGGAAAAGCAGAATCCCTGCTGAGCAAGGAAGCCTAACACAGGGCTCGATCCCAGGATCTCAGGATCATGACCTGAGCCCAAGGCAGAAGCTTAACTGACTGAGCCAGCCAGGCACCCCAGCAGAGTCCTTATATGCCCATTCACTTGCAATCCCCAGTTTCCTCTATTACTAACATTTTGTATTAGTGTGGTATATGTGACACAACTAATGAGCCAATTTTAATGTATTATTATTAACTGAAGTCCTTCAGTGATATCAGGGTTCACTCTTTGCATTTACAACTTATGCGTTTTGGCAAATGTATAATGGCATGTGTACTATTACAGTATCATACAGAATAGTTTTACTGCCCCCTAAATCCTAGGTTCTTCACCTAGTTGTACCTCCCACTCTCCCTCTCTCTGAGCTGGCACCCACTGATTGATTGATTATTTATTTATTTATTTATTTATTTATTTATTTATTTATTTATGACAGTCACACAGAGAGAGGAAAAGAGAGAGTCAGAGACACAGGCAGAGGGAGAAGCAGGCTCCATGCACCAGGAGCCCGACGTGGGACTCGATTCCGGGTCTCCAGGATCGCGCCCTGGGCCAAAGGCAGGCGCTAAACCGCTGCGCCACCCAGGGATCCCCCCACTGATCTTTTTACTGTCTCCATAGTTTAGTCTTTTCCAGAATGTCATAGAGTTGGAATCATACAGAGTGTAGCCTTTTAAAATAAGCTTTCATTTAGCAATGTGAATTTAACATATTTTAACATGTCTTTTCATGGCTTGATGGATCATTTCTTTTTAGAGCTGAATAATGTTCCATTGTCTGGATGTATCACAGTTCACTTATCCATTTATCTAGTAAAGGACATTTTGGTTGCTTCCAAGTTTTGGCAATTGTGAATAAGGCTGCAATAAATATCCATGTGCAGGTTGTTTCATGGGGGTATGCTTTCAGCTCATTTGGATAAATACTAAGGAGTATGATTACTGAATTGTATGGTAAGAGTTTAATTTTATAAGAAACTGCTGAACTATATTGCAAAGAGGCTATACTATTTTGATTTTCATTAGCAATGAATAAAAGTTCCTGCTTCTTTACATCTTCGCCACCATTTGGTGTTTTAGTGTTTTGGATTTTGGCTATTCTAATGCTGCTGGTGGTATCTCATTGTTTTAATTTGCAATTCCCTAATGACATATGATGTGGAGCACCTCTTCATATGCTTATTTTCCATGTGTAAATTTGCTTTGGTGAGAAGTCTGTTCAGATATGTTGTGCATTTCTTAATTGTACACTTGTTTTCTTATCATGGAGATTTCAGATTTCTTTGTATATTTTGAATACAAGACCTTTATTGGTTATGTGTTTTGAAAATATTTTCTCCCCATCAGTGGATTGTCATTTCATCCTCTGAACAATGTCTTTTGCAGAGCAAAAGATTTTAATTTTAATGAAGTCAAATATATTTTTCTTCACGAATTGTGCTTTTGATATGATGCTTTAAAAAAGTCATCACCATTATATATGATGGCATATTATTTAGTCATAGAAAGAATGAAATCTTGCCATTAATCACAACCTGGGTGGAACTGAAGGGCATAACACTAAGTGAAATAAGTTGTTCAGAGAAAGATGAATACCATATGATTTCACTTATATGTGGAATTTAAAAAATAAAACAAATGAAGAAAAGAAGAGACAACCCAAAAACCAGAGTCTTAAATATAGAAAACAAATAAATGGTTACCAGAGAGGAGGTGTGTGTGTGGGTGGGGGGGTGCATGAAATGGGTGAAGGGGATTCAGAGTACTTATCCTGATGAGTATTGAGTGATGTATGGACTTGTTGAATCACTATATTGCCCACCTGAAACTAATATAATGCTGCATGTTAATTATACTTGAATTAAAAAAATTAAAAAAATTAATAAATAAAAAGTCATCGCCAAATCCAAGGTCATCTAGGATTTCTCGTGTGTTATCTTCTTGGAGTTTGATAGTTTTCAATTTTACATTTACTTCTATAATTCATTTTGAATTAAATTTTGTGAAAAATTTAAGGACTGTGTCTAGATTTGTTTTGGATGTGGATGTGCAGTTGTTTCAGCATAATTTATGAAAAGGCTATTTTTTTCATTGAATTGCTTTCGATCTTTTATGTAAGATCAGTTGACTGTAATTTGCGTGGGTCTACTTCTGGACTCTATATTCTAGTCCACTGATCTATTTGTCTATTCCTTCCCCAGTATTACACAATCTTGGTTGCTATAATTTTCTAGTAAATCTTGAAATTTGGTAGTGCTAGTCCTGACTTTGTTCTTCAATATTGTGTTTGCTATTCTGGGTCTTTTGTCTTTTCATATAAACTTGAGAATCAGCTCATCAATAACCACAAAATGACTTTCTGAGATTTTGATTGAGACTGCATTGAATATATAGATCAAACTGGGAAAAACTGAACTCTTGACAATATTGAGTCTTCCTATCCATGAACATATTATATCTTTTCATTTACTGAGTTCCTCTTTGGTTTCCTTCATCAGAGTTTTATCATTTTTTCAGGTAGATCTTGTACTTTAAAAATATTGTATCTTAATATTTCATTTTTTTGTGCTAGTGAAAATGCTCTTGTGTGTTTTTTTTTAATCTTAAATCCCAATTATTCATTGCTGGTAACAAATTATCTCTCACAGATCACAACCATATAGGAGGATGAGACCAAGGACCTTTTCTCTTACCTATTGAGTTGTCAAGTAAAAATATTTCCTGGCAGTTTAGTTAAGAACATGTGCCAAAGTTTTATTTTAATCTTGTTGCATAGGAAAAGGCTTTAATGTATTCTAAGATTCACTTTTGGAAGACACATTTAAGGGAAAATAGAATGGTTAGCTAATCATTGTTAAGCTACATATAAAAAGTTATATTATATAAAAGAGAAAGGAATACTTGTCCAAAAAATTAATTGTCTCAACTGGTACACATTTGGGAGAGCAAGGACACACTATTAATGATTACACTGAAATGAACCTGGGACTTTACCCTGTATCCAAGGAACCATGACCATTAGACTCTTGACTGATAGTACACAGCACGGTTTCCAAGAACAAGTCTTTTTTTTTTTTTCTTTTCTAAGAATAAGTCTTAATCCCATTAAAATTTGTCAGAAAATTACTCAAGCATTTGATCAGAAATATTAATTTCTTTTCAGAATGAGTTCTTTTTAAAGATTTTATTTATTCATGAGAGATACAGAGAAAGAGGTAGAGACATAGGCAGAGGGAGAAGCAGACTGCCCTTGGGAAGCCCAATGCAGGACTTGATCTCAGGACCTTGGGATCACAACCTGAGCCAAGAGTGTATAATCAACCTCTGAGCCACCCAGACATCCCTTTCAGAATGAGTTTTGAATTACATCATCTGGAAAAGTTTTGTCCCAGGCTGGGCTTAGGACAATTTTTCTTTTACATTGCTTTTTTTGGTCCTTATGGAGTTGGGTGGCTGTCTCGGAATACATTCTTCACTCTGGCTTCTCTTCTTCTTTTCTCTTCCCCACCCATGTTGCCTCTGTCTCACTGACCTCCTTTTCAAGTTTCTGGTCCATGCTGGTGGTGCTCCACCCAAGAAGTCCACAGAAGTAACAGACACACTAGTAGGAATTCTTGTGGAGTGATTACCATATAATAGATGCTGTTCTAAGTACTATAAATACATTTACTAATTTAATCCCTCCAAGAGTCCTTTGAAGGAGGTACTGTACATATCCTATGTAACTGAAGGAAACTGAGGCATAGAGTGATTAAATAGTGTGCCTAATGTCACACAGCTAATAAGTAATAGATATGAACACAAACAGACTGGTGTCCCTGCTTTTAGCCAATCTACTACAGAGAAGAATGTCTAGCAGACAAACCATTCTCTCTTTATAGGGCATTTCTCACATGGGTTAAATAAAAAAGAAACCAGAGTGAGAAGGATGGAAAACCATCAGTCTACATTAAACAACAACAAGAGCAACCTGTATTAGTTAGTTTTGGGTACCATGAGAAAATGCCATAGATTGGGTGGCTTAAATAATGTAAATTTGTTTCACAGTTCTGGAGGCTGGAAGTCCAGGATCAGAGTGCCAGCTGGTTTGATTCCTGGTGAGAACTGCTTCCTGGCTCTGGACAGCTGCCTTCTAGCTGTCAAGAGCTGTCCTTCTTGCTGTCCTCTTGCCCCCCCCGCCCCCCACCCAGGGCCTCTTCTTTGTGTGCAAAGAGAAAGAAAAAGAGAGCTCTAGTTTCTTCCTCTTCTCATAAGGATGCTAATCCCATTATGAGGGCTCCATCCTCATGACCTCATCTAAACTTAATTACCTTCCAAAGACTCCACCTCCCAATGCTGTCACATCAGGAATTAGGGTTCCAGTGTATGAATTTGGGGGTGGGGGACACTAACATTCAGTCCCTAACAACACTGTCACCTATAACATGTTGTAATAGTACGTAGGAACAAATTAATAGATGTATTTTTCCATATCTATCATTTTTTTTTTCAAAATATTCTACTTTTAAGTAAGGAAACACACACTATCATAACACCTTACTATTGAATAATGACCTCCAGGCAGCCCAGGTGGCTCAGAGGTTTAGCGCAGCCTTCAGCCTAGGGCATGATCCTGGAGACTCAGGATTGAGTCCCATGTCAGGCTCCCTGCATGGAGCCTGCTTCTCCCTTTGCCTGTGTCTCTGCCTCTTTCTCTCTCTCTCTCTGTCTCTCATGAATAAATAAAATCTTTAAAAAAAAAAGAAGAATCTATAAAAAAAAGAATAATGACCTCTAAATGTGTTTTTCCTTTCATTTTGCATTGAGGTATCAAATATTCTGTATGAATTCCAGAACAAAGAATCTACAGCAAACACCATCCTTTAAAATAGGTGCTGTGACACTGTGGCATTCCAGTGCACACTGTGTGGGCTCTGGCCTTTACGGGAATTACAAATCAACTGAGCTAAGCTTTCAGCTCAGGCAGGGGAAGTTTCCTACACATGAGAAGAGCATAATTGTTGAATGCACACACCATCCATCATTTCAGGTTCATTCTGGGTCGAAGCATAGATCATCCCCTTTCCTATTAAATAACAGGCAGAAGAGGCTCCTGGGACTTGGCAATTAAGAGCAGCATAAATCAAGCTGGAAAATTGCCCACGATTTCAACCCTTTGTTCAGATACTTTTCCCTTTTCCCATTTTCTCTACTTTTTCTTAATTTAATTTTTTTGTTGACATAGGATTCAGTTATGGAAGGCTGCTTTATCTTTTATGAATTAATACACTGAAAGACAAAAAGCTATAGAGCTAAGAAAGCTGCATTAAGAGCCCTTGGATATCTAAAGAAAAAGAAGAGTGAAGTTTTCAGAGAGAACAATGGTACAGAGATGCCTGAAACCAAGGACCAACACATTCCCCTAATGTTGGCAATCTCTCTATGGGGCTATTGGCATTATCATAAAGATTATTAATTTTTCTAGACAGCAAATGCATGAACTCGAGCACAAGAAGTGAAAGTCTCGTTTGTGGGTGATTAAGTCTACTTGATGTCAAAATAAGCATCTAAATAATTGAAAAATATGACTCAGCTCTGTGGTCAAAACTCAGTCTAACCAATTATGAGATCTTAGGCATTTGTATCTTGTGTCCAATATAAGAACTTGAATCTTGTGCTTCCATGATGGAAACCAAAGGCCATTATTCTAAGATGATAATTTCTCTGTTTTAAAGTACTCTGTTCATGCCTTAGTAACAACTATATATCTCCCTATCTGAAGGCCAAAGAAAAAGAGGAAAATTCAAGCATTTCAGTAGCATCGGAACTACAATAACAAAGAATTTAGATCTTTTAGTAATGAAGAGTCCTGCCACATGGAGAACTGGAGCTTGTAAGTTCTTCCTGAGAGTGAGGTCTTCATGTAAAATAAAGATGATGATAAAATGATACCTGTTTCCTGTTTCCTGGAGAATAAAGCCCAGTCTTCCCACCCTGGTTTTGTTTATTCGAAAACTTTCTTCCATTTCTCAGTTCATATATTCTTCCCACCTCTGCAGACATCCCTATTGTTCTGCAGGAATGCTGTGCTCAAAAGTGGACGCAAAAATGAAAGAAATATAGGTCTTTCCCTTTTTTAAAAAAGTGATTTTATTTATTTATTCATGAGAGACACAGAGAGAGAGAGAGGCAGAGACACAGGCAGAGGAGAAGCAGGCTCCATGCAGGGAGCCCAATGTGGGACTCGATCCCAGGACCCCAGGATCATGCCCTGGGCTGAAGGCAGACACTCAACCGCTAAGCCACCCAGGTGTCCCTGTAGATCTTTCTCTTAAAGAGCTGTCAGTCTAATTGAGGAGATGTGAAAAGGTAGAAAGAGTGCATAAATCATAAATGTACAGCTCAATGCATTATTGAGGAGTGAGCATCTATGCCAAGAAATAGAATATTCCTAGCAACCCACAGGCTCATTCTAGATGACTGTATTAGGTAGAGTTCTCTAGGAAAACAGAATCAATAAGAAACATGTACATACACCTATGGAGAGTGAGAGAGTGGGAGAGAGAGAGAGAGAGAAGGAGGGAAATTTAAGGAATTTGCTCATGCAATTGTGGGGACTGGCAGGTCTGAAACTTGCAGGGCAGGCCAGCGGGCTGCAGACCTAGGGGAGAGCTGATGCTGCACCTTGGGTCTGAAGGCAAGCAGGAAGCAGAATCCATTCCTCTTCTGGGGACCTCATTCTTTTTTCCTTAAGGTCTTCAACTGACTGGGTGAGGCCCAACCAAATGATGAAGGGTGATCTGCTGTCCTTAAAGTACACTGATTTAAATGCTAATCTTATCTAAGACATGCCCTCACAGCAACATCTAGACTGGTGTTTGACTAAGTATCCAGGTCCCCTGGCCTAATCAGGTTGACACATAAGATTAACTATCACATGGATCACAACCTCCCTTTTTTGTTTTACTTTATGATTTGCCACCTATGTACGCATCCCTAAAATTAATGTAGTTTTTTTTTTTCCAGATGTTGAACTTTATAAATGGGACTATCGAGAATGAATATTGTGTCTGGCTTGTTTTGTTCAGCATTACATTTTTAAGATTCATCTGTGTCATCATCGCTGTGTGTAGCTGTGGTCTTAAAATTTCCATTGCTGTATAGTATTCCATTGGATGAACAGACTACAATTTTTTAAGAAAAGATTTTATTTATTTATTCATGAGAGACACAGAGAGGAGAGAGAGAGACAGGCAGAGGGAGAAGCAGGCTCCATGCAGGGAGCCTGATGTGGGACTCGATCCCGGGTCTCCAAGATCACACCTTGGGCTGAAGGCAGCAGGTACTAAACCACTGAGCCACCTGGGCTGCCCCCAGACCAGAATTTAATTGTGCTTCCTCTATAGGCATTTTGTTTCCAGTGTTGGGCAATTACCAACTATAATGCTACTATGACCATTTTTGGGGAGTATATATCCTCCTCCACCTTCTTTCTTCTTTTTCTTTTTCTTCTTGGCCTCATAAGCAAATATAATGATAAATGACAACACATTGCATTTAAAGGAAATTTCTAGCAAGACATATATAGATCAATGCTAGATAAGTCTTATTCAGCCCCATTCTATTTTATTTTATCCCAGATGTACAGAATTGGGTCAGTCATAATCCTAGGTTTATGACACATTCTTGTTGTATCATGCAGGGTCCACTTTTATCTGTATAGTTGGATATTTTCTATTAATGTGATAAACACCTCAAATTCACTACCCAAATCAAAAGCTAGGATCTTGACTATAACTACATCTGCTTCCACCTCACTGATTCCTCCCAACCCAGGTAACCATCATCCTGGACCCTGTGTTTATTGTTACCTTGTATTCCTTTTCACATCATTTTATTATATTTATAAGTATTCTTATACTCATGTTAACTTTACAAAAAGTATACAGAGTAGCTTGTATTTTTTAAAACCTACTTTTTATATCCAGTATTATTTTGCTAAGAATTATCCACATTATGTGTATGGTTGTATTTCATTCATTTTACCTGATGTATTCTATTCCATTGTGTGAATACAACGGTCTGTCTCCTCTCCAGTTGATAGGCACCAGGGTTGTCTCCAGGATTTTTCTTTTGTGAGTGATATTACTATGAACATTTTTGCATGTGTATTTATTATTTTATATTTATTTATTTATTTATTTATTTATTTATTTATTTATTTATTATTTAATTCCAGTATAATTAATGTACAGTGTCATATTAGTTTCTGATGTACAATATAGTGATTCAACAATTCCATACATTACTCAGTGCTCATCATGTTAGGTGTACTCTTTTTTTTTTTTAATTTTTATTTATTTATGATAGTCACACAGAGAGAGAGAGAGAGAGGCAGAGACACAGGCTCCATGCACTGGGAGCCCGACGTGGGATTCGATCCCGGGTCTCCAGGATCACGCCCTGGGCCAAAGGCAGGCACTAAACCGCTGCACCACCCAGGGATCCCGTTAGGTGTACTCTTAATCCCCTTCACCTATTTCACCCATTTCCCTAACTACCTGGTAACTATCTGTTTGTTCTTTTTATTTAAGGATCAACTCAAGTGTCTATCATCAATAGAGAAATAGATAAAAGAAATGTGGTATAGATACACAATGAAATATTATCCATAAAAAGTAGAAAATTTTGCCGTTTGCAATATGTAAATGGATCTAGAGGGTAATTATGCTAAGTGAAATAAATCAGAGAAAGACAAATATATGATTTCACTCATATGTGGAATTTAAGAAAAAACAAACAAAGAAAAAAGAGACAAGAAATCAGATTCTTAAATATACAAAACAATCTTGTATGGTTTTGCTGTATGTGGATCAATCTGTCTCGTGTGTATTTCTAGAAGTGGAATTGCTGAATCAGAGTCCATAAATATTCAACTTTAGGAGATCATGCCAAATTGTTTTTCAAAATGGTTGCATCAATTTTTATATCAAGGAGTAATCTGTAGGAAATCCAACAGTTCCACATGCTCCCCAACACTTGGTATTGCCAGATTGTTACATTTTTCTCACCACATGAGTGTAAATTGACATCTTCTTGTGACCTTGAATTACATTTCTTTGAAGAAGACGATGTTGAACATCTCAACATGCTTATTGGCCATGTGTATTTCCTATAGTAGAATGTTTCCTTATGTCCATTTTACAGATTAGAAAACTTAGGCTCGGGGATCCCTGGGTGGCTCAGCGGTTTGGCATCTGCCTTTGGCCCGGGGCGTGATCCTGGAGTCGGGGAGCGAGTCCCGCGTCGGGCTCCTGGCATGGAGCCTGCTTCTCCCTCTGCCTGTGTCTCTGTCTCTCTCTGTCTCTCTCTCTATCATAAATAAATGAATAAACCTTAAAAAAAAAAAAGAAAACTTAGGCTCAAAGAAGTTAAGCATCTGGCCTATAATTATATAAGTATCATGAGGCAGATCTGGGCTTCAAAGTCAGGTTCATCTGAACATAAAACATTTGTTTTCTCCATCACTTGACAGTTTCCTTAAGCAGTGGGATCGGTTTTTAATAAATATATCAGATGTCATTCACTCAAATAGGAGTTTTTTTCCCAAAGGACTCATTTTAGAAGTCTGTCCCTTTATTCCAACCATGAAGCCACTGTTTGAACAGTTTGTAGATTTCTTTTTTTTTTTTCAGTTTGTAGATTTCTTTTCACTATTGCCACCATCTGAAACTGTCAGTTTATAAGCCTTTGTAAGAAAAATGGTCTTATTAAATTAATTTTTCTTAGTCTATTTGTAATCTAAATGAGATTCTCCAGGTTTTTCATTCACTTTAGGAACTAGGTCCATTCTATATGACTCTCCCCAAAATCCCACTAAAATTTTTGAGAATCTGTCTAATGGACTCATTTCAGTAGCTTTCCGGCTGTGTCTCTTGAAGCCCTGTGGACATACTTGAGGACTTCTGAAGGGAACAAAAGGAAGCTGAGTGCCCATTTTAACCGTGAGTTTTGTATTGTCTGTATTAGGATTCTATATAATATTTATTTGGAAGAAAAGAAGCTAGTAAACATCAATCAATGAGATGCCTTTCCTAAATCCTTAAGACCCTCCATTACTTTCTACCCCCTTACCCAGCTAGATGTTCTTCAGGACACTTACCCAACTGATCAACTCTTTGGCCAGTTACTGGCTCTGTACCCACCAGAGTGTCATTCCCATGGGTGGGAGACTTTGTTTTGCTCTGTGATCTCATCATATGAGAGTGCCAAAGACAGAGTGGATGTTCATGTTCATGTTCATGTTCTTCAATGAAAGAATGAACAATATTATACTCAGTGGCTAGTGCTCTTAGTGGCACCCTCATCCCATCTTTATCTGTTGTTCTACCTCCGCTCACAGATTGCATAAAGAAGAGGGAAGGAGATAGCCAGGGTGCATTGCCTCAGCAGAAGTTTAACACCTCCCTCTTTGCCCCCCATAAATAAGCATTCTATGTGGGAATCAGTCTGAAATAGCTTGATAGTGGTGCATTTTGAGAATTATGGTTTTATATGTATTTCATCCTTTCAGAGCATCAGAGTCAGGTCCTGGAAATAAAATTTGATTACATTTTAGCTTAACAGACTCACATCAGATAAAAGCTTCCTAGACAGGAAAATTGATCCAGAAGCTGAAATACCAACTCCTCTCCAATAGAATATTTGAGAATAAAATTCAGTGAGCACCCTAGTGGAGAGTTCAGGGCCAAGGGCAGTCCACACACCTTGAATTTTAGTAAACATTGAGTCCAGATGGATATCTTTTCTATTGAATAAGTCAACAGAAAACATTTCATCATGGGTTCTTATGAAATCCTCCTGCCAAAGAAAGGAGAGGGAACATCTTCTTGAGTATTCAGATGGAGACTACAGTCTGGGACAACTTCTTGCCGAAGTACAAGAACATTCCAGGGAATATCTGCATAACAGGATGCAGGAAGACCTGGCCTAAATGATGAAGGGATAGACATTTATAACAGGAAAAGCTGCCTCCATGAAAATATAAGGGGATGAGACAAGAAAGCAGTTGGGTAAATTAAGGAACCATTGCAAAATAATTTTTTTTTTTTTTTTTTTTTTTTTTACCATTGCAAAATAATTAAAGATGCAATGGCTGAATCACTATCCACACAGAAGGCAGTAAACTACAGGGTGGGCAGAAAGCAATGGGCCATTGAAGTAGAGTGCAAATGTTATCATGTCTTCCAAAATGCAGAGGAAAAGTACAAGGACTTTTAGCCAAGATGATGTGGACTGAATAATAGCTCCTGAAGCTAACAAAGAGAGACAACCTCAGAATTACAGATATTCTCAAGGAGGAAACAAAACAATGGAAATAATTGAAGATCTGCTTGAACCAATCTTTCTGAGTTTGTTCCAAGGAAGACATTTTCACCATATTTTAGGAAAAGGCAACAAAAGATCTCTTTTCTTCTCCTTGCTGCTCTTAATTTTGGAGTGGTGATCAGTGAGGCAGGCAGTAGCAAGAAATGAGGTCCATGTCCTCAGGATTTTTGGTGGTGTCTTAAAACAGAAGTGCCTGATAGACAGGGCATACATGTCTTCTACAGTATTTCTAGAAAAATCCATGTTGGTAGCTCCTTGTTACCTTTAAACTAGTATAGTTTGGGCCGGCCTGGTCAGTGGCTGTGAATTTTAAGAGATCTGTATTAGTCAGAGTTCTCCAGAGAAGTAGAACCAATAGAGTAGAATGTGTATTCTGCAGAGTGAGTCAGCAGGATGGAGACCAAGAGAGCTGATGTGTGATTCTGCTCTACACCTGAAGATCTGATGGAGTAGTCCTAGCCCAACGGTCAACAGACTGACAACCTCATGATCCAGTTAATATTTGAGTTCTGGCCTGAAGGCAAGAAAATGCCATCGTCCCAGTTTGAAGACAAGTGGGCTTTCTTACTCATTAGAGAGTTGGCCTTAGTGTTCTGTTTAGGCTTTAAGCGATTGGCCAAGGTCCATCCCTATACTAGAGGCAATCTGCTTTACTCAGTCTACTGATTTAAATGTTTTTCTCATCCAAAAAACCCTTCACAGAAACACCTGGAATAATATTTGGGCACTTCCCCAGTCAAGTTGATGTATAAAATTAATCATGAAACTCTTGCCTGTCTCCGATCACATATGTCAATTTTTTATATCTTTTACCCTCTATGATTGGGGGAAGGGAGGAGACCAGAGTGAACATGGAATAGTCCAGAAGCACAGCATCTCTTCTATGTTTAATAGGACTACTTTTGGGCCCTGGGCAGGGGTCTCAGAGACAGAAACCCACACTAATCATAAGGAAAAGTGTCTTTGTAAGAATTGAAGCACAAGAACATACCTTATACCCCAATTGGGGTGGGTCCTGATTGACAGAGTACTTTTGGGAGGTGGGGAATTAGCTGCTAACAAAGCAGCAAATCTTCCGTGTCAAAGAAATACTACTCACATAGACCAGTGGTTCTTAACTTTGCACACCAAAACCCCCTGGGAGCTTTAAGAAATATGGATGCCTGGATCCCACCTAGAAATTCAGAATCAATTAGTCTGGATATGGCCTGGACATTGGGATTTAAAATAAAATATATATAGTAGTATTTACTTTTTTGGGGATATACGTTCTTATGAGTTTAACACATGTATAATAGACTCTTCTAACACCCATCACAATCAGTATACAGAACAATTCTAACAAATTGTTAGACAAGACAAGAAAGACGCTGGGTAGATTAAATTGTCCTGGTTCAATCTTTGAGATGAGACCCCAATTTGTCCTGGTTCAATCTTTGAAATCAGACCCCCCCCAACTCCACCTCCAGGCTCAGACTCTGGCTACTATGGATCTGTTCTTTGTCCCTATAGCCCCACCTTTTAAGAACCTCATGTAAATGGAATTATATGTATGTCATTTTTAGAACATTGGGATTTTAAAAAGATCTCCACATGACTCTAATGTGCTGCCAAGGTCGAGAACCACCGACATAGCCTGTATGGTTTATTCCTTCAGTAAGTGTGAAGGCTGCTTCCTTCTTAACTGAATGAGCAGGGACTTGGGATGGAGATCCTAAGAATATTCCAACACAAAATCCAAAAAGGCTTCCCAAAATCATTTTTAGAGGAAAACAGGTGATGCAAATTATCGAAAAGCTAGTCCAGATAAAAAAAATATCCTAAAATGGGATTGTTCTAGGAGCTTAAAAATAGGGAACAAGACTTTCTTGGCAAAGAGCAGCATCGGATGACATGCGAGAGCTCTGTCTCCTCTAATGGCCATACTTGAGGGTTTGCACATAGGGGAGGAAATAAGACACCATTCATTCAGTCCAAATGAGTAAATTATGATTGCCGCCAGATGTCCTCAGGCAAAAACGGAATTTCAAGCAAACGATAAAGCCTGTGTCGTTTTTTGTGGCACTTCTTTGTGAGATTGTCGCTGAACTACGATTATTACAACAGCGAGGTTCTAATTAAGGCACTGTGTACCCTGAGCCAATTCACCACGGGGGATATCTCAGATGGCTTCGAGGATAAAACTTATTGGTTTTTAGTGCATTCCTCTGTGTCAGGGGTTCAGGAAAGAGTTCCCCTGGAGGAATGACAGCATCCACCCGCTCCTTTATAAGCTAGTTGTGAAGGCAGGATTGCCTGCCTTCCTTGGACTATGACCCTATGTTCTTTTTTTATTTTTTTTTAAGATTTATTTATTTATGATAGACATAGAGACAGAGAGAGAGGCAGAGACACAGGAGGAGGGAGAAGCAGGCTCCATGCCGGGAGCCCGACATGGGACTCGATCCCGGGACTCCAGGATCGCGCCCTGGGCCGAAGGCAGGCGCTGAGCCGCTGAGCCCCTGAGCCACCCAGGGATCCCCCGACCCTATGTTCTTTATGCACCTTCCTCTCTTATTATTAAACCCTATCCTCAGGGAGCACCAGGAAGGGCATTGAAATTTAGACCTGAGTGGAGGGTAACTTTGAGGAGGCCCCTCGAGCCCATCAGCGTCCACCACACCATATGCAAATGTATTTTGGGGCGAATTTATAGTTGAGTATTTCCTAATGGAAGTAGAAGCCTCTCTGGGTAATGCTGGGAGGCCAGGAAGAAGAAAATTAAGCTTCATAATTTAATGTAACTGCCTCTTTTGGTTTTGTGAATTATATCAAGGGAGTCAGTGATATTGTAGATTTGAATTCACCTAAAAATAGCCAGACTGCAGACCTGAGACTGCAGAAGGTATTCTTCTGGCAACAGGGATACTAGTCTCTTGATAATAGAATAACTTGTAGACACTGTGTTTATTGAGAACAAATTGTGGTTTTCACCAAAAGTTTATGAGGGCTGGGAGCTTACTTGCTCCATTAAAGTCCTGACTTCAAGTCCTGAGACTCTGCATTTGAAGGCAAAGAACTCTTACTGTATTATTGTTGGTCCATTAAAAAATACATTTCTTTTTTTTTTCTCTGTGTGGGTCTCCCATTGGACTGAAGTTCAGGCTGGATGATTTTTAATTCATTTCCTTCTCAGTCAATATAATGGGCAAGTGTTGGGCAATGAAACAATAATTGAAATGGTCATCACCATCTGGATTGTTTTAACAAAAGTCAATCACATACTGTCTGGATGCTAGGGATCTGTTTGGTGGCTTAGCTATCGCCTCACTGCCAACAGTAGGTCTGGGCAGATACAGGTTCAGTTCAGTAGCCTGGGACCTCAGGGTTTTCCTCCTTCTGAGGTCTGTACTCTTGTGTATCAAGAAGCAGGTGATGGGTGCCCGGGTGGCTCAGTGGTTGATCATCTGCCTTTGGCTCAGGATGTGATCCTGGGGTCCTGGGATCAAGTCCTGCATTGGGATCCTCACAGGAAGCCTGCTTATGCCTCTTCCTATGTCTCTGTCTTTGTCTCTCTCTCTGTGTCTCTCATGAGTGAATAAATAAAATCTTAAAAAAAAAAAAAAAAAGAAGAAGCAGTGGTGTTGCAGCCCTCTATTGTCGATGGATGATAATGGTAAAGGCCTCAGATCAAAAGCCAGAGTGGGAAGAAGTGAATCTGATGTTCTCAAACAAGATTTAGAGTTTCCCAGCACAGACACTTTTGGCATTTTGTGCAGAAATCTCTCATGGATTGCAAGATATTGGCATACTTGACCCCAACCCACTAAATGCCACTCCAAGTCATCTTGAGAGCTCACACCTAACAAACAGTTAGCTAGCCAAAAACCCAATCAACAAATCCTGCTTCCATACACTTCCCAAATGCCTCAAGTGGGGAGTACTGAATATTAGAGAGAATTTCTGGAAAAGAAGACTATAGGGAATGATCCAAAATGATGGAAGTCTTTGTTTTCTTTTAAAGAGGTTGTTTTAATTTATTACAAAAGTTATTAAAAATTTAAGCAATATAAGAGTGTATAAAGTAAAAAGAAAATGTCTATAATACCCCTGATGACACATTTTAAAAAGATTTATTTATTTTGAGAGACAGAGCTTGGGCCCATGCAAGCAGGGGAGAAGGGCAGAGGGAGAAGGAGAGAGAGAATCTCAAGGAGAGAGAGAATCTCCATCTAAATCATCCAGCCTGAACTTCAGATTTTGTGTTGAGTGCGGAGCCCAATGCAGAGCCCAATGTCACGACCCTGAGTTAATGACCTGAGCTAAAAACTAAAAACAAGAGTCAGACATTCAACCTACTGAGCTACACAGGTGCCCCCTGATAATACATTTTTAGTAGTAAACAGTTAAAGACATGTCTATATGTGGACACAGCAATATTGTTTCAAGGAATCTGTTCCTTAGAAATGATATCACTGTTATGTAAAGATATATATATATATATATGAATGTTTGTGGCAGATTTACTTTAAAAGCAATGGAAAACAACCTGCATGTTCACTTATAGGAGAGTTGTTGAATAAGTTATGTTATGTACCATTAAAAGTGGCCAAAGTAGATCTAGCTATCATAATTCATCCCAGATACATTATTCATTCCAAATGTATTATTAAATGAGAAAGCAGGATATAAATAATTTTGAATAGCAGGATTCCTTTTTCATTAAAAAAATGTGTGTATGTATGTGTATGTGTATGTGTATGTGTATGTGTGTATCTGTATATGTGTATGGTTTAGACCCAGGAAAGAGATGTAGTGAATGGGCATTCTTTGGGGATGGGATTAGATGGGGGGAGAGAACTTGAGGGAGAAAGATGACTTTCTTCCTTGACATAATTTTAAAAATTATATTGCTGACTTTCAAATTTTTGTGACTTAAAAATGTTTTAGTAACACTTTTTGTTAAATTAATTTGGCCCTTTAAAATTATGAAATAGCATAGGAAGATCAAGCAGTTATAAAGCAGTCGAATATATTTGATGCATAGTAGACAATCAGTGGCATTTAGTGAAGTAAATTGGAAACGACAAATCAAACTGTGAATTTCACCTGGAGTTCTTAAAAGAGTAAAAAAAAAAAAAAAAAAAAAAAAAGGCTTTCCAATTTGAGATAATTGTAGGTTCACATGTAGAAAGCATCTCATGTGTCCTACCCAGTTTCCCTGGTGGTAACATCAAGCAGAACTATGGTACAATATCATAACTTGCATATTGACATTGATAAAATACATGAACCTTAGATTTTCCCAGTTTTGCTTGTACTCATTTCATACTGTGCATTTGTATCACATGTGGAGATTTTGTATCCATGACTTCCAGTCAAGATACTGAAGAATTCATCACCATGAAGATCTCTTCGCTGCCCTTTATAATCACATGAATGTTCATAGCAATTTTATTCATAATACTGCCAAACTGGAAAGAATCCAGCCATCCTTCCAGGTGGCTAAACAAACTGTGGTACCTCCATCCATATTCCTCAACAAGAAAAAGGAATAAATTCTTGATGCACATAGCAACTTGGAAGAAACTCAATGGAGTTCTGCTGAGGGAATAAAGGCTAATCCCCAAATGTTCCCTACTCTATGCTTCCATCTCTGTAACATTCTTAAAATGACAAAATTATAGAGACAGAGAACAGATTACTGGTTGTCAGGGGTTAGGGATGGGGTGGGTAACAATCGAGACACATTGTGGTCACAAAAGAGCAAGATGAAGGATCCTGGTGGTAGTGGAACTGTTTTTAAGTACTTTTCTTAAAAAAAAAATTGTAATATATCCTTTTTTAAAACAGAAGTAGGATCATTTTATATATACTTTTTTGAAATTAAGTTTTTTTCCATTTAATACACACTACCTATCTTTTCATAATGCAGGGGTATCTCATTTTAAAAAATAGTTACATATCATTTATAGGATAGATGTATCATAATTTTTAACTGGTCTCCTATTAATAGATTAGAAGGTTGTTCTCTATTGCAAATAGTGATACACATTTTAACAGTAAACTGTTATATAAAAATGTGTTTCAATAAGCATCTCTGTAGATACAGCTTCATGTGCTAGTATGACTTTGTAGAACAAATGCATAGAAGTGGAATTGTTTGGCCTGAAGCACATTTTAAATGTTGATATAGATTTGCCAAATCATTCTTTAAGGTATACTAATTTATACTCCCCTGTCTATTTCCATGTACTTACATATGAATTTTAAAAGGATAAAGGCTTGTTGGCCTACAGAAGTAGTAAAATCTGTTCAGAAATAGAAGCATGAGAGGGGTCAGGTTCTGTTACACCCAGGCCCATTCAATCAATAGGATCTCTGCCCAGCTTCGAGATCAAGGCCCATGGAAGCACCTCCAACTTTAAGAATGATCCAAATTATTTGTAGATTTGTATGAGGGTTTTCCAGAAAAAATAGAACTGATAGGATGGAGGTACACACACGCAGAGAGAGAAGGGAGAGATTTACTATGAAGAATTGGCTCATGTCAGTACGGAGATTGAGAAGTCCCATAATCTGCTGTCTGCAAGCTGGAGACCCAGGAGAGTTGGTGGTGTATGTGAGTCTGATTCTGAAGGCCTGAGAACCAGGGGAACTGTTGGTATAAGTCCCAAGTGCGGCCCAGGAGGAGATCTATGTCCAGTTTGAGCAGTCGGGGGAGGGAATGAATTCTCTGTTCTGCCTTTTTGTTCTATTTGGGCCTTCAATGGATTGAGTGAGGCCTGCCCACACGGGGGAGGGCAATCTTCTTTAATCAGTTTACCAATTCAAATGCTAATCTTTTCTGGAAACACCCTCAGAGACATAACCCAGAATAATGTTTAGCCATATAACAGAGCACCCCCGGATTCGGTCAAATTGACACATAAAATGAATCATCACAAGGCCTATACTTGCCAAACCAGGAAAGTCTCAGTCCATCCCAACACAGAGAGAGGGCAGCACATTGAATGGCTCAGGACAATGGCTGGTCCATGTAATTTCCCAGAATAACTGCATGCTTGCTTTTGTCTTCTGCTTTGTGTTCAACTCCTGGCTCTCAGAGCCCTGACTCCATGGGAACTCAGTGTCTGAGGTTTTTCCTTTCAGTTGTGACGGCTTCTCCCGATTTCCCTCTTTGATTGACTTGACCAGTCTTTGGCCAAGTTTTGTGAGTCCACCTTACTGTGGTATCCCTGGAGCCTTGCAGGAGTGACTCACTCTAGATGCAGTTGAGCACAATGCTTAGGAGCACAGACTTTGGTGCTAGACCTGTCCAAGTTCGAGTCTCAGGGTTTTTCAGAGCACTGATTCCAAGTATCTAGAACCAGTATCTCACTGCTCTGGCTCCTTATGTGGCTGCTGCACTGCTGCCTCACTTCTTTTGCTGGGAAGCCCTGTCTCTGTTTGTGACTACCATGGACTCCCTCACACTCTGGCCTGTGCAAGGAGGAGCACCTCCTCTGTTTCCCCCCAGCATAACTCTAGCCAAGCTATGCTATGATCCTCGCAGGCCTGGCCCTGGTGTGTCCATATCTCCTGAGGAGACCAAGTCTTCCCAGGGCTGCACTGCTGATAAGCAAGTACCTGGAAAAAGATGACACACACATCCCTCAAGAGCAAAAAAAAATTTTTATTTAAGGATTTGAGAGTCAAAATAAAAATTTAATAAGGATAACTTTTGTAGATTTCATAGATGCAAGCATGATTAGGCTCCCAAAGAACCTAAGTGAACTTACTAAATAGAACACTTAACCCTGAGCCTAGATCACCTCCATGTGAATTATTTCCTGCATCTGCAGAAAACATCTCCATAACTTAACAGGGCTCACAAAGTGGTCTCTTCCAGAACAAAGAGAAGTTCTATCTTGAAGAGAATTTTGTTCTTCACCATAACGTGCAAATACTTCTTGCAACATTGCAAATGCCAGCTTTGGGCCTTGGATAATTCAGAGCTGCCATTGTAGGGACCTATGCTGACCGTCTTTGGGCCCCTTGGAGGAGGCACACTCAGGCACTGAGTGATGTAAGCTATTTTCTGCCGCATGAGACCTTCCTAACAATCTTGAGAGATGAGGAGACCAGGAGTTACATTTTCCAGATGAAGAACTTTAGAGAAGCTAAATGACCGCACAGCTATATATAGTTGAACTGTGACTGGATTCTAGACTTTTGAGTCCCAATCTCAAAATTCACATCATAAATAGAGGTGATATCTACTGAACCCCCAAAAGGCCATCTTGAAGGCCAATCTTCTCAGCTTGTTAATAGTCTTTCAATACATTTCAAGTTTGGTAGAGTTGATTTCTTCTACTTGTGGTCAAGTATTCTGTGTGCTACTTAATATTTTCTAGCACATGCTGAGCTCAGTTAAGATGTACTGACTGTACTTGGACTTGAGTCAAATGATCTAACCCTCTGTTGGGAGCTTGAAGTCAAATGGTGGAGGTCACTGAAAACCAGGCTAAAGAGCTTGCAAACTAAGAATGTTTGAACCATGGAATAGTAATCATTTGAAAGTGAGAGACTCAAGCAATTAACTCATTCAAATTTAAAATTTATTTTAAAATTTATTTTAAGGTTTTTTATTTATTAGAGACAGAGAGAGCAGCGGGGAGGGGCAGAAAGAGAGGGAGGAGACTTCCGGCTGAGCAGGGAGCCCGATGTGGGGCTCCATCCTGGGGCCCTGGGATCATGACCTGAGCTGAAGGCAGGTGCTTAATCGACTGAGCCACCCAGGTACCCCTTCAATTTATTTAAGTAGATTTTTTTCTGGAGTTGATGGCATGCCTGGACATGTGTTCACATAGGCTGTATGTTCAAGCCTTTATACCACATTCCTCCCTGCAAGAGAATTGGACAACCAGAGGTGGGAGGATGCCGATTATTAAGCTTCAGAAACTTATGTTTGCATGTTTGAATCTGGAGATCAGAATTGGATATCTGGTTGGCCAAGTCCTGAGGGCTCCTCAAGGTCAGGTCTGGGATTTGATTTTTACCCTCCTTCCAAGCTGAGAACTTTGCCTGCTACTGTTTTGTGGAATCTGGCAGAAGAATCAAATCCCTTGAGTCAGAGATAAAGGGCTTTGTTATTCCTGACACATACTGATACTCAAAAATATTATTTCTTGTTCATCTAAAATTCAAATTTAACTGGGCACCCTGTACTGTTTTTTGCTAAATCTGGCAAGTTTCAGCACAGCACATTGCATGAACATCAGCAGATTTGTGTTCGTTGGTGGTCAAAGCCTTGCATCCCTGGCATGCCCAGCCAACCACGCAGGAACACAGGAGACCCATGGGGGCAGTGGCAGCTGCATTGGCAGGTGGCTGAGGAACTGTAGGCATCTGCGTGCTCCACAGCAGAAGTGTTTTTCAGTCATATTGGTGGGTGTGCGGGCTCCTGGCGACCTGAGCCAGCAGCATGTTTCCTCTCACAGCAGTGGCCATGTCTCAAGTAGCTGAGAGCCAAGTGTGGGCCTGAGGTTTTAAGGCCAGCTCTCTGATATTTGGGTAATAATTCTTTTTTCTTTTGCTCTCCTAGCCTTTCCCCACAGTCTTTTTTCTTTTGCCTTTGCAGCCACTATAGCACATTTAAAGCTAGCTCCCTGCATTAGATTTCTCTTTGAATTATTATTTATTTCTTTTTAAAAAGATTTTATTTATTTACTCATGAGACACACACACACAGAGGCAAAGACACAAGCAGAGGGAGAAGCAGGCTCCCTATGGGGAGCCTGAGGCAAAACTTGATCCCAAGACCCCGATCATGACCTGAGCCAGAGGCAAGATGCTGAACCACTGAGCCACCCAGGCCCTCTTTGGATTATGTAGAGTGATGCATATTTTCCTGGCTGGACATTGACAGATATACCTATGCCGGCATACTCTTACTTAATAAGACTGTGAGTATAGCCCAGTGCTCAGCATGTCATGGATGAATAAGAAATACACTTAAAATGAATTAAATTATTGCTGGAGATTCATAGGTACAGATACAGGGTAACATTATCCTAAAATAAATGGGAATCAAAAGCACTGGGGGATGTCACAGGAAAACCTTTTCAAGCCAGGTATAAAAAATGATGGTGTTCGAGAAGACATTATGTGTATAGTTTAGAAGTGTAGGCAGTGGAAGATAAGTTATTGGACTGTAAAAGTTTATTTTATTTTTAGTGCACTTTCATTCATAGTATTAATCACAGCATCAAAGTGTTATTCTCTTTTATAAATCTCCCCAAATGATGAAGTGAAATACAATATCACATTCACAGAAGAAAAGTATTTTAGTAGCGTGAGTATAAAAGTAAAATTGGATATTCTGCATTCATTGATTCAATATTTATTATGTGCTATGTGCAAAGTACAGGGTTTTAGGTATGTATTAAGTGACCTTTCAGATATAGTATGTCAGTGTACATGTAATGATTCTCAAGGGAATCTTAAGACATTCTTCTTGGAAGTGACGAGCTTGGTTTCTCAGCTTCTGTCAAACATAAATTGTCAGAACTGATTGAATGTGGGATGTGGGTTGAGAAGATTAGAGGCCAACTGGTATTTACATTATTATTTGGTTTGCTAATAAATATTGCTTTATTTCATTGCTCCTGTGTCAGGAGCCACTAGAAGAAGAACACTGCCTTTAATTACAAAAAGAAGATCCTGGAAAAATGTCTCACTCAAACTGTAGCTGGAGAGAACCTGCAGAAAGATTTAATGATTCCAAGTTGCTGAGTCTCTGATTTTAGGGATCAGTGGTTCAATGCTCATCCACAGAGTTGGGGCTAATTGCTACTCTTGTGTATCTCCCCATGATGGTTAATTTTATGTGTCAATTTGGGCCATGGAATGCACAGATATTTGGTCAAACATGATTCTGGGTCTGCCTGTGAGGGTGTTTTTGGATGAGATTTACATTTGAATTGGTAGACTGAGTAAAGCAGATTGCTCTCCCCAGTGTGGGTGGGCCATATCCAATTAGTTGAAGACTTGAATAGAACAAAAGGGCTGAGTAGGAGGGGACTCCTTCTTCCTGAGTGCTTGAACTGGGATTTTAGCCTTTTCCAGCCTTTAGACTCAAACTGAAATATCAATTCTTCTCCAGCTTGCCTTGCCTGCTGCAGATATTGTGACTTCTCAGCCTCAATAAATTCTCTCTGTAAACACACATACACATGTACACACACACACACACACACACACATTGTATTGGCTCTGCGTCTTTGGGGAACTCTGACTAACATACTCTCTAAGTTGAAGTAACAAAGGTTCCTGTGGGGAAGGGATGCAAGGAATTTAAGAAAAAAGTTATTCTACCTTAAAGAACTTAAACTATGGGAGACAAAGAAATACAGAAAGTTAAATAACATAATTCAAGTAATTGCTCAAATATTAGCATAAAAGATGTCAAAATGCAGTGCAAGTGTCCCTCAAATGGAAGATACAAACGATAAATGCTTATCCTTCATGCAGACATCATCAGAGAAGACTTTTTGGAGAGTTGAGGTTGAAGATGTGTCAAACGGATGAGAAAAATAAGAGAAGGATTTCTAAGTGTGGATATGGGAGAGAAAATTGTAGCTTGGTACTGAGTAGAAAATTCTGGTAGAAATGTCAACTTGAGGTAGAGGGAAAGGAGACATAAGACTGAAATGCAGGCTGAGGAGATTGCAGGGGGCACTGAAAACTGGGCTAATGAGTCTAAATTAAATTAATAAGTTATGCATTGCTAATGAAGATTTGCCAAATCATCCTTGAGAAGAATCATTTGGTGGGTATAGTAGGTTGAATGGTATCCCCCCAAAGGATATGTCCACCCAGAACTTCAAAGTATAACCATCTTATTTGGAATAAAGATATTTGCAGATGTTATTAAGTTAAGGATCTTGAGGTGAGATCATCCTGGATTAGTTTGGAACCTGAATCCAATGACAAGACTCCTTATAAGAGACAAGAAAGAAGGAGACACTGAGAGATACAGAGAATGCCACATGAAGATGGAAGCAGATATTGGGTGATGCAGCTATAAACCGGGGAATATCTTGCAATTACTAGAATCTAGCAAAAAGTCATGAAACAGATTCTCTCCCAAAGCCTCCAGAAGGAATCAACCTTGCCCACACATTAATTTTGGACTTCTAACCTCCAGAACTGTGACAGAATAAATTCCTATTATTCTAAGTCTCCAAGTTTGTGGTAATTTGTTATAGCAGCCCTAGCAAACTAATGCAATGAGGATGTGTAGGTAGATTATAATGGGTAATGAGCCTAGAGATGGAGCAGCTAGCTAGTAGTAGTATATTTCAACAATTCAAGTTATTTCTATGAGCTCTACTTTGTCAACGCAGCGTGCCTGTGTTGATTTCTCATAAACTCTGTCTACATGACATGAATACTAAGTGGTTGAAAAAAATGAGTCCAAATTTATGTATCAGAAAATACATATCCTAATAGGAAATTTAAAAACATAATCAAATGTTTATAACTGTTGTGTGATGGTTAATTTTATTTGTCCACTTTTTTTTTTTTTTTTTTTTTTTTTTTTTTTTTTTTTTTAGAATAACAAAAAATATTTTACTAAAACATAAGATTTACAGAAGTTTCCAGACAAGCCATACAAAATGGTCACAAGCTTTTTCTTGAAGGAAGGATTCTACACTTGACAGCAAAGTCACAATGTTATTAGTGAGGGCTGTGATGTTTAATGTTCCCATTTTGGTTCAAACAATCAAGCTTGTCCATCTACAGCGTCTAAATAAAGTTAGACTTGGCTAGAGAGCATATTCTAAAGAACTGGTTAGCTGCTTTTAACCGATGCAATTAGATCACCATAAAAAGGGGGAAAGGAGCCCATAGAATTAAAATAAAACTACCTCTCCCCCTCAAAAATAATAATAAAGAAAAACACCCACACCCCTGCAGCTAACCCTGACAACTACCTTCATTCACAGTGCTTTATACTTAAACCATGATGGGGGAAATGAATAAAAGCAGAAGAGGGGCCACTGCTTTTAAACGTTTCACAACAATCCAGATGGTACTTCTAGCCTCTGCTCATGCTTTACAACAGTGAATCAGGACAAGACATAGATTTGCTAATGTGCATTTAATCACCAAAGGACTGAAGATGTCTGGGCTTTTATTCTGTAATGTTTCTAAGACTGTGTCCATTAAATGCAAACAAAAAAGGAAGAAGTCTTGGCAGAACAGGAGAAGTGATGCACACTTGATGATCAGATCGGTTTTAAATATTATTCATGGCATATAGCCTAGTCCATGCTCTAGCTGTTTCTATGGCTTGGGCTTCGTTGGTCTTCCACTGCTCCGCTACATCATTTGCTAACGGATCATCTGGATTGGGAGCACTTAACAAAGCCTGGATCGATAGCAGAACTGTGCGGATCTGCAGTGCTGGGGACCACTTATCTTTCAAAATATCTAAACATATTCTTCCCAACTTGTCTACATTAGGATGATAAATTTTGGTCATGAAACGTACTTTAGGGGCTGCCATTGGGTATTCTTCTGGAAGGAATAGTTCAAGTTTAAAAGTCCCTCCCTCAAAGGGGGAATCCTGGGGGCCAGCAATGACCACATGAAAATAACGGGCGTTGCTCTCATCTGGTTCTGCTTTAATGCCAGGAACCGGTTCTGCCAGCAAACGCTGGGTTTCCTTGATAATCCTGCGGGGCAGCCCGGCCATCTTGTCAGATCCCGAGTTCGGCCTCTGCTCTCGACTCCCGCTCCGCTCGCCTCACGCACGAGTCTTATTTGTCCACTTGAGTGGGTCATGGGCTGCCCAGATATCTGGTTAAACATTGTGTCATGGAGTGTCTGTGAGGGTGTTTCTGGAAGAGATTAGCATTTGGTGAACTGAGTAAAGCAGATGGTCCTTACCAGTGCAGGTGGGCATTATCCGATCTGTTGAGGGCCTGAATAGAATAAAAAGGCAGAGGAAGTTTGAATTCACTCTTTCTGCCTGATTGCTTGATCTGGGACATTGATCTTCTCCTGTGTCTATTCCCCTGGTGCTCAGGTCTTCAGATCCAGGCTGGGTATACAATTTCCACCTTGGACCTCTGGTACTTGGACCTATGAACAACACCACCAACCTTCCTGGGTCTCAGGCTTGTGGATGGCAGACTATGGGACTTCTCAGACTCCATAACTGTGTGAGTCATACCTCATAATGAATCTCTTTATAATAAATATAGTAAATCTTTATATATGTAGGTCCTATTGGCCTGTTTCCCTGGAGAACCATGACTAATACAGTTGTGTTTAAATAAATTTCATGAGATAATTTCTAAAATGGATGAATCCTTAAGGACACACTCCTACAAGTTTACTTATTTTCCCCCCTCCTCCTTTTTAGTGCAGCCCATCTCCATCATCATTCTGGAGGTATTTGCTGAATTAGGATGAGTTACGCAGGAGCCTCCACGGGCTAGGCTGAGGGGATTCAATTCTATAAATGAAGATGGCTCAGGAAAATGATGATACTGATGACATCCACAGCAACTATGGTTTTGAGGATTAGGAAATGTTGTAGACATTTACAGGCATCAGTTCATTTCATTCCCCCCAGTGACTTCCATCTTATCACATAAGAAGTTACCCAGGCTTTGAGAGATTAAGGAATTGGTCAAGATCACAGAACTGGTCAGTGACTGCCTGAGCTAGAATCTAAGTTTGTTCAGCTCTAAAGGATTATTGAACTCTTCGCCAATCTCCTCTGTAAGTAATCATATAATCATGGAATTGTAGAACATTAATGCTGGAATTGCTATTAGAGATCATCTAATTTAGGGGTGAGGTTTGCTTACATACTAAGGCCTTAGAGTGTGGTTTTATCTGACCTGGGACCTGGATCTAGGGCTTACCAATAAAGACATTTTCTGCAGTACTTTCGCTGTACAAAGGGAAAGATGGTATGGCATGGAGAGTATTTGATGGCATTCAGTTTTCTTTTAAGAGCAAAGAGCTTTCTAGGAAAAAAAAATAGCAGTAATGCAAAGGTCAAGGCTGATGTCTTGTGGGAAGAGTAGGGCAGATTGATTTATGGGGATTGGAACAGAAAATGTGGTTTAAGAATGACAAAGAGGAATAAAATAACATGGCTTGGCTAGGCAGGTATTCTGATGCTTGTTTATATGATCCTGGTTAGGGAAGGCTTAAGAAAATGCCATTTAAGGGAACTGAGGCTGTCATTTGCAATAAGGTGAGAAAATTTTAAAGCCATAATGAAAAAGAAATTAGAAATTCTTTGGTTAGTGTTAAAACTGCAACCCCACTTAATTTATTCTTCTGGTTAACAGATATTTTGAGTTATTGCTACGTGCCAGGCACTGCACCAGCCACATGGATGCCACTGGAATTCTGGCAGAAATGGTCCCCACCCACATGGAATTCAGTCCAGTCAAAGAGACAGATATTGGCCAAATAATTACAAATTAGTTATGTAATTATTATTTAATAAGTGCTACCAAAAAGTATGGGATACTGCAAAGCTCTACAAAGAGGATCTGACTTAGTCGTGGATCTAGTGGTGCTTAAACTGAGATCCAAAGGATGAGTAGAAAGAGACTGAGTGGACAGGGAAGAACCTTCCAGATCCAGGTGCAGGAAGCAGGTAAGTCAAGAAGCTGTAAGGCAGAGTGAAAGGAGAGCAGTGAGGGGAAGTGAAAGAGAGGCCTGCTCAGCCAGGGACTTTTTAAGATTCTGGATTTTTCCTTGAGAGCCATGAGAAGTTGTTGGAGGGTTTCAAGCGGGGAGTGACATAATTGATTTGGCAGGAGACCAGAGAGGGATTTGGGCCAAATCCTTGTTAGTAATGATTAGTTGTCACTTGCCTGGCCTTGCTCTTCTTGCCTAAATGGCTTAGAAACCCAGCAGGAATAGTTGTGGGTAAAAATAAGATGCCAGATTTTTGGATCCTGACTCCCCTCCTCAGAATCCTTTTTTTTTTTTTTTTAATTTCTTTATTTATTCATGAGAGACACAGAGAGAGAGAGAGAGAGAGGCAGAGACAGGTCAGGGGGAGAAGCAGGCTCCCTGCGAGGAGCCTGATGCAGGACTCAATCCCATGACCCTGGGATTACGACCTGAGCCAAAGGTAGATGCTCAACCATTGAGCCACCCAGGCATCCCCCTCCTCAGAATCCTAACCTTACACTGCTGGGGGACTGGGGCATCTGCATAGGGCTTTGCCTTGTTCTTTCAGATCCTGCTAGTGTGGGACCAGATGATCTTGTCTGTGCTGAATTCTCATTGGAAGAGAGCAAGCACATATGGTGGGGGAAGTTCTTAAAGGATAAAGTTGTGTAGTTGGCGATGGGCAATCAGTTCTAGAGCTGGAGCAGAGTCAGTCTGGCCAGTCACCTTCTGAAGGCCATTTCCATACTGCAGCAGGTGAGCTCTGGCCCTGCAGAAAACAGGGATTCAATTCAAAGGCCACAGTGGACTCAGCTCAAAAAATCTCCAGGGTGTAGGGTTTGAAGGTTGGATATGGCTTGGCATTTATTGCTCTCATCTCTTTATTCCTCTTTATCCTGCCCCTTAAACCGGCTGACAGTTCCTTAACCTGGGTATCCAGAAAGAAGGATTTAAGGGGTACTACTGCAGTCCAGAAATGTTGAAAAATAAATGCTTGTATTTCCAATGTGCTAGTATTGTCTATCCTAGGACTCAAACTCAGAGTTTGAGGGTTTTTTGTTGTTGTTGTTGTTGTTTTATTTTTATTTTTATTATTTATTTTATTTTATTTGCATTTCCTTGTCCTCAGAAACACTTTTTAGGTGCAATATTTGCTGAAAAGCCCAGTATCATCGTGGCTTCCCTGAGTCATTGAACATCCTTTGTGCCCTAAATGTATGCATAGGTAAGGGGCATTCCCCTGGCTCACTCTGCAGCCACCATGGTGCTTTTTAAAGTCTTCTCCATGTGTCCCTCACAAACCCCAGAATAACCTCATGTATCGGGACAGGGATTTCTAGAGGGTCATGATATAGATAATAGATCCTCAAGCACAGGCTTGGTTGCACTTGGGACAGAAAGAGCATATAGCTTAGACAACCTTGGTATTTGTTATCTACTTAGAGATATATCTGGAAAGACAGCTAACACTCATGTAGTGCCTTTTCTGTTTCAGGCCACCTATGTGTCTAAGCTGTAAATATATTTTGGCTCATGTAAACCCTACAATAGCCCTGCTAAATAGATGCTATTGTCACTCTCATTTTACGAATGAGGAAACTAAGGCACAGAATGGAGTTTTCATTGCTAGTAAGAGGCAGAGCTAGGATTAGAATCTAGGCAGTCTGGTACCAAAATCCATGAGGTCAAACACTCTACTACATGCCTCTCTAGAATGAAGAGCAGGGGACTGACTGGGCTTCTGGTCATCCATTTGTAGAGTGTTTTTTTTCTAAATGGCAGATGCTTTATGTCATATAGTCTGTCCAGCTTGCTATAACAAAATACTACAGACAGGTGGCTTATAAACAAGAGAAAGTTGTGAAGGCTGGAAGTTCTGAAGAGGACCACCTTCGAGATGATGCTGACTTCTTGCTATGTCCTCACATGGTGGGAACAGGGAGAGATTCCTCTGGGGTCTCTTTTATAGAGTATAAGTAGAGGCACTGATCTCTTTTATGAGGGCTCCACCCTCATGACCTAATGCCTCCCGAAAGCCTTACCTCCTAATACCCTCACTTTGAGTGTTAGGTTTTCATCATATGAATGTGGGGGGAACTCAAACATTCAGATCATAGCACCCTGTTTATAAGTCAGAGTGGAGACTGTGGCATTGGACAGAGCGTGCACTGAATTTGGCTTTAGGTACCAGGGACTCAGGGATCAAGAAGAAGATAAAGAGAATCTCTGAAATTTTGAAAATGGAATTTAATTGGAAGAGACACTGAAAGGAATAAGGAGTCCTCAGAAATAGCTTGAGAACCAGAAGGGCCACAATTCACAGTACTAAAATTTTCAGATAGTCACAGCTATTTCAAATAGTACTTTATGAGGGAGAAGTTAGTTTCTCTTGTTGATGGGTGCCTCTCCCCCACCAAAGAAAACTACAATTTAACCCTTTAGTGGGCAAAATCTCCCAAATGACTTTTAGTTCAGAGAAATACTCTTTTAGACTTGCTGCTGGCCTAGTAAAAAAAGAAGCCATGAATTATTTTCCTCTTCTTTCTCTCCATTTTTGTCTACTTACTCCTTTGAGAAATGTGAAGTGCCAACCATACTCCATGGCTGTGCTAGAAGTATGTAGTCTTGAAACCCACCTACATGTAGGGTATCCAGCCAAATAAAAGGATGGGTGCTTGTTTTGGAAGCTGCTGCAAGGAGTCATATCTAATTCTGAATTTGCTTCTGCTTTTTAAATTCTGAGACTGGGAGGAAATACAGAGCTTTTGAAAGGTGTGATTGATGGTTGTCTAGGGTTGGCCCTACTCCAGTTTTAGTGGTACTCATGAACATGATGTCCTGGCTCTGCCTGCTGAGGAGCAGACTCAAGACCCAGGCCCATGAGACCCTCTATTTGGGCTAAACCAGAAGATGGGATTGAAGGTTGCTATGACTCATATTTTGTAACTTAGAGTAGAGGCATCTAAAAAGATTCATTTTGTAGTACCATGACTTCTCTACAGGTATAGGATATTGAATTGATAGAAAAGTCAGTTTAAAATATAAAATTATAATATGGTGAGAAAATTGATGAGATATTTTGAATATCTCATACCTCTGGAATACACTGAATTTGCTTATCTATTGCATTTGGGTGGATGAGAGCATTGAGTACACTTGGAAATGGAAAATAAATGAAATGGCTTCTTTTTTTTTAAGATTTTATTTTTAAGTAATCTCTACACCCAGTGTGCAGCTCAAACTCACAACCCTAAGATCAAGAGTTGCATGCTCTATGAACTGAGCCAGCCAGGATCCCAATGAAGTGGCTTCTTGACTTACTATTTACATTGACACCAGAATGAATAAAATTCAAAGATTTCTGGGCATAAGAGAAAAGATGTATCTACCAAAATTCTGGGGGACTAAATGCCTACCTTCTTTATTCCATGTCGGTTTATAGAAGCAGTGATGAGAACTGAAGGTTAGTCATTGGAATTTGTTGGAATTAGATAACTATTTAAAAAAATAGATTTAGACCTGACCTTATATCATAAACCAAAATAAATTCCAAATTGAAGGAAGAGTTAAATATAACTTATAAAACTGGAAAGATTGAGAAGAAAACGCAGGTGAAAATCATGTTGTGGCAAAAGTCTCTCTAAATGTAACCTAAATCGGGACACCTGGGTGGCTCAGTGGTTGGGCACCTGCCTTCAGCTCAGGTCGTGATCCTGGGATCCAGGATCGAGTTCTGCATGGGGCTCCCTGCCGGGAGCCTGCTTCTCCCTCTGCCTGTCCCTCTCTCTCTCTCTCTCTCTCTCTCTCTGTGTGTGTGTCTCTCATGAATAAATAAATAAATCTTTAAAAAAATGTAACCTAAATCAGAAATCATAGGAAAATGGTAACATTTGACTGGTTAAAATGTTTTTAAAAAGTGAAGCAAAATAAAAGCCTGTCATATAAAAACACAACATGAACACAATTTAAGACAAGCAAAACACTCAGAAAGCATTTGCAACATAGGTAATAAAAGTTGAATTTCGGGTCTGCCTCCAGCTCAGGGCATGATTCCGGAGTTCTGGGATCGAGTCCCACATCGGGCTCCCTTCAGTGAGCCGTTTCTCCTTCTGCCTGTGTCTCTGCCTCTCTATCTCTCATGAATTTAAAAAAAAAAAAAAAGAGAGTTGAATTTCTTGGTATATAGAGTCCTTACAGCTTAATAAGAAAAGGCTAACACTACAGTGGAAAAAGAGACACAGGATGTACAAAGAAATGAAGATATACAGATTGTCAATGAATTTATGAAGGAATGTTTCACCTTCCTAGGAATCAAACCATACTTACATAGCAAAAGGCCATTCGGGTCTATCACATTGAAAAAGAAGACAATGGGATGATAACAGTGGCATGAGTGGTGTGAGAGCATTGGGACATCTGTGTTTGGGAATGCTGCTGGCAGAAAGGTAAATTGACACTTTTCAGATGGCAATGTGGCCATCTGTATCAAAGACTTAAAAATAGGCATGAGCTTTCAACCAGAAGCTTCACTTCTATTTATTATCTCCACGAACTAATTGTGGGTATGTGCAAAGAATTAGCCATGAGGTTGTTTATAGAAGTGTTTTATAAAAGCCAAAAATCAGAAATAACCTCAGTGTCCAACAGTGGACATTGATTATGGAACTCACGCTCTGAATGAATAACAGAAAATTCTAGCTATGAAAGAACTAAATAGAGCCCAGCAGGGTTGAGGGCTCCCCTGTTCTGGTCTCAGTGACTTTGTGCTGTTCCTCCCTCCCTCTGTGGGGCTGGTATGGTTGAGCCCTTGGAAGGATGTCCCCTCTACATGTCCCCACTGAGAGATGTATGAACCTTTGCCCAATCCTGCCTTCCATCCCCAGCCTTAGCTGGGTTTAGGTGTGTCCCTGCTCAGGAGGAAAGGCCCCTAGCAAAGATATTAATTTATGAACTAAATGCCATTTTAATAAAAAAAAATCCCAGTGATTTTTTTTTTTCTTAGAACATGACAAACTAATTCTATGGTACTGAAAATTTCCGGTAGATTAAACAGTTAAGGCTCATCAAAAGCTTTTGAAAAAGGAAAAAAATCATGTGGGGAGCTTGTCGCAGTAAGTCATAAAACATACTATGAATTCCCCAGCAGGGTTTTTTTCTAAAGATAATAAAGCATAACTTGCAAAGTTCCTGGGGATTGATACATGGCGGTTGATATCATTGTATTCCTGGTATAGTTTAGATACATTTGCTGGATTGGAGGTACAATAAAAACAGTGCCTGCCTTCTCATCTCTGCTGTTGAAATAAGGATTGAGGACTTCTGTGTGGGATGTGAGGAAGGGGTTGGTTTGGAATCCAAAGAATGTCCAAGGTTTGGAACAGCAGTGGAAGCAAGTGATGCTGATCTGGGACAGGTATGTTGAGGGCCTGAATAAAATTGGAACCCAATCAATCAATCAATCAATCAGCATCGCTCTACAGTTCTGATTCTCTAGCTGCTTGACCCCGGGCAGGTTACTTTATTTCTCTGGACCTCTGTTCTCTGATGGGTAAGATGTGCGTTAGAACTACCATCTGTAATATTGCTGTGAGCAATAGAAGTAGTGCATGCAAAGCAGTTAGCATACTGCCTGGCACATGGGGAGCATGTCATAAGGGGGAGAAATGATTGTTTCTGAAGCACACAGTTTTGTGAGGCTATGCAGGGCGAGGATGACTGAGCTGGGGCACTGAGGCCTCACAAAGTCTTAGGCTCCAGCCATGGCAAGGAACAAAGTAGGAGACTGAGAACATGGAGCCATCAAGAAAGATGGAGATGATTTTCTTGATGTTTCCAAGCACACCAGTAGTCATCCTGGTGGTCTTCGATTCACGTAGGTCAAGATCAGGCTTATCCACGTATTGGCTGCCATTCACTGCCGATTGCTCTGCTCCGGCCCCAGGAGTCCACTAAGCCCTTTCTCTGATGAAGTCTGAAACTCAAACCATCTGTCATGTTGTTTTTTCTTTGCAGACACACTATTTTAAAGTTGCACGAGTGGACTGATGGAGGAATCTATTTCTTGTCGACAGGCCCAGCTTGACATAGGCCTACTCTTGACATTTCTGATCAAGGCAAGAGTGTCAGTGGAGGCCCAAATGCCAGCATCTTAAATCAAATCCAGTCCTCCTCGCTATTCCCAGATTCTGTATTTGCAAAATTGTCTACTTGCTAAAAATTTATTTATAGCTCCCAGATCAATACTTGTGGCATTTTTATGATCATTGGTAGGTTCCCAGCTGAGGTCGAAAAAAGCAACACTGCCTTCCTTATTTCAGCTCTCGTATTAAACAAATGTCCTTTTTGCTTAGCTAGTGTCACTTTTTTTGCACTTTTGTGCTTTTTGGGGGGATTTTGCTGTTTAAAATCACCTCCAAAAGTAGTGCTGAAGTGCTATCTGGTGTTCCCAAGGGTGAGAAGGCTGTGACGCCTTCCAGAGAAAACATCTGTGTTAGAGACGCTTCCATCAGGTATGAGTTTTCATGCTGTTGGCCATGAGTTCAATTGTTGATGAGTCAACAATACATATTCACTAAGGTGTCTTCAAACAGAAACGCACTTTAACAAGGTTATGTACTGGTGAGTTGACAAAAAGTTGTGCTCAAAGTTTCACAGGAATATGACCCTGTATCTTCCTTAGGGGCAATGATTCAGAGTTCTCTATTTCAGGATTTGTGATGACTTTATCAAACATAACTGCTGTGAATTAGGAGATTTGACTCTATGTTCTTCCTCCTGCTAGGGCAAATATACATTTAGAATGACCTAGAAAGCAGCTTCAAATGGCACAACCTGTGCTGGAGAGGTGACCCCTGGCCTGAGGTTCCCATCTGCCTTCCCACTCCCCAACTCCTCTATGTGCCCGTGTCTGGACTCTGGGGGCCACAGGTCCAGGCTCTGCCCACAGCCCTGGAAAGCAGCCCCTTGGCCACTCCCTGGCCTGAGGTGGGGAGATGTGGGGAGAGGATAGGGCAGACTTGGGAAGCAATTTCTGGGTTACCTGGCAGGGCATTTGGAGCCTAGGGTACTGGACCGTGGTGAGAAGTTTGAAGAGGTCACCCTGGCCTCATAGATTTCTTGCCATACCCAAAGGGAGGCCTCTGAAGGTCAAGGCTGAGGGCTCTATTGCCTGTCTGGACAGCTGTTAACCCCAAGCCCATGGGAAAGTGTTGCTTGCCAGTCAGCGTGATTTTCATTTCTCTTGATTGTTTCTCAGGTGACTGCTGTCCAAACACTGAACAGGGACCTTGCGCCTGAGGCACAAGAATCTGTCCTGCTTCATTCCAGCATTTTCTCCTCTAAGTTTACACCTGCTGCTACAACTTGAAGATGTCTCTTCCAAATGTGGCTGTGAATTCTTCTCATAACTCAGTATTCCTGGGTGGCCACAGGGAACTCAGCCTGGAGAGGAGGGTTTTTTTTTCCCCTTACTAAGTATTTAATCATAATGTCACAGGACCTGTCTTGTCCTTCCCAGAGGCAACAAGCAGTGATCAAATCAGAAACTCCCAATTACCAGCCAACAGAGGGGGGGCGCAAGGGTATTAACTCAAGCTGCCATTTTTGCAAGTACTGAGGAAGAGTGTTCTTGAGATGAATTCTAGGAGGAACTTTTTCTGGAAGTAATATCTGGAGGATTTCAAGATGTGAGTTCGAAAGGAGGCTTCCAGCTGCGAGGCTAGTAGTGACTGCCAAAGGAATAATAATGTGCAGTGCCTTGATTGAGTGTTGACATTTCATTGGTGCTAGGTCTCTCATTGGTTTCTTTCTAGAAAGTCAGCAAATCTGTCATACCAGCTCACTCATGGGATCATGAAATTAGTGTGAGGGCTCCTTACTGTAGCTGAACATGGGAGAGTTTTTTTTTTTTTCATATTAGTTTCTGGTGTACAACATGATGCTTTAACATTTATATACTTTATAGGGTGAAGACCAGGCTAAATCTAGCTAGGATCTGTCATCATACAAATTTGTTACAATATCTTTAACTATATTGCCTATGCTGTACATTTACATTCCCATGACTTATTATCTTCCAAAATTTATTTATTTTAATTTATTTTGGAATATAATTATCATAAAATGTAGTATTTGTTTTAGGTTACAACATATTGACTTGACAATTCTGCATATTATCAATCTCACCACAATAAATATAATCACCATCTGTTACCATACAGTGTTATTACAATATTATTGACTACATCCCTTATGCTGAACTTTTTTTTTTTGTAAATTTATATTTTATTGGTGTTCAATTTGCCAACATATAGAATAACACCCAATGCTCATCCCAACAAGTGTCCCCCTCAATGTCTGTCACCCAGTAGCCCCCACCCCCCCCACCTCCCCTTCCCCCACCCCTAGTTCGTTTCCCAGAGTTAGGAGTTTCTCATGTTCTGTCTCCCTTTCTGATATTTGCATGGGACAGTATTAAACTGACAATGCTTGCTTTGTGAACTGGGGACTACTGTCCCCAAGCAAGGGATGTCCAGGGTGTCCAGGGATGCTCCATGGCTAAAGATCCTGCCTTGCTTCAGAAACCCCATGTCTTAATTTTGGGAAGAGAAAATATCGTTGAATGTAGGTATCGAATATGCTTTTGCAGAGAAGATACACTAAACATTTTGTTAAAAGCTTTATTATGCACAATGCTGTAATTCAGGGTAGCATTTGAATATGTCTGCCTGGCCACAAGTTTCTCTTTCTTCTGGGCCAGAATGTGAGGTTTGTTAGAACCAGAGAGAAAATATGGCTCTGGCATTTAACAGCTGGGAAATGGAACAGGTGCTTAAATCCCGCCGTGCCTCAGTTTGCTCATCTGTAAAAGGAACATACTATGTGCTTTAAAAGCTGGCTGTAGGGGCACCAGGTGGCTCAGTAGTTGAGCATCTGCCATTGGCTCAGGTCGTGCTCCCGGGGTCTTAGGTTCAAGTCCTGCATCGGTCTCCCTGCAGAGAGCCTGCTTCACCCTCTGCCTATGTCTCTGTCTCTGTTTGCTCATGAATAAATAAAATCTTAAAAAAAAAAAAAAGCTGGCTGTAAAGAGCAGGTTGGGCAGAGTGTCTAGAGTACCTGCCACATAAAGGTGTTTGAAGCCACGTAATGAATGGTGACATAGTTGCTGACTCTTTGCCCAGGGTCCCCAGTTTCATTTTTGGCAGCTTCTTTAATGCCGGGATAGCTCCTGATTTTAGACATTTGCAGGTAGTCAGCCCATCCACTTTGCTTCATCACTGGGTTTTTGTACTGCCTTGAACTTGGCTTCTTACTGGACTTGGGGCCCACTGCTCCCCTGACCTTACAGAGCATCCTATGTGCTTGGGGTTAGAGGGAGGAGCTTTTCCCTACTATTTATCTTTCTTTCCATCCATCCCATGGAGGAGCTTAATCAGATTGAAGAGGTTGGAAGAAACAAGTAGGGCAGGCTCAGCTCGGGCTCTTTGTCTTCTTTTATCCAGTGAGCTGGCCTCTGGGAGTCGCAGTGTCCTTCTGCCCCTCCAGGCTATGCCATTCCTAGGTGGCACCCTCACCCCTTGGGCCCTGGGCCTGCCCTTCCCCCAGGGCAGCCCCACACAAAGCTCATTTGCCCGTTCATATAAGCTCAATCCTCCAACTTGGGGTTTTACTAGCAAACTCCCCTCTGACAGTCCAATTTCCAAAGCTATCATAGCACATTGGTTAAGGGACTGGTCTCTGGAGTCAGAGAAACTGGTTTAAAATAGCTAGCTTTGCTACTAAGGTTTGTGTATGTTTCCAAACTCCTATATCCTGCTGGGCCTTAGTTTCTCTTCCATAAAAGGGGGAAAATAATCAAATCCACTTCATAGGTTGGTTGGGAGCATTTGATGAGTTAGCATATACAACACATTTAGAACAATCCTTAAGTAGTAAACAAGTGTTAATTAATTGCCATTCCCTGACCAATTTTTTTTTCTTAATTTATTCAGAACTTGCTGAGGGAAGGTGGATAGTGGGTCCCAGGCCCCTCAGAGACCCAATTCGTCCTCCTCCATGGGTCCCCTCCACTGCTGCCATGGCTCCCGAGCCAGGGCCTCTCCTGGTCATTCCACCTGCCTTGGCTATGATTCCCATGAATTTCTGCTCAAACACATATACATTACTTTTCTTGTTTTATTTTTATTTATATCATTTATTTATTGGTTATTTTAAAAGATTTTATTTATTCATGAGAGAGACACAGAGAGAGGCTCCCTGAGAGGGAGCCCGATGCAAGACTCGATCCCAGGACCCCGGGATCACAACCTGAGCCAAAGGTAGAGGTCGATCACTGAGCCACCCAGGTGCCCTTTTGTTGCTTGTTTTTATTTTTATTTTTTTTTTGTTTCTTGTTTTTAAACAGACTATTCTCTCTGCTGAAGAAGAAGGGAACAAGATGGAAATTGAGTATTTGTCTCGTGTTCTATTATTAGTTGTCACTACCCCATCCTGTCCAACTATGGGCCTGTCCCTTACTCATCCCATGATTAATTCAAAGAGAGTTAGTACACCTCTATTTCTTTTGGCAGACTTCATAACATTCTGCTTGTTTTGGATTTCCACCTTTAGGAAATCATTCGGGCAGATATGAACATCTGTGTGGTAATTATTCTTGATAATTGGCCTTTTATTGATCTTTAGCAGGCTTCTTTAAAAACTGAGCTGCTTAAGGAGACATCTCACTGCACCCACCTCCCCCATACCCTTTTACTACCCAATCCCCTTTTGCTCTTGGAAAACCTTTATTGGCTGGGTGCGGTGTGTCAGGGCTATGGGAAGGCAAGATACCCATTGCCCCAGAAGAATGTGCAGTTCAGTGCTGTATAAGTCTTGCTCTAGGGAGTCTTGAGGGTCCCATAGAGGCCACCAGGGAGAGGTCGTGTGTGTGTGTGTGTGAGTGTGTGTGTGTGTGGTTGGGGCTTTACACTACTCCCCACATCATTCCAGTACTGTTCTGCTTTTCTTTGTTCTGCCATAGTGTGCTTCTGTGTAAGATTCCATCCAAAGAAAGGATTGCACTGTTTTTTTTTTAATAGTTTGAAAACCATTGACCTAATTTTTTCCACTGAATTTATGCAGAATGGCTTTTTATAGTGGTTTAACTCTCCCAGCTTATGTTTGGCCAACAAGATGACAGAGGAGTCTAGCCAAGGCATCAGCACCAGTCACCCAGAGTCAAACAGGGCCGATCTCTGAAGTTGTCCCCTCAGCTAAAAGGCTCACCTTCCGTGTTGGAGCAAGACCTTTCGTGGTCTGGTCTAGTACTATTTGTGGCAATACACGGGATTTTTTTAGGGGAGGTACTGTATATAAATTGACCCCAAGGCAATCTCTGAAGAGTTCCAAAAATATTTTAAGCAGTGACAACACTGTTGAAATAAGTTTATGGGCTCCTAAATATGCTAGAAGCTCTAAAATAAGCTCTAAGTCTTTTTGTAGAACACATGATATCAAAATGTAACTTTCCAAAGGGCAAGAGACTGGATTTTGCTTAATTAACTTTGTAGGATGTCTGTAAAGGCAAAACCTCAGAGATCTAAGATAATTGGGGATTGACCAACTGCTTAATCACAGAACTATAAAAATGCATCCGCTATAACCGATCAGAATATCTGTGTATTCTGCTTTTATAAAGATATTTAAAAGATCCATATGTTTGCCTGCACACAGAGCATTTCTGGAAGATGCTCTAGAATGGATGTTTCATGAGGCAACATCCCTGGGTTTGTTTATTAATGGATCCTGAGATGGTGCCTGGCATATAATACATGTTCAATAGATACATGTTGAATGAATGAATTCACAAGAAAATGGTAATGGTAGTTAGTTTGAGGGAAGTAGGACTAGAGATGGAAGTATTACTTTTCAACTTACACTCATACATGATATATCTGTGGGGAGGGTGGGAAGAACGTCTGCTTCTCTCCTTGTACTTCTACCTCTGTTCATAGAAAGGAAGAAACTTTGGATTTATTTTCATTGGTGTCCTTTGCTCGTAAGGCCCCACCTCTGCCGAACTGAGGAGAAATGTACACTCTGCCTGGTTGTTCTTGGACCTTACATTCTTAGTGGGCAGGTTTCCACTCTTCTTCCTTCAGTTCCCATCCTCATTGCATTGTGATCAGAGCTTCACTTGGAGAAGTAGGATGTGACCATAATTATACTTTCAATTTTAGCTTTCTTTTTTAAATATTTTATTTATTTATTCGAGGGGGGCGGGTAGAGACACAGTCAGAGGGAGAAGCAGGTTCCACAGAGAAAGCCTGATATGGGACTCGATCCCAGGACTCCAGGATCATGCCCCAGGCCAAAGGCAGGCCCTAAACCTCTGAGCCATTCAGGGACTCCCCCAATTTCAGCTTTCTTACCAGTGCCTTGTTCATAGGGCTGAATGGAGTGGGCATTGGAGTTTGTTCTTAAAATCTGGACACTTCTTCTTCTTCCTCTTTTTCTTTCTTTCTTCTTTCTTTCTTTCTTTCTTTCTTTCTTTCTTTCTTTCTTTCTTTCTTTTTATTTATTTATTTTTAAGTAGGTTCCATGCTTAATGTGGAGCTCAGTGTGAGTCTTGAACTCATGACCCTGAGATCAAGATCTAAGCAGAGATCAAGAATCGGAAGCTCAACTGACTGAGTCCCCAGGTGCCCTTGGACATTTTAGACTCAAACAAGTTGGTTTAAGAGAGCGTAGGTGGAGGACACCTGGGTGGCTCAGTGGTTGAGCTTCGGCTCAGGGCGTGATCCTGGAGTCCTGGGATCGAGTCTGCATTGGGCTCCCCGCATGGAGCCTGCTTCTCCCTCTACCTGTGGCTCTGCTCTCTCTCTCTCTCTCTCTCTGTGTGTGTGTGTGTGTGTCTCTCATGAATCAATAAATAAAATCTTAAAAAAAAAAAAAAGAAACCATAGGTGGGAACAGAGCTCTAGGGGATGAATAAATTCTACTTTGGTTCTTGTCTTTCTATGCATAGTTCTTGCAGAAAGAACTGCAGAATGCCCTATGGTAGCATTCAGGAGCCCCAAACTCATCCCAACCCCTTGATGCTGCAGTGAGTTAATTATTTACTTTGTCGTGTACATATATTATTTTTGAAAAGAGGGTGTGGATCAGAACATAATAACGGAGCGAAGAGTGGGCACAGAGAGAGTAGTTTTTCTGTCCACCTACGACAGAATAATTATTTTTCACAAACTCTGTTGGAGGCAATTTGCATTTATAAACAGGAGAGATAATAATAATTGGCTCGCAGAATGATTTGGCATTAAGAGGCTCTTTGAGGAAACTGGCTCACAGGATCATTAAATGGTTATGTAAAAATGCCAAAGAATAGAATTTCAGTAAGAAACTTTTGCAGTCTAGAACAGAGACTAACAAACTCAGTGGAAGTGGAGTGGTGGTAAGGAGTCAATGTAATATAATATCAAAAAAAAAAAAAAAAAAAGGATCACAGTACTACCACACATATTCCAGAGGAGTGGCTGCACTAGGAATTAAGGATGAACACTTCTGCTCCTCGGAAATGGTTTCTGCTTTGTGCCTATACAAAGTGGTTCTATGCGGTAAGCACAGAAATTCTTTACATGTTTCAGTCTGATGAGAAAGTGTTACCATTATACACACAGATGGGCTTAGGCTACACACTAGTAAGGGGCACAGATGGGACCTGTGGTGTGCTGAAGGTGGCTGTACAGGCTCCAAAGGGGCAACCGTGTCCAATCTGTTCCTCAAGATATGTTCTATGATGTCATGTTGGCCACTTGATATCTGTCAGTGTAGGAGAATTTACATCACAGAAATTGGCAAATACACCACATGGTATGCTTTTTTAAAAATGTGTTTTCCTCTGACATATGGTTGCTAAACTTTTACTGACACATCACTGGTTAGGATTCAAACCCGGACAATGTGATTCCAAAGCATTTTGACAAAGATGCATGTTTTCATGTCAAATTATTGATAATAGTACCATAAATTATAATCAGTGGCAGAACTGATCATGTCTCCTTTGTTTCTGTCTTCCATAGTTTAGATCCTGGGGCAAAAGCTAAATTAGTTGAAAAGAGAAGTCATCAGGATAACCCAGTAATGCTAGTCCGCAAACTAGTTATGCCACTTCCAAGCTCTGGGAAAATAAAGCCTGAGCAACTGCAAACTTTCATGTATCTCCGGATGCTCTTCCATCCTGTATCTGCCTTCCACTGCCCAAGCTCGGGGGGGGGGGGGGGGGGGAGGTCCAGGGCCACCATCATGACAACTGAGCCATCATGACAACTGAAATGTGACCAACAGAACATCTGCAGGACCACCATTTGGCAAAACCCAAATCAGTATAGGAGATGTGACTCTATCATTTGATTTAGACGCTAAGGGTTTTGGGTAAAAAATATAATGACCCTTCATCACCAGGAGGGCAGTGGTCATCTTTGTGGGCAGTCACACTGAAAATTGCTGGTTACCAACTAGATGTCAGGCATTTTTCAAAACATTTTACAGACAGTGTTTTATTTTATTATTCCAGCAGTAATCTGAGTGATGTATAATAATCAACCCTGTCTTTGAGAAGAGAAAACTAAGATACAGAAGGGTTGAATAACTGGCTTGAGATCATATAAGTGGCAAGTGGCTGAAGGAATTTGAAGCCTGTGACAATCTGACCCCACTGTTCTTGTCCCCAGTGATGCCATCATGATACCTTGAGGGAATGGGGCTCAGAAGGTAATCCTGAGCCTTGCAGGTTCTGAGAACGTGGTCAAATGAGAATCTCCACTGAAGAACTCCTGTCAAATCAATCATGTTGCCCATGACCTTCTCCTGACCACTAGCCTCCCTAACCTATTGCCTTGGCTTTGGGTCACTTAATATACCCAGCCTTAAAGACATTCAATGTTCTCCTATGCCTGATTCCACTACCACATTTCCCTCCCTCTAATCTGGATGATGCTGTTGGATTTTGGCTCTTACCTGTGCTTGAATGCTGCCAACCAGCATATTTTACATCTGTGCTCTTTGCTGGTCAAATCCCAACTCTCCTTCTCTGAGCTGCCCACTCCACTTCTCAACTGACATGTTAACGATACATTATGATCAAAGAACCAGGGCGCTGTGTGTCTAAAAGAGGTTTAAAATATTTTATTAGGGAACATACATCAATATTCAACAACGCTTAAATATTATGGCATCCATATTTAGAAGGACAATATAAATGCTTATAACCTGAACAGTCACTTTATTAAACAAATAAAATAAACTCCTTTTAAACAGTGAACTGTATGATTCATAAAGTATATTTTTTCAATAATTTATTCATCTGCTTAGGAATATGTACATTTGTTTCCTTCAAAAAAAATAACCGATGTGATTATTCACCACATCACATCATAAAACAAATGAACCTGTAAAAATGGGCATGTAGAAAATTCAGGAACACATAACCAGCACATTTCAAAGATACTGAATCGATTTGAAAGGAATTAGATGCTTCAGAAGCCATTGCAGTCAGCCTGGGTGTCATATATATGCATCAATACAAAATGCTGCAGCAAGTTCAAGTATAATGACTCACATACATGAACAACTTAGTCTGACTTGGGTGACAATTCTCTTTTACAGCATAGATCACATACCAAACTCAGCAAGGCTCAGATGAATTTTGTTTGTTCCACGGAGGGCAAGGTCATGATATCAACTCAATCAACCAAATACTAAAACCTGGAGAAGATGGCGTAGTCCACAAATACTGCATAGTTAGAAAATGTCCCTGCAGGGACCTTATTCACCGTGACAATTGCAAGGGCTACAGGAAAATCATAGCAGCTAAAATCAGCCAGTCAGCCCACATTTGCTTCTCTGGCAAAGTGGAAATGCCATGTTTGTATTTTGAACAGATCTAATGAGTAGACAAGCAGAAAAGCTGCAGTAAGCCAGGAAATGTTTTTAAAGCCAGGTTCATGTTTAAATGGCATCAGCTTTATTTACTAAAATATAGTTTTAATTTCACAGACAGAATGAACTTCCAGAATTATTTTCCTTAGTTCCAGCAAGTCAAGTCCTTCCCAACTGCTAATTGATTGTAGCAGTGCAGCTACACTCAGGTCTCATTTTATTTCAGTTGCTCCCACCACATCTGCTGCATTGGGTTTGCAAAATCTGCCAGTTACCCTTTGCTACTATAGCAGTGTCTTGATACCCACCTTCCAATGATGGATGTTGTGAAAGTAGCCTCGAGGGACTCTAGTGATTCTAGTGATTTATATTCTGCATTTTTGCATGGTGGGGAAAACTCCTTTTTAAAATATTATATGACATTTTTGTGCTAAAAACAATTCTTCAATTTTAAAAAACACTGAATTGCATCATGTAAGATTTACTTGCAAAGACTTCCTAAGCATTGGGTTATTCTTATGGATTAGCCACTTCATGTTCAACAAATGTTTATTTGCACAATGAGAAATAGACTTTTTTTTTTCTGTTTAGCCATCCCACTGTAATGCTGTGTGCTAAGCCTTGAAAACAAAGAGAATCAGACAACTGAGAAACCAAGGCCTTTCAATATTCAGTCAAGCCTAACATAGGAGCTCTAGCAGGAAATCCCCTGGCTCATAATTTACGGGTTCTTCCTTGTTTCATCCTTGGCTTAAACAAAGTAGGAAGAAAATCAGGCATGATTTTCCTGCATGGGACTTGAGGTATGAGGTTTGTAGAGCCAACTGGCTGCCATGAAATAGAAAGCTGATTTCCATGTGACCTGTCAAGCTGGAGGGAGAGGCAATCCCAGCACGTGTGTGAGGTTCACCAGTCCCTGGGCCTTTGCATGGGTTCAGTCCTTAGTTGCTTGGAACAACTCCTTCTGTTTCCCACTCCATTTTGTCCTCCAGGATCCAAATTAGAAGTCACCTTTTTGAAAAGCCTAACTCCAAGGGTGGCTTGGGTGCCTTACACTAAACTCTTTTGGTTCTGTGTGAATTCTTGTGCCACAGAGCTTTACCACATTTTACTATAATTGTTGACTTTCCTGTCCTCTCCATAGACCTTGAGGACAAGGACCATGTGTCCACCCTTGTTTCCTCCACTGTCTGGAGCTCTCCTTGAATATTACAGAATGGACAGAGGAGCAAAAGACTGCTGTGTGCAATGACAGCTTCCCTTGGAAAAAGGTGATTTGGTTATGCAGCATGGCTTCCTCAGCTTTTATGGAGGTGCTAGAATTTGAGGGACATGAAGAGAACTTTAGTGTTTAATGTTTAAGAATGCAACAGGGGAAGTCGTCCTGAGCAAAAATTGCACTATTTTCTCCCTAAATGTGTCTTTCTGTCTTTATATCCACAGTCACTCCTTAAATCACTATTGTCCCAGCACTGACAAGGGTAATATATTAGACTTGTGTCTTAGATGAATGCTTGATAAATAAGTAAATCCATGTGGCAGGTAAGAATACAGTTTTCAGAGTTGGATTCAAAAGACAATGGGTAGCAGGAAAGGGACCTGGGCTGGGCACCTACTTCATTGGGCCGTGAAGACAGCACTAATGGACATGAAGTTGGCTTCATGTAATGAATGAGTATATGTTCCCTCACAAAAAAGGCACATTGACCTTTAATGAATTATGTTAATACTTTTAATGTACCAAGCATCATGTATCAACATGACTAAGATTGTACCCGTTTGTAGAGTGTAGAGTAAGAATTCTTACTACAAACTCAACATATCCGTTTTCACGGTTATCTTTTACTTTGGTAGAGCTGGTTCTTTTTAAATGGAGGCCCATATTTATTTCCCTGTTGGTTAACGCAGTTCCGTTCTGGTCCCTCTGAGGTGATGTTCTCAGTTTTCCTTCCCCTAGCACTGAAAGAATGAAAAAACTTTTAAATGTGGGCCAACACCAACCCATTCACCCTTGCCCATAACTCGGCTTCCCAAAACCCAGAAGACCAAAATAGCCATAGACCGTGTTTACACAAAGCAGAGTTGGGCCAAGAACTTTATCCCCGAAAGTGACTTTCCCCTTCCATGTAAAACAAGTTTGAGATTCCGAGTTATGAGAAACCATTTGGCAGGGAGATGGTGGCAGGTCCCTGTCAAGCACAGCCTCTGAGTATGGCTGCCTGCCCCACACAGACTGAGCCATGGGGAGTGGAGCTTGCAGTATGGATTTTCCTGTCAAGCCACCTGCATGGAAGGGGCCTGCAGATCATTTAAGAGGGTCCATAGAAGTACCAAGGTTCTCACTGACAACTTGAAATTAGAGCTGAGACTGAGTTGATGTTTCCATGATGTGGGTTTCAGTTTTGACTGAAATAAAAACTGCCTATGGGTCATGACTGGGAATTTGCTGTTTTATCTTCTAAACACTTCTGACAGTAACCCAGGCCAGGTGGTGCCCTATTTCTTTAGATGGTTTTAAACCGAAACCTTGCTTCAAATTTTCTACTGCCTTCCAGTGGCCAAAATCATTTCTCTTTCTCATAGCATCATTTCCATAAACACAGACACACAATCTTTTATATAATGACTGCATGCTACACAGTGTCTTTCATAGAACAACCATCATAACAAAATACTTCCTACTGCCAAGTAAGTAGTTAATTTGAAAGAGATTACAACCGCTGGCCCTCAGACAGGTACTCTTGTTCTGGGCTGCCTATAATCTGAGAACTTGGCTTCAAAGTAGTTCAGTGAGTCTGATTTTTAAAAATTAAAGCAGAATGCTCTGGTGAGGGTATTTCTAATCCAAAGAAAATAGCATAGTTGTGGTAGGCAGTGGGGGCAGTGGGGGTGTTGATAACAGAAACTTGGAATTTGGTGCCTGCATTCTAAACTTAGGAATGATAGCCAAGCAATGGTACCACACCTCTTGTGACTTTCTCATGAAAGACTAATTAGTGTCTTGAACTGGTAACGACCCACTTCTGGACACAGATCAACCCGAACTGGGATTTATGGAAAGCAAAGTGAAAGACTTAATTCCATCTTTTCCTGCTTGTGGAGTTCTCAGTGCTTTAAGATACCTTAAAGGTGTTATAATAAAGTTGTATTTATATAGCATTTGGGAGGGGAAATGAAGACAGAGAAAGAGTGCTAGCATTTATTGGGGGGGTCTACTATGATTCTGTGTGCTGTATCAGCCCATGAGGCATTTTCATGTGTGCCAGTTTATTTGCTTACCTCATTTCACAGTGGAGGAAAATGCAGTCAAAAGAGGTCAAATGACTTGTTCAGGATGTCTTAGGTAATAAGATGGGGCCTGGAATTCAGCCCAGGCCTTGTGGCTCCCAGTCCATGGCTCTTCCCACAACCCTACTGATAAGATCCTGCTAGTTCTCCTCTGATGACTGGTTCTCGGTGGAAGAGGTAAGGTCAGGCCAAGCCAATGGCCAGGACAGGTGAATTAAGTGCAGGAAGAGGTCCTGGAAGGCTCAACTCTTTCCAGTCTTTGTCCTTTTCCTTACTCCCTGCAGACTTTACTCTGTATTCTTCTCACACCCATATCACTGTACCGGTTCTCTGTGAAAACGCTTCTTTTGTAAGGTGACTGTAAAGTCTTACATTTTAGAGGAGCTGGATGGCCCAGGCATTTGAGCATCTCTTGATTTCTGCTCAGGTCATGATCTCACAGTCGGGAGATTGAGCCCCACAACAGTCTCTTTGCTGGGTGTGGAGCTTGTGTGGGATTCTCTTTCCCTTTCCCTCTGCCCCTCTTCCTGCTCATGTACTCTCTTTCTCTCTCTTTTCCAAATAAATAAATTAAAAAATAATCTTACATTTTATCATTTCCAAATGTGCAAAGGACTTGGCACATAGTAGATGCTCTAAACGTATTTTCTCCTACTTAAACTTTATACCTCATCACAGTGCATCATACGGAGCGCACTCATTTCCTTGTCTGCAATATTGGGTTAAGTAGGTGTGGTGTTACTGGAAAGTGGGCTGCCTGTGACTTGTTATACCCTAGAGACAAAAGGAGCTATTTTCTTCCCTCTGCATTTGATGAAGAAAGCATGTGTTTTGATTCAGGCTTTAAAAGCTGAAGCAAATTTTCTGTTGCAGAATGTCAGTGAGTGTGTGCTGAAGTTTAGCTATCAGGGTGGCATGTGATGTTCAGGATAGGAAGGCAGAGGGTGAAGTGAGCTCCTGGAGATGGAGATATAAGCAAGTGTGGGACCCTCCTTTTTAATCCAATTAGCCCCTAGACAATGTTCAACTCCCCCTTAAGAGAGTATGTAGAAAACTAATAATTATTTAAATGTTTGTAATACTTGCTTGTTTTGCTCTTTTTTTTTTTTTTAAGATTTTATTTATTTATTCATGAGAGACATAGAGAGAGAGGAAGAGACATAGGTAGAGGGAGAAGCAGGCTCTCCGTGAGGAGTCTGATGCGGGACTTGATTCTGGACCCTGGGATCATGACCTGGTCCAAAGGCAGACACTCAACCACTGAGCCACTCAGGCAGCCCTTGTTTTGCTCTTAAAAAGATTTCATCACTTTACTTTTTTAATAGCCTTCTTGTCAGATTGCATTTGGGCACCCTTTATTTTTGATTAAAGCTGCCCATCCACCTACCTATTCATCAAAGCTCCCTCTTTCCCTGCCCTCTACAAGGACTGTCATCTCTGCCAGGACACACGGGCTGGGTGGGGGAGGTGCTGCGGACTGCAGAGCATTCATCCTGCTGCTCCCCAGCTTTTGATTAATGAGCCAGAGGCTTTCCAACCTTTGAAACTTCAATTAGCCAAGCTGCAGAGCTGAAACCTTTTCATTATGAAGATAAAGCTGGGTTTAGCAAAAGGAATGGAGACCAGACTGGGGAAGAAAAACAAGTTTTTTTCTCCCTTCTCCTCCTCCTCCTCTTCCTCCTCCTTCTTCTTCTTTCTTCTTTCTTCTTTCTTCTTTCTTCTTTCTTCTTTCTTCTTCTTCTTTCTTTTAGTGGATAAATCAATAAGCCATTGCTACACTCAATCAAATCTGTTATTGGATGGTTTGGGCTTAAATACACTTACTACTCTGGTAGGCCCTGGCTTTTCACGTGATTTTTCCTCCTGTAATTTCTAGATGGGATTATAACTGGTGAAGCACAAAGTTTTAGCCATCAAGGCTGTTCCATTGTGATGGATATTGCAGGGCCAGAAACCCTTCCAATTTGAGAAGTGCCCCAGGGAGGGGGCAGGGGCACGGGAAACCAAAGTGGCATTGTTCCTTGCCCAGAAAGCATGACGGGAGATGCTATGCAGTTAGAGCAGTCCTGATCCTTCCAAATGAGGGTAAATGTTCTTTGCTTCTCAGCAGGAACCAGGCAGGAGAGAAGATATCATTCCATGGCTGCCAGGGAAGTACTATGCCAGCAATCAATTTGTCTACTATAAAAGGCTTAGGTGGGGTTGATGAAACAGAAATGGGACTGAATTTCTCAAGAGAAGCAAGGTGACCAGGCCAAGACACTCTAAAGCCACATGGTATGGACAGCAGCACTCGACAGGCAGGAACTGCCATGGCTAAGACCCTAAACTAGAGGCTCTGAGGGCTGGGGCAGGACTACTGGGAGGTGGTCTCAAGAGGATTAGAATTAAAATGCCTTTGAGCAGGGAATGGCTGTTTCCCACTCATATCCAATCAAGTTAAGTGTCGCTTCCTTTCCTTTATTCTTTCTAGGTTGTGAGACATGGTGTAGGAAAAGCTACCTGAAGGCTCATTAGCACCCATTTTCCATGCTGCTATTGACATAGGGCAGACATGACTGAAATGGCGTTAGGTCCCCCATCGCTGGGATTGGGGCCCCGAGGTGATCACAGCCTACGGCGTGCTCCTCTGTGACCCATTTCCTGGCACTGGGTTCTGCTGTTGATTCTTCACCCGATTTTACCGCATCTCACCTTGCTTTCAGGGTGCAGGGGCTGTCCCATTCATAGACAGTGGTCTGCTTTCCTGGATGCAGAGGTCTCCGAGATTCAGTGCTTGCCTGACTCAAGATAGCAGATAACTTGGGATTCCCCATGGCTGTGCTCTGCACTCTGATTAGAATCCCACTATAACTTTTCAGAAGTCCTATTACTACTTGAGCCTTCCTGGTGGGGCATCTGATATTTCCAAATGCCCTGTGGACCTGGTCTCCCAGCCCCTGCCTGTAACTAGTGCTTGGCTCTGGTCCCTTGTCTCTTTTTGCTCAGCAGGAGCAAGGATCCTTAGCTAGGATCCCTCGGGGGCTGAGGACAGTTCTGGGCATCCGAAGTGTCATGACAGCTCCCTCTCTCCAGGAGTTTTAATCTGGTTGAAAGACAGAACTTGTATGGGTGCAAAGTACTTTTAAAGTGAAAAAAAATATAGATTTTTAAAAAAGCAACAGAAAGATAAAAAATAGAGTGCACAATTAACTATCGAACACAGTTTAGAGACAAATACTGTAGGAACTCAGAGAAGATAGTCAGGAAGGGCTGAATCTGAACTTTTGATTTGGGGGAAAGAATTGTGGATAAGATTTTATAGGCAGAAAGGAGAGAATGGGGAGAATGGTTTATGGGGTAAATTGTCCCTTCCCAACCCCAATTTTATATGTTGAATTCCTAACCCCCAGGACTTCAGAATGAGACTGCATTTGGAGAAAGTTTCTTTAAAGAGGCGGTTAAGGTTAAATGAGGTCATTGGGGTGGGCCCTGATGCAATCAGGCTGTGTCCTTAGAAAAAGAGAGAAGAGGGAAGAGGGAAGGTGATGTACGGACACTGGGAGAAGGTGGCCAGCCACAAGCTGAGGAGAGAGGCCTCAGAAGAGACAACCTTGCAGACCCTCGATCTCAGATGTCCAAACTCCAGAACTTTGAGAGAATAAACATCTGTGTTGAAGCCTCCAGTCCGGGGTACTTTGCTTTGACGCCCCAGCAGACTACCACAGGGGGTTACACATGCATGGAGCTGTGTCAGCAAAAACAGGAGAGGACCCTCTTCGTAGAGGAGAGAGGTTCCTGGCACAGAGTTATGATGAGAGAATAGAGAGAGTCCATGAACAAGTTCCAGCGGCAGAGTTGCTGGCAGGGACGGGGACAGATGGGAGCACCAGCCAAGGAGCACCTGTCACCTGGTTGAGTTCTGTTCAGTTTTGCTTAGGGTATGCCTTCTGAGGGAGCAATCATTGCTTAATGCTAACCTGAAACCAGGTTTGCTTTGGGATTAATCACGTCTTGAAGGCACTAGGGCCTAAGAGGGAGAATGAAAGGTAAAGGCACACAGAGGCTAGAGACAAACGATGCAGAAGAGAATGAGAAGGTGACATCGTAGGGCTCAGTAAAGACTTCCAAAATGTCAGAGCGAGAGGTGGCGACTGGTAAAAGAGGTGCTCACCCATGGGTGGGCATGGAAATAACAGGAAACCACACTTGACCAGCAGCACGTTGTGTCTGCACCTGCTTTCAAGTGGAACTGACAAGTGCAGACAGACAGTCATGGGGGCACAGGTATAAGTCCTCACGGGGGCGCCCATCTCCTGCCCGGGGCTCCCCGAGGCTTCAGGGACACCAGCTTGCAGTCTCAGGCCTGACTTGGGGAGGGGACAGAGGAGCTGCGGGAAGCCCCCTTTGCCACCCAGGGCAATGCACAGAGCAGGGTATCCATGGGAACAGGCACCCTCTGGGGCCAGGGTACCTACCCCATCATTTGTTGCTTGTCAGTCTGAAAAAAGTAGAGGGTGAATCATGGAGAGAGAGGCAGGGACAAGGAAAGGAGACTGGGAAGGACGGAGGGACAGGATCAAAGCTGAAGGGAACACAGAGAGGAAGGGTAGCTGCCACAGAGCACCAGCCCAGGCCTTCCTTTCTGGGCCCAACCGAGGCACTGCTGTTAGTACCAATATTTTTGATAGTGTTCCATTATTTCATATATTACTGATGTCATTATCAATATCTGCAGGTCCTTTCTCATCAGTTCTGCACCTGCTACCATCCCATGTTCTACCCCCCTCGCCCCGGCCCTGGCCCTGTCACCGAGTCTCAGGTCTCAACACTGTGGATCTTGTCCTAGGCCACCAGAAGAGCACCCCTCGTTTCCAACTGACAGCATCTGTCTCCCCTCACTGCCCGAGAGGACGGGGACGGGCATGCTAGCTTTGAGAGTCATGGCTTCATCGTTGCAGGGGATGGCTGAATGTTTCTCCATGGCAATGTCATTTTTAGTCTAGTAAGGTGATTTCAGGCTTAAACTGAAATGAGAAACAGGGAAAGAAGAAGGAAAAGGATGAAGAAGAGAAGAAGTCCCGCTCGAAGTGAATTTTTGTCTTTGGAAGATGTCCCTCCCCTCCAACATCTCTTTCTGTTACCCTGTTTCTTGGTGATCCCCAAGGTGGACCCTCAGATGTCCTGGCACAGGGTACCACAGTCAGAAGTCCTTCCCAAGGAGCCAGGTATGGCCCCCAATGGCCTCTTGGGACCACCACTTCAACAGGCTCCAGTGCTCCGGGAGGGATTTCACATCAGCTGTGGGCAAATGGCACCCACGGGTTGTTGCTACTTGCAGAGTCAGCTGGGTTATGCTGGGAAATTTTGCCAGTGGGGTGAAAAGCTGAAAGACCCTGTCTCCACCCCATGGATGCCCTGGACTTCTGCTGCCTACCTGTTCTACAGAACCTAACAGTAGGCAGGGGTGGTGGGTGTTTCCCTCTTGTCCCAATACCTGGGTAAAAGTTACAATGACCTGCTAGAGTATGTCTTTTGGGTGAATGGGTTACACAGAGCAGCCTCCTCCTCCCCCCAAGTATGAACTTGTCACTTCATCTAAAAAATCATGCAGGTTGGAAATATTAATGTGGTCAGGTAGAGATATATCAATGGTATATTTAAAAAAAAAAAGATGCTTGTAAGTTGAACACTGAAATCCACTGCTTAGCATTATTATTGTTCCTATACCATAAGTTAGAGATAGCATAGATCAAGGATGGCAAATTAGGACAATGGGCTAAATCTGGCTCATGGCTGTTTGTTTTTTTTTTTTGCTTCTTTGTTTTTTGTTTTGTAGGGTTGTTCCCTCAAAAAGCAAAAAACAAAAAAGAAGATGCGACAAAGAGTGTATGTTAATGCCTCAAATATTTACTATCTAGCTATTTACAGAAAATGTTTGCCAACCCCAGGTGTACATTAAATATATTTTATTTTTTTACTTGGTCTGGGAACACCCTTCTCCTCCCCCATCTGTAACAATGATTCTTGGAAAAATTTGTTCTTGACTTGCAACAGATGAACTTGGAACACACCCAGCTCATAAGCTGGGGATTGTCTGCGCCTCTTGGGACTTTTTTTTTTTTTTTTTTTGGTGCCAAATGCAGTGCCTGGTGCAGGAGAGGAAGCAAGCAGCTTGCTGACAATGACAAAAGGATGTAACAACAACCCTCAGGCTCACTGGAAGAGGAGCTTCTAGAAACTTCTTTTGCGACCTTTGCATTCCTGAGGTTCTTAAGGTGTTAATCACTGCTGGCTTTGCCTTGCTTGTCACCCTGTTGAGCAAACCAAGAATCCCTTGCCCCGATTACTTCCTTAGCTCTGGTGCTGCCTATCTAGGGAGAAAGAACAGAATCACATCTGTTTGTCCTTTAGCCAATGAGAAAAGCATAGACAAATATGCACTCAGAACAATCTTGTATTGCCCAGCCGCTGGCAGGGGCAGAATAGGAGAGAAGGTGCCAATGGAACTGAAAATATGGATCAGAGATGAACGAGTGACATAGGAAATTCATGGTCTCAAGAAACACAGAGGACCCTGGGGATACTGAGGGTATCATGGAAAACAGAGTCAGAGGCTGGATTTGGGGCTATTCAAAGCATCATCCTTAAGTCTCTATGTCTCCATGTTTCTTCATATGTTAAGTATAGATAATACACCCTTCCTTCTCTTTGTCCCTCACAGAGATGACTTGAGATAGGCGAAATTACTTGGATAAGTACACAGTGTTACATAAATGGGAAGATATACAAGCTTATGTTGGGACTTCCTGTCTTAGCTTCTTTTCTATTGCATCTGAAGGCACCTCCTGTACTCAGGCTTCTTTTTTTTTTTTTTTTTTTTTTCGTACTCAGGCTTCTTAATAGACTGGTGCCTTCATTATTGTTTTCTACAAATGCAGTGTGAATTTGCTTGTAGATTTTTTTCACCTGATTAAGTCTGTATTTCTCATAGTTTAGCTCTAATCATTTCCAGCTTATGATGTGGCCATGTTGACTGCAATATAGAGGGAAAGTGATGTAACGACTCCTGAGCCACATGGAAAGGAAAGACAATCAGTTTGTCTTTGGAAATGAAGAAGCAACCAGCTTCAGGACAGTTCCTTGCTTATCAGTTGCAGCAAAGTGTTACTAAACCAAGCATCCTGCTTTGAGCGATGTCCAGGGTAAGTCTTCCTCTTCCTTCTCAACACTGCCCCCTGCCCACCATCATAACCTTCCTTTTAGGTAGGAGACTCAGGAATCCGTGTTGCGGTAGCAAAGAAGAAATGATATTTTCCTGCACAGAGCAGATAAGCTCCATCCTGTGCCCCCACGACATCTGGGTCTGGGGCAGGGGGCATGAGTGAGGCAGTGCTGATGGGAACAATGGAAGAGCCTGGGTGTCCTCTGCCGAAATCCTAACTTGCTTTTGCCAGCCCAGTCACCAAAGTCATCTCCACTTGCTCATCTTGCAGGGACTTTGGAGGGCCAGGAGGCCACTGTTGTCATTGCTTTTTGAAGACGGTGGACCCCTCAGCAGCCTGGACTCAGCCCTGCTCCCCAGCACAGTATGTAGACAAGGAGCAGGTGCCAACAGTGTTCCAACCAGGCTGGACCGGAGCTGTGTGCAGGTGGTTTCAGGATTAAAAGTCCTAGTAGTATAAAAAGAAATCAGAGTAACAGTGAGCACACCTCTATTGCCTTCCTACTGGCCACCATTGCCTTCTTTTTGGTCACCCTATTTTTGCTTGCAGAGTTTACCTTCCATGTGCTTGGGCTCCCTTCTCCCTTTGTTGACGAGCAGAGCTCTTTCCTTAATTAAGTCAACAAGTACTCATACGCAGAGGCAGCATCTCTTTTGGCAAGAGGACCTGTGCAGAACCAACCCCAGAAGCAAATGAGAATGTTTGTCAAGCTCTGATTAAGTAGCTGTGATTCAAGAGTGAATAATTACCTGCCCCAGCAAAGAGTTCCTAAAACGTTCTTACTCCTAGGCCGTGACCACGAGACTTACTAGACCAGAAGGTCTGGTGATGGGTTGGTTCACTTTGAGGCGCTGAGGCAATCTGAGATACTCAGGGCATAAAGCTTTCATTTGCAAAAAGGAATCCAAGAACAAGTGGACACCAGCTAACCCACAGCCATGGCTGCCAACTGGTTATTCATTTTCAAAGACTGCCTATGTCTCTGGGCACCTGGGGATCAGCATTATGAGCTGTTCCCCTACGGGGACATGCATGAAATCCACGTGTTTGACGTGCTCTCTGGGCTCTGTGTAATACCTGGTGAAATATCTCTTATTCCTTCTCTCTGTCTCTTCAACTCAAATAAAAAAAAAATGTTGGAATACAGGTGAGAGTGATGTTGTATTTGTTTATATTTATTGTAAAAAGGGATATACTTCCTGAAAGTGTGTCAATTGACTGTGATTGGTACTCAATAACCCCGACATCCTAAGCGACGTGTTTCATATCCCCAACTGGGTTTTGCTATTCTAAGCCAATGTGGCCTCTTCTGCATTTTCTTACATGCTCACCTGCTCCCAGTTTGATAGAATTTATCTTTCTTGCAAGGCCCGAATAACTTTCCATGCCATTATCCCCTAAAAAATGGTGCAGTCTGAAAGGTAGGCACCCAACCCTTCTGATTATGGTCTGTTTTGGGGATTTGGCTGGGCTGGAGTCTGGCAGTAGATGTACAGAGGTTTAATTGGAAGGCACATCCCCAAGAAACAAAACGTTAAAATGCTGCATGGTTTCATATCCTCAGCATAACCAATCCGAACTGGAGTACATCCCCCCTTACTGCCCCCACTGTTTAGGAGGCAGAGGCACTGGAAAAAACGTGTAGACTTTAGTGTTAGGCAGATCCAGGATTGAATCACGGTTCCTCACTGGCCTAGGGTGAGTCCTTAATCACTTCTAACAATCAGATTTTTCCCTTTGAGATAGAAATGTGAAATTGCTATGAGGTTTATAGATAATGGGGTATGTAATGCCCTGTCAATGCCTGGCCCACAAAAGAAGCTAACAAAAAAGACTTAAAAATATATGTATTTACCCCCCAAACCACTGTCCACCACAGATGGACAAATCCAGGTAAGTAGTGAGAGTCCGAAACCTTAATATTTTGGAGTGTTAGCAAACACAAAGTGATGACAGGCAGAACGATCTTGGATGAGACAGGAGTAAGGCAAGCGGAAGAAAACTGTGACAAGCAAAATGCTTTCTTGAAATCCTTGCCATAGCTTAGGGAAATGTTTAAGTAGAAAGACTCAAGGTCTTTCTTAATGCATACAATTCAAACCACAGAAGAAACTCAAATTTTGCCTATCCCATAATGTCAAGTGGATTTTTTTTTTGTGATGTTTAGACAGTCTCAAAGCAACTGCTTTTTATAACACATTAGAGAAAACATTTTGACCACTGTTACTCTGGGTAAATTCTTCGAACTCCAAATAGAAGCAGTAAACATGTGAGTATAAATATGACAATCATTTGTTTAACTGTGACAATTTTAGAGAGTTTTTTGGCATGCTCAAAGGTACAGAGATTTTTGTGGATGAGTAAAAAATAACTTGAGTATTGTTTATCCCACTTCGACTAAGTCTTGGGTGACATTATCAATTTTTTTGTAAAACTGGCGTGTTTATACCTAATATTGTGTTATGGGAAAGGAAATAAATGTTAAAGTTTGCCTCCCTGGAGGGACTGGGGTTGGTGAAGAGTGTAGCAGATAATTATTTAAGGACAGTTTCACATGAATACAATTGTCATGGACTTTTATCTGATGACCAAAAGATTTTCTACTTGTTTGTTTTGATTAGAAGTGGCTTTGATGCTAGTTTTCTGGTCATCCTTAGTTTTTCAAAATCTAAAATTTAAATTTGTCTGGAAACGGTGTTTAAAGGGAGCCATATTTTATGGAAGCAAAACAATTACCATTCTTTTCATGGGCGTGCTCTTCCTGGAAAAGGGAGCCTGACCAAAGTGGTTTTTAATATTCAGATCCTGAAAGAAACTCAACAATGAAATGTATCTTTCCTATCAAGGCAGAAGACAAGTGAAGTTTGCATAGTCAAGTCCTTCTCTGATGCTTTTATCCATAATAGGACACCACATCTGGTAGAGCTGTTATGGGACATGCAGACAGACTAGAAGAATCTAAAAATCCAGCCAATATCTAACGCCAGAATCAACGTTATAAGCACAAGGCATAGCGCCTGTCTGGTCAGCAAGACATTCTCCAGAAAAGGCTGAAAAAGCAAAACATTCAATGTCCAGGCATGGCCGACAACAGCCTCAAATCCACATGCAAACATCCCCCCGCCCCCCACCCCCCCAACCATGGCAGTGCGCAAAGATATTAGCCTTCAAGAAGCATTTGAAGACATTTGCATTTTGCCCCATAGGAAGAAGAAAAGATAAGGAGCCCCTGCCTTGGCTGTGAAAGCTCAACAGGAGCCACAACCTACTTTGAAATTCATAGAGGAAATTACTCAAATAGGGGGAAGAGGTCACCGAAATGGTCAGTCCAGCAGTTTCAGATCAGCGATTCTGGTCACCAATTATTCCAAACCCATAAATCGTATTTTAAACTCTTATTGTGGAAAGTGAAAAATATTTTAATTCGTTACATATGATAATCCTCTTCCTCTCTAGTCATAAGCGGAGTTATTCAGGGTGACCAGAATTTGGTATACAGAAAGAATGTTCCCCAAGTTCCCGTAGAAAGTGGGAACAGATGAAGTGAACGGGCTCCTGGATCTTTCAACGGGATTAAATGGGCTTCTGTTGAAAACTATTTGCAAATTCCTGCTTTAGACGATTTTCTGGCGACCAGTCAGTATCCTCCCAAGCTAAGCACGTGTATCTCTCAAAGTTCAGGAAGGATATACCTGGATCATAAGGCTCATTCCACCATGCTACATGTGCATTCAGGACCTTGAACCTCATTCATTATGCAGTAGCAAAGCCGCTGAGGAAAAATGGAAGTCCAGCTGTGCCTCTCAAAATAGTATAAGCTCTGGATTTTCATAATGGTGTTCTGGAAAAGGTAAGCGATTTGCCAAGAAAAGCCTTTCTGGGCCACATCGAAAAGGCTGTGCAGGAAGTTTGCAGCCTCTTAGCATGAAACCAGCACCCACCCCACCCCCTTGATCTTTGAATATGTTTCACGAGAAGCCTTCCTTGATTTGATCTTGGAACTGCTTACTGGAATTCTTTCTGTAGCAGTAAAGTTGAAAAAACCAACCCTCATCTCTACGGTCTCCCATGAGGAAGAGCCATCTTTTTGCAGACTGTCTAGACTCAAGCATAGAGGGTTAGAGGGTGTGGCTCCACCAGTTCAGACACATAATGAGTGCCCCTCACCCTCATCTCTAGGGAATCGGGGGAAGTATCCGCTCAAATTGCAGCAAAAGGTAAATCTCACTGTCAAGTTTCACCCAAGTCAAGAAACGATATGGTCAGAAATGGTGGAATTTAAAACGTGCTCTAAAAATAATGTGCCTGGATATTGGCCACCATCTTAAGGCTCTTCCTCTCAGGGCCCTCTCCTCATAAATATCCAACGTGGCTGTCAGTAAGTTTAGCCTGAAAATAAAATCCCCTCACTCCATCAAGAAATAGCTCCAAACTTAGAGTGTGTGCTCAAAATATTCATGATGAAATCATAACCTTATATTTATAGTCTTTTGGATTGTGTATGACATTCTGTTTCCCATGGTGTTTTTTGTTGCAAGGGCCAGACGTGGAAAGCAGCCTCAGAGGATGACCGAGAGAGCATTAGCCTCAAGGAAATGCTGTTTATCATCATTTTGAACTGGATGGTTGTGTGACATCCTCCTTCTTCCCCAAGCCCTACCCACTGCCCAAGAGTCGGGTCTCTTCCCCCATCCCATTCCCAGGCGGTCCCCAGTCTCATAGTCCTGTCTTGTCCTCCAGGAAGAGTGAACTGACCTTCCAAGTAGGAAGTGGGATGGGTGCCTAAGCTCATCCCCCTCAGTCCCCTTCCTTCTGACCTTTCCTGTCCTCTAGACTTCCTCCCCATTTTCACTGAGGGAGATGGTGTGGATCTTAATGGTTGGAATTTGGTGGTTCTCTCCATGGCTGGGGGTCGAGGGCCCCATGCAGCAGCACACCTGCAAAAAGCTTTTACTTCTCACCCGGGCTGTGGTGCAGGCTGACTGGTCTTTGGACACTGTAATCCTGGCAGATTCACGGGGCATTGAAGAGAAAACTTTCCATTCACAGACCCCATCCGTCTTGGAGATCTTATAAAAGGTCTCTCCTGATCCCACTGGAATGCGCACCAGCTCCTTGGGCTGCCCCTCCAGGGTGTGGCTGGGCTGGTGCAAGGTATAGCCCAGGGTGTGTTTAGAAGACTGCTTTCTGCGGAGACACTGGATTCTCAAGACATTCTGAAAGGCCTTTTTAAACTCTTGACTGGAGCACGGATATATAATGGGGTTGATGCAGCTGTTTAGGTATCCGAGCCAAAACGCTATTTTAAAAACTGTTTCTGAGGGCTTGAAATCAGGGAAGAAAGACCCTGGAAGAAAACACAGATTGTACATATTATTTGCAAGCCAACAGGCCAATTGGCTAGGAAAACAAGCAAAGAAACCAACACACGTATTTTTACATCTCTAAAATGTTTCATATGATTCCAAATGCATCTGCGTTTCTCACGTTTGACTGGTTAGCCCCTATGTGTCATATCCTCAGCGGCTGTTCTCACCTCGTTCTCATGTGCAAGAGCACGTGAGAGCAGACCCACTGGGTGGGTTTGTACCACTTCTCATCAACATCGCTGGATGGCTACGATGCAGCTTTAAACAATGAAAAAATGAAATTTAGGCTGAGTCCACATATGTGAGTTGTTTTGACTGCGTTTAAAAACAAGCTGGAATCCATTAAAATGGTCCATATTAAAATAAGGTTACCTAAATATTCCCTTTGTTCTTTGATGTGGAGTTGCATAGACACAGCCTAAGTTAGTATGCATCCCTTCTCTCCTGAACATGGAAATTGTGTTTTTTAATGAGAATCCAAAATTCACAAAATATTGGCTTTGCCAACTTTTGGCCAGCAATTTTCTATTATGCTGAAATTATGCTGGTTATTGTTGATGATGCCTTGTGATGGTCTAGTATACTCCCCTGCTCAACATGCGCCAAGGGCTGCCAAGTGTTTGTCAGGCTCCTGACACTGAAGATCCTTCACCGTATGCAATGTAAGCTGGCTTCTAGCATTAATACTTTTACTCTAACCAGACTCACTATGAACTTGACCCATCATGGCTCATTTTTCAGTCCTCTCAAGTTGTGTCTTGATGTCTAAAATGTTCTTTCCCATCTTTTTTATCTTCTCCAGTCTTATCCATTAATTTACATGGGAGGAATCACATTTCAGATCTCTTGACATCTTACAGAGTAACAGTCACATTGTTCTTGGTAGCAGAATGACAAAACAATGGAATCTTAGAGCCTGAACGATCTTAGGGATTATCTTATTTAATTACTCAATTTTCAAACTTAAAAAACAGTGATTAAAAAGGTTGTTATGAACTTGATTCCGACAGTGAGGGATAGTCACTGCCATGGTGATGGGTAACGGCATACAGAACTCATAGCATTCTTTATCCTCCGCACAACTTTTTTTTCTTTTGCATGAGCCCCAGGTCTTGATTTCATGTCTTTCTTTTTCTCTCTGCTCGACAGATGCATCAGAGTCATGACAAACTGTTGGGAGTGCTTTAGATACACTCTGGCAAACATTGTTCTGAAATTCAGCAGGGAATCTCACAAAGACAAGTGAAAAGTGAACTTAAATATTCTAGAACCAAGGAAGATGAACTGGTACAGTGGTGGAAGGGAGCATTTACTACCTCTAAAGCGTGCACACACACACACACACACACACGATTGTTGTTATGTGAGAAAGTATTATTTTTCAGCTCCAAAGCTTTTAATGTTTTCCTATAATTTTAATGGAATTTACTCATATTGAGTGCCTTGTTTGCAGTAAATGCTTTATATACAATTTTAAAAAAGATTTTATTTATTTATTCATGAGACATACAGAGAGGTAGAGACATAGGTGGAGGGAGAAGCAGGCTCCCTGTGGGGAGCCTGATATGGGGACTCGATCTTAGGACCCCGGGATCACGACCTAAGCCAAAGGCAGATGCTCAACCATTGAGCTACCCAGGTGCTCCCTTCACATGCAATTTAATCAGCATTAGTAACATTAAGACTTATGTGACTCCTATCAATATCCTTATTTTAGAAAGGAAGAAACTGTAGTTTAATGGGGTTGAATAACTCAGTTCAGGTCACTCAGGCAGATAATTAATTAATGGTACAGCTGGAATGTGAAATCGTCCAGTCTGACTTTAGGATCTGTGTTTCCTTATGGACTCTCAAAATATGTTGGGATAACAAATTTTTTGAGAAGGAAGATGGTGTGTGGGGAGTGATGAAGTACGCAGTTGGAGGAAGTGAAATTGAAAAGAATGCTTTTCAAACTTCATCTGAGAGGCAGAGAAAATGGCCATTGCCATCATGGCTGGTGGTTTTGTGTGAATATGGTCCATTCCAGAAAAAAACATCATCTTACATTATGGTGCCTGTATATTGTCCACTATTTCTTTCTAATAGGGATGATGACATGATTAAGGGAACCTGAGTCGCACACCTTGGCCTGGGCTTAATAAGGATATATTAGCTCGGCACACCTTGTCTGGGGATCTCACCATTCTGTGAATCAGACAGGCAGGGGAGTGTATTTCTTTTATTTGAAGAATTGCAATAAAAAAGAAAAAATATATGAATTATAAGTTATGAATGTGAGTGCTAATAAAGTGATTTGAAAACCCTAAAATTTCCCACAATCTCATCAAGGACACTGTCCTCACAGAGCCCAGTTTTGCATTCATGAATCTCAATAAATCTCTTCTATCCCTTGAACCCCCTTGAATTCCATGTTTGGCTTACTCAGAGTCGGGCTCTTGGGTTTTCTCTACACTGGCCTTCCTGCATAGTTTAAGAGGTAAATACTGGTTTCCCAGTCCTTGTGCTCAAAATACCATCTCCTTCCTGCAGCTAAGGTAAGACAGGGAGATGGTGAATTTACACCAAGATTGGAATGTTAGATGGTCTCCAGCTTTCAAATTCTAAGGGATATTGTCTTGGGTAATCTAAGCAAATCTGTACATGTTGGCTTTTCAGACTAATTGAGAGATTCTTCTGGACTACTGGCCTTCCCATGAATGACCCCTTTTAATTTATCCCATTAAGTGTGTGACAGCACCTAGATATGTCTAAACCTAGCACAATCTACCCATTCTCAATCTGACAGTCCCATAGCTGCAGGTTGTGCGATATATTTCTCCTACTGGCCGTGTTCATCCTCTCTTGGGTGTGATTCTCTTTCAGCAGCTGCTGGCAAATAGAAGAGAGACACTCACAACTGTACGTTCTTCTGGAACTTTCCAGAAAGATGAGAAAAGCTGGCTGGGGCAATTTCCCTTCTTATTCACATTCTTCAATCTCTTTCTACCTTTCATTATCTCTCCCCTAGGATGGGGAGATTGAGCTGGAATCTGGCTTGGAAAAGAGGTGCTGCTGTCTGGTCTCCAGCAGGCCTCCCTTATCCCATCATCTCCTTCTCTGTCCAAACCTTTCCACGCAGGTACTGTCTTCTCAGCAATCCCCACTCTGGCTATCCTCAGCCTCAATTTCTTCTCATCTCCCTTTCTTCTTGATAACGATGATGCCTTTTAGGGTGGGAAGACTACTGGATCATGCTTCTCCCTGCTTTCTACCCACCACAGCGTGGAGCACCAGGGTAGGACCCACCCGTTCCAGGAGGGGTGTCTCTGACCCAGTCACTAGGCCATAAACCCCCTCCGAGCCTATGCCGTGTCCGCGTTGCTCGCTGGTGGAGCTCTAGAACCCAGCACAATGCTGGCATCTCAGAGGCTCCTCCCAGTTACTGCTGAGTGAGTGGCTGACTCCTGACCTCTCCGTGACTGGCCTGGCTTTCTTCTCTGCCTGACAGCTGTAGCTCTGATTTCTCTTCCTGTGTGTGCCTTCCTTCTTCTTCTGTTTTATTATTTTCTTTTCTTTTTTCCTTTCCCCTTTTCTGCCCAGTTTCTGTTCAACTGTCTGGTTTTCTCTCTGATGGTGTTTCGCTACCTTTTGTACCGTGCTGTATCATCTGGTATCAAATACTATCATTTTTCTCATAACGTTTTATGGGAAGAACCAGACTTTTGAATAATAGGAGCATAGGGGCTCCTATTTCTCTTGTCACCATATACTTGCTGTGCTCCTCAACACCCCCTGCCCCTTGCCCAGACTCTGCTTCAAAAGGAGCAAACTGCTCCCAGCTTAATTCTCTGAACCGCTCAGTCAGCAGGTCACATCACCCCTTGCCTGTGAATCTGCCTGGTTAAATTCTTGAGCTTTGGAAAAATCCCCCAGCCCCTAGGGACTCTTCTCTTCAACTGAGTTTCCTTCTACCACTTTGTCTGCTGCAGAATTTCTGACTCTTTTCTTTTCAGGTCCCTCTAAACATGTCGGTCAACTAAAACATGGCCAGATGAGGTGAGTACAGTATGAGTTCACCCTTGAACATCAGCATCTTCCCCCTTGGAGATTCAGAACCTTCACCTCTACTGTTGAGGCCTCTAGATTTTGAGGAGGAATTGAAACTTATGATTTCAAATGATGCCACTTATGTCTTGTCACTGGATGTCCTCTCTTTTGGGAACATGTGACCTTCCATTTCAGACACTGGGGTTATCTGTAGGTTTAAGGTGGGGAACACTGGAAGCCATTCACATGAAGGCCTGGCCACTTTAGAGTCACATTTCAGCTACCAAGTTGCAGCAATGTTTTCCCTCAATGCCCCCAGCACAAGAGAAAGCTCATTTTTCTGCCAGTGTTGGTTTTCTAGGTGAGTTTTCTCCCCCAGTGCTTCAGTTCACTCTGAAAGGCAGGGAGGATATAAATGGAGTTTTCAGATTCCAACCCAGTACTGGTAATTAGAAGGTTCTTCTTCAGTTCAATTCTCTCGCAATCAGGATGACTTGGTATGGAAGCGGAAGGCTGGGAGTCAGTCTTCTTGGTTCTAGCATTCCAGCTTCTATGCTTCATTTCACCCAACTGAAAACTTCACATCTTAATGACAACTTTGAGAGACTCTGGGTTATGATAAGCCCTAATTAGGCAGAGTCACAGAATCCCAGAAGGTGGAGACTGGCAGAAACTTAGTGCAGAGCCAGCACTGCCATCCTTCCTTATGGATGAAGACCGGAAGGCCCAGGAGGGGGATGGTTTTCACAGAATCACCTGGCTCATTTGTGGGCCAGCCAGGATTAGTCTCTGGTCTGCTTCACCCATTTCTGCTCCTTGTCTTGTGTGCCATTTAGCAACCCCTCTGGAAGTGGCACAGGAAGTGTTAATGGCAATGATGTGTGGCTGTTGTCATAGGATGACAACAGGTTCTTCAGAGATAATGAGAAACAAAGGGGAGGAGGGCAGCGCCATCAATAACTATAGCATTTAGAAAGTCGTAATGTACTGTTCAGACACTGAAAAAAAGCACAGTGGGTGATGATCTTGGAACAGCCCGTCTGCAGGCTATCACATTCTGAAAATTGGAACTTAAATGACTCCAATTAAAAATATGCGGACTCCAAAGGAGAAGCTAATGTTATGTGACAATGGGAGCAAATGACCCTTAAATGTCTCTCCCCATCCAACCAGTGGTCTCTGTGTGTGTGTGTGTGTGGTACCAGTCGAATGTGACTGGTACGCATCCAATAAACAGAAGGAGACACAAGCTGTCACACAAAGAGGCAGCCAGCTCCCCAGGCCAAGGAGTTCCAGTGCTGAGCAACATTCAGGCCAGATCAGTTGGCATCTTCCTACCAAGAAGAAAATTCTGCCCTGTTGAACGAAGCCCCAAAGAACAACTATTGGAATAGGACGATGAGCACAGGACCAATTTTCTTTATCACCCCGGAGGCTACCAGATGCCTCCCTGCTGGGCTGCCAGTTTGGCTGTGTCAGTGCGACATGCTTGAGCCCTCCTGAGGTTCATCTAGGAGCCACCCTTGGGCAGTTCTCAGCCAGACAGGTGTCTTTAGGTTATCCACCTAGAGTTGTGGTCAGAAATATCTAAGAATGCTGGCCAGATTGACCAAGGAACTAGAACCCGAGGCTCTTAACATTCATGGATAGACTTCCCATGAAATGAAATACAAGTCTGTGTACATACAGAGATTCATTTTCCTGAGGAGAGGGCTCTAGCTTCCATTGGCTTCCCACAGAAGTCTTGGGGACACAAAAGTTGCCTAAGCCTGGCTCCCGGCTGCCTCTGTGCCTCTGGCTGGCACACCTCACTGAGCCCATTCATCCTGATGACAGCAGCAAGCTTACAAATGGGGCAAAAGGATGTTAGTTCAACAACTCTTTAGAAGGACTTGTTCTTTTCTTCTATTTAACCGAAGCTGGAAATAGTGTAATTCTGGTCTTGTGCCCATTAGGGAAGTATGTGATTCTTCCTTTCAGAGAGTTTCTATGTTGAGTCTTTTCTGAACTTTCTGGCAGGAAGGTGGGATAGTGGTCAAGGGGAGGAAGGACTGGAGGTGTGCGAACGTGCAGTGAGTAAGGGGAAAGATGCACACCAAGTGCTGGGTACACAGCACCGAACAGAACAAAGCCTGGGGTACTATGGGGACTGCCCAGTGTGGATGGGAGTGCTGCTCCTTTTCCTTTTACCAGGGGTTGAGGGCATTGGCCTTATGGTTTCTCTTGTCAAGAACCACTGCCCCTTCCAACCCAGGCAAGGAAAGAGGTCAGTTGGGGAGGCATTCTTCTCTCATATCTCACAGTTCTGCAAGTGGGAAACACTCTTCATGGGACCCTTCTGGCTGGCTGAGTGTGGCTCTGCAGAATGAGAGATTTTACTCCGGAAGAGTACAGGCTGCTCAAAGCAAAGCTCTACAAAGGGTTTCTCTAGCCAGTTACCAAAGCCCCAGCCAGTATTCCTCCTTTCAGAAAAGGGGACCGGATCTTCCAGAACATATGTATTTGGCCCCAGCACCCATGATAACTTGAGGGAGAGGAACTCGGGCCCAGCTCTGGTAACCCCCCTGCACATTTCCCACAAGAGCATCTGTGTGGTGTGTTTCCTTCAGAAATGAATCAATAATTCAAATGCTTTCAAAAGACAGCAAGATTCTTTTTTCCCCTTTACTTAACAAATGATAGATAACTTGATTTGGGAAAATGCCAGCAATTAAGCCGTCGTCTTCTTTTATAGGTTGATTCTTTAAAAGCGCTCTCCTTTCATAAACCAGCCCATTTTCCAAATGTTGCCACTTCCATGAATGTCATCACTGTCTCCCGAGTCTCTCGTTTGAGACCTCTTATCTCCACACAAGAGCTTTCTCCAGCCACCTGGTCTAAAGAAGAGTAGTCCCCAAACTAGTGCGGTTTCTCACTTTTGTGGCACATATCATGGTTTGTCAGCTTTCAAAAAATTTTTTTCTTGTGATGAGGATTTTTTAGATTTCCTTTCCTAGCACCTTTTCAAGTACCCAATACCACATTATTAACTGTAGTCCCCTTGCCATACGTTACGTCCCGTGACTTGTTTGTTTCATAACTGTGTGTGCCTTCTGAGCCCCCTCACCCATTTCACCCACTTGCTGCCCCCCACAAGCTTTCTTGTTCACTGTGTTTTCTTTGATCGTCTTGTCTTGCAGAGTATGCAACAAGCTCTACAGTGGTGGGGGCCCAGGCTGTGGTTCCTGCTGGAGGGCAAGCCCAGAGGCTGGCTCAGTCCTGGAAAGGAGTGTGTGTATTTCACTCCTCCTCCTCTTTATCTCTTATATTCCAGCCAGTCACCAAGCCTCACTGTTTTCCTTTGAAACACCTTTATGAGACTTGCCGTTCCCCCGCGCAGCCTTCCCTGCACCCCTGCATTGTGGCAGTGGAGCACGGAGGGTGTCTTCACTTCCGGCCTTGCTCACTGCTAAGCCAAGGGTGCCTGACTCATCATCCCCATCACACCTTGTCAGGACAGTACCACTTTCCCACTTAGAGATCAAGGGAGTTCAGGTCCAGGGATCAAGAAGCCTTGGATCGTCGTTGAAAGCTGGGTAAGTCACTTTCCCCACTGAGCCTCAGTTCCCACATCTAGAAAAAGGAACGTTTTGCACCAGGTGATGGTTGCCGCTCCTTGCCCCCTAGAAAAGCATTCACCTCCGGGGAAACTGAAACCGTCAAAAGTGAACATCAGGCCCATGTGAGGCAGGATGGTGAAGGAACCCCATGGGGATTGGCCAGAAGAGAAGAGGACAGACTGGGAAGGAGGGAACCTGAGGTTTGGGGTTAGGTTTTGAGGAGGACATTCTACCTTCCTGGAGGTTCGTGTCTAGGCTAGAGGGGAAGAATGGTTGAGAGGAGACATCCGAGGGCTGTGGTCACGAGGGCCACTTGTGCAGGGGCCCATGTGATACTGAGGCCCACTGACAGTGAGTTACACTGAGCAGGGATAGGCATTTGTTCTTTTGCACAGAGCCCAGCACGTTCATGCTGCTGGTAGCTCCAGGGCTCCCATGCCCCTTGGTAATATGGGGGCTGCACACACACACATCTAGGGCCTGAGAGGCTAAGGCCCTGGTCATCTGGTCATCTCCAAGGGGATGGGACAGAAAGAGAAGAAAGTGTTGGAAGCCATATGGCAAAATTTTCAGAAATAACTAAAAGGAAGGGAGGGTTTTCAAGGGTGCTCAGTAATACAGTGAAGGGAACCTCTTAATGGGGAGATCTGTCAGGATGTGTGTTGTGAGTGATCTTCATGCTGCTGGTAAGATCTAAGTCAAGTTTATCACCTGTCATTCCAGGCCCTTCATCATTTGGTTTCACCAGCCTTATACAACGTCCTCTCCCATTATTCATTCATTCATTCATTCATTCATTCATTCATTCAACAAATGATTCGCTTAGCATCCTCCATGAGATAGGCACTGTTGTAGATATTGGAGATGGAAGGAAAATGAGTATGGTTCCCGTTTTTGGAGTTTGCATTCTGTGAGTATCTCCAATAAGTGCCAGTGAAATTGAACTGTGGATTTCCAACACCAAGGCCTTCTTCTTGCCATGGCAGACTGTTCACCGTAACTCTATTAATCCACCAAAGTGACTATGGCCTCAGCTCCCATGGTTCTCCCTTTCATTCTCCTGCTCCTCTCTCAGTGACTGTCCCTCTCTCCTATTTCCTCATTCCAGCTGGAATTCATTCGGACTGTCCATCTTCAAAGCTGTGTTCAAAACCCATGAACCCTTCCCACATGGTGGTCTATTTTGTTTTCTCTCCATTCCCCCAAACATTGGACCTTAGCACTTTTCTCTGTAGTACTCATCACCACCTTCTACACTTATTTCTTACCCCTCTTTTTTCTTGAATATAAAATCCCTGAGGGGCAGAAGTTTTTGTCTTTCCATTTCACTGCTGTATCTTCAATACCTACAATAGTTTATGGCATATGGTAAGCCACGATAAACACTGCTGAATGAATGACAAAATTAATCCTTATGGTTCTAGTCTCTCCAAAGACACACACCACTTCTTATTTCTCACTTACACCTCCCTCAGTGATAAAATGAAAAATTTTATGTAATGAAATTACATAAATGATGTAATGAAAAATTACTGAGAAGTAATTGTTTACTGAATCAGTGGATGATATTTGCTGTTGGGAGAAAATGGCATTTTGAATAAAACTCCTGCTTCAAGTACTTATAGCTGGAAATATACTCTTAAATGGAGAAAGAAGGGGTGTTTGAACTCACATTCCAACATTTATCTTCTCCTTCCTTGAGACACTCATATTTGCATGAAAACAAAATCATTCTACAAATAATTTTGTACAGCTAACTCATAGATATTACATGAAATTGTTACTTCCAGTACTTATAAAGACACTTTACAGGGTCTTGTAGGAAAAGTCGAAGCCTGTAATTAAGACAATATTGTCAGCACCAGACTCTCATATTTGTGGGATATGAATCCAAGGCCAAACCCCACAAATCTGAAACAGTGGCACAAGCAACACAAATCGGTCACCCAGGGAGAAAGCACAGAAGTTTCTCAGAATGATGTCTCTTCACATTCCGCTTAAAGGCTCAGGCAGGTTGCATTCCAGTCTTCCGGGAAGGACATGGGTGAGTCAGGTGGCGCTTATGTAGTAAGAGGTAAACAGGCAAGCAGGCAGATGGACTTTTGGTTCTGGACTGCCTGTAAAGATGCCAAATCTGGGTTCTCTGGATAATTCCCTACTTGGAAATGACATACCAGGTCCTCTCACTGGGTCACCCAGACACGTCTCCTGATACTATGGCCATCCTCCAGGAATATAATCTAGTTCTGTTTAAGGCAGAATATGAATAATTCTTTGGTCTCCCAGTTCTGGTACACCCCTCTCACCTGCCCAGGTTAAGCCAGGGACGGAAGTTGTCTGTGGACCCCTGCTCACCTTTCCCCAGTCCTTGGCTCAAGTTGGGCCAGACCAGCTAAATGCCTCACCTCCATCAAAAACAGGTGGTTTCAAACTGACATAATATATATGTGTGGGTATCTTAATAGCTTGTTTTCAAAATAAAAAGTATCTTTTTGGAAACTATAATATGGGCAAACTAATTTTAAAATGCAAAAGGGATTGGAGAAATTTTCTCTTTGATTTTAAAAGGCAATAGAGTATGGCACTGTTTTGATTATAGACATCTTTGAAAAAAAGAATTGACCATACTTCCCATCTATCAGCATAAATGCAATATTGAGAAATCTCAGTTTTTCTGACAGGGGACAAAATCATTCTTTCCAAACTTTGCCAAGCCTTCTGGAGTCTCAGCTAACTGTCTGATAGTCACAGATGGAAGAAAGACACCGGGGAAGCTTATCCATTTCTATGGCTTTGGTTTCCTTCTTTGCCTTGCTGATGTCAAATCTCTATCCTAGTCCATCTCTGGCTCCTGTTACAGTTCTACATATACAACTATTACCACACATCTTTCCTGATGTTTCCAAACCATCTCATCCTTACCATAACCAAACTGAACTCATCTCTCACAAAACCTACACTTTCTTCTCTGCTCCATCCTCAGTAGATGGCACCCTTTCCCCTAAGTTGTCCCAGCTGGAAACCACTGTCACCCTCAACCCTTCAGTCTCCCACCTCCTCCGTGACCTCCAATCCAATTTCCCAGTCCAGATGACTGAACCTTCACTCTCTTTGTCACCAACCATTCTAGCTCAGGCCATGATCTCCAGCTAGGACCTTATATCAGCTCACTAACTGAGCTTCCTGCTTCTAGCCTTCCTTCCTTCCAATCTATTGCTCCAATTATAGCCCCAGAGATTCTGGGAAAACAAACTTGATTATATCTTCCTTGATCAAATCATTTCAATGACTCTTCACTGAGTTCAAGATCAAGTACAAATTCTTATGAAATTCACAGGTCTAGGAGACTGAAAATTCACTTTCCTAGATAGCTAGTTAATAAATATGCTGATCCAAGTGCCCAGTCAAGGACTCTAGTTAGTACTGCAGAAAGATAGAAAATTATAACCCAGAGGAGTTGAACATTTGCATAACTGTTAACACAACTAAGTGATACAGTATCTTTAGTTCACTAGGATGTGGTTTGGGGTCATAGTGGTTGATGTGTCATAGTTTAAAGAATATATGGTATCCAGAGGCAGCATGTCCACTAAGAAGTCTTCCCAAGGCCAGAGCATAAAAACCACTTATGAATTTCCAACTATTCAGTGGTAGTGAATATAGTGGATCAGAAAGTTTTGCAAAATTCCCGAGTCAGGGAAACAGAGAAAGAAACAAACCAGAGGGATTCTTAATTCTAGAAAACAAACTGAGGGTTGATGGATGGGGGTGGGTGAGGGATGGGATAACTGGGTGATGGGCATTAAGGAGGGCATGTGATATGATGAGCCCTGGGTGCAACTGATGGAACTCTGGATTCTATCTCTGAAACTAATAATACAATGTATGTTAATTAAATTGAATTTAAATTAAAAAACCCTCTCGAGTCAGGAATAAAGATGCCTGAGAGATAAACCCAGAAAACAGGGAAGAAAAGTCAAAATCAGGGACAAGTGCATTTGAGGCTGCCTGAAAAGAACTAATCCTTGCCATGTGGTGTGATGTTCTGTTACAAAAACCAGTTGCATTTCTAAGGAAAGGCTGTTCCCCACTGTTGTGATGCCCCTCTGAAATGTCCACCCAATATTTGGTCAGATCAGGTGATACACAATAACTTCTGGAGATACTGCTTGAAACAGTAGCCTTTCTGAGCACTTCCAACACAGCTGGGTTCATTTCCCATAGTTGTGAATGCCATGGGATTTTTACCTGGTTGTGGCTGTCAACTTGTCTTTCATTCGCAGACAAGTTTACATGGGAAGAGAAGGAAGCTACTCTAGTTTGTCAAAATGAAAATAATGATGCTAATGGTTTTTTGCTTATTCCAATTTGGTGCTGGTGAGTTAGAAGTTAGCTCCACTTCATGTCTCAGGATAGGTATCAGTGTTAGCAACTAGATGGCACACAAACATGCTAGAACCTGGCAGGTTCATTTTCCTAATTGTTTTTCCTAAGGCTTACATTTATCTAGGAATAACTAAAGAGGGAGGCTAGTAGGGTCCAGCAGACCAACTAGGAGACTAGCACATTGGTCTGGCTTAGAATTCTGACCAATGGCTAGAAGCTATTGGAAGACAGATTTAGGCCACCCTGGAATTTGGTCTTCCTACCAATGAAAGTAGCCTAGGATAGGATGGATAACCAGTCCCTGAGGTATCATACCACGGATTCAAGCATATTAAAGCATCCTATTAAGACATTCTTTAAAGTACATTCTAACCCTGAAGTTTAAGAACTTCCTATGCAAGGAAACACTACTTGGGAAGAAAAGTTGGTTGTTCTGAATGTCTTGCTTTCTTTTCAATATGGCAATAAAAAATTGTGCACTGGAACATTTTAAGAGGTACACACATAGAAGGATATAGATATGTTATTGGATCTGACAAATGATTTTGTTTTTTGTGAGTGGGACAAGTCTACATATATTTCAACAGTTCCTAAATTTTATTCTTTAACTACGTGGGATCCAATATATATATTTGGATCTAAATTGTTGTTGAAATCATTTATAACTATCTCCTATAAACTCTTGAAGCACCAAAAGCCACTCTGACATCTGGGCTACAAATAGATAAGGATGTAAACATGCAGAAAGAAAGGGTAAGACAGCTGCTCAAGGTTACAGAGCTGGTGAGAAGGAGGACTAGATTAATAACTTTGGTCTTTACCTCAAAAATCTGTTACTAATACATTAAAATTTTCAGTTGCAAGAGTATACATATCTCCAGTTATTTGGGAGTCTTCAGTGAACCAGCTCTAAAAAATATGGATACTTTCAAGATTAATATCTGCAGCTAGTATTTAAATATAGAGTGTATAGTTTGAGTCTTTGCTTATTTTTCGAGTTCATGATCCATATATGCATTTCTCCTTAGATATCTACAGGAACTTTGATATTAATGTGTGTAATATGACACACACTAATCTGCTTGTCTTCTAGTATTCCTTATGTCTACAAGTGGTTATTAACATTCACTCGTTTGTGACCAAAGCTTGGCAGTCAGCCCTGATACCTTCTCGATATCTCCAGTAGATTGCCCACCCTTTCCACATCTCTCTATATCCAGTGTCATGGCCTACCCCAGGCTACCACCACCATCTGTCACCTGTAAGATCCTTCTCATTGATCTCCTGCATGTATGCACAGTCTTCCCTTTTCTCTAGGATGCTCTTTATGAAATGCAATTCCAATTTGGTGATATTTCTGCTTATATGTCTTAAATGTTTCCCAGTGCTCTTAGATGAAATCCACAATCCCTCATCAGGCCAAATGATCCGGACTTCACTCCCTCTTCTGTCCTGCCTTGCATACCTTCCTTGACTCCTCCTTGATCACTCTGATCTTCTCTTGATTTATTCAATGCGTCTGTGCCCTAGGACCTTTGCACCTGCTGTTCCCTTTGCATGGAATGTTGCCTCCATTTCCATGCCCTTTGTGGTGGTAATTCTTCTTCCTCCTTTAGGTCTTTGCCTAAATTCCACTTCTTCAGGAAAACTATCTGTGATCCCCTTCTACCCATCCACCCGCCCCAGATGACATGCTAGGACAGGTTCTCTTGCTAAATGCTACCAAAGCACCCTATGCTTTTCATTCACTGCACCTGTCATGGTTGTTTTTGTAAGACTGCAAATGTGATAACTTGCTTAATGACTCTCCCTATACATATAAATTTCATCAGGATAGGAATTGTACCTGATGCATTGTAGGTATTTAGTAAATACCCTTTCGTGAATAAAGTAGACATCATGCACTTACTACATGCCAGACATCATATAAATTATTTCATAAACATTATCCCATTTAATTCCCCTGTACAGCCCTATGTGAATGTATTATCAACATCATCTTAAAGATGAAGAAACTGAGGCTTAGGGAGTTTAATTCATGGCTAAGGGAAATGTCTGAGCTCAGATTAAAATCCAGACTTGTTTGATGCCAAAGCTCATGCTTTTAATCTTCAGAATACACTAAGAAAGAGTCAGCCTGTGCTATACTAGCATTATAGTGAAAATAGGGCACAGTGTTATAATGTTCAAAGTTCAGTACAAAAACAATCAACAATCATCTGAGTGGCGAAGAAGCTTAATCATACATTCCATGTACTATTTTTCAGAAAGTAGAGAAATGCATAACTCAAAATGCTAAAATAGAAACAAATTCTTGAGGATTCATAGTTTTGTGTGCTCAGGACAGACATGGTTGGCCAGGTGAAAAACTATGAATGTTATACCCTGTCAAAAAACCTTTTGACAAAAATTTATGAATAAAGTATGCTTAGAAAACAATCAGGTAAGACTAGGTTAAAGGGTATGAGTGATCACTTATAAACACTAGACAAAGTCTGAACCTAAAAGGAGAATGGAAATACGTAGTTCCTGAACATGAAGAGTAAGGGAAAAGTGAAGGAGAGCAAATAGTAATCATGATTATCTATCGTGCTGTGCAAAAATACCAATTCTCTGCCACAGGCTTTTATTTTTTAAATTTTTAAAAAAGATTTTATTTATTCATTCATGAGAGACACACACACACACAGAGGCAGAGACATAGTCAGAGGGAGAAGCAGGCTCCCCTCAAGGGGCCAATGTGGGACTAGATCTTGGACTCTGGGATCACACCCTGAGCTGAATGAAGGCAGACTCTCAACCACTGAGAGGCATCCCATCTTGTCATTTTCTGAGACATTTTAAAATTCTCTTCCATCAATGAAATGTAATCATCCTAAATGCAAGGGACACTAGAAAAAGGCTTAGTGGCTCTTCAGTGGAATTCTACCAAACATTTAAAGAAGAATTAATACCTATTCTTCTGAAGCTGTTTCAAAAAATAGACATGGGAAGAAAACTTCCAAACTCATTCTATGAGGCCAGCAACACCTTGATCCCAAAACCAGACAGAGACCCCTCCAAAAAGGAGAGTTATAGACCAACACCTCTGATGAATATGGATACAAACTTTCCACCGAGATACTAGCCAATAGGACCCAACAATACCTTAAGATTACTCACCATGATGAAATGGGATTTATTCCTGGACTGCAAGAGTGGCTCAACATCCGCAATCAATCAATGTGATATATCACATTAATAAAAGAAAGGACAAGAACCTTATGATCCTCTCAATAGATGCAGAGAAAGCATTTGACAAAATATAGCATCCTTTCTTGATTAAAACGCTCTGCAGCGTAGGAATAGAAGGAACATACCTCAATATCATAAAAGCCATTTTTGATGATCCCACAGCGAATATCCTTCTCAATGGGGAAAAACTGGGGGCTCTTCCCCTAAGGTCAGGAACACGACAGGGATTTACACTCTCACCACTGTTGTTTAACATAGTATTGGAAGTCCTAGCCTCAGCACTCAGACAACAAAAAGAAATAAAAGGCATTCAAATTGGTAAAGAAGTCAAACTCTTTCTTTGCAGGTGACATAATACTCTATGTAAAAAACACAAAAAACTCCAGCAAAAGATTGTTAGAACTGATACAGGAATTCAGCAAAGTGGCAGGATATGAAATCAATGCACAGAAGTCAGTCGCATTTCTATACACTAACAATGAGGCAGAAGAAAGAGAAATTGAGGAATTGATCCTATTTATAATTGCACCAAAAACCATAAGATGCCCAGGAATAAATTTAACCGAGGTAGAGAATCTGTACTCTGAAAACTATAGAACACTTGTGAAAGAAATTGAGGAAGAAACAAAGAAATGGAAAAATATTCCATGCTTCATGAATTAGAAGAACAAATATTGTTAAAATGTCTATCTACCCAAAGCAATCTACACATTCAGTGCAATCCCTATCAAAATACCATCAACATTTTTCACAGAGCTGGAACAAACAACCCTAAAATTTGTATGGAACCATAAAAGACCCCAAATAGCCAAAGGAATGTTGAAAAAGAAAACCAAAGCCAGAGGAATCACAATTCCGGACTTCAAGCTGTATTATAAAGCTGTAATTATCAAGACTTTATGGTACTGGCACAAAAACAGACACACAGTTCAATGGAACAGAATGGAGAACACAGAAATGGACCCTCTTAACTCTATGGTCAACTAATCTTTGACAAAGCAGGAAAGAATATCCAATGGAAAAAAGAGTCTCTTCAACAAATGGTAATGGGAAAATTGGACATCCACATGCAGAAGAATGAAACTGGACCACTTTCTTACACTATACAGAAAAACAAATTCAAAATGGATGAAAGATGTAAATGTGAGACAGGAATCCATCAAAATCCTAGAGGAAAACATAGGCAGCAACCTCTTTGACCCTGGCAATGGCAACTTCTTGCTAGACACATCTCCTGAGGCAAGCGAAACAAAAGCAAAAATGAACTATTGGGACTTCATCAAGATAAGAAGCTTTTGCACAGCAAAGGTGATTATGATGTGTCAGTGTAGGTTCATCAATTATAAGAAATGTACCACTGATGGGGTTGTTAATGGTGGAGGTTGTGCATGTGTGAGGACAGGGGTACATCAGAAATCTCTGTACTTTTTCCTAATTTTGCTGTGAACCCAAAAGTGCTTTAAAAAATAAAAAAAAATATTAAAAAAGGACAGACTCTCAGAGTTAAAAAAATAAATATGTATGGTTTATGAAGGAACCGAAATACATATGAAATAAAAACCAAATAGCATCCCATGGCTATAAGAATAATATGGTTTAGAACTATATACAAAGCCAAGGCAAAAATAACCTGGGACAGCAATATTAATATCAAACAAAGAATTCAAGCTATGAGGTATTTCATGGGATACAGAGGCTTATTTTACGTTGATCAAAGGCGTACTTCCCAACAGAGCTATATTTGTTAAATTTTATCTATGAAATGATATTGAATACATATGTATATGTATATATATTCTAAAAGCTCTTAGACAAAACTGATAAAGCTATACTAAGAGTAGAATGACCAAAATATAGACACAGTAATGTATCTATTGGTAATTTTTCAGGAGAAATCAAAGGGTGACTTACACAGTACTGAATTTTGAATTTCATGTAATTTTCATGTGTCACAAAATACATTCTCCTTTTGATTTTTAAAAATCATTTAAAGATGTAAAAATCATTCTTAATTCACAGGTCTATGAAAAAAAAAGATGCAGGTTGGATTGAGCCCAGGGCAATAGTTTGCTAACAACTAAAGTGGAAAAATATTGGTGTGAAAGCAGAAGTATTTGTTCTGTCCCTTCATAATTAAAAATGTTTATTATGAACAAGACAAAAATATCTAAAATTAGAATTAATGAACAGTGTTTTAGGAGACTACATCAATGCCATGACAGAAGAGAAGAAACAGGAGCTATATATAATGGAAAAGACAATTTATTATTATTTGTATATTGTGAACTAATGCTTTATTACCTGCAAAACAGATGGTGTATTCTAGCTTTAAAAAAAATCTTATTTCCTAGTGTTGACTACTAAAAAGACCTAGGAAAAATGAGCAGTGCAGTTTTAATAAACACGCCATGAGTTTGTTATCCTCTAAATACTGTTTTTCACTAAAAATAGAATGAAGGGCTCTTGGAGAAACGGCTTATTCCAGGTCTGGGCAGGAAACACAAAAACAAACACACATGGAGTAGCCATGAGAGACCACAGGATCATGTCTAAAGTATTTAGGCAGTAGCCTAAGGAAGTTATCACTGGCCAAAGTTCTTATGGTTTGAGACTTAGTAAGGATTAAAAAAGACCATTAATCATCCCAATAAGGATTAATAATGTGTTTCAGTCCAGAAATTTTAATGATCCTGAGGGTGGAGGGATCCTCACTGATTACCTTTGAAGGACGCTAAATGACCACTTTATTATTTAAAAAATTGGTAAGCAAGTAAAGAAACAAGCATATATTCTGCCTTTATTGTAAAATCTACACCCCAGTGAAACAAATAGTTGATGAGTGGAAGTTGCTCTTTATATATGTTTTCAAGCTATAACAAATGAAGACAGAATGATAGAATTAGGATGTCACTGTTTTTGTGATCCTGAATAAATAAAGCAAATTGATGAATCTGAGCTATGGTCTTCCTTATTGAGATCTTAAGAGAGTCAATAAAACGTTATGTACTTCCTGGTAAAGGCTTCTGGATCTAAAGCCTGACCAATTGCCATGAACTATAAGGAGAGAAGGAACACATTAAATGATGCTACAGGAATGAAGTCACCAAAATCTAATCTATAGAAAATGATCTGTTCCAATAAAATAAAAATAAGAATTTCAAGGAAAGGGGAAAAGAAGTGAGATCAAAGGGGAACTTGTAAAAAAGACTCAAGAAACATAAAACCAAACACAATATATGAATCTTATTGGATCTCAGTTCAAATAAAAAGATTCTGGAAGTATTACAAGAAATTTAGAGAAGGGGACCCCTGGATGGCTCAGCAGTTTAGCGCCTGCCTTTGGCCCAGGGCGTGATCCTGGAGTCCCAGAATCGAGTCCCGCATCAGGCTCCCTGCATGAAGCCCGCTTCTCCCTCTGCCTGTGTCTCTGCCTCTCTCTGTGTGTGTCTCATGAATAAATAAATAAAATCTTAAAAAAAAAAGAAAATTAGAGAAATGTGGATGCTAATTGGGTATATTAGATAATAAGAAATTGTTGGCTTTTGTCCTAGAGATGATAATGGCATTATGGGAACACCTTTCAAAAGAGTAATGTTTAGGGGTATATAGTGAAATATTTACGGATGAAGTGACATGCTACCTAGAATTTGCTTCAGAAGAATTTGTATCAAGTGGGAAATTTGAATAAAACAAAACTGCCTACATTTCTACTTAAAATTGTTAAAACTGGATGACAGACACACCAGCTTTGTTGCACTCTTCTTTCTACTGTGTATATTTGATAATATCCATAATATAATTTTTAAAAATTTAAAAAAGAATAAAAGAATTTAAGTATAAAAACAGTTCACTTATCTGATTTTTGGGGCGCTTCTTATCTGTATTTCTAAGTTTCTTAAAGCTCTCTTGAATAAGTTTGCTCTTTGGCTCATTTTGCTTCAAGATCAAATATATTCACAATGGTGAGAAACACAAAGAGTTGATTGAGACTTTGTCGCTTACCTCCTGGATCCATTTTGAACCAAGACTCATAGAGGATCCACCAGTAATTTACAGCAGAGAATGCCATAAAAAATGTCAGAGATGGTCCATGAGGAAGGGAGAAGCATTCATGGAGGAAAGACTGCAGGACAAAGGACCCTACATTGGGCCTCAAGGATGGACAGCAAACAGGTGAACCTGTGAGGCGAAGTAAGGGAGGGCACTTCAAGTGAGGAGAACTGTGCCAAAGGATGGTAAAGGAACCCGGATGGAAACATGATTAAATTGAAGACAGTGGGCAGAGATGAAAGGAGTCCTCAGAAACAGGCAAAGGCATTGAGATTGATAGAGTGATATTCCAGCAGCCTCTGCAGTGTGTAATCACAAAGAACTCTGGCATATACACAGCCTTGCGTCTATGGTAGATATTTTCAGGATTTATTAGAGACGTTTATTCACTCGCTGAGCAAATATTTATAGAGATGGGATTTGAATCAAGTATGAAGTGAAGAGAGTCATATTCAAGTATCAGTTCTCAAAGCTCTCTTCCAAAGGGGCTGCAAGGTGGGAAATAGATTTTTAATACCACTAGGACATTGTTTGCTTTTTTACACAGTGGAATGTTCTAGAGCGGACACAGTGTGGGTTATTGTGACAGACTGAATACAGAAGTGGGGATGAGGATCCAGCTGGTTTTGATAGCCAGATATTAAAGAGATTTGTAAAAATATGAAACAATGTTACTTTTTTGCATTTTTTTTTAAATTTAGAAAATATAGTTCCTTTGCACAAAAAATGTTATGTCTGTTAACATTCATGGGTTTCCTTATTTTTATTTTACAAGAATGAGTATTTAAAAGATTTTTCAGTTTTAATTTCTAATAGGTAACCGATATAAACTATAGAAACAAAAGCTCTTTGGGGTTTCAATAATTTTAAGAATATCAAGAAAGAGGGAGACCGAAAAGTATGAGGACTGGTGTTTATTAAGGATAGGAAGAAAAGAAGGGATTTGAGGGGGATTTCAAGGCGAAGTGGCCAAGACTTGATGATTACTTCAATAAATGATCATTAAGCACTCACTATGTCCAGGGTGCTGAAATGAAGCAGGGCGGCAGGGGATAAAAGGTGTCTTCAGGCTGTCAAGCTGGTTGTCTGTGTGATTCAAAGTCAGATGCAAACTGTTTATCTGCATTGACAAATAAGTTAGTTTTGGATAGCTTCCCGTGATGCTCCAAGTTATTTGCTCTTTTAGCTGAGTTGGCAAAGTTCTGCATCTCTCTCACTCAGAAAAGCATAGAGCTTTATTAGCCCACATAGAAACAACATGTTCTAAAAAGGAGTCCTAATATATTAAGCAGATCCAAATATACTTATCCCTCTGCTTACACTGCCATAAACACTGTCACCTCTCACCTACCTTCTGCTTATTCTCATTACTTTTGTTCCAAGGACATTTTTCATTCCTTAATTATTTCCCCAGACAGAGATAATAATTCAGCTGTCTTGACATGTCATTTAATGTGTGTGTAGAGAAAGCCAACTGATTTGACTATCTGAAGTCTAATGAAAAATAACACTTGGATGGTATCTGCCTGCAGAAAAGACACAAAGCTTATAAAATGTTCTAAAGTTTACAAAAAGAGGATATTTGGTGGGTTATGTGGATCACCATTCTTCAAAAGCCAAGTAAAAGGTAACTTCTTTAAGAACCTTATCCAAAACACCACTCACCCACCACCAGCCCCATGTCAAAATTAAACACTCCCATAGAGTAACCTTGAGCATTTTGATTTTCATCTTATGTTTTATTAACTTCTTGTATATGACAATTTGTTGTGTTTCTTTCTCCTCTGTCTCCCTGCCCAGGGAGATCCTTCAGAGCAAGTATTTCACTTTACTAATATTTGATTCTCAATAATGCCATACATGGTGTCATATTTCAACAATGGATGTTGAATTTAATTAGCTAAAAAATCCTGAGAGTTAGCAACATCACATTTATTTATTGTTTGTAGTTATTCAAAAGTTTATCACTGGGTTCCAGCCACAACACAGTAATGGCTATTGACACCCTCTCCTGCCATAAAAAATAGTAGAATTGAACACAATATGTGAAGCACCTGTTTTTAGGCATTTAGGGTTTTGATCCTGAGAGAAGAAAACACGTGAGATGTGCTCCACATCCACCCTGGCTTTCTCCCTAGGAGTATTTTTTTAAACTGAGGCACATGGAAGTGACACTCAGAGAGTATCTCTCTGGGTAGAGGGAAACAGAGGTTGTGGCTCAGGGATATTGAGATGGATGGAATCTGAAAGGCAGGGTCCTAGAGAGGAGAAAGTGGTGTAAGCAAGTCCTAACATATTTGCAGATGGCAAGTATGGACCCCTTGAATGTGTCCCCAAATATTTCACTGTGTAAGCATAGGACAGGGATCTCTTAGAAGACATGTCAGGCAGATCAGTTTAATTCTAATGAGACTTGGCTTTGGTTTTATTATTATTTCTAAGGCTAGAGTAGTCCTGCTCCTGAGGCATAGTTTTCTGGGTTCTCAGCTGGGCCTAGAGTACAGAACAAGGTCTCCACTGTAGCTGGTTTCATCTTCAATGTATCCACATGTGTATGACCCCTGGAACTTCTGTTGGGCTCACAGCCCTTAGGGATAATAAATAAGTATTTTGGACTTCATGCCAATGAATTCAACAACCTAGACGAAATAAATTACTTGATACACAATTTTTCAAACCTGCTGTACAAAGAAATAGAACATTTCAATACATCAATTTATATGGAAACACTAATGATCTAAAATTTCTAAGAACAAAGTTGGAGGAGTTATGTTTCCTAACCTTGTGACTTACAAAAAAGATCTAGTAATGAATACAATATTGTATCTGTGTAAGAATACAAATGAATGGAAGAGAACAAAGACTCCAGAAATAGACCCCACACGTGAAGTCAATTGATTTTCAACAAAGGTACAAAAGCAAATTCAATGAAGGAAAGGAAAAGTCTTTGCAACTAATGATGCAGGAATAATTGGCCATCTGTATGGAAAAAAAAGATGAACCATGACTTGTACCTTACACTCACATAAAAAATTACTTGGTAAGGATTACGAACCTAAACATAAAACTAAAACTATAAAGTTTTGAGGGGAAAACATACCAAAACACCTTTGTGATCTTAGAGTAGGGAAGCACTTCATAGGCAAGGCTTAGAAAGCAATAATCATAAAAGCAGATAAAGAAGCTTCACCAAAATGAAAACTCCTGCTCATCAAAATGTTATAAAAATGAATAGACAAAATATAGCCTGAGGACAATATATGCAATAGAAATATCTGAGAAAATACTTGTATCCAAAATATTCAAAGAGATTCTACAACTCAATAATAAAAAACAAGGTAATACAAAATAGACAAAATTCTTGAATAGAGAAGACATAGGAAGATATATAATGGCTAGGAAGCACATGAAAAGGTGCTCAGCATAATTATTCATCAGGAATATGTAATTAAAGAGCACAGTAAGATACTACTACAAACCCACTACAATGACTATCATAAAGACACAATACTACATCATGGGGAGCCACCAGAATTTTCACACATTGCTGGTGAAAACGGAAAAATGCTCTGGAAAACTGTTTGAAAGCTTCTCATAATAAATTTGTATCTATCATATGACTTAGCAGTTCTACTCCTAAGTATTTCCTAAGAGAAATGAAAATGCATACCCACATATAAAGCTTAGTACATGAATGTTCAAAGCAGTATTATTTATAATAGGCCCCAAACTAAAAACAATGCATATGTCCATCCACAGGCAAATGTATGAATAAATTACAACATACTCATAGAGTGAAAAATCATCAGTTGGAAAAAGGAGCAACTATTGATACTCACATAGGATAGATATCAAAAAATATGCTGAGTGAAATAAACCAAGCACAAAATACTGCATGTATGGTTGGATTTACATGAATTTTTGATAATAGGCAAAATTAATCTATGCAGATGAAAATCAATACTATGGTTTGACGATGAAGAGCATGGATTCATTAAGAAGGGGCAGGAAGTGATGATTTCGTTTTTATTTCAATAGGGGATGGTTAACATGGGTACATACATATGTCAAAACTCACCAGAAATGTGGACTTAAGATGTATTTTATTGTATATAAATTATACTTCCAAAAAACACAGTTACTCAACAATGAAAGAATAAATGATCAAATTTAAAAATGGGCAAAGGTTTTGAATAGACATTTTCCCAATGAGAAACAAATGACCAGTATGCACATCAGAAGATGTTCAGAATGGGGGCACCTGGGTGACTCACTTGGTTAAGTATCTGCCTTCAACTCAGGTCATGATTGCAGTGTCCTGGGATCGAGCCCCGTGTTAGACATCTCGTGCAGCAGGGAGCCTGCTTCCCTCTTGCCTTCTGCTGCTCCCCCTGCTTGCTCTCTCTCTCTCTCTCTCTCAAATAAATATATAAAATATTTTTTAAAAAGATGTTCAGCATGATTAGTCACTAGGGTAATACAAACTAAAACCACGGAATACTATTTCATACCCACTAAGATTGCTTTAATGGAAAAGATGGACAATAGAAAATATCAGTGAGGATATGGAGGAACTGCAACCCTCATACATAGCTGGTAGGATTGTAAAATGGGACAGCCATTTTGGAAAGTGGTTTGGTAGTTCCTCAAAAATTTAAATGGAGTTACCATATGACGCTGCAATTTCACTCCTAGGTATATATATATTTAATCAAAATAATTAGAAACATGGCCACACAAAACTTGTATGTGAATGCTCAAGAGCATCATTATTCATGATAGCCAAAAAGTGTAAACAATTGATGAATGGATAAACAAAATGTGGTATATCCATTAAATGGAATATTTTTCAGCCATGGACAGGAATGAAATACTGATATACGTTATAACGTGGATAAACTTTGAAGAAGCCAGATACTGAAAGTTATCTATTGTATGAATCCCTTTATATAAAATATCTAGAATAAGTAAATTCATAGAGGCAGAAAGTAGATTAGAGGTTATCAGGGATTGGGGGAGTAGGGAATAGGGAGCTATTGCTTAATGGTTACAGAGCTTCTGTTTGGAGTGATGAAAGCTTTTGGAAATAGATAGTGGTGATGGTGATACAATATTATAAATGTAATTCATGCCACTGAATTGTACATTTAAATTGGTAAGTGAATTTTACAGCATGTGAATTATATATCAATAAAAAACAGCATGAGAAACATACAAAAATAAAACATATAGGAATATAAAGTGGATTAATGGCTACATTGAGGCATGTATAAATATTTGATAAGAATGGGCATATAGACAATCACTGTGTAACTCTTTCAACTTTTCTCTAAGTTTAAAAATTTTCACCATAAAGGGCTGGGGCAAAAACAGAGAGTTCCTATCCTGGCATGGCAGCATAAGCTCCTTATATCTCTATCCCTCTTTCTGATTAAAACTAAAATGTCTGGACAGATATGAAAAAGAAAAACCTAGCTGAAGACTCCTAAAAGTAAGCAAAACGTAAAAGTAGAAGATGCTAGATGATGGGTGGGTGTCAAAAATTTAAAGAAGCAACTTTTGGGGGTAGGCAGGGGTGGGGAAGGTTTCTGATTTGTTTTGTTTTCTCCTCCTCACTGTTTTGCCTTGAGGGTGAGCCCCAGCTATAAAACTAAATGGTGGTACTAGCATGGATAGCTAAACTTCTCAGAAAAAAGGTCCTGCTTTCTGGCCAGGAGTACCATCACAAGGTGTCCTTGTGGGACAGAATGCAGGAAATCTCAAAAAGAGATGACTGGAGAAGTAATATTCCCTAATTATGTGTTTGAACCTAGAGAAGTCTCAGGATCTTATCTGAGCCACCATGCACTGTGCATATGTGGGATCAACCCCCCAAAATATAGCAAGGTCTTAGAGAACTGAACTGAATCATTTCTCACAGAAAACAAGATACAATTTGCAGTCTCAAAGAAACTTGATATTCAAAAATATCAGGGCACCTGAGTGGCTCAGTCAGTTAAGTGTCTAACTCCTGATTTAAGTTCAGGTCATGATCTCAGGATAGTGAGATTGAGCCCCGGGTCAGGCTTGCATTGGGCATGGAACCTGCTTAAGATTCTCTCTCTCCTTCTCCCTTTATTCCTCCCTGCTCCCTCTCTTAAAAACAAACAAACAAACAAACAAACAAACAAACAAAAAAAAACAAGTTTCCAGAGGATTACAATGGGACCCAGGATCCATGCAATATAATATTCACAATGTCCAGGATACGATCTAAAACTACTCAAAATACAAAGAACAAGATGGTCAAAGAAAAGTCAATTAAAAGATATCAGCCCTAAGATGACCAACATGTTTGAGCTATAAGAATAGCTTTAAGTTTTTATTTAAACTATTTTCTATAAGATAAAGGAAACCATTTGTAATGAATGAAAAGATATGTATTCCTAGTAGAAAATTCTAGAGAAACCATCAAGAAGAACCAAATAAGCAATTCAGAATTTTAAAAAAGATAATATATGAAATTTAAAAGTCAGTGGATGAGCTCAGTAGCAAGTTAGTTATAACAGAAACTAAAGATAAACCAACAGAAATTATTCAATCTGAATAACAGAAAGAAAAAAATAAATGAAGACTCCGGGACCTAGGCACCAGTATCAGGGAATCTAACATACATGTCATTGGAATTCCATAGTGAGGAGAGAGACAGTGGGCAGAAAAGAATATTTGAAGAAATAAGGGCTAAAAAATAGCTCAAATTTGGCAAAAGCCATAAATTTGCAAATCCAAAAAGCTCAGCTCAGTGGACCTCAAGCAGAATAAAGTTGAAGAAATTCATGCCAAATACCTCATAATCAAACTGCTGAAAATCAAAGATAAAGACAAAAAATCTTAAAAGAGCTGAAGAAAAAAGAGATTACATTCAGGGGAACAATGATTCAAATTCTTGCAAATTTCTTATTAGAAACCATGGATCAGAAGACAGTGAAATAACATCTTTAAAATTCTTAAAGGAAAGAACTGACACCCCAGAATTTTATGTGCAGCAAAGGTATCTTTCAAAACTGAAGGCAAATGAAGTCAGTTCCAGATGAAGAAGAAGTGAGAGAATTTGTCACCATGGATCTACTCTATAAGAATTGCTAATGGAAGCTCCTTAGGATGAAGGAAATTGTCACCAGAGGGAAATGTGAACCTTCAGAAATAAAGAAAGGACAACAGAAATGGTAAATATAAAAGACTATTTTTTCACTCTCAAGTTCTTTAACTCAATGTTTATTACTGTTGAAGACGAAAATGGTAATGTCTCATGGAATTTTATGAAGATAGAATACATCTCACAATTATAGCACAAAAGTCAGTGGTGGGGACTTAAAGACTCCTATCTGGTTGCAAGGTTTCTATATTTTGTGCATAATATAAACTCTAACTAGACAGTGCATGAATGTATGTAAGTATATACATACATGTGTATTGTAATCTCTAAAACAACCTTTTGAACAATCTTTTCATTATTGAAAAATAATGCAAAGATATACGGAAAAAGGCCAATAGGTACATTGAAAATAATACAAAAAATACTCAAATAATCCAACAGAAAGCAGGAAAGGAAAAAGAGTGAACAAAAAACAAGGGATGAACAAAAGCAAATAATAAAATGCACCTGGGTAGCATCCGACTCATTTTTTAAAAAGATTTTATTTATTTATTTATGAGAGAGAGAGAGAGAGAGAGAGAGGAGGGAGAGAGAGGGAGAAGCAGGCTCCATGCAGGGAGCCTGACGTGGGACTCAATCCTGGGTCTCCAGGATCACGTCCTGGGCTAAAGGCGGCGTTAAACCGCTGAGCCACCAGGCTGCCCAGCATCCAACTCTTGATCTCAACTCAGGTCTTGTCTCAGGGTTGTGAGTTCAATCCCCAAGTGGGCTCCAAGCTGGGTGTGGAGCCTACTTAAAAAATAAATAAATAAAATGGTAGACCTAAATCTGACTACATAAATAATCATATTAGATATTAACTAGTCTAATGAATCAAATTTCTGGAAAGGCAGAGATTGACAGAGTAGATAAAAAGCAAAGTCCTACTATATGCTGTCTATAATAGAAACACTTAAGACAAACACACAGATACTTTACATACACATGGAACCACTCTAAATATACACACAGACATATTTCAAAATTGACACAGAAAATTTTAAAGGAAATAGGAAAAGGTACCATGCAATCAGAAAGCAAAGAAGGCTAGAATGGTTATCTTAATAACAGAACAAGTAGATTTCAAGACAAATATGAGAGAGAGAGAGAGAGAGAGAGAGAGAGAAAGAAGGGCATTTTATAATAATCAAAGAAAAAATTCATCAGAAAGATAAAAAATTACAGATGTGTGCCTTCCAAATAACAGACCGTCAACATCCACACACCAAAAATTGACAAACTTTAAGGGAGAAAGAAGCAATTCTACAACCCAAAGGCAGATTTTTAATAGTCCCCTCCAGCAAAGAATGAGTAGACAAAATTCAGCAAGTCATATACACTCTGAATGTTATCAAGCACCTTGACCTATCATTATTTATATAGAACATTACATCTGAGGGTGAAGAGTACATATAGTTTTCATTGCATATGGTGTCCACATTCAGATAATCCATAAGCTGCTTTATGAAACAAGTCAATTCACTTAAGATTGAAATCCTACAAAATTTGATCACATAAGAAATTAGTAAGTATAATAAATGCAAGAAAACCCACACTCTCTTATAAAATTACACATTTCTAAATAATTCATGGGTTAAAGATGAAATTGGGAGAGATATTAGAAAATATTTTGAGTCAACAAATAATGAACATAAAGCATACCAAAATGAATGGATACAGCTAAAGCATCCAAAGATGTAGCTAAAGCTTAAGAGGGAAATTTAGAACTTGAAAGGATTACATAGGAAAAGAAGAAGGGTCTAAAATTAGTGACCTAAGTTATACATTAAGAAGCTAGAATAGGGCAGCCCTGGTGGCTCAGCGGTTTAGCGCTGCCTTCAGCCCAGGGCATGATCTTGGAGTCCCGGGATCGAGTCCCATGTCAGGCTTCCTGCATGGAGCCTGCTTCTCCCTCTGCCTGTGTCTCTGCCTCACTCTTTCTCTATGTCTTTCATGAATAAATAAATAAAAATCTTAAAAAAAGAAGCTAGAATAAAAAAGAATAGTAAATTCTAAATAAGTAGAAAGAAGAAAAGAATAAAGTAAAAAACTAATCAAATAGAAAATTGACATATGATAGAGAAAATAAACAGTCAAAAGCTAGCTCTTTAAAAAGATCAACAGAATTGTCAAATCTCTAGCTAGACTGATCTGAGAGGGGGAGGGAGGGATAGAGGGAGAGAGGGAAGGAAGGAGGGAAGGAGAGAGAAAGAGAGAAAAAAGGAATCCCTGATATCATGAATAAGAATGGTGTTATCACCACATATTCTATAGACATTAAACGGATAATAGGAGAATATTATGAATAACTAACTATATGTCAACAAATGTGTCCCCATAATATAAGAACGTTTCCATCTTTACAAAAATCAAATGATAAAATTCACCATATTGACAGAATGAAGGAGAAAATCATATAATCATTTCAAAAGATAGAGAAAAATCATTTGACAAAACTAAACAATTATGATGAAAACTCTTAGTAAACCTAAAGTTTTACTCTAGTAAAACGCCCTGAGCCAAAGGGAGAAACTCAACCACTGAGCCACCCAGGGGCCCCTCATTGTGATTTCAAATGACATATTTTAGGTATTACCCCTGTATCAGTGGGTAGTTTACAAATATTTTCTTCCATTCCATAGGTTGTCCCTTCACTCTGTTGGTTGTGTCCTTCGCTATGCAGATTTTTACTTTGATACAATCTCATTTGCCTATTTTTGCTTTTGTTGCCTGTGCTTTTGGGGGTCATATCCAAAATATCATTGCTCAAACCAATGTCAAGATGCTTATCTGTACATTTTCTTCTAGCACTTTCATGGTGTCAGCTGTTGCATTAAATCTTTACTCGTTTTGAGTTGATTTTTATATATGGAATAAAATAAGAGTCGAATTTTATTCTTGTGCATGTGGAAAACCAGTTTTGGCAACATCATTTATTGAAGAGACTATCCTTTCCCCATTGCACATTTTTGACACCTTTATGAAGGATCACTTGACCATAAATACATGCATTTAAGTCTGGACTCTTCTCTTTTATGGGTCTATATGCGTGTTTTTATGCCAGTACCAAGCTCTTTTGATTACTATAGTTTTGTAGTATATTTGAAATCAAGTAGTATGATGCCTCCAACTTTGTTCTTTTTACTTAACACTGCTTTGGCTTATCACAGTCTTTTGTGGTTCTATACAAATCTTAGGGTTTTTTTTCTATTTCTGTGAAAAATGACATTGCAATTTTGAAGTGGGTTGCATTGAATCTGCAGATAATTTTGGATAGTATGGCCATTTTAATAACATCAATTCTTTTAATGCACGAACACAAGATATGTTTCCATTTATTTGGTCTACTTCAATTTCTTTCATCAATGTTTTATCATTCTTAGTGTACAGATTTTTACCTTCTTAGTTATATTTTATTCCTAGGCATTTTATTAGTTTTGATGTTATTATAAATGAGGTTATTTTCTTATTTTCTTTTTTATCTAAATCAGTTAGTGTATAGAAATGCAATAGATTTTTGTATGTTGATTTTGTATGCTGCAACTCTAGCGAATTGATTTATTAGTTCTAACAGTTTTTTGGTGCAGTCTTTAGGGTTTTCTATACATAAGATCATGTCATCTGCAAACAGAAAATTTTACTTTTTCCTTTATTTCTTTTTCTTACCTAATTATTCTGGCTAGGTTTTCCAATTCTATATTAATAGAAGTGATGAAAGTGGGCATCCTTGCCTTGTTCCTGATCTTAGAGGGAGAGCTTTCAGCTTTTCACTGTTGAATATGACATTAGCTTTGGGCTTCTCATATATAACCTTATCATGTGAAGGTACATTTCTTCCATAAATAATTTGTTGAGTGACTTTGTCATGAATTTTGTCAAATGCTTTTTTCTGCATCTATTGAGATGATCATACAATTTTTGTTCTTCATTCTGTTAATGTGGTGCATTACATTTGTTGACTTGCATACATTGCAACATCTTATTACCTCAGACATAAGTCCTACTTGATCATGGTGTATGATCCTTTTAACGTGCTATTGACTTCAGTTTTCTAGGATTTTGTTGACGATTTTTGCATCTATGTTCACCAGGGATATTGACCTGTAATTGCTTTTCTTGTCTGGCTTTGGTATGAGGGTCATGCTGGCCTCGAGAAGAAGTTGATAAATTCCTAAACATATAGCCTACTAAGACCAAAGCATGAGGAAATAGGAAGTCTGAATACACCAAAAAATGAAAAAGGAGATTTCATGATAATCAAAAATCCCCCAACAACAAAAATCCTTGACCCGATGGCCTCACTGGTGCATTCTACCAAGCATTTAAAGAAGCATTATTATCAAACTTTCTCAAAGTCTTCCAAAAAACTTTGGAAGAAACACTTCCTTTTTTTAATTTTTAATTTTTATTTTTTTTTAATTTTTAAATTTTTTTGGAAGAAACACTTCCAAACTCATTCCAACAGGTTTTTGTTTCTTGAAATCAATAAGCTGACTCTAAAATTTATATGGAAATAAAGGCATCTAGAATAAAGACAGCAATTTTTAAATATTAATTCCAGGGCAGTTAATATACAGTGTTACATTAATTTGAAGTATACAATACAGTGATTCAACATTCCATCAAGACAAGTGTACTTTTAATTTCCTTAAACTATTTCACCCACCCTCCCACCCACCTCCCTCTGGTAACCATCTGTTTGTTCTCTATAGTTAAGAGTCTGGTTTTTGGTTTGTTTCCTTCTTCCCTTCTCCCCCTTTTTTTTTTTGTTTCTTAAATTCCACTTATGAGTGAACTCATATGGTGTTTATCTTTTTCTGACTGGCTTATTTCACTTAGCATTATACTCTCCAGACTCATCCATGTTGTTGCAAACAGGAAGGTTTCACTCTTTTTATGGGTAAATAATATTCCATTGCATATATACACTGCATCTTCTTTATCCACTTATCTATTGATGGACACTTGAACTGCTTCCATAGTTTGGCTATTGTAATCATGCCACAATAAACATACAGGTGAGTATATCCTTTTGAATTATTGGTTTTGTATTTTTGAGTAAATACTGAGTAGCATGATTACTGGATCATAGTGTAGTTCTAGTTTCAATTTTTTGAGGAACCTCCATACTATCTTCCACAGTGGTTGCACCAGTTTGTACTCCTACCAACAGTACACGATGGTTCTTTTTTCTTCACATACTTAGCAACACTTGTTGTTTCTTGAGTTTTTTATTTTAGCCATGCTGACAGGTGTGAGGCGATATCTCATCGTGGTTTTGATTTGCATTTCCCTGATGATGAGTGATGTTGAGCATTTTTTTCATGAATCTGTTGGCCATCGGTTGTATGTCTTCTTTGGAAAGATGTATGTTCATGTCTTCTTCCCATTTTAAACTGGACTATTTGTTTTTTGGGTGTTGAATTGTATAAATTCTTTATATATTTTGGATACTAATCCTTTGCAGATAGGTCATTCATAATTATCTTAGCTTGAAGATTCATCTTACCTGCTTTCTAGACTGCATAAAGCTAGAGAAACTAAGACAGCTTGGTATTGGCAAAAAATTAGATACGTAAATCAATGATGTATAACAGATAGTCCAGAAAAGCTCCTCCCTATATACTGTCATTTGACTTTGGACAAAGATGCCAAGGCAATATGTGGTACGCAGAATAATAGGCCCCTAAAGATGTCCATGTCCTAATCCCAGGACCCTGTGAGATATGTTATCTTACATGGCAAAAGAAACTTTGCAGATGTGATTAAGTCAAGGATATTGAGATGGAAAGATTAAACTGGATTATCTAGATTGGCCCAATGTAATCACAGTAATCACAGTTCTCTTAAGTGAAAGGCAGAGACAGACGGGCCAGAGTCAGAGAGAAGGAGATGTAACAATGGAAGGAGAGATCAGAGTGATAAGAATGCTATGTAGATGAAAGAAGGCCACGAGGCAAGACAAGTAAGCAGTCTGTAGAACTCTCTAAAAACTGTTTCACCTCTAGTACCTTCATAAAGAACACAGTTATGTCAATACTTCAATTTCTAGCTCTGCAAGACACATTTCAAACTCCTGACCAATATAACTTTTTTCTTTAAAGAGTTTATTTATTTATTCATGAGACACACACACACACACACACACACACACACACAGAAAGAGAGAGAGAGAGAGAGAGAGAGAGGCAGAGACACAAGTAGAGGGAGAAGCAGTATCCACGCAGGGAGCCCGACATGGCACTTGATTCCGGGTCTCCAGGATCACGCCCTGGGCCGAAGGTAGTGCTAAACTGCTGAGCCACCCGGGCTGCCCCCAATAGAACTTTAAGACCATAAACTTGTATTATTTTAAGCCATAAAGTTCATGGTAATTTGATACAGCAGCAATAGGAAACTAATACATATCTGATAGTAAAAGAAAATATATTTTCAATAATGCTTCTGGATCTTATTATTCATATTGAAACAAATGGATATTATCCCTTTATCATTCCATACACAAGAATTAATTCAAAATGGATCATAGGCCTAAGTGTAAAGCCTAAACCTATGAAATTTCTGGAGAAAAATAAGAGAAAATGCTTGTGACCTGGGGTTGGCAAAGATTATTTAGGCAGAACACTAAAGGTATAAAATATTTTGGGAGTTAAAAAGTTAAAATACACATCTCTCTTGTGTCTCATTTATTTTTCTCCTAAATATTCCCTGGGTGAAATGGAAACATAGGTCCATACAAAAGCTTATATACAAATGTTCAAAGCAGCTTCATTTATAATAGTCCCAAACTGGAGATAGTCCAAACATTCATCAATAGGTGAAAATATAAACATTATAATATACATATAATTCAGCAATAAAAAGGAATAAACTATTGAAACATACAATGTAGATAGTTCAAAATCATGGAGAATGAAAGAAAAGAGGGAAAAATGTACATACTACATGATTCCACTCATGTAAGATTCTAGATGTTCCAAGCTAACATATGATGACAGAAAACAGGCTAATGTTTGCTTGGGGAAGAAGTCCATGACTTCCTGAGGGAGGGCCAAAGTTGTGCTCTGGATTACTCTAACATTTATCACTGTTTGTTTAATGAACAAATGATTACACAGACTGGAAAACTCTAAACTAAAAGTTTGGGGTCTAATTCCAGAATGACCACTGACAAGTCAGGTAACCTCTGTGTGTCCCCTCAGGAGAATATCTAATGCTGTGGAAGTTGGTTGTATTAGAGATCAAATGAGATGACATGCACAAAAAATAACAGCAATTGTAGGGTCTGAGAAATTTAATTTATTCTTATTGTTTGTTATTAACAGTTAAGGAGAAGCATGAAATTGGGATTTCACAGCTCATCATCAGTGAGCATCAATGGTGTGCATTAGAATCAATTAAGGACACACACATACACACACACATACTTGGGCTCCACAGATATCTGGGGCATAGCTTAAAATTCTTTTCTGATGCCACTGGTGATTTAGATGTTCATTACTGGCCCCAAATCAAATCCTACATGATCACTTAGCTGGCACCTCATTGAGACCACTGAAAATGGAGTTACATATGCCTACTTATCTCCTTACTCTATATCACCTTCCTAGTTTGCCCAGAGCCATCAAAGTTCATGCCTATTGGCATAATTATTCATAGTACTTTTCTTTTGTTCTCTAAAGTGTTGGAGCTGGACAACAAATTCACACTGAATACATATTTAGCCATTAGAATCTCTAAGGTAGGCATAATTTCCACTCTAAAAATGAGGCCAAGTGTTTGCCATAGTGAAGGGCGACAGCACTCTGGTTAACCAAGACCTACACTTACTGCTGGTTCAGTACATGTTTGGTACTTCCTAAGTGCTTTCCATGTATTATCTCATTTAATTTTCCAGAAATCTTATGAGGTAAAGTACTCTTACAGATGAAGAACCAGGGATGAGAGGCTAAGTAACTTGCCTGATACCATGAATAAGGAAATGGAAGAAGTGGGTTTGAACTCTTACAATCCAGTTTTGCAGCCCATGCTCCTGGCCCTTACAGGCCCTCGACCTTATCCCAGGTGGCTATCCTTTTTGCTCGATGAGCTGCATGTTCAGTTAACAGTTTTCTTCCTCTGAAGGAAGAAAGGAAATGTATATCATGCTACCACTTTCACTCCACCTCTGATCTCTCCCCCACCCGAAGCATGACCCACTGTGGGGAATTATTACTGTCCTATTTTTAACTGGGTTGCAGTTCATTCAGCCTCCTGTGTTTGTATCAAAATAATTTCCCCACAGTTTTCCTTTGGATGCAGCAAAACTGGCCTCAGAAGCTCACTGTTTATGCTAAAGAGTTTACTTTCTAAATTGAAAGCAGGCTACTATTCTGCTCTTCCCTTGTAGTGCAATAGATAAGAGGGTGCAAAAAGCTCTTTATCAAGTTAATATAGTGGCCCTAGGTGGGAAAAAAAGAGCACAATTCAAGTTTTCTGTGACTTCTGGCTTGGTTTTAACGGAATGCAAGTGCAATGCCAGAGCCTGATAAAAATAGAAACTCTCCCGTGTCCAGGCTCTTCTCCAGATGGTGCATGGGAATCCAGATAGTAACTCATCACTGTGAAGGGTCGCTATTAATTAGCACGAAGATGTCATGCCTCACATGGGGCAGTAAATGAAAATGGCTCAGGGTTTAGAGTGGAAATGCTGATGTTGCCAGAGCATCTGGGTTGCTCCCTAATTCTCTCTGCTCTGGATTTAATTGAGAGTTTAGTCATTACATAAAACATGCCTTGAAGGACGAAACAGAGCAAGTGCAGTTGGCTCTGGTTAGAAATGACCCAAGGGAAGTTCTGGAAAATGCAAAAGAACTGATCATGTATTCACATAAAGGGTCAGTGACATTGTAGACTCTTCTTAAGAGAAGTAGATGGAGAAACAGGACAGAGCCCACCACCTGAAGTCACCAGAGAAAAAGTGACATCTGTGGTCACCAAGAGAAGATGAATGGGAGGGAGTAGGACCAGGCTCACATGTCTGACTACCCACTTTCAGGTTATCTGCTTCTTTACGAGGGCCCACAGAGCTTGACTTTGGCTTTGCTCATAGTGTAAAAGTCACATAGGAGAAAATGCTATAACAACGAATGTGTCCACTGAATGAGTGATAAATTCCAGACACCCTTAGCTCATCAAGGTCTTCTAATTGGGTAGAATCAATGTAAGAAGAGAGCCTTATGATAGTTTTCACAAAAATAATTCCTTTCCTTCATAAAGATTAAAACTTAACTCCTTCCCATTAAGCACTGCCTCCTAAAAGGAATTTGCTTTTGGCCTTGGGTGAGCCACTTACCTCTCCAGATCTCCCCCTCTTTCTCGATATAATGAGGATGATCACAGCTATCCTCACAGGACTTCTTTTAGCAATTAAATAACAAGGTATATGTGCAAGAATCAGGGAGGGTGACTAAGCACATAGGTGGCTAAAATATTAATTTAAGAAATGAAAGTAATACAAATGATCGGCACAATTAAGTTAGAAAGACTGGTGTTACTCTGATATTGCCTGATTTGACCACAGAGAATCTCTCCCCTGGCCAATTCTGACTAGTTTTTACAATTTAGAGTCAATGGCACCTCTCTGAGAAGCTATTCCAGAATGCCATGCTGCATTATTAATCTCGGTGTCTGTGCCTCTTAACAGTGAACACCTCAAGAGAGGAACAGTGCATCGTTTGGGTCTGGGGTGTGCCACTGTGTCTAGAGAATGGAGGTGCTCAGACATTTATTGAATAAAGGAATGAAGATTTGTGTTGATGGGAAACATGGGGAAGAGCACTTCCTTTGGTGGGAATGTGGCATGAACAAAAGTGAGGACATAGAATATTCAAGAAAAGATAGAGGAGGGTCGCTTGGCTACAGCAAAAGGACTGGGGAGTCCTGAGAAAGAGATCCACCAGAGAGGCCAGGACCACCTGCGTTTGCCCCTCACCTGTAAATTCTGTTCCCTCCTTCCTTTTTAAGGACTTCACAAAGTAGCTAATTCCATTGTCATCTCCTGCTCCTCTATGGAGGAAGAACTAGTTCCTGAGTCTTTTATGCTAGACATAGGGCTCTCTGCACTTTCTTATTTTTTTAAAGTTCATAGTTTGAATAATTAATACATTTACTTGGTTCAAAAATTAGACCAACCTAACAAGGTATGCACTGAGCTATCGTGCTCTTAGACTCCATCTGCCCTAGACTACCCTATCTCCCCCCTCAATCCTTACCATTTTTATTAGGTGATCATTTTTATTAGCTTCTTGTTTATTCTCCCAATGTTTTGTTTTACACAAATATGAGGAAGTATTTCTATACAGTCCTATTTACTTTTATTTCCTACAGAAGAGGTAGCATAGTATTATATACTTCTACATTTGGTTCTTTTAAAAAATATAGATTTATTTATTTATTTTTTAAGCTTTTATTTAAGTTCTGGTTAGTTAACATACAGTATGATATTAGTTTCAGGTGAAGAATTTAGTGATTCAACACTCACACTTGGCTTTGTTCACTTAAAACATCTTGGTACTCACTTCCTTATCAATGTATAAAGACATCTTCATCCCTTTTAATAGCTGGATTACATTCCATTGTGTGTATTTAGTGAAGTTTATTAAACGAGTCCCCTATTGCTGACTGTTTGGCTTAGTCTGTATTTTTCCTACTATAGACATTGAGAAAATAGATAACCTAGCAATTTTGAAGAATTTTTCTTTTCTTTTTTTTTTTTTTGAAGAATTTTTCAATCTGTTTTGTTTTACTTGTGGCTGCCTTTTGTCCCTTGGTGATCTCAGCCATTCTTAGAACCCCACAGCTGATTTCACACTGACAACAAAGCCTACTTTGCAGCACAAGTCTTCTCTCTCCCCTGTCCACCTGCCTGTGTAGTGCTAAATACGATCTCACAAACAACTTCATTGCAACTCTAAAATTGACCTCATTCTCTTCTTCTGAACCTGCTTATAGGTTTTCCTAATAAAAAACGTATACACCAAGATGTCACGCTCACTCTCCTACTCACTAAGACGTGAAACTTCTGTTGGCCTATGATTTCTTCCCTTACTTGACCTTGACATCTAGTGCAGCAACAAACTCAATTTTTACTCCCCACGTACAACATTTTGGGCATACATCTTTTCTTTTTGTTCTGATTGCTACTATCTAGTTCAGGTCCTGGTTAGCTCATATCTGTACATTTTATTTTATTTTATTTATATTTATTTTTTATACCTGTACATTTTAAAAAACAATATAGAATTTCCCTCCATTATAACCATCTAGAAAGCTTTGGGAGGGAGATGCCCATAATTTTGATGGGATTATTTCCATCAGGCTATCCCACTGCCTAGTGAGGAAAGCTTACATCACTGTTTGTATTAAGGGATTTAGATGTCTATGTATCAGTGAGCTCCCTGAGAGTAGGGACCTGCCTACCTGTATGCCATCTTATCCCTACCATCTTCCACGAGGCCAGGCATGTGCTGTGTGCTAAGCTATTTGTGTGTGTGTGTGTGTGTGTGTATGTGGCTAAGCTATTGATTTTGTTTCCATGTAAATCCAATGGGCATTCCAATTTTATCTCTCACTAATCCTTCAAATGAACTTTATACCAAAGCTACCTGAACTACTGCTGAGATATGCCTTTTTGGCTCTCATGACTTGGATTATGCCATTCCCTCTACCTGGAATGTTTTTCTCTCTTCACTCTGGCCACATCCTGAAAACTCATTAGTCTCTAAAATCTAGCGTCTCTGAGAAGTATAATATGGAATCACCAAAGGAATCAACTTATTCAGTAGAGGAAATTGAGCCGGAATACTGGTGTCTCAGCTTCCATAAGCCAAGAAACAGTAGAGACTCTAGGATCAGGAATTATTCATTTCTATTTCCCAGTAAACCATGTCATCCTATCATAGAATGCCAGACTGATACTTGTCTTGCAACTTGTATTGAACAGAATAGGGAGGATCCCATGGATTAATACATAATAACTATTTGTAAACAAAATCTTTTCTGCTTCAGTAACATATATTAAACACTTAAACTCAAAAAATAAACATGAGTTAAGCTTGTGTCTCCATTATATGCTGGCATTGTGCTATACATGATGTTCAGGGATGATCTCTTCCCTCAATGTGCTGAGAGACAGTCATGGCCACGGCCTTAGCCTCATAAAATGCAAAATGATATCATCTACTCAGACAAAGACAAAAGAGTGATAATCCTGGACATGGCTTACCTCTGTAAATGGCTTGTTGTATAATTTTGGAAAAGCCTCTCAAGCAATTTGGTTCTCAGATTTCCTGGACAGTTAATGGAACCTTTTTCTTAGATTGTTACACCCTGTTCTGTGTCTGTGCTTGCAACTTTCAGGACAGCAGTGGAACTCGGGTTTCAAGAGAACTTACTGTGAAAACTGGCTGCTCTTCCCTTGACTAAACTCCAGTGGCTTGCACATATCTTTTTTGTTAATTATTAATGCTTTGAACTCCGAGGTCAAATCAATAAAGCCAAAATCTTGACTAACTTATGGTCAAGTACCAAAGCCATTTTTACCAGAGTATTCATGCAAGTTCTAGCAATGCAGGCAAATTCCACTTTGGGTTAATTCCACAATGCATTTCTGAATTCCCACTGCAATTTCTAGTGAATGTAGTCATGACTGTGGATTTTTTCCTCTCTCCATCCTTAGAGTTGGTGACAGGCAACAAGCTTAAAACAGCCGCTGTGTTTCACTAGGGAGACAGGCTACATGTGTACTCTAAATGAAACCATCTGTTAGAATCTTCCAGCAGTGTTCTAAGGAAGGAAATGGTGAAGAATCTTTCAAGAAACTCAGTTAAAGGTAACTAAGTACTTATGGAATGATATAAAACATCTCAAACAAGATGTCAAGCCCTTATTAGTATCCTACTCCTATGTCACACTGGCAATGTAGACCAGGCATATTCAGCCTAAAATATGTCCAGTGATCTTTCTTGCAGAAAATCAGTGAATTTATTAGAGATTTGGCATTGAGTGTTTGATGGAGAATAGAGGCCATATTTCAGGACCATTTCTAAACCCTAATATATTCACTCCCACAGAATCATGTACTGCCAACGCACCTTTCTTCCCAGGATAGAGGTTCTGCAATCATTTATATGTATATATATAACTAGTATGCTTCCTACTTGACTGACCCCCATATAATGGGAAAGTAAAACTTTAAAAAAAGGTTGCTTTAATTTAAAAATATGATTAGTCAATTATTTGGAAAAGTAACTGAAAAAATAAAAATTCACCTTGCATGACATTTTATTCTTTCATAATTTCTTCTAAATGTGCTTTGGTGTTACACCACCTTTTAGAGTTAACCAATATGAAATTATAGTTTTAAAGGAAATGATTTGAATCCATGTGGGACATTCTATGTCAAACACTAAGTTCACTGACAAACATAGACTCACTCTGGGTGCATTCAGTTGTCCATCATTTTCTGTAAGACCCTTGAGGGAGAAACAAATGTAGAAGGCTGGATCCTGCCTGTAGAGGGCTCACCATCTAGGTGTCTAAAGATAAACTGACCCTTTATCCCAATCTGTCTTCACTCATTGCTATTAAAGTCTAATCACACAGAATGTGTAACTAACTCTTTATAAACCCATGACAATGTGTAAATGGGGATCAACTCTCAATTTCTTGCATTTTTTTTTAAAATATAAAGTTTTCAAATCTTTAGTGTCTAGCTCAGTGGTTTTACACATAGGAAGTTGTTTCCCAGATTCAGATCCAGAATATTTCTAGCACCTCATAAGACTTCCTCATGCCTACTTCCAGTCAATGCTCCTCACAAAGGTAATGACTATTTTAATCTCTAACACCATAGCTTAGTTTTATGTGCTTTTGAACTTTGCATAAATTGAGTCAGGCAGTATGTACTCTTTTGGGTCTGACTTTGTTCATTCAACGTCATGTCTGTGTGATTCCTCCATATTGTTATATGTATCAGTAGTTTGGTTTTTTATTATTATATAGAATTCTACTGTAAGAATGTAATGTAATTAATTCACCTATTTAACAAGTGATGGACATTTGTTTGTTTCTTGTTCAGCTATACACATAAAACAGCTATGAATATTCTTATAAATATATTTTGGCTGGCAAGACATCAGCCTTTAAAAATATCTTATTTGATAAATTGGTTTTATATGATATATTTTCTTTTTGGAAGAAGATGACAATTGGTCTATTGAAGCTGAGAAAACTGGACTCTGGCCAGATGAATCTAGAGATGAATCCTCTGCATAATTGTGTCTTTTCTGTCTTTAATGCTCCCACTCCTGACTCCTCCTTCTGCCTCCAATCATAGCAATGGCAACTCCTAACATCCATTTTTGTTCTGAGGCATTCTTCATATTCTTTCAATTTATATCTACTCAGAAAAAATATAAACAAGGAACTAACATTTAGGTTTAAATAATAATGATACCACTTTCCTGATGATGCATGCCTATTAATAGAAAACAAAGGAAACATAGTCTATAATTTTTAAGCATTAATTACAACCATATCTGTCTTTTAAATTGCCAGCCAAGAAACAGGTAATGAAAGTTTATCCTTCTTAAATAGTAAAACATTCTAGAGGTAGATTTTTCGGTTAGAGTTTCAGAGTAGTGAAAGCTGTCCGGTTACTCTGAAAGAACAAAAACTGGTGTATATTGCTTCTTCTCATTATATCTGGCATAGGCTACCTATTCCAAGCCACCAAAGGAGCAGGCAAAATGATTTTCAGTGACAAGACTAGGATGATGATTTTTAAGAAAATATTTTAAAGAAAGAAGGCAAAACAAATGCCTGGTATCCTTTTATCTTTCCTTTCCCTTTTCTGCCCCACTGATCCTATTCCTTACAAAGAAGTGGATTAATGAAGATTCTTCCTAGAAGGGATCCTGTTGCTGAAAGAGATCCTAACTATTCTTGCATCTATCCATCCATCCATTCACCCATCCATTTCTCCACCCAGCATCCATCCATCAGCTCATCTCACCCAATGATTCATCAATCTCATCCATCTACTCACCCCAACCCACCAAGCCACTCACTCACCAATCCAACCATTCAGCCACACATCCATATACCTACATACTCATCCATCCTTCCACCCATCCACCCATCCATCTACCCACTCACTCCATCCATCCACCCATCTACTCAATTCTCATCCATCCATCCATCCATCCATTCATCCATCCATCCATCCAATGCTTGGATACTAGACCAGTATTTCACACTGGACATTAAATCTGTGTTTAGCTCTTTTCAGTGATATGAAACTCACACAAACCAGTCACTTCATTCCAATAAAGTTATAAGGTCAATAAGCAGTTTTCATGAGTTAGCATTCTTTTATTCTTCTCATTATTTTATTCTCAATTGCTTTAACATTTATTTCAAAAACTGGACAATAAGGCATTAAAAACAAACTAGTTTCACACACAAAGTTCTTTTAAGATCATCCTCTAAAACTCAATCAAACTGAAGGTCGATTCTGAGAGCTGAAATTTTTCTGTAAGATTTGAAGCAGGAGAATAATTTTTTTACAAGTGGACAATGCCTTGATTCTTATTTGGTCAAATTTTGCAGCCTGGGGCCCACAGATGTGTTGTTTGGTCAGCACCATATTCCAAAATGCTGAATTAGCTGTTAAGTTTTAGTATTATACTATTTCACATAAACCTTAAGTCTGGCTTATCCTGACAAAAAGATGGTGCTTAATGACTTTCATGATCTTTTTTCTTAACATTGAAAAATATCTTTAGTGATTACCACCTAATGTGGTAAAGAAACACTTTCTGGAATTAAATGGTTCCTTCAGCTTAGCTTTAGTATATTTTTTATTTCTGTTAAATACATTAAATTTAATATTTTAAAATAAAAATCATATATAACACCATTTAAAAAAATTTTCCATCCATCTATCCATCCAATCATTCTTTCAATAATCCATTCATTTTTCTTTTTTTTTTAAAAGATTTTATTTATTTATTCATGAGAGACTGAGAGAGAGAGAGAGAGGCAGAGACACAGGCAGAGGGAGAAGCAGGCCCCATGCAGGGAGCTGGATGTGGGACTCAATCCTGGGGCTCCAGGGTCACGCCCTGGGCCAAAGGCAGGCTCCAAACCACTCAGTCACCCAGGGTTCCCATCAATTCATTTTTACCATCTGGAGTGATGTGCTAAGTGATAACGGTGGTTATTTCTTGATAATGGGATTTTAACTATTTTTGTTTTGTTTTCTGAGTTGCCATTTTAATTCTTGGCTTGAGTTTTTTTTTTTTTCTGAGTTGTAGTTTTAATATTCAACACATTCAGGTTTACATAACAATAGTCCTTGTCATTTAAAAAACTCCCTTAAAATTCAAATATATCTTTTCTCCTTTATCTCTTGAACTGAAGTTTTAATGAATGTGGTTCAAAAAACCTAAATTAATAATGAATGTCATTTTTCAGATTACAGGAAAAAGACTCTAGAGTTTTTTTTACTAAGTCACTTCCTCCTTTAATATCAATCTTTAAGCATTTAACTCATTTAAAAAAGTTAGAAAGACATATGTATTATTCCTTTGTTGTTCCATATCATCTAGACATATGGACCAAAATGTCAAAAAATTTCACTACCAACTTCTCATCAAGACATATTGAATTAAATTCTATGGTACCAAATAGTAAAATAGTATTCTTAAAAAGACTAAAAAGCCACATGTAGACTTCCATTTCTGGAAGGAGGCAAGATATATTGACAAATCTCCTGTAGCAGAACACCTAGACATAACAGATAAATTTAATAAGCCCCCACCCCCCTGCCTTAAATACATAGCTAAGCGGCAAGATGGCAAAAAGGTCTCCAAGGCCCAGCAAAAAGTAGTTGGAAACAGTAGTGACATAACACTGACCTAAATCTGCCTTTTGGGCATTTGTTGATCTTGATTATCAAGAGATGGAACTTTTCTGAACCACACAAGGGTAGAAGATGAGGCCTTGAGTCTGTATAAGATTGAGTGGAATATACTGAGATCCTTAAAGGAAATCTGAAATCATGAGAGGGCTAGGCCTCCAGTGAAAAGGTAAATGAGTAGGAACCTTATCAGTCTCAGCCTGGATCCTGTTGTGGGAGAGAAAAGTTTTTGCTGGGAACTGAAACATAACAAAAATTAAACATAACTAAGCTTGTAGGATGCGCTCAAAGCAGTAGATAGAGAGAAATTTACCACCATAAATACTTTGATTAGAAAAGAAGAAATCTGAAAATTAATAAGCAAGGTATCTATCTCTGTTCTATATAAAATAGAGATTGATGTAAGGATTAAGTAATAATGCTTTACTTGGAAGGTCTATTCCCGGGCAGAAAGAATGAGAAAAAGGAAAATGAGGAAGGAAAGGTAGAAACACCATGAAAGGTGATGTGTTAGAACACTAGTCTCACTGATTTATGATAAGCCGTGATAAGATTCACCTGATTGCTTGACAGGTGTATCAGTTTGGCCACTTTTTTATATCTCCAGATAGCTATCTAGAGAAACAGAGCCTGAAAATAAAATCTTGAGAAAGTGTCCCTTCTTATGTAGGCCTAGGGGAAGCTAATAACAGCCCTTGCAAGAAAGGTATAAAATCCCACCTGGATCCTTCTCTTCTATATCCCCAGTAGAACAAAAACCTAAGCTGATATGGGAAGGGCAATAAACTTTGTCTCTTTTAAAGCACTAGAGAAAACCAAGCAGGATAGCCACAATAAAAAACAACAAAAACTACTCATAACCAGAGACAAAGAGAGAATTTAGAATATAGGTAGAGGGGAAAAATACACATTATTGACAACGAAACAAAAATAAGAGTAATGGCAGAGTTCCTTTGAGAAACAATGCAAACCTAAACACAAAGAAGTGACATTTCTGAAGTGTTGACCAGAAAAATGTCACTCTAGAATTTGATACTCAAAATATCTTTCAAAAATGAAGGAGAAACGAAGACTTTCTCAGACAAGTGAAAATAAAGAGACTATTGCCAACAGTCCTGTGCTGTAAGACACGTGAAAGGAAATTATTCAGGTAGAAATCTAAATTTACACACACACACACACACACACACATTAAGAACACTGCAAACGGAAAAACTGAAAGTACATGTAAAATCATTTCTCATTTTAATTGTTCTACAGCTAACTGACAAAAGAAAATATAGTAGCAATTATTGTATGTTTATAACATTTGCAAAATTAAAATACATGATGTTAACTTAAGGAATGGGAGGAAGGAATTGGGAGTATACTATTGTAATGTCCCGACATTATAGGTAACCAGTATATTATTCAGGGGCAGAATATAAATAATTAAAGATGTATCCTGTAAATGCTTGAGTATTCATTAAAATTTTTTAAATAAGCACAAATAATAAGTCAATAGTAGAGATAAAGTGAAATAATAAATAATACTCAATGAATCCAAAAGAAGGCATGAAAATAGAAAGAAAAAGCTCAAAGATGGAATAAGTGGGAAGCAGCTAGCAAGGTAGTAAATTTTAATTGAAATAATTACATAAATGTAAAGACTAAAGAGATAAATTAAAAGACATAAATTATCAAACTGGTTATAAAGCAAGACTTAGCTATGTGTGTGTGTGTACATATATATATATATATATATGACATACGTTTATAAGAAACCAATTTTAAATATAATGACATATATATGTTAAAAGTAAAAGGATGGAAAAAGATATACTAGGAAAATATCAGCCAAAACAATGCTAGAAGAGTTGTATTGACATCAGAAAAAGTAGCTTTCAACCAGGGATAAAGAGGGACCCTACATAGTCATTTTTCGAGGAAGCTCTAACAATTCTAAAGAGCTTCAAAACACATAAGAAAAAGACTGACAAAAATAAAATAGACATATCCATAATTATAGTTGGAGATTTCAATACTTCTGTTAAGTAAAGAGAAAAAGTAGGGATATAAAAGGCCTGGAAAACACTTCAAACAACTTGATTTAATTTACAGAACTCTTCACGCAACAGGAAAAAAGTACATTAAAAAAATACATATTCCTTTAATCAAACATGAAACATTCCCAAACATGAAACATTCTGGCCTTTAAATACACCTTAATGATTTTAGAAGAATTGAAATTATTTCACATATGTTTTCAGGCTATAATGGAATTAAAAGAAAAATCAATTACAGAAAAGATAACTGAAATATCTATAAATACTAAGAAGGTAAACAACTAACTTAAAAAAAAAAGATTTTATTTATTCATTAGAGACACAAAGAGGCAGAGACATAGGCAGAGGGAGAAGCATGCTCCCTGCAGGGAGCCTGATATGGGACTTGATCCCAGGACCCCAGATCACAACCTGAGTCTAAAGCAGAAGCTCAACCACTGAGCCACCCAGATACCCCAACAAATCACTTTTAAAAATTTCATGAATCAAAGATGAAATTGCAGAATCTAGAAACTCTTATTTGAATGAAAATGGAAACATAATATCAAAAAATGTGGTTTGAAGCTAAAGCAGTACTTAGAAACAGACCCTACAGGTATTAAATTACTAGTGAAAACGTTCTACAAACAATTCTATGATCATATATTCAACAAATTAGATGACAAGGAAAAATACATTGAAGGCATAGCTGCAAAACTTATTCAAAAAGAAGTAAATAGCCTAATGAGTCTTATATCTGAGAAAGAAATTCAGTGTACAGTTGAAAACCTTACAAGAAAGAAAAATCCCTGCCCTAGTGGGGTCCACTGGAATTTCCTACCAAACTTTTAAGTAATAAATAGTATTGTTTATACACAGACTCTTTCAAAATACAGAAGATGAAAAAATACTTCCTAACTCATTTTTGAGGGTCAGCATTACCCTGACGCCAGATAAGACACTATTAGAAAGGATAACTACAGACAAATATCTCTCATGAACAAAGATGAAAGAAAATCCTCAACAAAATATTAAAAAATTAAACCTAATAATATGTAAAAAGCAATAAAGCACAACCAAGCGGGGTTTATCTTACAAAAGCAAGACGACCTTAATATTTGAAAATAAATCCAGGTAATTTACCATAGCAAAGATTAAAGAAGAAGAACATATGATCATTTCAATAAATGCAAAAATCATTTGATAATATTTAATATCTATTTGCAATAAAATCTCTTGGAATGCTAGGAATAGATAAGAACTCCCTAAAAAAAAAAAAAAAAAAAAGGAACTCCCTTAATTTGATAAAACATAGCTGCAAAAAAACCTGTAGTCAACATCATAATTAATGGTGAAAGATTAAATAATTCTGTCTAATATCAGGAATAAGGCAAGGATGACTTCTCTCACTATACACATTTATCATTATACTAGAGGCCCTAGCCAGTGAAGTAAGAGAGAAAAAGAAATAGAAGTCACACAAATAAGAAAAAAATAAAAAGAATATTAAAACTATTACTAGTCATAGAAAATTTCAAACAATCTCCAAAAAACAACTAGAATAGTGTGTTTTACAAAGCCATGGGATAGAAGGGCAAATTATAAAAATTAATTGTACTTCTGTGTATGAGTAATGAATGTTGGAAATTGGTTTTTTAAAAAAAAGTATCATTTACAGTACTACCAAAAACCATGAAATACTTACTTATTTACCTAAGTATCTTACAAAACATATAAGATATATGGCTGAAAGTGTCAAAACATTACAAAAAAAACTATACTTTCTTTTATAAAATAAATAATTCCCAGGGATATAATGAACAGCATGGTGTCTACGGTTAATACTACTGTATTGTATATTTAAAAGTTGCTAAGAGAATAGATCTTCAAAGTTCTTATTTCAAGGATAAAATTGTAACTGTGTTTTAATGGATAGTAACTAGACTTATTTTGGTGATCACTTCACAATGTAGCAAATATCAAATTACTATTATTATGACATAATATTATATGTCAATTATATCTCAGTTGAAAAAAAGAGAAAAAAGAAAAAGAGAAAATAGTTTAATAGATGAATTACCCAAAATAAATGGAAAGATATACCATGTTGATGAATAGAAGACTCAATAGTGTTAAGGTAGAAAATTTTCTCTCAACTGACCTATAAATTCTACACAATTCCAGTGAAAATACCAGAAAGATGTTTCTTAGTCATTGATTTTAAAATTCATGTGGGAAGACAAAAAACTAGGGTAGTCAAAATAATTTGGAAAGAAAAAAAGAAGAAAACTTACATTATCTGATTTCCAGATCTACCACAAAGCTGCAGTAATTAAGACAGTGTGATGTTGGGGCACCTGGGTGGCCTAGTTGGTTAAGCATCCACTTTCAGCTCAGGTCATGGTCTCAGGGTCCTAGGATCAAGCCTTGCATCAGCCTGATTCTCCCTCTCCCTCTGTCATTCCCCCTGCTTGTGCTCTCTGGCTCTATCTCTGTGATAAATAAATAAATAAATAAATACATACTTTAAAAAAAGTCCATCGGAGAAGGACAAACATATGGTTTCATTAATACAGGGAATATAAAAAATAGTGAAAGGTATTATAGGGGAAAGGAGAGAAAATGAGTGGGAATATAGAGCGGGTGACAGAATAGGAGAGACTCCTAACTCTGGGAAACAAGGGGTAGTGGAAGGAGAGGTGGGCAGGGGGCTGGGGTGACTGAGGGACGGGCACTGAGGGGGGCACTGGATGGGATGAGCACTGGGAGTTATACTATATGTTGGAAAATTGAACTCCAGTAAAAAGATATACAAAAAAAAAAAAAAAAAGAAAGAAAAAGAAAAAAAAACAACCTTGCTGTTCTGGACAAATAAGGAAAAAAATGTGTGATGTTGAACAAAAATAGGTGTATATCAATGCAACAGAATAGAGGATATACGAATACTCTCATTTATATCTGGCCAATAGATTTTTGACAAATATTTTAAAAGCAGTTCAATAAAAAAGTGTAGTATTTCAACAAATAGTACTGAAAAAATTGGAATATTTATTTGCAACAAAATGAACCTCAGTCCTTGCCTATTACCCTTCATAAAAATTTAATTCATATGTAGAACCTAAAACTATAAAACATCTATAAAGCATTTAGTAGAAAAGTCTTTGTGACTTAGAGTGAAAGATTATAGGGCTGGTGAAAGATTTCTTAGCTATGACTCCAAAAGCATGATCTATAAAACAAAAAAATGATAAACTGGGCATCACTGAATAACATGAAGAACATGTTATTCAAAAAGACTTTGGTAACACAAAGGCAAGCCACACACTGGGAGAAAATATTTGCAACTTTCTTATCTGATAAATGACATATACCCAAAATATTTAAAAGGCTTCAAAACTTAATAAAAATGTGAACAGAAAATTTGAACACACACCTCACCAAAAAAGATATACTAATGACAAATAAGTAAATGAAAAGATGCTCAACATCATTAGTTGTTAGGGAAATGCAAATTAAAACAACAAGATACCACCACACACCTATTAGAATGGCTTGGCTTAAACCAAACAAGTAAAAATACCCTGACATTTGTCATAACTTGCAGAACTGTGCACAAAAAAGGGATGACTTTTATTCTATGTAAATTAAATGTTAATTTTAAAAGAAGGAAAAAATATTAAGTAAAGAAAATTCCCTGGTATCTCACTATCTAAAGACATTATTAGCATGTTTTTGTCTTGAACATTTCCTGGAATCATAAAGAAAGCAAACAAAAATATACCTGCCACCTTTTATTTATTTTTTTTTTTTTTATTTTTTTATTTTTTTACCTGCCACCTTTTATACACAAATAACAGGCCCAGAAAATTTTGCAGAAGAGTTTTACCAAACTTTCAAGGACTTGGTAATTTAAATATCTTTTTTTTTTTGTAATTTAAATATCTTAAAGTACAGAAAAGGGAGCAAAATATCCCCAGCTCATTTTACGAGTAGCATTTCTTTGATACAAATCCAGGTGAAAAGATTATTAGAAAGGGAAATTATGGTCCAATTATACTTGCAAAGATGAGGGAAAAGTACTAATCGAATAAACTGAATCCAGAACTATATTTTATTTTTTTTAAGATTTTATTTATTTGACAGAGAGAGAGAGAAAGAGAGAGAGAGAGAGAGAGAGAGAGAGAGAATACAAGTAGGGGAGCAACAGGCAGAGGGAGAAGCAGGCTCCCTGCTGAGTAGGGAGCCTAATGGGGGGGCTTGATCCCCAAACTCTGAGATCATGACCTGAGCCAAAGGCAGACACTTAACTGACTGAGCCACCCAAGGGCCCCCAGAACTAGATTTAAAGTATATATATATATATATATATATATATATATATATATATATTTACAATTATATATCTAAAGTATAGACTATGCATTTAAAAAATACATATCATCACATTACTAATATAGATCATCCTAATTAAACCAGGAATGATTTAATATTAGAGAATTATTTTGTCTATTAGAAAATATGAGAACGATCTATTAATGTGATTCACCATATTAGCAGATTAAAGGGAAAAACAACATATGCCTATCTCAAAAGATTCAGGAAAAGCACTAATAAGATTCAATATCCATAAATGACAAAACCTCTTAGCAAACAAAAGAAAAAGACACATTCTTATTTTTTAGGTAGAATACCCACCAAAAACTTATGCCCACACAAAGCTCAATGGTGAAATGTCAGAAGCATGCTCTTTAAAGTCACAGGTAAGAAAATGGTGGGTCCTGGACATTTGTTTTCAATCTTGTACTGAAGGTCTTGACCAGTATGGTAAAATAGAAAGCAAGAAATTGGAAAGGAAGAAAGAACTGATCCAAATGCACAAATGATATACATATTTTTTAAAATGTTTTTTTGGTTTTCTTTTTTAGATTTTATTTATTCATAGAGACACAGAGAGAGAGAGAGGCAGAGACACAGGCAGAGGGAGAAGCAGGCTCCATGCAGAGAGCCTGACGCGGGACTCGATCCAGGGTCTCCAGGATCGCGCCCTGGGCCAAAGGCAGGCGCTAAACCGCTGCGCCACCAGGGCTGCCCAAATGATATATTTTTTTTGCACAAATGATATAAACGCTACATAAAAAATCCAAGAGAATCTACAGACAAATCATTAGAATTAATAAAAACTCAACAGTTTTTCTGGATAACAGGTTTTCATTTAAAAAAAATTTTTTTATTGGAGTTCGATCTGCCAACATATAGCATAACACCCAGTGCTCATCCCGTCAAGTGCCCATCACCCAGTCACCCCATCCCCCCACCTACCTCTCCTTCCACTACCCCTTGTTCGTGGGTAACAGATTAATATGCAAAAATAAATTTTGTTCCTATACCTGGCAACAAACTGTTAAAGCATGTATTTAAATAAATGCATTTCACAATAGCATCGGAAGGATAAGACATCTAAGACAAGGAAGAGAAGATTAGATCTTTCTGGAGAAAATGATAAAACTTTAAAAGACATTGCAAAACCTAAATAAATTGAGAGGTATTGTGTTAATCAAGGCTTTCTTGAGAAACAGAAGCAATAGGATACATGAAAAGATAGAGAGAAAGAGGTTTATTATAAAGGACTGGCTCACACTATCACAGAAGCTAAGTCCCACGATCTGCCATCTGTAAAGGCTCAGGCAAGCAGGTGGAAGAGTCCCCATTCAAACCCAAAGGCCTTAGAACCAGGGAGCCAACGTGTATAAGCCCCAGCCTGAGTCCTAAGGCCTGAGAACCAGGAGCCACTGATATCTGAAAGCAGGTGAAGATATGTAAAGCAGCTCACAAGGAGGGAGTGAATTCACTTTTCCTCTGCTGTTTTGTTCTATTGGGGCCATGGATGGATTGGATGGTGCCCATCTGTGTCAGTGAGGTCAGTATTCTTCATTCAGTTTATGGATTCAAATGCTAATCTCTTCCAGAGACATACAGACACAGCTAGAAACGATGTTTTATCAATTATCTGGGCATGATATTAGGTTAATCATTGCAGAGATATCATGTTTTGCATAGAAAGACTCATTATTGCGAAGATCAATTTTCTCCAAATTAAACTTATAAGGAAAATCAACAGAAAAAGGTGGTGGAACTCAATTTCCTAAATATCAAAGTATCATAAAGCTTTTGTAACATAAGTTATATTGTGTTAGGAGTCTGTTTAGGTGTAAACAGATCAAGGAAAAGAATGGAGAGCCCAATGATAGTCCTGTACATATGGAATATTAATATATGACAGAGATTGCATTGCAGATTAGTGAGGAAAAGATAGATGGTTCAATAAATGGCCATGGGAAAACTGGTTAACCAAGTAGAGAGCAAAAGTTAAACTGAATTCCAATCTCCTATCATACATAAAAATCAGTTCCAGGTGGATCATAAACCACTACTTCATGCAATAAAATGAATGCATCTCAAACGTAGTATGCTAATGAAAGAAGCCAGATTCAAAAGGCTACATACTGTATAATTCCATTTATATGACATTCTTAGAGGGACAAAGAATGTAGATTAGTGGTTGCCAGGAGCTGAGGGTAGGGAGAGAGGCTGATTACAAAGGAGCAGGAAGAGTTTTCGGGATGATGGAACTTTTTCATGCTTTGATCATGCTGGTAGTTATGCAACTGTATGTGTGTGTTAAAACCCACATAACTGTGAAGCAAAAAAGAATTTACCGTACCTAAATTACACCTCATAGGCAACATTCTATTAAAAACATAGTAATTATCCCTTATGAATCTCTTAGCATGTGCCAGGCACTGTGGTTAGTGTTTCTACATGCATCCCACCCTTTAATTTTTCACAATCACCTTATGAAATAGATACTATAATTATTTAAGTGAAAAAGATTTGAAGAGACAGAATCATTCATCAGTTTCTTCTATTCCATAAAGTTGCCTAAGTTCTTTTAGAAATTCTTTAGATCTCTTCTCTAGGAGCAATTTCTTGATTAAACATCCTTAATCTCCTTTGACCTACAACTGCATTTCCACTCAGTTGGACAGTGTAAACGTTAATTTTTCTATTAGACTTTTTTATTATCTTTCCTAAGGCATAGACCAAGCATTCTCTGCTTCTCTGATACTACCAACCACCCTACCGAGCTATGCCTTTGTGGGAATATGCACACCCCTATACAAAAACACTGGTACAAAAGAGAATTGGCCTCATTACACTTAGACTATGAAAAGATGCAGCTTCTATACAGAATGGGTGCATAAACTTAGTCATATTCTTTAAAACTTAAAATTTATTTTGAGATAATCGTAGATACATGAGTAATAGAGGGAGATCTCTTATTACTTGGTTTCCTCTATTGGTAGCATATATAGTGCAATATTATTCTGAGGATATTAACACTGATACAGCCAAGATACAGAACATTTTTATCACTGCAGAGATGGCACCCCTATTTCCCTCCCAACTCCACGTCTTCCTCAATCTCTGGCCACTATTAATCGGTTTTCCATTTGTACAATTTTGTCATTTTTATAATTTTGTCATTTCAAGAATGTTATATAAAGGAAGTATTTAATCATTTTGGGATTGGCTTTTTCCTTTTTCACTCAGTATAACTCTCTGGAAATTCATTCAGAGAATGTCACATGTATCAATGGCTCCTTCTTTTTATTGCTGAGTAGGAACGTTATCACAGTTTGTTTAACCATTCCCTTGCTGAAGAACATCTGGGTTGTCTTTGATTTGGGGCTATTACAAATAAAGCTGCTATAAATATTCCTGTACAGCTTTTTGTGTGAGCATAAATATCAATCCTCTGGGAAAAACGCCCAGGAATGCAATTACTGGATTGTATGGTTAGTTGCATGTTTAGATTTTTAAGAAATTGTCAAACTTTTTCAAAGTGTATCATTTTACAATTGCCACCAGAAATTTCTGAGTGATCTGGTTTCTCTGCATCATTGCCAGCATCTGATATTGTCACTATTTTTTATTTTAGCCATCCTGATGGTTGTGTAATGATATCTAATTGTGGTTTTAATTTGCATTTCCCTAATGGATGATAATGCTAACCATCTTTTCTTGTATTTACTTGCCATCTGCATATCCTTTTTAGTGAAATGTCTGTTCATGTCTTTTGCCCAAGTTCTATTTGGATTGCCTGGGCATTTTTAATGAGTTCCTTATATAATCTAGACACCAGTCTTTCATTGGGTATATGGTTTGCAAATAATTTCTCCCAGTCGGTAACTTTTCTTCATTCTCATAACAGGCTCTTTTTCACAGTAAAAGTTCAAAAATTTTTAAAATAAAAACCAATGTATTCATTTTTCCTTTGATGAACAGTGCTTTTGGTGCCACGTCTTATCTAAACCTAGATGTCTGATTTTTCCTTTATTTTTCCTAAAAGTTTTATAGTTTTATGTTTTATACTTAAGTCCTGATGCATTTTGAGTTAATTTTTTTGTATAAGGTATCAGATTTAGGTCAAGGTTTAATTTTTACCCATGGATATCCAATTGCTCTTGCATCATTTGTGGAACAGGCTATATTTCCTCTGATCTATTGCTTTGGCATCTTCATAAAAAATCAGTTGGATATATTTGTGCAAGTCTAGCAAGTCTATTTTTGGAGTTTCCACTTTGTGTGTCTGCTCCTTTTGTCAATCTACACAGTCTTGATTATTATTGCTATATAATAGGTTTTGAGAGCAAATAAAGCGATACCTCTTACTTTAAACTGCTTTATTCCAGCTCTTTGACTTTCCATATAAATTTTAGAAGAGTCTTCTGTTGTATATAACTACCAAAAGTCTTGCTAGGATTTTGGGAGCAACTGTATGATAAGTGGATATGAATCTGGGGAGAATTAACAACTTTACTATGTTGAGTCCATGGGCACAATATTTTTCTCCATTTTTTTCAGATCTTCTTTGATTTCTTTCATCAGCATTTTCTTGTAAAAAGCATATGCATACTGTACATACATCGTTAGATTTAAATGTAAGGATATCATTTTTATGAGCAATTATAGATGGTATTGTGTTTTTAAGAGATTTTATTTATTTATTTATTCATGAGAGACACAGAGAGAGGCAGAGACAGAAACATAGGCAGAGGGAGAAGCAGGGTCCCTGCAGGGAGCCTGAGGCAGGACCCAATCCCAGGACCCCAGGATCACAACCTGGGCTGAAGGCAGATGCTCAACGACTGAGCCACCCAGGAATCCTGGTATTGTATTTTTAATTTTGGTGTCCATGTGCTCATTATTAGCATATAAATAAACATTTGCTTTTTGTTTTTCTTGTATCTTGAGACTTTGCTAGACTCATTTTTTAGTTCTAGAATTTGTTTTTAAGATTTCTTGTAACTCTCAACAGAGATACTATATCTACAAATAGTGATATTATATCATCTATAATTAATGAAAATTTTCTTTCTATTTAACCTGTATGTCTTTTCTTGCCTTATTGCATGGGCTAGAACTTCCAGCAATGTGTTGCATAAGAGTAGTGAGATGGGTATACTAACCTCGTTCCTGACTGTAAAAGAAAAGCATCTACTTTTTCGCCATCATGTTTAACGTTACGTGTAGGTAACATTACCTACCTATTTTATGTAATCTTTATCAAATTGAGGGAGTTTCCCTATCTATTCCTAGTTTTCTGAGAGTTTTTTTTTAAATCATAACTGCGTGTTTTTCTGCACCAATGGATACTATCATGTGATTTTTCTTCTGTAGTGTGTTAATATGATGAATTACATGGATTGATTTCAAATACTAAACTAACCTTGCATTCTTGGAATAAATCCTACTTCATAATGATATAGAATCCTTTCTATGTTGTGAATTCTATTTGCTCTTATTTTCTTAAGAAATTTTGTAAGGATAAAGGGTATTGGACTGTAATGTAGTTCTTTCTCTCCTCCCTTCTTCTTGCCTGTCTACCTGTCTTCCTTCCTTCTATTCTTTCATTTCTTGTCATTAGTTTTGTGCTTGCTCCAAAATTAGTTAAGAAGTGTTCCATCCTCTTCTATTATCTACAAAAGATTGTGTAGGATCGGTTCAATTTTTCTTTTGATAGAAATCTTCACTGGAACCATCTAGGTCTGGAGATTTCTTTTCTGGCAGTTTAATAGCTATGGATTCAATTCCCTTAACAGTTATAGGGCTATTTAAATGATCTGTGTTACATTGCATGAGTTGTGGTAATGTTCACTTTTCATGAAATTAGTCTATTTCATCTAAGTCAAATTGATGTGAATAGAGTTGTTCATGGTATGCCCTCTCCTTTTGACATCTGCAGGGTCTATATTGATATCCTGCTTCATTCCTGATATTGGTAACTTATGTTTTCTTATTTTTTTCTCTTGGTCAATTTTGCTAGATGTTTGTTAAGTTTATTGATCTTTTCAAAGAACCAGCTCTTTGTGTTACTGATTTTCTCTATTGTTTTTCTGTTTTCAGTTTCACTGATGGCTGTTCTTATTTTTTATTTCCCTCCTCTTCTTGCTTTGGGTGTATTTAGTTTTTTCTGTTCTAGTTTCTTGAAATAGGATTTAGGTTATTTATTTGAGGCTTTTCTTCTTTTTATAATGTATTTATAAAGTAATTATGTCCACCTCAGCAGTATATTAGCTGTGTCCCACACATTTTGATGTTTTATTTTCATTTTCATTCAGTTCAATGTAGTTTTTAAAGTTTGTTGAGATTTTGTCTTTGGCCCATGATTATTTAGAAGTGTGTTGTTTAGCTTCTAAGTGTCTGGAGTTTTCCCTATTATTTTTCTGTCATGGATTTTTTGTTTGATTCCAAACAAGCATGATTTTATTTATGATTTTACTTTTACATTTGTTGAAGTGTGTCTTGTGGTCTAGAATATGGTCTATCACGTAAGTGCTTGAGAAGAGTAATTCTGTTGTTGTTGGGTGGGCATATTCTATAAATGTCAATTTGACCCTCTTGATTGATAGTGTGTTGAGTTTTACATGTTTGCTTCTTTTTTATCTGGTTCTTCTGTCAACTGTCAAGAGAGGAGTGTTGAAATCTCCAAGGATATCTGTGGATTTGTCTACTTCTCATTTTAGTGAGATCAGTTTTTACTTCACATAATTTGCAGCTATGTTATTTGGTGCATATACATTTAGGACTGCTAGATCTCATTGGATTAACCTCTCAGTCAGAGTGATTTGCGTGCTCTGAAGACTATCTGATTTTATGTATGTATGTATGCATGTATGTATGCATATTTTTTATTGGAGTTCGATTTGCCAACATATAGCATAACACCCAGTGCTCATCCTGTCAAGTGCCCCCCTTAGTGCCCATCACCCAGTCACCCCATCCCCCTGCCCACCTCCCCTTTCAGTACCCTTTGTTCATTTCCCACTGTTAGGAATCTCTCATGTTCTGTCACCCTCTCTGATATTTCCCACTCATTTTCTCTCCTTTCCCCTTTAATCCCTTTCACTATTTTTATATTCTCCGTATGAATGAAACCATATAATGTTTGTCCTTCTCTGACTGACTGACTTCACACAGCATAATACCCTCCAGTTCTATCCACGTTGAAGCAAATGGTGGGTATTCATCGTTTCTGATGGCTGAGTAATATTCCATTGTATATACAGACCACATATTCTTTATCCATTCATCTTTCAATGAACTCCAAGGCTCCTTCCACAGTTTGGCTCTTGTGGATATTGCTGCTATAAACATTAGGGTGCAGGTGTCTCGGTCTTTCACTGCATCTGTATCTTTAGGGTAAATCTCCAGCAGTGCACTTGCTGGGTCGTAGGGTAGCTCTATTTTTAACTCTTTGAGGAACCTCCACACAGTTTTCCAGAGTGGCTACACCAGTTCACATTCACACCAACAGTGCAAAAGGGTTTCCCTTTCTCCACATCCTTTCCAATATTTGTTGTTTCCTGTCTTGTTAATTTTCACCATTCTCACTGGTATGAGGTGATATCTCATTGTGGTTTTGATTTGTATTTCCCTGATGGCAAGTGATGCAGAGCATTTTCTCATGTGCTTGTTGGCCATGTGTAGGTCTTTGGTGAAATTTCTGTTCATGTCTTTTGCCCATTTCATGATTGGATTGTTTGTTTCTTTGCTGTTGAGTTTAGTAAGTTCTTTGTAGATCTTGGATACTAGCCCTTTATCTGATATGTCATTTGCAAATATCTTCTCCCATTCTGTAGGTTGTCTTTTAGTTTTGACTGTTTCTTTTGCTGTGCAGAAGCTTTTTATCTTGATTAAGTAGCAATAGTTCATTTTTGCTTTTGTTTCCCTTGCCTTCATAGATCTTGCAAGAAGTTGCTGTGGCCAAGTTCAACAAGGGTGTTGCCTGTGTTCTCCTCTAGGATTTTGATGGATTCTTGTCTCACATTTAGATCTTTCATCCATTTTGAGTTTATCTTTGTTATGGTATAAGAGAATGGTCTAGTTTCATTCTTCTGCATGTGGCTGCCCAATTTTCCCAGCACCATTTATTGAAGAGATTGTCCTTTTTCCAGTGGATAAAGACTATATAGTTTTAGAACAGCCATTCTTGCTTATTTATTTATTTATTATTTATTATTTATTTATTTATTTTCAACTCTCATATATAACTATATTGGAAGTAAGTTTCTTGTAGAAAACATAGTGATGAATCATGTTTCTTATTCAATTCACTCTGTTAAGTCTGTATATGTGGCAAAAAAGGAAACCTGGAAATTTATCACTGGTGTTTCTTGAGTCTGAGGGTCTCTAGCTGATCTGCCCTCTATCTTTCAGAATCTTCTTATGTTTATTTTATATATAATGCCTGGGATTTCTAGTTGTAATTAAGCAGAGAAATAGCTAAAGGTATATCCATTCCATCTTCCTGGAAGTAGAAGTCACTAGTCACATTTTGCAAGTCTTTTTGTTGTTGTTGCTATTTCTTTATCAGGGGTACAATATAGTATGGTGGTTTATTGAGGAAGTTTTGTTGTTAGACCAGTCAATATCCCCCACTCTTCTGCCATACATGATCTTGGGAGGGGAATAAATATGTTCAAGATTTACAGTCTTCACCTGTAAAGCCATGCTTACCTCATCACTTGATTTGAGGGCTGAAAAATGATTATATGTACAAGTGCTTAACATACAGCTATTGAGAACTGAAAATATGGCCAGTATGCCTGAGGAAGTAAAGCTTTTAATTACTCAATTCTAAGTCATTTAAATTTAAATAGCCATACATGTGGCTATATTAGAAAATGCAGAGTTACATTGTTATAAATGAGGATAACAATAATCCTCATAGTATCAATGCAGGGTAAAAAAAAATATGGAAAACCACCTTGAAGACACTAGTATATAACCTAAAGAAGTGATATTTGTAGTCAGTATAGTAAGTCAAATATGCCTTGGATAAAACTCTCCCTGGAAAGTTATTTTTCCCCTTCCAAATGAGAACTAACAATTTTTGTTATAGACATAAGTAGAAGAATAAGTACTATCAAGAAATGAATGAAATGGAGGAGGACTGCAAAAGGAAGCAAAATGCATGATTAGCCTTCCTCCAACGTGTGCTCCTTTTTGAGTCCCATTCTACGTAATGGCTCTGTGCTGGATGCTGAGCATGGAGTTACCTCACGGAACACTGCCTCACATGGACCTCAGTCACCAACGAGAAAGTGGTCTGTCATGAAAAACTGGTCCCAGGTGAGCCCTATTTCAAAAAGATTCCCCTCTGATAAAAAGTCATCCAAGGGAAGTAGATGAGGTTTATTGACAGATTATTTAAAATCTCTTTACTGCCCCTCCTACCCCTACCCCAAACCCACCCCCAGAACCTGTGGATTCCATTCTGCAAATGAGCTAGCTCCAAGAGTGCCAAGATGGGTATTAAGCTGCCTGAGTTCTTTACTTATGCTTGCCACCAATCATCTATTTGGTACCAGGAAACTCCACTCCATTTCATCCTGTGTGAAATGGAGGCTCAGAACTCGATGGTCCGAGACCTCCATCAGGATCATAATTCCATTAATTATATCTGACATTTGTACATTTTTTTGACTTCAAGGAAACAAGTACTCCCTGATGTATATTATGATACAGTTGTAGATATGAGAAATCAGAGGCGCAATAAGGCCATGATTTGGTCAAAGCCTCACAGTGAGATGGTGGCAGAACTGGAAATGAAATCCTCCAACTCCAAGCCCTTGCGACCTTGCCCTATACCATGTTGCTCAGATCTCATTTAGAGGCAAGTGTTGCTCAGGGCTGGAAAGTGAAATTTCTAATGAACAGAACTGCTTCTCTCTTCTTCCCTTTCCTGTCCTTGTTTAGCCCTCACACCTGTTAAGACCAGCCCTGGTTTGGATGCATAGAAAAGAGAAGAAAAGCAGAACAAAAGAGACAGGGAGGAAAAAAAGAAAGAGAGAGAGAGAGAAATGTAGACAATGTGTTTAATAGTTTCCATATGTCCAGAAAGAAAGGCACTGAGAGTTTCCAGAAGAGCCAGCACCTTCACAGAATCATGAAGTTAAAGAAAGTGAAGATGGTGAGGTGAAGTGGCTTTGTCCCCTTTGACAGAGGTCTATTTAGAAAGCAGACACAGGGACAGCAGCAGAGCCTGTGAATTAAGGCCCACTGGAGTTCCAATCTCAGCCTTGCTGTTTTCCATCTGGAGAACTTTGGTCAGGGCAGCCTCTCTGAACTTTATTTTTCTCATCGCTGTAGAGGGGGTTGTGATACCAACACCGCAGGTCTATTGTGAGGATTAGATGAGAAGATATGTGTAACACAGCTGTCCAAGATAAGAATGCAATAGCTGAGAAAATTTATTAGTTTGTACTAATAAACAGATACTCTTTCAATCAAGTGATCTTCCCCTTATAATACGCAGGCTCTCCTCTTCTCTCCCTCTTACCCAATGCCAACTCATTCTCTTAAGCCCTCTAATTAGCTAAATAAAGAGTGCAGACAGGGCCTATGTAAAAAAATGCTCTCTGAGCCAAGTGAAATCCCCAGGGAAGGGAAGAAACCCACATGGCCAATTACCATAGCATCATTTCATTTCCTCGGAGTGACTAATACCCAGAGATAGTCACTTAAACACTAATTGCACAAGAACAGGTAGAAATCATGTTAAATGAACCCATCTTTATTTCTGGGGAAGAAGACAGCAAGGCTCTCCGATCCCTGAGTGCACTTGCTTCTTAATCTGCCACAGAAAGAGAGGATATTGGACATTGGATTTCGATTGCATCCGCAGTCGTTCTTAAGTGAGTGGGGAGGTTTACGGTGTTGGAACTGAATTACCAGCATAACAATGTGCCAGCTCCATCCTGTCAGCGTTTGATTTTTCTAAATTCAAGCACTGCATCCAACAGTGATGCTGGCATGCTGCAGAGAAACCACTGACACCCACGTGTCTCACCTTGCACCTTCTAGATCCTTCAGGACCCCGGTCTCCATACTGCTGAAAGGGGGGCGGGGAAAGAGTGCCTTCTTTAGGAGGGTTTTATGGGATCTCTTTATGGAGGGCCACTGTGAATCGTCACTGCCCACACCCAAGTTTGTTTTCTGCTTTCCACTTGTACCTTCTTTTTTCTTTCTCTTTTCCTCCTGCTTTCAACCATTTTTCTATTTGATACCAAAGTCACAGTTTTCTTGTTTCATAAAGGGTGGAAGGCAAGTAGGGAGGAAGATAGATATCCTTCATTTTCTAATTCTATCCTGCTTCCTTACCTACAAAGTGACCAGGAGCACTGACGATCATACGGTCTCTCTTCACTGAAAGGCCATGTTTACCCCACCTGCAAGCCATTAGCCATTCCTATTCAAAATATCCTCATGCCTCCTACTTAAATTTCACTTATTTCCTAAATCTCAAGTCAAGTGCCACCTCCTCCAAAAGTCTTCCTTAACTACTTCGGCCCTGACACAACTTCTATCACTTCATTATAAATAAAACCCATAAAGTTTAGTTCATTATAGTACATTAATTACATACAAATTATATTGTGCATGTAATTTAGACTCTTCATTCTGATTTAATGATCCCTGAGGGAGGTGACCAAATCTCTCACCAATCTTGGATCATCCGTATGTGTTTTGGTTCAAGGCTATGCACAACGTTCACTCCCTATTTGATACCCGCTTAAAACAGAAAACTTACTTCCAGGTTCTGCACCCTGGTGTTTGCATGAGGACATGAGCTTGGTAGGCCACAGAAACAACTTTCCATGGTGCAAATGGTTCTATTTAGCATAGAACATGTTTCTAGAATGCCTTCAGTTTTCTAGGTAGTGAGCTGGCTGCTGGCCATATCAGAAACACATTCTGTCCAGAGCAGTCTTTACCTCTTCTTTACAAAGAGATAACCAATTGACCTCAAAGCTGGTCTTATTCTCATTGTGGAGATAGTAAAAACACAGTACATTCTCACTGAGCTAGTTCTTGATGCCTGTCAAGCTCAGCTCAAGTTCAGTTTCCTTCTGTGACCTTCCCCAGACTGTGGAACCATATAACTGTGTTTCCTAAAACAATGAAATGAGCAACACTAGAGTAATTGAGTCAGAGGATCTTCTCATGGGATGACTTTTTGAATCTATATCCATGTGACAGCTGGGTGTTTCTGATTGGCAGGTAATTCTACAGACCTTGTGCAGGGACCCAGGCTCCTTTGACATGTGGCTCTGCAATGCCCCAACACTTTAGGGTGACCTGGATCCAGGAGGAATGGCAAGGTCACATGGTGGCTTTCATGGCTCTAGCTGCTTTGGCCTTCATGGGCTCCTTCTTTCATACAAAATATTACACATTTTAATGTATGACTCAATATAAAGATGAAAATATTGTGTATTGATATATCTTCTTTGATCTAAACATTTTTAAGATTCTGACTTTAAAAATTAATATATTTCTGGGAGCCCTTAAAATCTTGGGTCCCTAAGTACTGAGTTCAGCTAGTCTGTGCTTATGTCTTTTTGGTCTAAACCTCTGTAGTGCTGGCTGCCCCATGCCCTTGGCACCCAGCTCACACTACCCTGCTTTGTCCACTTGATATGTACACATCAGCCTTACCAGACAGCAGGACAGCAGGATCTGGGGCCTTTTGCTAGCTCTCTTGCGATGCTTTGCCTAGAGTGAGGGCTCTAGTTGTACAGATGACACAGCTGTCATGGATTGACCAATTTCCTTAACTCACTAAACCTCAGTTTCCTCATCTGTAAAATGGAGCACAGGATCTGAAAACCCCTCATGGCACTGCTGTGTGGACGAAATGAGATGATTCATGCTTACACAGCATCTGGTACATGATACATGGTAAGCACTAAATAAATGGTAACTTTTTATCATTATGATTGAATATGACAGTAACTCATATTTATAGATACTTGGGTTATCAAAGAACTGCCAAAGGATGACAACATATCTGGGTTTTTAATGTCGCAATGCAGTTGAAGCTTGTTTATAGAAAATGGTAAGGTTTAACGGAAAGGTTCTGGAATAAGACAGATGTGGATTTAAATTCTACCAGCTGGGTGACGTATCACACGTACTCAATCTGTCTGAGACTCTGAGACTCTGTTTTCTCATCTGTAAATCAAATGACAGTAGCACTTCCTTCATAAGTACTAAAAAATTATTCTGGGTCATTCTGTCACCAGGCCACCTTCTTTTTTTGTTGAGGAAGAAGATTAGTGTCTAAACAAATACCTCCTACTTGTCTGTGGTTATGAAAGCCTCAGTGTCCTTATGGGAGGCCAGGAAAATCTGGTGGTAAGCTCAAGAATGCTAGCTCTTTCTCTGTCCTAGCCCTGTTAGAATCAAGCCAGGGAAGCCCTCCATCAATCATTAACAACTTTATCTAAATGTGCTTCTTGTCTCCAAAAAGCAGGTTCCATCAGCCGAGGAAAGGAGGAAGGATTTAAGAACCCAAGGCTGAGGATGAAAGGTCTGGGATGCTGAGAGCTGACTTTTGTGTGTGCATGTGCTCTCTCTCTCTCTCTCTCTCTTTCTGCATTGCCACAATATGATGAAATCCTCTTGGTTTTAGAGTAAATACATTCCCTGCCTGTACAGCTCTCCTCTTCTAAATGAAGTCTTAGAGTATGAATTCCAATTATTTCAAGGTTTCATGGTAAGTCACTTAAACCCTCAAAATAAAAATCATACCTACTGCCTAGTGAGCTTACCATCCACTAGGGACATGTCATGACCACATGCAGGACATCCTGGGTGAGAACCTAGGACCTGACTTCAGTCCTGCCTTTGCTACATAGCAGCTCCATGAGCGGTATCACTTAGTCTTGGGATTCCTTTGTTTCTTCCCATATAATCTAAATAGTAATACAGTACCTACCTTATGGGTTGTATGCAGGAAGTGGTTGGTGTATGTCAGGTTTACTGCGTCTGGTACATAATAATTTTGCAAAAGCATCACATCCCAGTACAGCAGAGGGACACTATATAAGTAACTGCTGGCATCTGGGAGACACGCCAGAAATGTGGGGAACAGCCTTCTAGCTGTCTTTCACCTGAGCCAGGGATAGAATTGTCACTCACACAGACCCAAGGGGCCAGAGGCGGCATGTCTGCCCTACTTGCTGGCAAAGCCAGAATCTGGATAAACCCTGCTGGATTCAAGACCATGAAAGAGGGTGAAATAGAGGGCTGACAAAAAATGACTAAAACAAAACTACTGGTAGTATCCATAAAACAGAGCTGCCTGGGAAAGGAGCAACAGGAAGACAAAATGGGTCCTGAAGATAATTCTAAAAAAATGAGAAAATGAAAATATATGCAGGCTCCTTAAAGCAAAAAACACACGGCAAAGATTTCAATTCGTCCTATATTTTTAATAAGTCTAAAATAATCCACATGGGATTTTACTTGGCACTTAAAATTGTATTCTAAATTCTACCGGTAAGAAAAACTGGCAAGGAGGAGATGGATGATTCAATAAATGCAGAAAGAAAATAACAAGAAATGAACAATAGGCAATGTGATAAAATGCTTAATCACATATCAAAGAAATGCAGCTAGAAGTCACGTAACCCTTGGTTCCGCTTCCGAACACATGGAGCTTACATCTGGAGTTTATTATGAACATGGACAAGGAGGAAGCCACAGTACTCAGAAGAATAGCCTAACAGAAAATTAAAACTTAGAAAAAGATCAGTAGTTCCATAAGCCATCATCTCCATTAGACACAGGTCCATGTGCACCTGGTAAGTTTGTACAGATCTGAAAATCTTGAGCCAAGGAGCAGGCAAGCTGAGTGGAGGCAGATCCATAAGGGAAACAGTGCCTCCACATCCTAACTGCCAAGGGTGTGGAGGGAGGGTGGACTGGGATGTGCAAACTCTTGAAGAGAACAACAGGTGGGTGTGAGAACGAGCCTCTGCTAGACTCAACTCAACAATCGGCATCAGAGCTAGAGGGACCCACTCCGGCCCACATGAGGCAGATTTTGGGGGGTAGGCCTAGGAATCTATAAATTGAAAAAGCTTCCAGGAACATTCTAGGCCACCAAAGTTTGAAAACCACCACTTTAGCACCTCCCACACAGAGCTGTCCTTGCCACACACCCACAGGCTACTCTTGGGCAAGGCCCATTGGTCCTCTGTGAGGAGGTGGAGGGCTAGGTTAACACCCAAGACCTCTCTTACTGAAAGACACTTCATGACTTATTCTGTCTGTACCTACCCTTGAACTTTGGCAGCAGCCATGCATCCTCTTATTCCAAAGAAAGGAGAGAACATGGAGAAGCTTGGCTGTGAAATTATGATGCTCTCTATAATCTCATTCTTGTCAACCTAGTTCTGAGCCTGACTTTCTTCTGCTATCTCCAGAAACCCAAACTTAATTATCAGGACTCTCTGTTCTTGAGTGTGAGGATGACACACGTCTGGAACCACAGGGAAATGACCATGAAAGGATGAGGTTGCAGAGCCAGGCAATATTCTTTTAACACAAAAAAGGGAGGACTTGACAGGAGGTAAAACCAGAGATGGTTTGTCTGGGGGGACAGCATGGTCAAACCTTCTTATCAGTGTGGCTATGGCAGCAGGTTACAGAGATGATGGTTTACTTAAGGAATTAACTGAAAAATAAGCTGTTCTGCCCTCAATCATCTCAGCTGCCAAAATCCCAATTATTTCTTAGCCTGAAATGATCCTAAGAAAAGAACAGTCCAAGTTCTACAACAGCGTCAACTATTCTCTCTCAACTTTCTGTTAACTCCTTCGGAATATTAAAATATGATTCTTTGGTCTTTCGAACTGACTTGGGTTAGTGCAGTGGCCTCTCAGATGGGGGTCAGCTGGGGTCTCTCTCTCTCTTTCTTTGTCCCTCTCTCTTTTTCTCTCTCCCTCACACACATACACATTGTTTCCTCTTTATTTACTTATTTTCACAAAGTTAAAGAGTTTGATGAAAGCCCAAGATATTGGTCTTCATATTGATCTCACTGATGCATGAAACTTCCTGAACTTTAGGAAACTGAGGTCTTTTCAAAAGAAAGAGGCTCGGAGGCACCTCAGTGGCTCAGTCTGTTGAGTGTCTGACTCTTGGTATCAGCTCAGGTCATGATCTTGGGAGATGGAGTCCTGTGTTGGTCTCTGTGCTCTGCAGGGAGTCTGCTTCAGATTCCCTCTCTCCCTCTGCCCCTCCTCACCTCTAAGATAAATAAATAAATAAATAAATAAATAAATAAATAAATAAATCTTTAAAAAATAAATAAAAAGAAATAGGCTCAGAAGAGTCAGTGGGGCTCTGGAGCATGGGTACCTAATCATGTACCCTTGGCAGCTAAGGCAAGATCCCCTGCTGACTTGTCAAACTCTCACATGGACGTTAAGAAGATTAAGATAATAGCATGCCTAACATAGCTAATAAGAAAGATTTAAAACAATTGGCAAAAATAGATTGAGTTATGAAACGCTTATTAAGGGATAATGATTCTGTGTCACAATAACGGCATATAGGGTCGGCTTAATTTCACACACCAAGAAGGGAAAAGATGCAGACGATCCGGAGGCACAAAGAGACAGAATCTGCAATGCTTTGTGCCCAGTGCCCAACCTGGCAGGCAGAGACACCCTCGACTGGTAACCGGCACTCCCAGCAATACCCTCATCACTGATCACGGCCCGTTTGCGAGGGGTGGAGAGGTCACAGAGATGCCCATTCGCATCCGATGTCTCGGATATCAGAGAAGGTCTATCTATGTGCCCAAATATCCTAAATAGATTTTCCTCAATTTAAGAAGAGTCACATCAATCTTCAACCTTTGTAGCCCAGAGAACATCACTGACATGCCAGTTCTCTTCCTGTTCATTTTCGGGGACAAGAGCATAATCCTACTCAAAGAGAACTGGCTAAGGACTGATTCGGGTCCAGAAGGGTGGGGGGCACACTGCATGCAGATCCTTCCCATGCGCCTCCCTGCCTCTCCCATGCCAAGCAGTGCTCCTTTCACATCCCTGAGCTGGCAGCAGTGGCAGCCCCTGCCCTGGGACTCCCCTGCCCTGCACAGCCAGGAGCTCCAGGCTGGGAGGATGGGGTAGGAGAAGAGGTCTGCTGGTCTCCACTCCATATTTCTCATCTATTGAGAGGAAGCAGCCATCTGGAAGCTGAGGGGCTTTCTCAAGCCCATGGGCCTTGTCTTTCCCTCACCAAACTCTTTCCTTTTAAAAGGGAAGGGGGCGGGGTTCCTGGGTAGCTCATTCAATTGAGCATCTGACTCTTGGTTTTGGCACAGGCTCAGGTCATGATCTCAGGGGTCGTGGGATTGAGCCCTGAGGCAGGCTCTGTGCTCAGTGGGGAGTCTGCTTGAGAGTCTCTCCCTCTGCTCCTCCCCTCACTTTCTCTCTTTTCTCTCAAATAAATACATAAATCTTAAAAAAAAAAAAAAAGACAAAGGAGAGAGGGCACGTTACAGGCTGTAGTGAGAAAAATATCAGACCTGAACAAAGGCCTGATCAAAGATGAGCCTTTTAATTTTCAGGTGGGATGCTCAAGGTGGGAACGTACACAGTTGGCAACTCTCCTACACTGCTGGTGAAGTGGTGTAAAAAGAGTTTTAAGAAGGTTATCTGCAAAATGTTATTTTTTGCTTAAGGATTTTATTTATTTATTCATGAGAGGCACACAGAGAGAGGCAGAGACATAGGCAGAAGGAGAAGCAGGCTCCCCACAGGGAGCCTGATATGGGACTCAATCCCAGAACCCTGGGATCATGGCCTGAATCAAAGGCAGATACTCAACCACTGAGTCACCCAGGTTCCCTTGCAACATGTTTTAAAATGGAAAGCAGGCATACCCTTTAAGTCAGCAACTCTCTTCTCAGGAAACTATCTCATGGAAGCAAAAGCACCCACATACATAAGCATCTCTGTAAACCATGTGCACTATTTGGAGGCAAAAGTCTGGAAACCAGATGAGCATCCTATTGACAAGAGGAGTGAATGAATGTGATAGGCCACAGATGGCTCTCACACAGAACTAAACAAACAGAGGAAAAACATAGGCGAATACAGAACACATATGAGCATGTGATTTCTCGGGAGAATGTGGTACAGGACAAGAGATGGGCAGGAACTTCCCCCCAAACACAAGAAAAAAGAAAAGAAAAAAAGAAAAAGGATGACACAAAAAATTCAGGCAGGTGGTACAGAGAAGTGGGTTGAGGTTTATGGGATGTGCTCTCAGGATTGTATCTGTTGAAGACAGAAGTAAGCCAGGCCTCAGCCAAGCCCCATGGAGCTGGTAGTGCTCTGGACAGTTATCCTGAACTAGGATGAAGACCAGTCATTGGACTTGGGCTGATCCCAAGAAGAAGGCGGCTCCCAACAGAAGAGGGTGAGCATCAGGAGGAGAGACCACTTGGAGCTGTAAGGTTCAGCTCCTCACAGGGGATGGCCGCTTCAGTCTTCAGGGGAAGGGCCCGGCTGCATGGCCCAGCATCCACTGCAGGAGACATGATCACATTTGTGTGTTCATGAAATCATAGGTACAATGTGCATGCAGACGTATAAAAAAATGTGTGCAAAGAAGAGTGGCCTCTTTGACCCTTGGATTTTAAATTTATTTCTAACACTCCCAGTGATGAAACCTAGCCAGCCTCCATACCAAGGGGAAGCAGATGAGACTCCCAGCCTGGGCGATTCTGGTGGTAATCCTGCCTAATGATTTCCCCTGACCTCGTCACAATGGAAACCAGGCGCCAAGCTCCCAGCTGAACTAATGTCTGCTCCTGAGAACTCTGACTGCCTTCTATTTTTGCACGGGTTGGAAATAGAACCAAGGGATAAATTTTGTCTCCCTTTTGCTCAGGGTTGGGTACCTTGAATATGAGTTTGAACTGAAATCAAGCATAAAATACAGAGTAAGGACCCCATAAAGATAGCAAGGTAGAGCTATATAGGGTGCTGTAAAACTAAAACAATGGCTCTCACCCAGCCCTAACTAGGAAGCCCAGTGGTGGCTCAATGAGGCACCCCTTGAGACCAATTATGATGCTATAAAAAATACAGAGACCTCATAATTGGACATATAATCAGTCCCTCAAGCCCATCTTCTCCTTCCTTCCCTTCTCCTTCTCCTTCCATATGACTAAGACCAAGTGGACATAATGCATTCACCTTGCACATTTCTCCCAGGACTACCTTCCACAGTCATCTGAAAGATTTCACTTCTATCAGCAAGTGTTTGAGGGACAATGGAGAGGAAGAAGAGGCTAATACAGATGTTCTAGGTTCCGTGTTTCTATCGATATGGACAGAAAGCCCCAGCAGCCTGTCAAGTTCCAACAGGATATCTTCTTGTAATTAACATTGTTCTGGAAAGAATAGCTAAGGTCATCAGCCGAGAAAAAGGTGAGCTATACATACTGGAAATGAGGACCGGAGTTAGTAAGTGTCGAGTCTTTTGTATACCAGGATAACCCAAAAGAATTATGTGGGAAAAGATTGATTAGCACTAGAATAAGAAAGCAGGTAGATGGCTGATTAAACATTAAACATATTTTTAAAAAACCCCAAACATAAAAAAACCCAAACATTAAACATATTAGAAATAGATAGCTTTCTTATATATTAGCAAAAATTAGAATGTGACGGGGGACAAGATTCTATCATATTAACAATAAAAATATAAAATACCTAGGTATACATTTAACAAGAAATGTATAGAATAAACAAAGAGAAAGCTACAAAAACTAAGTGCCTTCAACGAAGTGGTCCATTCCTAGATGTGAAATTTTTATACTGCGAAGATATCAATTCTATTCATTTTTATATATAAGGTAACAGAATTCCAACTAATAGTTTATTTAGAACTAGATAATTATAAATTTCATCTTGAGGCATAAACACAAATGAAAACCCAATGTGAGATGGGTGCTGTCCTAATAGATTTTGAAATATTTTAAAATGACATTAATATATAAAATATGGATACCAAGATGGAAAGGCAGCCTGCTGATCATACAGTCACTTCTGATAGGTCTGGGAATAGCAGTTAGCATCTTCTCTTTTCTTATTTAACTATGGACTCCTACAAGTGCTATTTAGCTTTGTGGCCACCTTCCCCCAGGTCCCACCAGCCCAGGAAGGGAGCCGTCAGCCCCCATAGTCCTCAGCACCATCTTAGGAAAAACAGTTGTAGTCTTACCCTTTGGACCTTTGTTCCTTTTGATGATGCTGAGTCAGTCTCCAAGGTCAGGACATGTCCTCTGGTTGTCCCTCCAGGACACCAAACATCTGGGAGAGAAGTGACCCATCCCCTTGGAACCAACCCTTATGTCTTCCGTTTCCTGTCGGCCTTTCACTGGATGAATGAAATATGCAGATTCTTATTTTAATTTTTCACTTGCCTCCTGGACTTTTGATACCTCACATTCCATAGCTTCTCAAATCATTTGTGTGAAGGGCTAGTTTTTTCCAAATCCATCTTGCACCAGTACTCTTTTTAAATGTAAGAGAAAGAAATTACAAAAAGCAAACAAAAAAACAAAAAAAAAAAAAAGGAAAAAAAAAGTCAAGCAAATACAAGCCCCAACTTTTATTATTATATTCAGCAGACACAAAATTCCTATGTCATATTGCCACAAACATCTTTAAACACTTACTCTTTTCACAGAATGATGATGAACCATTGGCATCAGACCCTCTGCGCACCGACTACACTGTTCTTATGTCATCATCAACGGACTGGCTATCACTTTAGCTAAGGATTCTTCATGCCCCATGGGCTGTGTAACAGGACAATCTTACCTTCCTTCAACACTTTGCTTTTTTAAAAAAGATTTTATTTATTCATGAGAGACACACAGAGAGAGAGGCAGAGACACAGGCAGAGGGAGAAGTAGGCTCCCTGTGGGGAGCCCATGTGGGACTTGATCCCAGGACCCAAGATTATGATTTGAGCTGAAGCCAGATGCTCAACCACTGAGCCACCCAGGTGTCCCAACACTTTTTATAGCACTCAAATCTTTTCCCTCATATGACTATCCAATATTATTCTGAGATAATATTATTCTGAGACAAGTCCCATGTTCTGATTCATGGTCCTGGGTTCTTTCCACCCCTTGGTGGAATCCATGTATATGAGGATGAACTGCAAACTGATCAACTCAATGAGCCTAATTGCACAGCCCTGGCCAACCAAAGTATTTTAAGTGCTAATACTACAAAAGTCCCTTTCTGCCTTTCTTTACCCCATATCCTTGAAAAGAAAGCACCCCCAGATCGTCCAGCCTTGGGGCTAATGACATTGGTCTTACACTGCATTACAGTGTTAGGAGGAACTTTTTTTTTTTTTTTTTTTTATGAGAGACACAGACATAGGTGGAGGCAGCGACATAGGTGGAGGGAGAAGCAGCGACATAGGTGAGAGGGAGAAGCAGGCTCCCTGTGGGGAGTCTGATATGGGACTTGATCCCAGGACCTGAGCCCAGGATCACGCCCTGAGTTGAAAGCAGATGCTCCACCACTGAGCCACCCAGGTGCCCCATGGGAAACATTTTAAATGATCCATAGTTCTCAAAAACGATAGCAAATCTCAAACTGCAGCAATGTCACTAAAAACTCTAATTAAACTCTTCAGCATAGGAAATTATTTAGGCTACATGGCCATAACAGAGGTGGCATTCCTCACCTCCTAGCTGCTTTTCCAAAGTGCAGGTACAGTACATCATGTAAGAGCAAATGAGTATCCCCCCTGTGTGCCAAATTTGCAAATTAGAGTACGAAGATTTTGGAAAATTTCAAGCAAAATCACTGTTGATTATTCAGAAGGGGATGTTTTTCTCTGTGTTCTGCGGGACTGGCCAGCAGTGTGTTTGGGGTGGTTGATAGCAAAGCTAAGTGCTCAGGGTGTCTCTGGTTTCCTGCAGTTAAATGCAGTTCCAAAGAGCTTCAGGGATGCAAAGTACCGGCACAGGAAGGCAGCATGGTGCAGGGGAAAGGACTGGGTTTCAGAGTCAGAGGGTCCTGGCTTCAATCCCAGCCCGACACTCCCTAAATGGATAGTGGTCTTTGACTTCGGTGTGCCAACAGGATTGTGACTACTAAACAAAGGTATATATAAAATGGCTTAGCACATACATGCTGGAAAATTCTTGCCTTTGCAAATAGGAAAAAAAGCATACAGAGTTCACCTTCGTCTACCAGGCATCCGCCTCTAAAGGTTTTTGGGTTTTGATTTATTTTTCCTCTGCACTGACTCTATAGTATTAAAATAGCTTCAGGTGGGGTGCAGAATCCACATGAAAAAACACTGTTAAAAAGAGGAGTAAGAATCCCATTGAAGTCTACCCTAGCCATTGGGTACTCAACTGGATAGCCTGAGGGCTGACTCATGTCCACAATGGGGATGTTTGATAGGACAGGATATAAAAGCTTTGCTTTATGAAACAATTTTTTTGGGGTATTGACGCCCCCCTCAAGAAACTAACATGTGGAAAAGATCTACCTATGGCTCAGTGTGCTCCCACCTTTGCTGGCTTTGATCCCTATCCTCACACAATACTTTAGGCAACTCAGAGGACAGGGAAGTAGAATCATCTTTAAGTCACTGGAAGCAATACAACATACAATTAGGACAATTCAATTTTTTTTTTTTTTTTGGCTTGAGTTGTCCCAGTTGGCTGTCTACACCGATCACAAGACTCCTGTTTCTCAGGACTGTGTAAAGTTAAGCCAAGTAACTGAGTACAAACCAGGACAGGCATTCAATCATACAGATGTTTCATGCCATATTTTCTTCTCTGGCACCAAAAGACCCTTGGAGACTTTCTTAAGTTTACAAGACCACATTTTAGTACTTTGGATAACTGAATTTTTTCCCTTTCTATTTAAATATTTAACAACAGGAATGCCTGGGTGGCTCAGCTGGTTAAGCATCTACCTTCGGCTCAGGTCATGATCTCAGGGTCCTGGGATGGAGCACAGTGTGGGGCTCCCTGCTCAGTGGAGAGTCTGCTTCTCTCCACTTCTCCCTACCACTTGTGCATGCTCCCTCTCTATTTTTCTTTCTCAAATGAATAAATAAATAAAATCTCTAAAAGAAAAAAAATTAACAACATTAAGTCCAGGCCAGACTTTGCCTGAATGTATATCTGAAGAAGGAAAGTTTGGACCAGCTTAAAGATCCAAGTCAATGATGCCATCCTTCTTCAGAGTGTCTGTGGCAGGGAGAAACCAAACCCTTGGTTCTGTTATTCACACAAAATTGATCAGGGTCTCTGCACTCTACATCCAGACCAGTTTCATCACTTCACATATAGAACTGGATTCTGAGTCTTTTTAACTTAATTCAACAAATGTTGCTACTGTGCTTAGGCCTTGAGGATTTGAAGGTGATTAGGACTGATTCAGGTTGCCTATCGAATATAATTCAGAGTCTTAGAGACGATCACCTAAGCGAATCCTGCCATTCTGCTGACAAAGATTTGAGGCCTGGAAAGAAGAGACCCTCCCAGAGTCACACAATAAGCGAGTGTGAACCCTCATACTTCGAAATCAGGATAAATCAAAAGTTTAAAATCATAGTTATAATGTAGGTGCCATTACTATCAAAGAAATGGTAGAAAATAAGACAGATGGGTGAAGATAAAAGGACTATGTGCCAGTGCCCTAATATGTAGCTTTTGGACAGAATTGTCAAACCACTGTTCCTAAATGCAATACACGGGCTGTCTGCACGCTGTCTGCACAAGGCCACCCACTCACACAAACTGCCTGTGGATCCTCCAATTTGTCCTTCGTTTCTGAAGGCAGAGTCAAGGGCACTATGACCCTTACTATGTTCTCAGCTCTATTCTGGGTAAGTCAGATATTGAGCCCTGTATAATAAAGACCAGGTGTTCACATTTGAGGTTTTGATAATCTAGGGAGATATCAGGACAGACCGGCATGCAGATGTATGCCATAAAGCCTATGTTATCATCATGGGATGTGCACGTTAATAACATTAGCAGGTTATGGTTCATGCTCCTCAAGTCACTCCTTTTAGGAAGCCTTTTTAATATCATGCTCCACACTCCACCCCAGACTGGAAAACCAACCTCTTCCAACCACGCCCATGTATTTATCATGACCCTGTATTGGGTTCAGTGATCTGCTGGTCTCCACCTTGAAGTCAAGGTCCACTTGTGTCTGCCACCCAGGAGGCTCTCAATAAATTTCTTGCATAAAGTAAATAAAAAAGATATTTTGAGATCCTAGTCCACTCTGGGGTGGCTTCCCAGAAGAGGAAAGCTGGGATTTATTTTAAGAAATGGAAATGGCTTGGTGGCAGGAGGCACATTTCTTTCTTCGTTCCCTACCCTACGCCTGGAACACAGAGGCAGCGCTTGAGGCGGGTGTAGTGAGAAGGGCATGGGGGAGAGGAGAGGCACACACTGTTCCCGAGATTCTCCCACAATTGGAGAGAAATTCTCAGGGGCAGGCTCACCCTGCCAAAGTCCAGGGTGACAATAGGAAAAGAAGTCCTGACCCTCGGCATGGCTTCACTTGGCCCGTCACACCGTATGTTTCGCCACACGAGAGACATCGTTGCAGTGACCTTGGGAAATCACTTCCATCTGGAAGCCTGGGTGAGTCATAGGAAGACACGATGCAATTTCTCCAGTTTGCATTTGGCCCGGACTATCAAATCTACATTCTGACCTTTACGAAACACTATTACCCAAGAACATTCTGATGGGATGCAACATTAGTAAATCAAAAGCCTGTGGTCCTAATTCCCTTCCAATGCACACAGTTAGACATAGTCACAGTTGGATGCAGCCTATGGTTTGCCTTTGGAAGGATGGTGGATTTTGGGAAGCTCTGGGCACTTGGTCAGGACAGAAGCAAAGTGCAAGGGTTTGGGAAGGTAGTGATCGGGTGAGAGAGGTGTTGCATGCAATATTTTTCTATCTGGTTTTTGTCCCAGGAGATCCATTTGATATCGACACCTGAACTTTGTAACATAGCCGGGTCCTGCTCCACTGGCTTCTCCACAAAAAGCATGATGCAAACCAGCTGGGGTTAAAAAGAGTTACCATGGAAACCCCAGACTTTAGTTTGAAAAGTAAAAGTGATATTTATGATGACCGCAGCTATGGTTTGTACCAATGCACTTCCTGGGAAGTTTCTTTTTATCCTGAACTTTAGCATTCCTTTTTTTCCCCCCTGTGGAATTTGGCAAAAGAAAAATTTTAAATCAGATTGGAAATATTACCTTCCCAGTTAAATAGCTAAAACAGGAGGTCTTGATTTATTCAAACCATATTTGTTGAAGACAAATTTAACTCTAAATGGAGAAACTGCTTAAAGGTCAAGTTTTGTCTTGGATACTTTGAAAGAGTTGCTAGGCATTTTGTCCCCCGTGAAGGCTGGGCTGACACCAAGAGGTGTTATTTGTTACTTCCCCATGATCATTTTCCACCTCTCGGGAATGAGGGGAGAATTACAGCTACAGAGAGCAAACACGTCCTTATGTGGGCATGCTCACAGTTGTGGCCAAGCCAGTCATGGCAGCAGGAACAGACTGGTCACGTTAGAGCACGGGCCTGAGATACAGAGAACATTAAGGACATGAGATTGGGCACCAGAGAGAGCCAGGTCGCCATTCCTACTCTGCCACTCATACTTGTTGCATGATCCCGGGCAAGTGACAACCAGCCTCTGCCACAATTTCCTCATCTCAGAAACAACAATCAGAGAGTACCTACCACTCCAGTTTGCAGGGATTGAATAAAACAACACGTGCAAAGCATTTAGTATCAGTACTTCATAAACTAAAATCCAAAATTAAATCCATCTCTAACCACAGTTTACCCTAATGGCAAGGAGGACAGATTATCTTGGGTCAGCGGGGTTGCCAATGCATATGTGCACTCATGTAAACATATTCACCTGTATACATCTATTTTTTTAAAGCAGTTCTTCAAATACAAGTGTAATTACTGATCTTTATAATTAAACAGTATTGAATTAATTGCCATATGTTCACAGTAGTATCATGACCCCTGTACAAGGAAAACAGAGCCTTGTCCTTAAAATCCTAAACAGATGACACAGACATGGACCAATACTAAATGCTGTGTATAGCTGTAACAGTCTTAGAGAAATCTAGAAGGCTGGGTTGTAACCCTATACACAAAGGCAAAGGCCTAATGCAGTAAGAAAAAAAAAATCAAAATCATACCAATCAAAAGAAAGAATCCAGTGGAAGGGTGGTAAGGAAGCTGTGAGAGCAAGAGCAAACAGACCAAGCTGACACATTCTCTGTCTTCAAGCAACTGTTCCATCTCAGGGTCACAGCAGCCATTAGCCTGCCCATGGTTCCCCTGATGGCCACCGCTGAGCCCCCCCCAATCAAGCCCCCTATCCTCGTGCCATCTTTCTCATTCTATCCCAAGGGCATTTGTTTCTCAGGGGTACCCTGTTCTAATCCTCTTAACCAGTCTTTGATGATTCTCCCTTCTTTTGTCCCCATCTTCTTCTTCTTGGAGGAAAAAACAATGATTGGCCATGAAGCCCTTCATGGTAATAGCTTGGTCTCCTTCCTCCCTCTCCCTTCTGCTGCCTACTCCACATTCTTCCCTTTACCCCTCCTTACAAGCTCTCGTTCCCACCGCTGAAGTTGGTGGTGCTCCTATTTGACGATACCTCGGCCTACCCTCCATCAAGTTTCATAGGTCACCAATGACCTCAGATCCCTAAACACATTTTTTTTTCTTCTGGTTCTCTTTCTCCTTAACTTTTCTGCAGCATCCGACATTGGCACCACTCCCTCCTCACTGACATTTTCTCCCTTTCCATTGCCAGGATTTTATGCTATGCTGAGTCTTCCATTTTTCCGAAACCCCAGGCAATGTTTGTTTTTTCCCCTTCTGCCTATTTTCCCAACTTCATACATGTCCTAAAATTCAGCCCTAGGTCCTCCTCCTTGCTGGATGACCCACTGACTTAACGTCACCGGTTCCCCATTCCCCTCTCAAGAACTACCCCGTCACCAAAACGCGGATATTCACCACCGATCTCTGGATCAGTCCTGTGCAATTGGACAATACGAAATGATGGAAATAGTTCTATGCCTGCCCTGTCCAGGAGGGTAACCATTAATCATATGTAGCTAATGGGCACTTGAAATGTGGTTAGACTGAATGAGAAACTGAATTTATAATGGTGTCTTATTTCTATGAATTTAACTCACATTTCATTCAGTACATGTGGCTTGCAGTTCTAGATGCTTTCACTTAAGCACCATGATTTTGAGTGCAATATGGTCACAGCTAAAGGACTTCCAGAATATATTCTTCTTCCTAGGATCTCTGTTCACACTCCAAGCTCAAATGTGACAGGGGTGCCTGGGTGGTTCAGGCGGTTAAACATCTGACTCTTGGCTTCGGCCTAGGTCATGATCTAAGGGTCCTGAGATTGAGCCTCTAGTCAGGCTCTGGGTTCAGCGGGGAGTCTGCTTAGGAGTCTCCCTCTCTCTCTCCTCTGCCCCTCCCCCACCCAGGGCATGTTCTCTCTCTTAAAATAAATAAATAAATCTTAAAAAAAAAACCCTCTCAAATGCTGCCTTTTGTTTATCCCACTCCAACTCCTCATAAGCAGTCTCTGGTTCCCACTGACTCTACCTGGAAGTATCCCCATTCTCTGCATCACCCTGTATCAGCCCTATGTCTCATGGCCATACCCCATATAGGTCTTTATTCAAACCTACACAGTCAGCTGGGTCTCTTGCTTCAACACATCTTGCCATCACTGCTAATCTAATCTGACTCCAAGCACTGTTCCACCATGTCACTTACCTGCCCTAAACCTCACATTCTCTTGCATCAAGGCCCAAATTCTTGTCTTCTTTTCAAAAATTCACCCAGGAGAATGTGGTGCCATCAAGCCTGGTCATGCCATCTTCTATGGTTCTCCCTTCATGCACATGCACACACACACATACAATCACCCTTTCCAGGCAGATCAACTCCCCAGCGTATGGATATACATGTTCCCTCCTGCCTTGAAGCTTGGCTTTTCTAATTCTACCTTTCAAGATCCAGTTGAAGACTCCCTCCCTACATTTTTCCATTTCTCTGGAAATCCAGAGATTTCCAAGCCCTGTTTGACATGACTTGCCTTTGAATTGCTAGAGCATTTATAATGTCATCTTGTTCTGATAACTATTGTTCCAGGACAGTCTTATCCTTTTTTCCACAATTAGACCTCAAGGCAGTGAGTCGTCTTCAGTAACCTCCAGAAGACATAGCTCAGGACTGGGCATGTGGTAGACGCTTAGTGCTTCATAAACACTTCTGGACGAGTCAGCAGGTTCAGAATAAGAACTGGACATGACATCAGGGAAATACAAATCAAAACCACAATGAGATACCACTTTACACTGGTGGGAATGGCTAAAATTAACAAGATAGGAAACAACAAATGTTGGCGAGGATGCGGAGGAAGGGGAACCCTCTTACACTGTTGGTGAGAATACAAGCTGGTACAGCTGCTCTGGAAAACAGTGTGGAGGTTCCTCAAGAAGTTAAAAATAGAGCTACCCTACGACTCAACAATTGCACTACTAGGTATTTACTTCAAAGATACAGATGTAGTGAAACAAAGGGGCACCTGCACCCCAATGTTCACAGCAGCAATGTCTAAAAATAGCCAAACTGTGGAAGGAGCCACAATGTCCTTCGACAGATGAATGGATAGAGAAGATGTGGTTTATATATGCAATGGAATATTAGCCGTCAGAAAGGATGAATACCCACTATTTACATTTACATGGATGGAACTGGAGGGTATTATGCTGAGTGGAATAAGTCCATTGGAGAAACACAACCATCATATGGTTAAACTCATATGTGGAATATAAGAAATAGTGCAAGGAACCAAAAGGGAAGGAGGGGAAAGTGAATGGGAAAAAACCAGAGAGGAAGACAGCCATAAGACACTCTTAAATCTGGGAAACAAACTGACTGGGTGATGGGCAATGAGGGGGGCACTGCGATGAGCACTGGGTGTTATGCTATATGTTGGCAAATTGAACTCAAATAAAAAAAAATTTAAAAAAGAAACAACAACAACAAAACAACCCCCCCCCCAAAAAAAACAAACTGCGGGTTGCTGAAGGGGAAGTGGGTGGGGGGATGGGGTAACTGAGTGACAAGCACTGAGGAGGGGACATGATGTGATGAGCACTGGGTGTTATACTAAATGTTGGCAATTTCAATTTAAATTGAAAAAATCAATTTATTAAAAAAAAAAGAACTAGACATGAAACTACCCAAGAACACAGTGAACATTAAACTCACATCGTTAATTATTTACTCCCTGTTCTTCCCTCTATTTGTCCTCGCCTTTCCCAGGTTCAATTCTCTCCTATGCCTGCTTCTTCCCTTGTTCCAGGAAATCATATGAGCTAATCATGACAGGTCAGGGTACAGAGCGAAAGATTTCCTACTGTCTCCTGGAGATAGTGGCCATGGTTAATACTTCTTAGGCTACAGAATCAACGTGTTTCTATTGAGGAAGTTATGCTATAGACCATAGAGGTAAAGTCATGACAGATGTCTGTTATTTACTAGTTTACTGTCACTGGATAAATGATTTAACCTTTATGAGCCTCATTTCTTAGGCAGGTAAAACAAGGATGTGAATGCTTCATCGTAACTTTACAAGGGAACTACAAATTTAAACAACATAATACTTGAATAATGGCTAAGGATATAGGATTAGATGTACCAGACATAGAATGCATGTACCTCAAGGATGATCTAGACGTTTTCATGGTAGAGAATGATCTAGACGGGCAATAGTGAAGCCAAAAGAACTCTGGAAAGTGCAAAATTCCAGGCTGTGTCAACTAATCTAAAGAAGAACCATCTAGAAATCACAAACAGTCCATGATGGCTGCACAGGGCTACATAGAGGTGAGAGGGAATCTGGGAGGGTCTGTTTCCTCTCAAGAATGATGAAGCTGAACAGAACCAGAAAGGGGAAAAAAGCAGTCCTCAAACAGAAGCCAGAGCAGACAGCGGCTACCCAATAGCAGGAGGAAAACACTCCTTAGTTTCCCACCCCCAGGAGCGAAGCAGGACCTTGAATTCTAGACAAGCCCTCTCTTTTCATTTCCTACTGCTAAGAAAAAGAGGCTCAGAGAAACCACTCCCACCTTTTCACTGCCCAGTATTGCTTTGTTATTCTCCCCCACAGAACCTAGGCTTTTAAAATTTTTAAATGAGAAGGAGTAGATACAATGCCTAACACATTGACTAACATAGGTCAGTTGTGCCATAAATGCTAGTCACATAAAAAACATGTGATTATTTATTTCTCCTCATGTTTTTCTAAACAAAAGCAAAATATCATGAGAGTTTTGAGCATCATGAGACAGATAATCTGTGTTGTCCTAAAGGACAACACAGAGGGATACAGGTCTACCATTCCTTTTCCAAAACCTTTGGAGTATGTGAGTTTTGGAATTCAGGATTTTTCAAATTTTATAAAGATAATACAGGCCATATATTGCATGCCATAGACCACCACCGGAAAAGCGTGCAGCAGCACTCTACAACCAAACACATAATCTTTCTGCACCTTAATGTATGAATATAAAATCTATAAAATATGCTCTATATTCTGAAATCCAGATTTTCATAAACCTCATAAAATCTACAGATTGACATGAGTGCAAATTGGGTTCTCTGCCAAATGTGTTCTGATCAGGTTAGGTTTCCGGCCCTAAATTAGTAAAGTAGAGCTTTTCATCATCAGAGTTTTTTAACATAGGAATTCCAAAGGAATTGTGTCCCTGTACTATTTTACCTACTTCAAAAAGAGGTGGTCTTTTTGAAAGAGTCCATTAAGCTTTAGGAAATGTAAAAAATAGTGGGTAGGAATTTCAAAACTTATTACAAAGCTACAGTATTCAAAACATTGTGGTACTGGCATTAGAGTAATAGACATGTAGACTATGGAAGACAAGAGGCCAGAAAGGAGTCAAATACTAATTATTAATTGAATTTTGACAAGGGTGCAAGGGAAGAATAGTCTCTTCAACAAGTAGTTCTTGGGCAGTTTGATTTCCACATGTATAAGAAGGAAGTTGGAACCTTATCTCATATCACAGATAAAAAGTAACTTAAAATGGGCCCAAAGCTTAACTATAAGAGCTAAAACTACAAATCTCTTAGAAGAAAGTAGAGTGATAAGTCTCTATGACCTTGGATGAGACAATGTTTTCTTAAATATGACAACAAAAACATAAGCCACAAAAGAAAAAGTGGATAGATTAGACTACATAAAAAGGAAAGACATTTGCACATCAAAGGACACTCTCGAGACAGTGAGAAAGACAAACCCACAGACAGAATGTGAGAAAACATTTGCAAAACATATATCTGATAAGGGTCTAGTATCTCAAATATATAAAGAACTCCTACAACTCAACAGCAAAAAGACAACTTAATTTAGAAATTGGCAAATGACTTGAACAGAAATCACTTTAAAGAATATATGCAAATGGCTGGCAGGTACATGAAAAGATGTTTAAGATCCTTAGTTGTGAAGGAAATGCAACGTAAAATCACGAGGAGATATAACTTTACATATACTGGGATGGTTATAATTAAAAGTAAAGGAAAATAAGTATTGGGGAGCATTGAGGAAACTGGAACCCTCATCTGTTGCTAGAAGGTATGTAAAATGGGCAGGAGCTGTGGAAAACAGCTTTTTGGTTCCACAATAAATTAAATATAGAAGTACCATATGAGGGTACCTGGGTGGCTCAGTGATTGAGCATCTAACTTTGGCTCAGGTCATGATCCCAGGGTCCTGGGATTGAGTCCCACCTTGAGTTCCCCCCAGGGAGTCTGCTTCTTCCTCTGCCTATGTCTCTGCCTTTCTCTTGGTGTCTCTCATGAATAAAATAAATAAAATCTTTTAAAAAAAGAAGTACTATACTACTATACCACCCAGAAATTCTACTCTTACATATGTACTAAGAATTGAAAACATATATTCAAACAAAAACTTTTACATGAATATTCATATCAGCACTATTCACAAAGGCCGAAAGGCAGAAACAACTCAAATGTCCATCAACTGAGGAAAGGATAAATAAAATATGGCATCCACACAATGAAATATTATTCAGTCATGAAAAGGAATGGAGTACTGGTTCATGCCACAACACGGATGGAGATAGAAACATGCTAGGGGAAAGAACCCCGACAAAAAGGCCACATATTACATATTTCCATTTATTTGTACTATTGAGATTAGACAAATCCAGACAAAGGAAAGCAGATTGACAGTTAGTAGTGGCCTCGATGGGGGAAATGAGGAGTGACTGCTAATAGGGATAGGGTTTCATTTGGAGGTAAAAATGTTTTGGAAGCAGATAGTGGTGATGGTTGCACATTATTGTCGATGTACAAATGTTACTGAATTTATACACTCAAAAATGATTAGAATGGTGAATTTTATGTTATGTGAATTTTACCCCCAAAATAGTGGGTAGACAATTAGGTGCTATTTAGGGAACTTACGGCATCTGGAAACCTTAGTTATTTTTGGAATGACTAGCCAGGATGTTGGAGACACACGAAAAAGAATCTGAGTAATAATTAAAATCGGTGTCGTGCTTTTCTAAAGATGTTGACAGATTTTAGGAATTCCTGCAATAGAAATGAGAGTTCATCAGTCTTGTCACTACTGTCATTTAGGACTGGATGCCACCATGTGGTGGGGCTGTCCTGGACACCGCAGTAGGTTTAGCAGCATCCCTGGCCCCTACCTACTAGATGCCAACAGCATTTCCCAGCCCAACTGGGACACTATGACAACCGAAATTGCCTCCCTGTGGTGCCAGATTGTCCCTGGGGAGCAAAATCACCCCTGGTTGAGAACTACCATTACAACTTTCCGCAGGACAGTTTGTTTTTCTGGGATTTCGCCTTCTCCCAGAGTATCCTTTAAAAGACTCCACTTCTGAGATCGTCCTTTAGTTATTTCCTAACGACGCTGAAATCATTAAAAAAAAATACGGTTGTTGATTGCAAATAAGCTTCAAAAAACACCTCTCTCATTATATGGGATCAACAATGTGATCAACTTGTAAACAGCAGGTTTCTCACTGGCAAGGACATGCCCTGGCAATAAGCTAAATGTGGACAGCACATAAAAAGAAGGAAGAAAGAAAGTTAGTGCAACGTTCCCTTTTCAAACCCTTTTTGGGCAAAGACTACGGCTCTGCCAGCATTCCAGAATAATGACAGCCGATGTGCCCTTTATCAACTTTCCCTCTTTCTCCTTTGAAAATGTGGACCTAACTCCTTCCAGAACCTCATCTGATACCCTCTCACTGAGTCTGGAATCAGACATTGTTAGCATAGAGAGCAACCTGTGCTCTAGACAGCTCCCCCTCCAGTGGCTGCTGCCAGGGAGGCGAGGCTGAGTGTCCAGGACTCCAGGCCCCTGGCTGCTTTACCCAGTCCAGTGTCACTTTTAGCTCTTTAATATCTTGGGCTTCTGAGAAGCTGGAGTTTCATTTGATTTCATGTGAACAAGGAGTTCTGCAGTTGAGAAGCTTCGAAGCCACTGGCCTCACACAAGCCCATTTTTCTGCCTATGAGGAACCAAAACCCAGACTCTCACTTCATTCATGGCCAGACCACTCTCCTCTCTTTCAGGGAAGGCAGCCAAACAGCTCCTGTAAGATGTCACTCCACTTCCATTGTGCCTCAGTTTCTGCTCCTCTACCTGAGTACACAACTGCTACCTTACAGGCTTGTTCTGGGAATTAAATTGATGCAGTAAGTGGCAAATAAGCACCACTGCTATGGGCTGGATGTTTGTGTCTTCCTCCAAAGTCATATGCTGAAGTGTTAACTGTAATGTGGAAGTTTATGAGATGGGACCTTGGGGAAGTGATTTGGGATAGGTGAAGCCATGAGGATGGGGCCCCCATGATGGGATTAGTGCCCTTGTGAGGAGATGAAGGGACCAGAGCTTGTCCCCTCCCTGCCACGTGAGGACACAGTGAGACCCTGGCTGGCTATGAACCAGGAGAAGGGCCAAGCCCCCAACCATGCTGTACCCTGATCTTGAACTTCTCAGCTTCTAAAACCATAAGAAATAACTGTTTGTTGTTTAAGACAACTGTTGTTTAAGACAAGATATTACAGTATCCTGTAAACTGCTATGTAAACTACTTCATTTTATTTTCTAAGAAGAGACTTGTTAACGCTTCACTTGGATCCATCTAAACCTCATATGGTCAGAGCCACCAGAGAAGGCACAGCCACTACTGTGCAGCCCCAGAGTTATCTTCCTCTACCTGCCTTGTCTGGAACCACATGCTTCCATGGTGCCAAAGGAAATGGTCACATGTCAGGTTATTCTCATATCTGCTTCACATTTTGATATCAACATGAGAGGTACCTGAGCTGAGGGGGTGACGTCAAGACCAAGCTGAACTCCCTCATCTCTTAAGTTCCTAGTAAATTTAAAAGAATACACATAGATGATATTTTATAGCACTGCTGAAAGACATGAAGGAAGGGCAATACCTATGAGCCAGAACCTCTGAGAAATTTCTGGAAACTTCAGGTTGGTCAAAAGCAGCCTGAATGAAGGACTGATAAGTCCTCAGTTTATCTCAAGGGAAGGGGGTAAACAGAAGATGTCTCCCAGTTGCTGCACAGTGACGCCCCCCAGGGGCTTGAATAATGATTCTGGAGACACAGGCAGACTCAGGGGTAGCTTTTCAAAGACAAATCTCAACTATACTCAAGCATCTGAGACGAGAACAATGCTGAGATTCACACAGGGTGGGAAGTTTCTCACTTTTCCCAGGCAAGGTCGGCAGGGAAGTAAAGAGAGGCTCTCAGGGACATGGATCCCAGAAGGCCAGTCATGCCACCTGGAAGAGAGGCCACCACACCCCCTGTGCCAAGCAAACAGGACAAACAAACCACTGCATAAAACCAAAACCTATTCTTTCTATCACCTTCTTTGCTCCCTATGGATAGAAAGGTCTGTACCCTGGCAAACTTAAACTACGACAAAGACAATTCTTTTCCTTCCCCCTTAATCTGAGTCTGAAAGATTGGCACAGGAACCCACTCAGTTCCACCCAGGGCCCACTTCATATTTTACCAGGTCATCCTTAATGAGATTGAACAAAAAGAGAAGGATTACTGTTCACATGAAAAGATTCAGCTGTTCAGTAGACAAGATAGAAAATCTCTACGCTGTATTGAAATGAGACATAAGGAGCTACTAGGCTTAAAAATGAATATTGGTGGGACACCTGGGTGGCTCAGTGGTTGAGTATCTGCCCTTGGCTCAGATAGTGATCTCGGGGTCCTGGGATCGAGTCCTATATCAGGCTTCTTGCAGGGAGCCTGTTTCTCCCTCTGCCTATGTTTCTGCCTCTCTCTGTGTCTCTCATAAATAATTTTTAAAAAATGAGTATAAGCAAGAATGACCATAGAGCAACATGCCAATAAGATGGAATGGAGCAGAGAGAACATGGGGGAAGACTTGCATACCAAGGCTAACTAGGTAAAATGGAACACAAATGTGAGAAACTTGAGTGGAAGCCAGAGGAAGACAGAAGATGACTAATATGACAGGGAAAAAGCAAAAGGAAAAGGAGGACGATACAGAAGATCCAAAATATAGCTAAAATGAATTTCAAGGGAAAGAGTGTAGCAGAGAAAGTGAGCACTGAAGAAGCTATCTGTAAATTCAGGACCAAAAAACACACAGTGGGTTCCAGGTAATAGCAGTGAACACTGTCCACAAAACAGAAATTTCCAGGAGACATTTTTTTTTTAATTTGGGAAAAAAATTCTATTGGCATCATGGCTAAAAAATTATACATAATCAAAGAGAATACTCAACAAAAAACAAGTTGACCTCGAGTCATTTATATAGTTCTAAATACCAAGAAACAAGGGAGTAATGACAGCATTTGAAAGAAAAAGAATATATATCAATTCAAGTTCTATACTCAGGAGAAGTTGTTCATGTGTTTAGGCTCAGGCTTGTAAAAGCTTAGAAAATGTGTTTTGCTTTTGTCTTCACTGGTAAAATTTTATTTGGTGTATACTCTTCTTTAGTATAATAGTAGATATTTTAAATCTTGTGAGCCATGCAGTCTTTGCAGCAACTCCTTAAGTTAGCCACAGTAGCATGGAAGCAGGCATGGATGATTTGTAAGTAATGGGCATGGATGTGTTCTAATAAAACTTTATTTACGAAAACAGACCATAGTTTGCTGGCCCTTGTTCCACAGGGTAGACAAAGCAAAATCCTGACCTCATGAGTAAGTAAATCACAGTATATAATAAGAGGGCAATTAGTATTACTAAACTAAATTATAGAAAGACGCAAAAACAGGGTAGATAATATAATCATTTAATAGCAATAATCTAAATTTAAAATGCAAAATTTTATTAACCCACAGATGTGATTTTCAGGAAGAAAAGAAAATCCAAGTATGCTAAACTTCTTCCCTTACATAAGCAAAGGTGACTGATAGAAGTTGTGGTAAGAAAGAATTGAAGGTTAAAAAAACACTTTTCAAAAGCTCTAAACAAAACTAAACAAAACAAAAACCAAAAAAGAAAAAAGAAAAGCTCGAAGATAATTTCTCTTAGAAATAATAATAGGAGACAACCTTTCTAAAACATTACAGAATTAAAAGGCAAAGAAAATAAATGGTCCAATCTGCAAGAGACAGAAACAAAGAAAAGGAAGCAAGCATAAAGCCAGAAAGCATAAAGCAGGAGGACAAACATCAAGCCAAATATATCTGTTACAATTGCTGGAAATTAGTCAAATCCCTACTAAGAGACAAATACCCAGATCAGATGCATACAGTATAAAAAAAAATCTATGTGATGCAAGATACACAAGCTGGTACATAAAAATTCAGGCCAAGGTACATTGGCAAACAAAACACATTAAAGATTACAGTATTGGGACACCTGGGTGGCTCAGTGGTTGAGCATCTGTCTTCAGCTCAGGGCGTGATCCCATAGTCCCGGGATCGAGTCCCACATCAGGCTTCCTGCATGGAGCCTGCTTCTCCCTCTGCCTGTGTCTCTGCTTGACTCTCTCTCTGTGTCTCTCATGAATAAACAAATAAAATCTTAAAAAAAGATTACAGTATTAATTTTTAAAATGTGCATATCAAGGAAAAATAAATAGAACAAAAAATCTATCTTTAATGAAGATACTGACTCAGTCTTTTAGGTATCAAGCAACTGCGTCAACATATATAAAGCAACTTTATTAAAAATAAAAGAATAATTGGAGAATTATTCTTCCTACGGTAGCTGTGGGAGGATTTAACCATACCTCTCTCAGTATTTGACAAAGAAAGTAGATGATGGATAAAGAAGAGTGAATTGGGAAGATCTTAAAAATGCCAGTATTAAAGTTTAGTTAACATATACCTATTAAATATGAATTCTATTAAATGTCTAATTACTGGTCATATATTGTCATAAAAGATACCCTCAATAAATTCCATAAGCTAGAAATTACTTAGTTTCATATTTTCTGACCACAATGTAGTAATACTTAAATTGATTTTTTAAAGTAGGGGATTTAAAACATCGATTATTTTCAAATTAACAAACAATAAGAACACCCCAATGAATCCTCTTCTGTCTACATAGGACAAAGGGAATATTAAAAGGGGAAAAACAAACCATAAGAGACTCCTAACTCTGGGAAACAAACAAAAGGTTGCAGAAGGAGAAGCAGGTGGAGGGATAGGGTAACTGCATGATGGTCATTAAAGAGGGCATGTGATGAAACGAGCACTGTGTGTCATACTGTATGTTGGCAACTTGAATTTAAATAAAAATTTAATTTTTTTTTTAAAGAGGAAAGACAGCAACTAAATGAGAGCACTGCTTAGCAAAATATAGGGCAAGGAGCTCAAGTTTGCTTGAAAGAAAATGTACAGCTTTGACTGTCTTGAATCTTAAATAAGAATCAAAATACCTGAAGCAGATATTCTGTGCAAGGTAATAAAAAAAAGAGCAAAATATAATTAGAAAAAGTGAAAGAAAGAAACTTCTAAAGTTTAAATTATTGCACTGGAAAAACAGATTAATATGATCAATACATCCAGGACATTGATACATCCTGAATCAATACATCCAGGACATGTTTTTTCCTTGAAAAAACAAATAAGACAGGCAATCTCTCAGGATATCTCAGTGAAGACAAAAAGAAGAAAACATAAGCGCATGATGTGGGAAATGAGAAAGGTAGAATAGAAATTAAAAATTAAAGAATTTCCTGTAGAATTCTATGTGAAAATGTTAAGCCTCAATGAGAAGGGAAATGGAAAATAAGAAAACAAAGATTATCAAATCTGACAATCAGAATAGATCACTATCCATGGAAGAAATAGAAACTAGTCTCAGAATTGCATCCATAAAAGGAGCTGTGCCTAAACGTTTTATGGGCAAGTTCTTTCAAACCTTCAAAGAACACATAATTCTTAGGCTATTTAAACTGTTACAGATTGTAGAAAAAAATGAAAAGTGTCACAGTTAGCTTTATGATGTTAACATAAGCTTGATACCAAAATGTGACAAAAACAGCACAATAAAATAAAACAATACATTCACTTCACATAGAAATATCGATACAGTCCAGAAATAAGACATTTAGTATAATGCAGTAGAATAAAAAAGAAAAATGCCACTGATCAAGATAGAATTTAATCCAAGAATACATGGATAGGTTAATATTGTGAAATAAAATTTATCAGATCAGTGTCAAAGAAAAAAGTTGATAGTGATGGGTATCAAAAAAGAAGCATCTGAGAAAATTAAAAATTCAGTTTTGATAAGATGCTTCTATGAACTATAGAAAGATACTGCCTTGATACGATGAAGTGTGTTGATCTAAAACCAATAATGAGTGCCATATCTAATGCTGAAATACCAAAGCAGCATTTCCCAAATCCACTATCATAATAGTTTTTCAGGACATGTTTTTCTTTTTTTTTAAGATTTTATTTATTTATTCATGAGAGACATAGAGAGAGAGAGAGAGAGAGAGAGAGGCAGAGACACAGGCAGAGGGAGAAGCAGGCTCCATGCAGGGAGCTTGACGTGGGACTCGATCCCAGGTCTCCAGGATCCCACGCTGGTCCCAAGGCAGCGCTAAACTGCTGAGCCACCGGGGCTGCCCCAGGACATGTTAATAACTGTGATGAAAAGTAAAGTGTAAACAATAGTTCAAAAGTAGTTAGGGAAATGAATGGAGCAACATATCACATATCTCAACAGGAAAACTCGGCATGATAAAGATGTCTCTTTTCAAATTAATCTATAAATCCTAAAAATTTATGATTAACATGTGACAGGATTTAGGTATGGTGTGGGGTGAGCAGGGGACAGGGTTTTTCTGGAAAAATGAGTGTGCAAGGACGGACAAGATAATTTTGAGAAGGAATTTTCATCCAGGGTCCTTAAACCAGAAAATGCTAAAATGTATTATAAAACCACAGTAATTAAAATAATGTATAAAACTGTCAAATTACTATGATGTATATCTGAACTATATATAATATTTATTATATTAATGTACATAATATATTCTATTATTATACATTATTCTATCATACATACAAATACAATAAATATAGTTGTTATAAATATTATATATTACATAAATATTATATATAAATATTATATTATATGTCAACTATACTACGATAAAAAAGAACAAAAATTTTAAAATGAAAAAAATAGTGTGGCACCCAATCCTAGAGCGGAGAGACATAAATTATGGAACAGAAGTGGGAGTCCCAAGATTCTTTTTAACATAACAAAGGTAGTTTTCCAAGTAAGACAGGAAAAGATAGATTGATTGTTCACTAAATCTTTTAAGATAATCTGGCTAAAAAAAAGAATACCTGGCTAACCATTTCAAAATCGATACAGATTTCAAAATCACCTACCAAAATACAGATAGGTTACAAATGCTGCTCTAAAAGAACTGGGGAAAAAACAGGTTATCTGACTGGCATTGGGGAAGATCTTTCCAAGCATCCCTGGGAAGGTACAATTTGTAAAGAAATAGATTAAAATATGTGGCTACATAAAAATGTTAAATGCCCATATATTTGTAAAAACCACAAAACAATAAAATGCAAAAAATTCCAATGGGAAGCATAATTGCTAAATATGCACAGTAAATATAATATTGTTAAATACCCCTCATCTTTCTTTCCTTTTTAGTAAGCCTCTCTGTCTCTGCGATCCATGTGCCATTCCACTGAAGGTGGATGCCACCTTGGGAGGGAGGAGGACATGATTCAGGGGAGTGTCCCATTTAACCAGAAAGAGGAAGGGAAAGTCTTCCCCGTCTACCCTCTATAGGTAGGGACTGTGGGGGGAAATGGGGGAGGAGGTAATGGAAAGAGGCACCTGGGTGTTTGTTCTGAGCTTCCCTCTTAACAAGGACCCCAAGGCATTTAAGATAAAGGTGGGAGTGAAGGCGATTTTTCCCACTCTCCATTCTGGGTATCTGGGAGATGGCACATGACATCTATCACACCCATGAAAGTTACAGCCAGCATGGCTGGGCAGAGAGTGAATCCAGCCAACCTGCCTGTGTGGTATGCGTGGTGTGTGTGGTGTGGTGTAGTGTGGTGTGGTAGGTGTCGTGTGTGTAGTGTGGTGTTGTATGATGTGTGTGGTGTGGGGTAGTCTGGTATGGTATTCTGTGTGGGGTGTGGTGTGGTGTGGTGTGGATGGAACCCATGGGGCTCTCCATGCCTTGAGATGGGATAAAACATTGCTGAGGATTTTAGCTCAGGAGCAAGAGGTGATCACTGGGGCTCTAAGGACTAAGTGTCTCCTTGACCAATGGCAAAAGAGCCGTTATCTCCCCTACCAGGAATGAATGGACTCACAGACATACCTTGAGGCTCTGAAGTCCCATTGGGTCATCAGGTGGGACGACGGGCCACAAGGAACAGCCTCAGACTCATCAGGGGACAAGAGCATGGGCTGGGGACTAATGTTGAGTCACTAGACTATCCCAACCTCCTCAATATGGGGCGCTAAAAGTCACACTCAGGGGTCAGCCAAGGGTCCCAATTTCCTATCCACATGCCCAAGAGATCATGTGAGCTCCTGGACCTGGTCAACAACTTTGCAGTAAATCTGAAAGGTTTGCGTTACTCTAAAGAGGCTAAATATATAGAGACGCAGCTTACATGATTGGATCAGGCTGAGCTTACCGGATTTGCCTAAAAGTGTGTGTGTGTGTGTGTGTGTGTGTGTGTGTGTATTTCCATGGAGTTCATGAAAAAGATCACATCGGTTTTTGGAAAATAAAGAAGCTACATTTTCTCAGCAATATCTGAATATAGCATGAGAAAAAAAACTGGCAACCCAGGATATACTATAAATAAGTGATTAATATCTTCAATGTATAAAATGAGCTTACAAATAGAAAAGAAATAAAAATAAAAGGGCTTATAAAAAGCGGTCAAAATGCACAGACAAGCAATTTCACATTACAAAAGTCGAAATGCAAATGACTAATAATACGGGGGAAATTTTTCAAAGAGCAAAGAAATAATGCAATTTAAAAATGAGAAGCCACTAGGCAAGTGTCCAGTTGGCAAAACAAAAAGCGCTAAAATACAGTGAACTTGCGAGACAAGGAAGATCGGTCCTTCCATCCGAGCCTGAAACCATGAGACAACAAAACACAGCTATGCCTTCGTCCTTAAGTGTTGTCTCCTTCAAAGTAATGACTTGCCTGTCTGTAGCCTCATTTGAGAGTCGGCTATTGTTCAAAGCATTTTTGGAACTCATTCTAGATGTTTCCTGAGCCTGCAGCACATTCTTTTGAATATGACAGTAAATCTTCATTGACAGTTTTGTCTTGTGGAAAGAGCCAGAATTAATTTAAAGCCAAGTCTGGTTATACTATTTGTGATCAGAGAAAGGTTTTCTCATAACTCGGCTCTGGAGGCAATGACAAAGAGGCATTCCAGAACTATGTAGCAGTTCACGGAAATAAGTATTCGCAACCGCAGGTGAGAAGCATCATACTCAGCCGGACATCTCCCTCCTGTCCTGTGTAAAGATCTCCCACTGGCCTGTCTTGAGTCCTCTTTCCTCTAAGCCTCCGACAGTTTGAAATATAGGCTTGGTCATGTCACCCTTGTTCCTGATCAAAAACTCATAAGATGGCTCTATGAGCTAATTTGGTCTGGCTCTGCTCTCTCTGGCTTCATTTGTTACCAGTTATCTCACAGACTTTCACTTCTGGCCACACCAGCCATCTGGAAAATCTTCATGGACACCAAGCCAACCTTGTCAGAGTCCTTGCCCATTCTGTTCTCCCTCTCACCCTTTTAGCCACCGAACATCTCCCCATTCTGCACATCTTGGTTCGAAGGTCAAGCCCTCCTCTGCAGCAAGCCTTTTCTGCTCTCTCTGCTCAGGGACACTCTTATCCACAGTATATGTTTTCAAGGTACCACCCACATCCTCTTCATTATACAGAGTTTGGATTTTTTAAAAACATATTTTATTTATTTATTTGAGAGAGTGAGTGAGAGAGTGAGTGAGAGAGCACAAGCAGGGGGAGCAGCAGGCAGAGGGAGAAGCAGACTTCCGGCAGAGCAAGGGAGCCCGATGCGGGGCTCGATCCCAGAACCCGGGAACATGACCCGAGTTGAAGGAAGATGCTTAACTGACTGGGCCACCCCAGTTTGGATTTTTTTAATCAGACATTATCTGATTAATCTCTTTCTGTCCAAAGAGATTAGAAACCTGCAGGAAGGCAAGGACCCAGATTCTTTTTACTTAGTGTATTGCATAAAGCCCAGCATATCGGAAGTTCTCAATAAATAACTAGTAGATGAAAGAGAAATATTATTTGATATGCTTGTGAAGGTAGACGTGCTGCAAGGTGGTCAGAGTAATCCTCTCACCCACTGTGCACCTGCCACTTGCCCATCAGGACGTGAATCTATGTCCTTCCCCTTGCACCTATGTGGATCTTGTGACTTGCGTTCACTGCAGAATGAGACAGCAGTGACACTGGGCCAGTCAGGTCTGGGCCTAGCTCTTCAAAGCCCGGCAGGGTCTGCCCTGGCTTTCATGGAGAACACTGCCATGCTGAAGGAAAGCTGGCCTAGGGGCATCTGGGTGGCTCAGTCAGTTAAGTGTCTGACTCTTGGTTTTGGTTCAGGTCATACGACGATCTCAGGGTCGTGGGATCAAGCACCGCGTCGGACTCTGCACTCTGCAGGGAGTCTGCTGGAGATTTTGTCTCCCTTTCTGTCTCCCTTGATCCCTCTCCTCACTCATGCTCATGCTCTCACTCTATCTTATTCTTTCTAAAATAAGTAAATAAATCTTAAAAAAAAAAAAAAAAAGCTGGTCTACACCACTGGAAGAAGAGAAGCCACAAATTCTGCGAGCCAGCCCCAATGATCAGATGTGCTGGGTCTTGACTCATCCCTGACCTACAGAGTTACGAGGTATAAAATGATTGTTTCTTCAGGCCACTATATTTTGGGATGGTTTGCAGTACAGAGTAATTGAGAAACTGGCCTCCTATCTTAAAATCATAATGGCTCTTAGATTCTCTTCACATCATTATCTCTAAAGGGGTCAACCTTCTCCATTTAGAATCGGAGGCCTGATCCCTTTGTGCCTGTAGCAAATCAACCCAATGTCTGGTTGTCTTGGGCATCCATAAGAGTTAGGGTCGCTATATGTCATTTATACATCAGGCACTTGCTCTTCTTCCTTGCTGTGTCTCACACACCACCATTTGAAACTTCGCTGTGCATTCCACTGTGCAGCTTTTCAGCTGCATTAGGGTAGACATTTTTTTCCTTGTCTTTATTTCCAGCGAGTCTCTAGCTGCCTGGCACATAGTAGGTGTGCAACGAGATTTTGCTGAATACACGAACCATTCTTTGCCTCACTGCTTCTACCCTTGCCAGCTCTGCTTTCCCTCAAACATCCCATTTTAAAACACATTCTCCAACCTCACCACCGCACGGTCTGCTATTTATTTTAACATAAATATCAAATATTCTATGTCCACAGGAGCCACAGCTCAGCCCAATACTGCCTCCTTTGACTCAGCAATGTCTAAGTCCAATAATAATGCCTGTTTTGTATTTAAATCAGAGAACTAGATTTCAGACACACAATTGTGCGTGCAGTAGACATTCCCCTTCATCCCTTTCTTTCTGAAGCTGTTTCTCAGATCTCCCGGGGCACCTACCCCTCATAGCAACATCCTTGTGTCACCTATGTCAGTAATGGTCTGTAAGACCCACATGCGTGGATAAAATTCACATTTATGGCCATTTACTCTCTGCTAGGCATTGTGCTAGGCAGTTGACCTGTATAACATGTCCTATTTTATGAAAAAGAAAGCCTAGCTTTCAATCTCAGGCCACCACTCTTTGAACCCAGCACAACAATGACTCTGGAACTGGCAGGAATGAAATAAGCAAAGATGACGTCCACATGTTAGGTGCTGGAGTTTCCCCCCAAGACACATTTTTCACACTTCCTCCTTTCACACGCTGAAGCAAACACCTTTGTACCCTTCCTCTTCATCTCCATGATCAAAACCTGGCTTTTAAAAACATTTACTCTGGGGCGCGCTTGGGTGGCTCAGTGGTTGAGTAACTGCCTTTGGCTCAGGTCGTGATCCTGGGGTCCTGGGATCGAGTCCCGCATCAGGCTCCCTGCAGTTATGAGGTATAAAATTGCTTCTCCCTCTGCTTATGTCTCTGCCTCTCTCTCTCTGTGTCTCTCATGAATAAATAAAATATTTAAAAAGAAGAAAAACTATCACTCTGAGGTATAAATGAGATAAGATCCTCAAACATGACACCACACCCCCTTACAAGGGGTTCTGAATTTCAACCAAACATTGAAGATGCAAAAAGAAAACAAGACCAGCAACACTAAGACTTGAGAGTGAGCAAGTCAGATTTACACCAGCAATCACACTTCAGTCCAACAATCAGCCTGGCCCTGATGGCAGGAGCTAGGAAGGAGGGAAGTGTGGAGGCTGTGAGGAGCCCTCTCATCTGGCTATCCTGGGCCGGTTCGCACACATGTGGGCACTTTGCTTCTCAGCTTTGTATACCACACACATCCCTGCCTGCCTTAGTTTCTAATCCGGCTGTTCTTTGACAGCCTTGCTCAGATTGATAATCTCTTCTTCCCAAGACAGTACTTGTCATACTTGAAAGCTTGTGTCCATTGTGTATAACATAATTATTAATGGTATATTTATATGCCATTTATTCTTCTATTCCCATTTTGCATGAAAGATGTACTTAAGACAGTTACTAACAACAAACAATATCTCACTGACGGCCCAGCAGAAGTAGTGCAGGCTTCAAGTCCCTGCTCAGTCAACAGTGGTACTTCTAGAAGTTTCCATAGTGACCTCCAGACACAGTTAACTGTTATATTCCTTAGCGCCTCTAATACCACTTCATAGACTTGTGATAATTGTTCCTAATTTGTTTCCTTAATTCGATTGTGATGCCCTTGAGGGCAGGGAATGTGCTTTATTCATCTTTTTGTTCTAAATCAGTGCCTGGCACTTCTTATACAGTCAATAAATCCTAGAAGAAATCGGCTCTTGCTCATTTGGTGGCATCAAGAAACTGTGGACCACAGATCCTGCTAGGTTTAGGGACCTTTTGCCTACTGAGCAGCATGGTTGGACTGCCCACTTTAAGTTCTCAATATTCCTGCTGTTGCACCCCCATTGCTAGGATTTAATGGAAGCCCAGTGATCTGGGTGTTCCTGTCTGACCACAACTTCCTGCCACCATAATATTTCACCTCAATGTTACTAATTCCCCAGGAGAGCAGATCCAAGAGATAGGCCATGGTTAGACCAGAGTTCCCCTTTGTCCACCATCTGACTCTTTATGACTCCTCGTCTGTTCTAGTTTATGTCCCTGCATAAATGCCTGTCTTTGCTGTGGTTCATAGGTATGGTCAATCATCAGCAACATTCCCCATAATCCTCAGCGTCTTCGCTATTAGAAAGTAACACAAAACCTTCCTGACTGGTCTTACTTTCAACTTATATCTATAAATCTCAAATCTGTCCTTAAGGACTTTCTAGGACTCTACTACCCTGGCTTCTCCCTCACTTCCCAACACTCCACTTGGGCTCTGAATCCCACCTCCTCCCTCACCTATACCATCAGCACCTCTATTCCTTTGTTCCATCAGAATATAAACATAATATCCTATCTCCTACCTTTGGAAACTCTCTCTAGATCCTTCGGTCTACACCCTATTTCCCTGTTCTATTGTCTACGAGAAGCTTCCCCAAGAGTTGTGTCTTCTCTTTTCACTGTTCTCACATCTTCATCTTTCATTTTAAGAAGCACACAGTCAGGCTTTTGTCTCCACCATGTCACTGAGGCTATTATCCCCAACGGACCTCCTCCTATCACCAAGGACCTCCACATGGCCAAGTAAAATGCTGATTCCCAGCCTTGGCTGAGCAGCTGCCTGTGACACAGCTGAATACTCCTGCCTTCTTTAAACATTTCCATTTGGCTTTGGGAACAATACAGCCTCCTGGTTTTCTTCCTACTTCCCTGGATGCTCCTTCTCAACTTCTTCTGCTGGTTGGTTCTCCTCCTCTTCCCAGCCCTCAAATACCAGAAGGCCCCAGGGCTCAGTCTTATCTCTCTTTTCTCTCCAAATGTCCTTCCTTGTAGATCTGTGCACTTCTGTGGGTTTAAATATGTTGAAGTGTCCACAGCTTACATGGTAGCTCCGCTGCCCCTCGCAACTCCAAACTCATGTATCTATCTGCCAGTTGGCATCTCTACTTAGATGGGTTTTGTTAAAAATGATTTTTAATTTTTATTTATTTGAGAGAAAGAGTGAAAGAGAGAGAAAGCACAGAGGGAGAAGAAGTAGACTCTCTATTGAACAGAGCCTGACGCAGGGATTGATCCCAGGACGCTAAGATCACAACCTGAGCCAAAGTCAGATGCTTAACCATTTGAGCCACCTAGGCACTCTTCCCCTTAGATGTTGAATAGATACTACTCAGAGTGGCTACACAAAATCAACACTTGTGCTTTCCACTCCTGCCAGCTACTTACATCACCATCATTCTCTAGTTTCCCTAGTTTCAGCCAAATGCATTACTGTTTACCCTGGTGCTTAGGCCCCAGATTGGAAGCTATCTTTAATTACCTCTCTTTTCTCTCATACCTTATGTCCAAACTTGTCAGCAACACCTTTGAAATAAGTGCTGAGCGTGATCACTTCTCACCACCCCCACCTGTTTCACCTGAGTGCTAGGCATCACGACCTTCCCACTCTTGGCTTCTCTGTCTGCCAACTGGTCTCGCTGCTTTCACAGTCATACACCCAAACAACCTACTCTCCACCCTGCAACCAGAGTGATCCTTTAAAAATATGAAACCAGGGGCACCTGGGTGGCTCATTGGTCAAGTGTCTGCCTTCAGCTCAGGGCATGATCCCAGGTCCTGGAACTGAGTCCCCAATCGGGCTCCCCGCAGGGAGCCTGCTTCTCCCTCTGCCTATGTCTCTGCCTCTCTCTGTCTCTCATGAATAAATAAATAAAATCTTAAAATACATATATATAAAACCAGCCACTCCCTGATAAAACCTGTCTTATTGGATAGTTTTCCATCAGGATTGGAATAATATGCAAATTCTACTTGGGCCAAAAAAGATCCACATTACTCTGACCGAGTCTGTCTCTGCTACCCTGGTTTGACCTTGTCTGCCCACGCGTTCATCTGTAGTTCAGCCACTGTGGCCTCTTTGCTCTGCCTTGACCAGGTCAGGCTCTTTCCCATCTCTGTATTTGCCGTTCTCTGCCCAAAAGACCCTCCCAGACTTGGCAAGCTTTGCTCCTCACTTCAGTTAGGCCTCTGCTCAAATACCACCTCTTCAGAGAGGATTCCTCTGACCATGTGCCTCGTCACCCTACTCATCTTGATCCTCTTATCCTGTTTACTTTTTAAAATAGTGCTTAGTAATCCTTGCCTTCTTAAGATATATTTATTTGTTTGTCGATCTCCACTAAAAGAATGCAAACGTTTTACTGGCATGGAGTTTGCTGCCTTGTTCGAACTATGTGTTTAGAGCAAGGGCCCGATATGCACTGGATGAGCCCGTGGATGCATGAATAAATTTTGGGAGGAAGTAAGAGATAGGATGCAGAAAAGCAGGGAAGCAGTGGCTCAGGTAGAGTGTTATGTAAATTAATTCAAAACTGTGATGTACTTCCAGGAACAGAGCAAGAATGATGGGCAGGCACAAGGGAAAGCCAGCTAGTAGACTCTGAAGGTCTCTCAAGCCGCCCTGTCAGATAGAAATTTCTGCAACGATGCAAATGTTCAATACCTCTGCTGTCCCAAACAGTAGCCACTGGCCATGTGTGGCTATTGAGCACCTGAACTTTGGCTAGTGGGACTACAGAACCAAATATTAATTTTCTTTAATTTTATTTCGAATTAAATTGCCACATGTGGCTGGTGGCTATGGGACTTGTGAAACTCTAGGACCTCAAGAATCTCTTCCCCCCACTTGTGATTTCAGAATAATAATAATGCATTCCTCACTGAGTTGTTGAGAGGATGTACAAAATAAAGAGCCTGGACAAATGCAGTTTTTGAGTTGGCCCTCAAAAACTAATAGCGGCTATTATTACAGAGAGTTGCAAATTCAAGTAATTTAAATACATGCCACTTACATTTGGCTCTAGAGTGCCAGAAACGAACTTCTATTAATTTTTATCATATTTTTTTTTTTGTTTACTAGAGTTAGTGGATAACCAATGTGTGTGGGTCTATATTTGAGCTCACAAACTAAAAATAGCAAACAACCATTTTGGGATCTCATGAAGGCCTTTCAGAGATAGTTGGCTATTCCAAGTGGATCAGCACAGAGGATACTTACAATGAGCTAATTGGTTTTGACAATAGCTAATTTAGCATTTGCAAAAATTGGATCTGTAACATTACTGTATTATTTTCAAACAGTGTCATCTGCAACTCCCAGAATGATCCTGGATGAGAATCCTGTTTGTTTTAAAACTATTAAAATAATAAAGGGGGAACGAATTTACTTATTGGAAACATTATGTCGAATTCTTTAAAGCTTAAATTCGTTTGGACACAAAACCATCCTTTTTTTTATATCTTCTTGTCCGTGGCTGGCCACACTTTCTTCCATACTGAATTCAGAAAATAAAATTAACACAGATATAGAACATAAGCAGAGCATTATGACTAACCCTTAGGGATAATCTAATCTAATAACAAAATTACACATTTGTTCAGAATAAGTATGGTGCTTATTTTTAGGCCAAGAGGATTTGCAGTCCATAGCAGCAGAGGTGAAAGTGGCATTCTACAAGCCTCTGCCTGAGTGTGTGGTGGAGACTCTGAGACTCCAAGGAAGAGGCATCTATTTAAATTAAACACGTGCTTAGAGGCATTAAGAAAAGCTGACGTTCTTATTAAGGAGACCAATTAATCTGCAATCTGTTAGAAGCCACTTTACCGTAGTTGAAAAAGTGCCCCAGGACATAATCATGTAAATGAGAGCTGGAGAAGAAAGGGAACTAAAATTCACTTTTCCACAAGGGAGCATTCATTTCCCAACTACCCCCTACCCCGCCGGGCCCGGGTTTCGGCTGTTTGAAACGCACATCCCTTTTCTGCCCCCCACCGCCTTCCCGACGTGAGTCTGGGGTAGCAGAGGGCAACAGGATGCAGATCTCTAAAATACCGAGGCCAGGTGTTTAAAAGACTTACTTACCAATGGGCATCACTAAGAAAAAAGGCAGCCAGCAGAGGACGAAGCAGCCGACCACGATGCCCAGCGTTTTGGCCGCTTTCTTCTCCCGGGAGAACTTGAGGAGCCTCACCGAGAAGTGCGTCTTGTTCTTGGCGCTGGACACCCCGGTGCCTCCTACTGGGGCGTTCTTCCGATGGATGCGGAGCGTCACCTGCTCCGAGTCCGACTTGTCAGTCTTGAGGCCAGACTTGAGGCCCCTGCTCTCCCTCTTGGCCACCACGTAGACCCGGCAGTACATGACCAGGATGATGGTCAGTGGCACGTAGAAGGAGCCCAGCGCCGAGAAGAGCACGTAGCCCGGCTCCTCGGTGATCTGACAGATGGTCTCGTCCTCGGGGGCCGGCTGCCTCCAGCCAAAGAGAGGCCCGATGGAGATGACGAGGGACAGCGCCCAGACACAGAGCAGAGCCATGAGACCCCTCTTCTGGGTGACGATGGTGGGGTAGCGCAGCGGGTAGCTCACACCTATGTAGCGGTCGATGGAGATGATGCAGAGTCCCATGATGGACGCGGTGCAGCACAGGACGTCCACCGCCGCCCAGATATTGCAGAAGACCCTGCCAAAGGCCCAGTAGCCCAGGATCTCGAAGATAGCCGAGAAGGGCAGCACGGTGGAGGTGAGCAGGAGGTCGGCCACCGCCAGGTTGACGATGTAGTAGTGAGTGACCGAGTGCAGATGCCGGTGGCAGGCCACGGAGAGGATCACCAGGATGTTGCCCAGCACACCAAAAATGATGAGGCCCCCCAAGATCACCCCGAGCAGAATGGCCTTGGATATGTTCACCGGTGCCGGCGGGTGGGTGCAGTTGGAACTGTCGGAGGCATTTCCAGAGAGAAACACCATGGTCCCAGCCGGGGCCGGCGAGGTCCGGCTCTCGAGAGCCACCCCCCGAGCGAGGGCGGAGGCGGAAGCGAGGGAGCGGAGTCAGAAGGTCTCGGCTCTGGGGAGCCTGGCCGGCTGGGGCTAGCTGGGGGGGAGAGAGCGCGCGCGGGTGGGAAGCAACCCGGGCCTGCCCTGCAAACCCGCAGAAGGCCACGCAAAGGGGCAGGGCAGTGGAGGCGACATGGCCAGGGGCGCGCGGGGCTGCCGCGGACCCCACCCGCCCGCTGCGCCGGCCCCGGGCCGCGACTCCCTCCCTCCCCGAGGCTTGGCGCGAAGCTCCAGGAGGCACGTTGCAAACTGCAGTCGCAGAATTACAGCAGCCCGCTCTTGCCTACCGTCGGATCCGTCCAGCTTAGGAGACCGGGCATCCCGCACGCACTCTGGAACTCAACAGTCTCGCCGGCGAAACCACAGTCAAGTACCCGTCTGCCGTCGACTCTCAGAGACCGGGGCCGCTGGCACCCGGGCGCTCCTCCCCGCCTGCAGGGACCCACGGCGTGACGGGCGCGCGGTTGGATCCAGCTTCCCGGCGCGCAGGCCGGGGGGAGCGGGTAGGAAACGCCGGCCGAGCCCCGGGCGGCTGCAGGGCGCTGCTTGCCCGCGTCCTCCTGGAAGAGCGCAAAGAGAAAGGCGGGGTGTGCGGCAGGCGCCCGCGGTGGGGGGCGGGGGGAGCGAGGCCAAGGCGGCTCGACGGGCGGCGGGCGGCGGCTGGGGGCCCCGCGGGCTCTGCGGTCCCGGAGCGGCGTCCCTGCAGCACCGCGGCCCTGGCTGCGCGCGAGGGCACCGCGCGCCCTGCCCCCGCCGCTGGGAACCTGCCCTGGCGCGCGGCCCGCGCCGCCTCCGCCCGGCTGCGAGATCCCATGCAAACAACCCCGAGCTGCAGAGGCCAGTTACGAGCGGCCGCACGGCGAAATTAAACCCCGCGAAGCTCGCTAGGCGGGACTGCGGCTGGTGTGCGTGCGTGTGTGCGTGTGTGTGTGTGTGTGTCGCGCACAGGCGAGCCGGTGGAAACTGGAGGATCCACCCGGCTGCCGTTTGAACAGGTTGCTTCGCAGCCACCTGGAGGGGGCGGCCTGGGAGAGGGAACCGCAGCGACTCGGGGACCGCAGGCCCGCCGGTGCCACGCGCTCGTTCACGCGGGAGGAATTCACACTTGGGTGCGCGGCGCGCGCCGGCCTGTGGACCCGCGAGCGGGCGGGAGAGCCGGGTCCCGAGCAAAGCCCGGCGGGGCCCGAGGGCTGAACGCCGCCGAGGTCGGTCCGGGAGCCCCTTTCAAGCAGCAAGTTCCGCGGTGCCGGAGGGCTGGAGCCTCGAGCCACACCCGGCCGGGCTGCGCGGGTGCAGGCGAAGTGGTGCTGGGGGGACGAGGGGGGCAAGCGGTACCCTGCAGAAGGGGCTTTGCAGGCGCAGGTCACTGCGGACTTGGTGGGCTCAAAGATCAAGACGAGAGGGGGCGCCTCGGTTTTCTGGGCCGGGGGCCACTGTCTGTGCGAGAAACTTAGATTTCCACGGCTGCGAGCCGACCGCAGGCACTCGGGCAGGAATGCCAGGAGTGGGGGGGGGGGGGGGGCATCTGGCCTTCTAAAGCACTCTGGCTGGGGGCGGGTCCTGAGGCGGGGACCCTAGGGGCAAAGGCCATCGCGAAAAATCACAAGTTCGAGGCTCACAGGTGGTACAAAAGTCAGCAACTGCGGAAAGCCTCTTTCCTCTACCTCGGGGCGGTAACACCGGCTGGAAAACCCCCTTGTTAACTAGGGGGTAACTTCCTAGAATATATAAGGGAAACAGGGTGGGGTGGGAATGCTGGTATCACAGCGGGTGAAAAATGCGGGGGTGGGTGGGGGGCGTTTAGGGGAAGCTGCGGGTTCCAGCTTAGCCCTTGGCGAGGGAGACTGGCGCACTCACCTGCAGCGGGGAGCCGACGGGGTTCGGTCCCACGAGCAGCCCTGCCGCCTCGTCTCTGGGGGAGGAGGCGACCGTCTCACCGAGGAACCAGTTCTGAGTTCTGCACCCGCTGACTCACCCCTCCACCACAGATGTCTTTAAGCTCCCAGCTCACTGTCGCTTTACCTGCAGAATTTAAAATAAAGGGTGAAATGGGACAAGAAAAAAAAAAAGCGCCAACCAGTAACTCCACATTCACCCTTTAAATATTCGGCTCCTCGACATCAGCAAAGAATGGCAAGGAACTTTGCAGCCAGCTCCCGCTGACGTCACACAGGCAGGAGCCCCAGCGAGTACGGTGATCCGCTGTTTACCGTATTACTCTGCGGCAACAGGCCGAAGGAGCACGGCCGCAATTTTTCCCCTCCCCCTTGTCTTGAGTGGATTGAGTTCTCGCTTTACTTTATAAAGATGTGTGTGTGTGTGGGGGGGTGGTGGTGGATGGCTTTTATTTATAGAAAATAACTCCTTTACATGATACGATTTTTTAAAATAAAGAAAATTGACACTTGCCGGGCAAATATTGTTGCGTGTATGGTGTGTTCAAAGAAATGACCCCAAAGTTCCTTTTGAACAGCTTTATTCAATTAACACTTGGCCTGGGATCTGTTAAACTCAAGAAGAGCATGTTGTTATGCCAAAGACGCAGGTAAATTATATTATTTGCAGATGTTTTAAGAGGAGAGGGAAATCAGATAACGTTTAATAAATCTGATTGTAATAAAATTGTGATTCCAGGAAGATAAAGTGAGCATATCTACACTTTGTCAAATATGATCCATCTCTCATTTCTTTGGACAAATGGATTTAAAAAGTATTGTAGTCTTGCTGTAGTTTCTTAACATGGTTTAGGGTTGGTAAAGTGCCACAAATTCTCTTTGAGTTTTTATAAGAAAAAAAATATTTTTAAAGATTTATTTATTTATTCATGACAGAGAGAGAGAGAGACAGAGAGAGGCAGACACAGGCATAGGGAGAGGCAGGCTCCATGCATGGAGCCCAACATGGGACTGGATTCCAGGTCTCCAGGATCACACCCTGGGCGGAAGGCGGTGCTAAACCCCTGGGCCACCATGGCTGCCCGAAAACATATTTTTTAAAAGGAATGTTATTTCTGTTGCTTCTCTTTTAATTTTCTTTGATTCATGAGTAATTGACATATGAAAAGCTGACATCACCAGTTTTATTTACTATTTTTTCCGGTAAATTCCATATTCTGTTTACCTTGCAATTGAATAAAGCCATATGCATTTTGGAATATTGGGAAAATACTAGAATTTTCTTCACTTTGATTCCCACCTCCTTCTTCATCTTCTTTCATCTTAACTGATTTAGACAAAATACACTGTTCTTAAAGTATTTACTAGGTAAAGTTCCTACCGGGTAGTATTACTACCCTTAAACCTAGTAACGAAGAGAAAACTTTGACGGGTAGTATGTATTGGAATTCTCTCCCCTAAACAAAAGTTTATTAATATCGTTTTTTTTCCCAAGGGAAATGTTTGGGAGGCCCTTTTATCACACCCTTTAATGCCTTGGAGGAGTGCTCATGAAAGGTCAGGGAGCACTATTTCTTTAAAGACCTAATATTTAGATTTCCTTTTCTCTTATACACAATACCTCCTACATCTCTAGGGGAAGTACCCACAGCTTTCACATTTGATTAGACTTGAATATCATTTCATTTGACTTTATTATTATTTTTAAAATATATACAAAAATGGCTTGCTCATCCATAAACTGAATTTTAGATTGTAGAAGCAGTGTGGTGGATAAGGACACAGAAAATCTGGGTTCACTCTAGTTCAGTAACCAAGTCGCTTGCTTTCCCTGGGATTCAGTCCCCTCAGGTAGAGTAAGGTAGAGTAGAGCTGGACTATAGTTCCCTGTAACTCTTACATCTCATCCTCAAATATGTATATAATGTATGTTCTTTAGAAATCGCATCTACCAGAGAGATATATTATTGTTCAATTTCATATTCATTAATTCTTTACCATGAAAGCAAACTTTCTATTAAGATCTGTTCTACGGGGGATCCCTGGGTGGTTCAGTGGTTTAGCGCCTGCCTTCAGCCCAGGGTGTGATCCTGGAGTTCCGGGATTGAGTCCCACGTCGGGCTCTCTGCGTGGAGCCTGCTTCTCCCTCTGCCTGTGTCTCTGCCTCTCTCTCTGTCTCTGTCTCTCATGAATAAATAAATAAATAAATCTTAAAAAAAATAAAAAATAAATTGTTAAAAAAATCTGTTCTATGGTAGATAAGGGAAATAGTGTTATCAGCAAGAAAAGCAACCCCAAATTGCTTAGCTCTGCAAGGTTAGAATAGAACAAAGGTCTTTGGGACTCCCAGTCCTCCAGCCCCCAACAAGCAAGCATGCAACCCTTCCTTCCCCTCACCAGCTAACTAGCTGGAGCCAAGTCTGAAAAGAGCTGCCTTTTATTTCTAGCTTGGTCCCTACACACAGCCAGATAGGTCTTTCAAATCTGCTTCTCAGCCAGTGAACATCAGTCTTTGAGACACACTCTCAGAACCAATTTTTCCTGGCTAACCATAGAACCACACAAGCAGATAAGGATACATCTGTGGATTACTCTTTAAAGACTGGTTGGAATGGATGTTCCAGTAGCTGTTGAGTTAAGATCCATGGGAAGGTGGGATGAAGAGAAAGTAGGCCGTAGAGTCATAAAGAAGCTGTTTCTGCACTCCTAAAACCAGGGGCAAAACCCAGCTTTTCTGAGCCTCTACTTCCTAATTTGTAAAGGGACACAATCAAAATCCCCACAGTTGTTATTAGGACCTAGTGAAATTATATCTCATGGAGCTTATCCACTCTCTTGTTAGTAATCTTATTGACCCTTTCCCTTTCTGTTCATTTTGTGTGCTACTTTACAGTGAAACATTCTTCTCATCCAGAGTGGCCCCAATCCCAATTTAACATGAGCATGACGTATTCAGCTGGAGAAATCTGTGCAGTGCCCTGAGAATTATGCCCAAGCCCGCTGCTATAAGCAGAGTGACCCAACATGGCCACTGGCTACTCCCCTTTTCTTCTCACTTCCCCTTGTCCTACATCTTGAAGGGCCATGAAAATATGTGCAAATACTTCAGTCTATACATCCAGACAGCTGTCCCTTAGCCTTTGGCCATGGCCTGCAAAGCTGGTCTGCCCTTGAGAAAATGTGCCCAGGAAGAAGGCCTAAGGCCCCGAAAGTCATTATGTGGCTATTTGGAGCAGAAGATTCTGAGTCCCAGAGCATAATCTAGAAAGAAGGGTGTAGGCTTCAAAGACTCCGATCAAGAATATTACCTCAGTCTTATAGTCTTATGGATTCTGGAATCTCTAAAGCCCCAAACCCAAGTTAGGGGTCCTCTTGCCTGGACCTAAGGGTGCTACTCTATAGACTTGAGGTGTGATGGAAGCCGAGAAATTCACAGCAGAGGAGGTTCCAGAAAGGCTCATGGGAGGATATGGCTTGATTTAGGGCTTGCAGGATAAGCAGGAGTCAGACTGGTAGGCAGAGGTGAGGAAGGTCAGTCAACAACAGCTGTACAACAGAATGTGTGTGTGTGTGTGTCTATAGGTGTCTGCATGCATGCATGTGTGTGTGCTCATGTGCATGTGTGTGTGTGTGTGTGTGTGTGTGTGTGTTCGGAGACACCGGTGTCTGATTGGAGAATAAGAACTGGCAATCAACATACACTCGAAGCTTTCAGTTGGCAGAACTCTGATAGTGACTAGAGAGAAACTCAGTAAGTATAGGAGGCTTTAAGAAAAAAAAAGAATCTGTCAATCATTATCTTAGAAGACAATACGCAATGGAATTATGAGCTGTTTTCCCAGGCTTATGATTCCAAGCGACAGAGTAGAGGGCTTAATGTTAATATCTACCCCAAAGTCCTGGCTTTTCAAGTAATTCTCTTAAGGCTTAAAAAGTTAAAGTGGGAGGAAAATGAAAAACATTGCTCAGAATGATGTTAACGCAGTATCAAGTCACAATTCTCTCAACAAGCATTGTGTTCTAATCCTTTATCGAGCTGAGGGAACTGCATAGTGCAGAGACATTACTGAGGGAAGCCCTGGATGGGATAATAACTCTGCCCTTGTCATAATTTGTCCTGCTCATTTCCATTGCCCTGGGGAAATGATTTGTTCTAAGTCTCATATGAGTCATGGATCCATCCCTACATTGTCGATTATGGTGGGAAGACGGGGTCAAGTCAGCTTATGGCTTAGCAATCCAGGTAAATTATTTCTTTAAAACAAATCTTTGCTCTTGCATAGCAAATGTGAGTTATCAATCAGATTTGTCAAATATCCTCTAAAAGAGAAGTGAAACACCAAAATCAATACCTGTTCCAAATGTAGAAATGCTTCATCTCATTTCTCCACCTGCTGTTGAACTTCTATAGGCACATTAAAATGCTTATTGACCTGTACATCATTATGAAATACATGCTGATAATAGCACATTTTGAAAAGCTGGGAATGCATAAAAATAGAACCTATCTGTAATTCTGCCATTGGAGAAATAGCTGCCATTCGATATTTGATACATTTTCCCAATGTAATGGGAATTCCCAATGTAAATTATATAAAACATATATGAAATCCATTATACACATCTATTTATAATGTGTGTATATATGTAATATGTGTATAAATGCATTATATATAATACTGTGATTATATTATATCCACAGCAATATATCCTGCTTTTTCATTTAATGTTTTATGAACACAAACTCAAATTATTAAATTTTGCAAGAATATGATTTACAGTATCTGCATAGCAATTCCATTACATATATATATATAGCATAGCAATTCCATTACATATATATATATATATATATATATCAATATATTTCATGATAAATTTAACTATTTGGATATTTGGGTTTTCCAAAAATGTTTGATTTAAAACTTATACTGTGGGGATCCCTGGGTGGCGCAGCGGTTTGGCGCCTGCCTTTGGCCCAGGGCGCGATCCTGGAGACCCGGGATCGAATCCCACATCGGGCTCCCGGTGCATGGAGCCTGCTTCTCCCTTTGCCTGTGTCTCTGCGCCTCTCTCTCTCTCTGTGACTATCATAAATAAATAAAAATTAAAAATAAATTTAAAACTTATACTGTGATAAATACTCAAAAAATGTTTTACTATACTTTTTCTTTAGATTAACTCCTATAATAAAAAATTATGAACATTTAAGAAATCATAATACATATTGCCTACTAGACAGGTTTTACAAATGTAAATACAAAATGTAAACTCATAACAGTACCGTATGACAGAAACTGCTTTTAGCTTCTTGCTAATCTTGTGTATTTAATAAAATAGACAAGTTTGTAAATATATAAATGAAATAAGCCTAATGAATTTAGTAAGAAATATCTCATTAAAAGTGCTTATTCTTTAATTGTGAGCATATTTTCATACATTTATTTGACATTTCCATTTATTTTATGATTTGGTTGTTTATGTTTCTATCTATGAGGATTCAGTCAGAACTGATGTGGATATTTCAAGTAGGCAGTGATGTAACGCAAGGAATTAGAGGCTTATAAGCCAAAGAAGGGGACCCCTGGGTGGCTCAGTTGGTTAAATGTCCACTTTTGGTTCAGGGCATGATGTCAGGGTCCTGGGATAGAGCCCCACATTGGGCTGCCTGCTGGGTGGGGGCCTACTTCTTCCTCTCTCCCCTGCTTGTGTGCTCTCTCTCTTGCTCATATAAGTAAATAAAATCTAAAAAAAAAAAAAAAAAAAAAAAGAAAGAAAAAAGAAAAAAAGAAAAAAAATCCAAAAGATTAAGAAACAGGTCAGGGAAAACTGCTATTTGCTTTCAGGAAATCTGAAAGAACAGGAATATTAGGAAACCACAATGATGAGCTCTGTTGCCTGAAGCATCAATAATCTGCAGGACATCCAGAAGCTCCTGGCAAAACTTCACACATGCTGTTGGCTGAAGCCTGCCTTCCCGCACAACACTGTTACAGGACAAACAGTGGCATCTGCTTCCTTTTTACTTTCAAAATCTCATAGAAATTCCTCTCATTGGTGGATTGTAATCAGAATCCTTCTAATGGTGATTCTTCGGGCCACTGCAATGCAGAGAAGAACATAGAAAGTGGAAATGGGTCTGAGTAGGCAATTTAGTAAAATGTCCATTGGACCATTTTTGTACTAGTATTTTTTCCCTTTTGTCTTATGCATTTGTAAAAAACTCTTTATATATCCTGACAACTGTAAAAATGTACCCCTCAGATCTCCTGCTGCATACTTGGACATAACTGAATGACAGTCTCGGATTTTGTCCTTCTGGATCCGTCCCTGTACTCATGCCACACTTCCTACAGGATGCTCCCAACCAATGGCTAGGCATGGCAGAGGTTCTAATGGAGGCCCATTATTGCTAGACATGGGATTTGTTGAATGGGAGACTGTCCTCAAGCAATTCCTGTCAGTCAGCCAAAGCTCTCTTATAACTGCAATAGTCTGACACTTTTCTTTCCCAAACCTCCTCTCCTCCCCTCTGCTTTATAGGAATTTTTTTTTTTTTTGCTTTATAGGATTTTGACTTAGATTATAGTCTGAAGGCTCTCCTTTTTTGACTCCTCATTTTTTTCTTCATAGGGATTTCCTCTAATAAATCTTTTATATGATTAATAATATCTTGGTGTCTATTTTTTGAAGGACCTAAATTATACACTAAGGATTTCAGTCCTTGGGATATTTGTTGTCATTTCTTCCTGTCACATATATTTAAGGTAAAAGACTGTATGAATTTCTATAAAGAGAGAGGCTATACACATAAATTCTCTCATAATCAACAGAAGGTGACAAATTTATACCTTGGCAACCTATGGATGTAACTGTCCAATATCTTGTGCATAATTTATAGGAGTTTATTGGTCAATGATTTTTCTGCATGGTAAGAGTGGTTGACTTCACAAAAGAACCTAAGGGAACAATAACAACAAAGAACCTAAAGGAACTTCCTTATTCCTCTTTACTCAAGGAATTTTCTTTCCATACTTAGGATTTCTGACAAGACAGAATTTAACCCATATGAAGCAGATGTAAGCAAATTTTAAGAGTATTCTAAAATAAAAATCTTGTACGGTAAGCATTGAAGAGGAGAGGTCTTGTAATTTTCTCTGTCTGGAGTTGAGCGGAAAATACATGATATTTCTCAATTCTGAAAAGGGATGTCTCTTCTCCCTTAAAGAAGGATAAGCTTAAGTTCTGAATAAGTAATCAGAGATTTTTACCTAGTCTTATTAATTCAACTGCTTTAATGCAGTTTCTTTGCCTTCTATAAGTCATGGCACATAAATTGACAACATGGTCATGCTCCTCTGTTCAGCATCAGAAAAAGTAAAACTAAACAACTTTTACTGTTTTTTTTTTTCACTTTCTGAAATCACATCATCATTTTTGCTTACTTCCTCATAGTAATCAAATGAACCCAGTTAAGGAAGTTAAAATGAGCCATAAGAAAAAAAAATCAGAAGACAGGCCAACCTGATCTTATCAGAAACACCAATTGTAATTGGAAAATTCTTGCAAAGAAAAGTTAAATTATCAACAGAGAAAAATGTCATGGGTGTGGGAGGAACAACTGGCGTGCTAAGGATTCTGAGCACCTATTTGATGTTTCCAGTGACAAGTGAGTTTCCAAATATGAGAACATAAATTTTTAAAAAGATTTAATTAATTTAATTAATTTATTTTACAGAGAGACATAGAGCACAAGCAGGAGGAGCAACAGAGGGAGAGGGAGAAGGGAGAAGCAGGTTCATCACCGAGCAGGGAGCTTGATGTGGGCTGATTCAAAAGCAGACATTTAACCAACTGAGCCACCTGGGCGCCCAAGAAAGTAGATTTTTAATGAAGCAAACTAAATACTAATTTGGAAGAGTGTAAAACGTTTGGTTCCCAGTAGCCTTCTCTTCATGGCACCCCTAAAAAACAAAATCTAAATTAAAAAATGCACTTGCTGCATAAACTCAAATTCAAGGCAAAAAACCCCCTCGACTTTCTCTCCAACCAGATTTGTGCTTCTCAGTTCTCATAGATACACATGTAATGACCAATAGTCTGTCAGAAAAAGTAAAATGCAGGTGCCTGGGTGGTGCAGTTGGTTTTTTATTTTTTTTTATTTTTTTAGATTTCATTCTTTCATGAGACAGAGAGAGAGAGAGTGAGAGAGAGAGAGACAGGCAGAGGGAGAAGCAGCTCCACGCAGGGAGCCCAACAGGGGACTCCATCCTGGGACCCCAGGACTACACCCTGGGCCGAAGGCAGGCGCCAAAACACTGAGCCACCCGGAGATCCCCTGGTTGGGTGTTTGGCTCTGAGTTTTAGCTCAGGTCATGATCTTGGGGTTGCGAGATTGAGCCCCAAGTCAGGCTCTATGCTCAGTGAGGAGTCTTCTTGAGATTTCTCTCCTGCCCTCTCCCTCTGCTCCTTCCACTGCTCACATGCTTATTTTCTCTCTCTCTCTCATAAATAATAAATAAATAAATAAATAAATAAATAAATAAATAAAACTTAAAAAAGTAAAGTGGATAATCAAGTCAATGATTATAACGGGAACATTGGGGAAACCAAAATGTCCAAAATCACTGTTGATTTTGATTAAATTTCTTGGTAAGATCCTCAGTTTGTTACTTCCTATATTGATTGCCCAGAGTCTAAATAAGAAAAATATTGCATAATGAAAAGAGTTTAGCAAAAGAAAGATTACTTGGTGGTGCTTGGATGTTTGGTTCTTTATATGGAAAAAGTAAGTGCACAAAAATAAATAAAACTAGATTTAAGACATAAATGTAAAAAATAAGATTCTAAACAAATAAAAAATATGAGAATATATTTTCACAATGGGATTTGGGAATTGTTTTTATTTATTTAATTTTTAAAAATTTTTTGTATTTATTTTAGTTGGGGGAGGGGCAGAGGGAGAGTCTTAAGCAGACTCCATCCTGAGCCTGTCACAGGGCTCAATCTCACAACTCAGATTATGACCTGAGCCAAAACGAAGAGTAAGATGCTTAACTGACTACATCACCCAGGCACTCCAGGGAAATGTGTTTTAAATAAGACACAAAAAAATAAAATTTTTGAGAAAAACTGATAAATTTAAATACATTAATATTTGATACTATTTATTAGTGTGATAAAAGTGACAAAAAGGCAATGTTAAATTATAACTTTTTTTTTTATAAAAATTTTTATTTATTTATGATAGTCACAGAGAGAGAGACAGAGGCAGAGACATAGGCAGAGGGAGAAGCAGGCTCCATGCACCGGGAGCCCGATGTGGGATTCGATCCCGGGTCTCCAGGATCGCGCCCTGGGCCAAAGGCAGGCACCAAACCGCTGCGCCACCCAGGGATCCCTTAAATTATAACTTTAACTGGGAGCAAATATTGTAAAATGTATAACAGATGAGATTATTTTCCAGAATGTGTATGTTCTATTATTTTCTAATCTCCAGTATTTCTGAGAAGTCAGCCTAATTTATATCATTTTTTTTCAGTGTAGTTAATATATAATTTTTCTCTACTTGATTTTAAGATTTTCCCTTTATTTTTGGATTTTAGCAGCTTGTCTAGGTATGGCTTTGTTTATATTTATCCCGCTGAGTTTCTTGCATCTGTAAATTTGGGTTTTTCACTACCGTTTGGAAAATTTCTTCAAAGATATTTTTCTGCCCCATTTTCTCTCTTCTTTTCTGGGATTTCTATCACATATGGATGTATGTGATGTATGTATGTTGGACCACTTGGTGTTGTCTCACTAGTCCCCAAGGTTATATTCTTTTTCTCTCTTTTTCAGATTGGGAATTTTCTATTCATCTATATTCAAATTAGCTGACTCTTCTTTTCTGCTATCTCCAATACACTGTTAGGCCATCCAGCTATTTAAAATCTGTTAGTGTGTTTTTTATTTGTATGTTTTCTATAGTCTTAATTTTTTTATTTTTAAAAATGATTTTATTTATTTATTCATGAGAGACACAGAGAAAGGTAGAGATATAGGCAGAGGGAGAAGTAGGCTCCCTGTGGAGAGCCTGATGTGGGACTTGATCCCAGGACCCCAGGATCATGACCTGAGCCAAAGGCAAATGCCCAACCACTGAACCACCCAGGCATGCCTATAGTCTTAATATCTTTGTTAAGATTCCTCCCATGTTGGGACACCTGGTGGCTCAGTCAATTAAGTGCCTCACTCTTGATTTCAGCCCAGGTCTTGATCTCAGCATAGTAAGTTTAAAGCCCTGGGTTGGGCTCCATGTTGATCATGGAGGCTACTTAAAAAAAAAAAAAAAAAAATTCCTCACCTGTTCATTCACTGTAACTATATTTTCCTTTAAGTACTTTAATATATTTACTATAGATATTTTAAATCTTTTTTTGCTAATTTCAACATTTGAATAATTGTGGAATTTGTTTTATTTATTATCTAAATATAGATCACATTTTCATACTTCTTTAAATGTCTAGACATTTTTATTATATACTGGACATTGTGTAAATACCTTTTAGGGACTGGATTTAGCTACGTTCTTCTGAAGAGTGTTGATTTTTGTTTCAGCAGGCAATTAATTTGCCAAGGACTCCAGCTCTAAACTCTGTCTCCCTTGTGGTAAGCAGCAGCTAAAGTTCCCTCTCATTTATTTTAGGTTCCATCTTAATTTTCACAGAGTTTCATGGAGTCTTCCCCAGACAGCAATATGTCAGCATTCAGCCAAGGATTTAAGCAGATTTTATATGTAGATTTTGTTGCTCATCTCCTTCCTACTATCCTTCTTTTGGGTTTTTCCTCTCTTAATTTTTCCACTGCTCTACCTGCTTTGAATTCTGTGTTCTAACAGCTCAAGCAAGTAAAACTGGAGATTTCTGTCACCCTATTCAACAAGCACTGGGAAGTGCTGTAAGGCAAATAGCAAACATAACAATCTTACCTACTGAAATTTCTTTAAAAATAGATTTTCCTCCATTTTCTGCCCTTTTCAGGTCACTATATATATAGTACCTTCATATAACTTGGAGACATATAGTCAATCTTCATTATTTGCAGATTTCATATTTGCAAATTCATCTGCTTGTTAAAATTTATTTGTAACCCTTAGATGAACATTCATTATGATTTTGCAGTCATTCACAGACTCGTGGAGAACAACGAAAAATCTGAGTCATTGTATGTTTCCAGTTGAGGTCAATCAAAGTGATGCTCTACCATCTTGTTTCAGGTATATGCTATAAATAAGTGCTCCTTTTATGGCCTACTTAGGGCCCATTTTCCACATTTTTATGCTTTTTGGTGGTGATTACATTGTTTAAAATGGCCTCAAATGAACTAGGGGTGGTAGAAGGGGAGGAGGGCGGGGGGTGGGAGTGAATGGGTGACGGGCACTGGGGGTTATTCTGTATGTTAGTAAATTGAACACCAATAAAAATAAATTAAAAAAATAAATAAATAAAATGGCCTCAAAGCATAGTGCCAACATGTTGTCTGGTGTTCTTAGGTGTGATAAGACTGTGATGTGTCTTATGGACAAAAGTATGTGTTAATTTAGCTTTGCTCAAGCATTACACACACACACACACACACACACACAATAAGATATTTTTAAACAGGTATACACATCTAACAAAGTTACACACACACACACAATAAGGTATTTTTAAGCAGGTATACACATATAACAAAGTTATTATATATTGATCAGTTGATGAAAATGTGACCAGAGAACCTAGCCCTGTATTATCAATAGGAACAACAATTCAGTACTTAGTAATTCAGTGTTTGCAGTGACTTTCTAGAGTATAACTTCTACAAATGAGAATAAACTGTAGGTGTCTGTATCTCACATACATACATTTACACATACACACACATAATCTAGGATTTATAATTGTTATGTGTAGAAAGATTACTATGGCAAAACTGCTCTACCATTTCCAGAAGCTAGAAACATTATTCAAATTTTAGTAGCTTTGTTGGTTTCCAACCAACATTTAATTGGAGCAAGAATTAATCTGTGGAGATTGAACATCTTTATGGTAGTCTGATCATCTACAATGATATATTTCTCCTTTTACTCATAATACATTCTTCAGCAATATTTAAACAATTTTTCATAAGCATCTTGCTTGACTTTGGTTATTTTAGATGCTTTAAAGTCTTTTTACTATTATAATTGGTGTCTTTTACCTCTTAAGTTTTAAATATTTTTTTGTTGACATAGGAATAGTATTAATTTTGTATACTAATCTTATTTGCTGAATCTCTTCTATTTTTAAATTAATATTGATTTTTAAATTTTGAATTATCTTGGATTTCCTACAATTACCTATATTTAATAACAATTTTATGTCTTTATTTCAAATTCTTATACCTCTTTATTTCTTGTTCTTTTTTTGTTTTTTTATTAGCCCTAGTATAATGTTGAATTTTAGAGGTGACTATAGGCATTCTTGCCTTATTCCTTACTTCACTGGAAATTCTTCTGGACTTCTAATATTTGACATGATGTTTGTATATCTTTCTACAATAATCTTATCAGTTAAAAGGGGTTCCCACCTATTTCTCTATTTTGCTAAAAGTCTTCTTTATTCCTGTAGCTCTTAAGATAATTGTATTATTTTTACATAACTTTATTAATGTGAATTACATGGATCAATATTCTTATATTAAATATTCTTTTCACTCTTGATATATATACTACTTGGTCTTAATATAATATTTTCTTTTACTTTCTGTTTCATTTTCTTTGTAATTTACTTAGAATTTTTTATAGTAATATTTATTAGTAATATTGGACTGTAGTTTCCTATTGTTTTTGTTCTACTTTGAAATTATAATTGTGTTAGATGAAAAAAATAATATCTAGTTCTTCCTGTTTTTGTGTTCTCTAGCACAACTTAAATAAATTGGAACCTATAAATAAATAAATAAATAAATAAATAAATTAATTAATTAATAAATAAAATCTGTTACTTGAAAATTGTAAAAGTATAAAACATCTCTACAGGGGAAAGTTTTGTCTATTGGTTCTATTTCTTTAATAGTTACAGTTTACTGTGGTTTTAATTTTTTGTTATATTTTAGTATGACTTGATAATTATTGGCACATGTGTTTTCAGGATATTGTCTCACAACTTTTAAAATATATATTGTACTTATATGTCTTTTTTTATTCCTAATATTTTTTAAATGACCTTTCTCTCCTATTTCTTATTTAGTCCTGTAAGAAAGCTGCTTTTAATTTTTTTCCCAAAACACTAGTTGTGATTTTACTAGTTACCTCCTTGCAGTTTTCATTTGTGTTTTTGCTTATTTGTATTTACTATATTAATTTCTGCCATTGTCTTTACTCTTTCTTTTCTTTCTACTACTTTTGGGTTTACCCTGCCAATAATATTTTAGTTTTTTGGTGTTGAATAACTGATTTCAATCTTTATACTTTAAAATGAATTTGTAGAAAAAAAATGGATTTGTAAGTGTCACTTTAGGTATGTTCTAGAAGTTTGATATCTGTCCTTTATTCGGTGGTAAATCACTTTAATTTCATGAGGATTATTCTTTAATTCATTTTTCTAATTAACGTTTTTATGTTTAAATAGTTGTAAATCACATGTAGTTTTAAGAAATAAAATGGAGAGATGCCATGTACCCTTTACCCAGTTTCCACATTGATAATGTCTTGCAAAACCATGGTATAGTATCACAACAATGATATTAATATTGATAGAATCAAAATACGTAATGGTTACATGCCCCCACCCCAAGGATCCCTCATGTTGCTATTTTATAGCCACTCACATTCTTTTCTGGTCTTCCTGGTCCATTCTCCTGACAACTCATTCTTTTCCATTTCTAAAAATTTGTTATTTCAAAATTTTATAAAATAGATTGATGTAGTATGTGACCTTTCTAGAGTTGACTTTTATGACTCAACATAATACCTTAGATATTTATTGAAGTGGTTGCATGTAACAAGAATTCATTCATCTTTATTGCTGAACAGTATTCCATGGTATAGATGTCCCACAATTAGTTTAACCATTCACCTTTTGAAGGACATATGGGTTGTTTTTAGTTTAGGGACATTACAAATAAAAGTGCTATAACCATTTGTGTATAGGTTTTTATGTGAATGTGAATTTTCCCATTTTTTAGATAAATGCTGAAGAATACAACTGCTGAATTCTAGGGTAAGTAGATGTTTAGGGTTTTTTATTTTTAATTTATTTAAATTCAATTAATTAAAATATAGTGTATTATTAGCTTCAGAGGTAGAGTTCAGTGATTCATCAGTTTTATATAACAAATGCACAGTGCTCACCATCACATGCCTTCCTCAATGCCCATCACCCAGTTACCCCATCCACCAATATCCCTCCCCTCCAGCAATCCTCATCTTCCTATGATTAGGAATTTCTTATGGTTTGTCTTCCTTTCTGATTCATTTTATTTTTCCCTCCCTTCCCCTATGCTCCTCTGTTTGTTTCTTAAATTCCACATATAAATGAAATCACATAATTGCCTTTCTCTGATTGATTTATTTTGCCTAGTGTAATACCCCCTAGTCACATCCATGTTATTGCAAATGGCAAGATTTCACTTTTTTGGTAGCTGAGTAATATTCCATTATATATGTATACCACATCTTCTTTACCCATTCATCTGTTGAAAAACATTTGGGCTCTTTCCATAGTTTGGTACTATGGACATTACTGCTATAAACATTGGGTGCAGGTGCCCCTTTGCTTCACTACATCTGTATCTTTGGAGTAAACACTCAGTAGTACATAGGGTACTCTATTTTCAACTTTTTGAGGAACCTCCACACTGTTTTCCAGAGTGGCTGTACCAGCTTGCATTCCCACCAACAGTGTGAGAGAGTTCTCCTTTCTCCACATCCTCACCAACATCTGTTGTTTCCTGACTTGTTATTTTTAGCCATTCTGATGGAAGTGAGGTGGTGTCTCATTGTGGTTTCGATTTGTATTTCCCTGGTGCTGAGTGATGTTGAGCATTTTTTCATGTGTCTTTGGCCATTTGCATGTCTTCTTTGGAGAAACGTCTGTTTATGTGTTCTGCCCATTTCTTGATTGGATTATTTGTTCTTTGGATGTTGAGTTTGAGAAGTTCTTTATAGATTTTGGATACTAGCCTTTTATCTGATAAGACATTTGCAAATACTTTCCCCCATTCTGTTGGTTGTCTTTTGCTCTCATTGACTGTTTCCTTTGCTGTGCAAAAACTTTTTAACTCGATGAAGGCCCAATTCATTTTTTTTGTTGTTTCCATTGCCTTTGGAAATGTGTCTAGCAAGAGGTTGCTGAAGCCGAGGTCATAGAGGTTGCTGCATGTGTTCTTCTCTAGTATACATTTATTTTATAAAAAAAACTGTCAAACTATTTTCCAGAACGGCAGTACCATTTTACATTACCATTAGTTAATGCATGAGTGGTCTGGTTTCTCTATATTCCACCAGCATTTGGTATTGTCACTCCCTTTTTTATTTCAGACACAGTGGTAGGTGTGTAGTGATAAACCACTGTGGTTTTAATTTGCATTTCTTTAATGGTTAGTTTTGTTAAACACCTTTCTATGTGCTCATGTGCCATCTGCATGTCTTTTTCAATGAGTTTACTGAAAGTCTCTTTATGTCTTTTGCCCATTTTCTATTTGGATTGGATTGTTTGTTTGTTTTTTTTTTACTATTGAGTTTTTAGATATGAAGATAGATAGATAGATAGATAGATATAGATATAGATATAGATATAGATACTATTTCTTTGTTGGATGTATGGTTTACAAAAGATTTTTCTTTTCTTTTTTTTTTTTTTTAATTTGGTACATTCATATTGCAATATGGTTGCCCTGGTAGCATTAGCTAATGTGTCATCACATAATTATCATTTCTTCTGGTTGTGGGAACAATTATGATTTAGTCTCTTAGCAAGTTTAATGTTTATAACACACTTTTTTTGTCTATAATCACTGTACTGTGTATTAGATCTCCAGGATTTATTTATCTACTAGTTTCAAGTATGGAACCTTAAGCACTTCTCCCATCCCCCCCAACCATTGCACTCTCTGTATTTTCGAATTCTTTTTTTGTTTTAGATTCCACATTTAACTGAGATCATACAGTACTTGTCTTTTTTTGTCTGACTTATTTTCCTTAGCAAAATGTCCTCAAGTCTCATCAGTGCTCTTACAAATGGCAGGATTTCTTTCTTTCTCATGGCTGAATAGTATTTCATATCTATACCGATTCCTTTTTATCCCTTCATCCATTGACAGACACTTAGGTTGTTTTCGTATCTTGGTTACTGTGAATACTGCTGCAATAAACATGGGAGTGCAGATATCTCCTTGATCACCTGTTTTTGTTCCCATTGGATATATACACAGAAATGAAATTGCTAGGTTATATGGTGGTTCATAATTGTTTTTTGAGGAATTTCCGTACTGTTTTCAATAGTGACTGAACCAGTTTACAATCCCATGAGCAGTGCCCAAGGGTTTCCTTTGCTCCATATCCTCACCAACACTTGTCATTTCTTGTCTTCTTCATGTTAGCCATTCTAATAGGTATAAAGTGATATCTCACTGTGGTTTTAATTTGCATTTCCCTGATGACCAGTGATGCTGAGCACCTTTTAATGTACCTGTTGGCTATTTGGTTGTATTCTTTGGAAAGATATTTACTTAGTTCCTCTGCCCATTGTTTAATCAAATTGTTTGGTTTTCTTGTTATTGAATTGCATGAGTTCTTTATAAATTTTGGTTTTAAGCTTTTATCCAATACATGGTTTACAAATATTTTCTCCTATTCCATAGGTTGCTTTTTCATTTTGTTATTGTCTCTTTTGCAGTGCAAAAGCTTTCAAGCTTGATGTAATCCCATTTATTGATTCTGTTGTGGTTGTTCTGCTTTTGGTGTCATATCCCAAAATTCATTGCCAAGACCTATGTCAGAGAGATTCTTCCCTATGTTTACTTCTATGAGTTTTATGATTTCAGGTCTTAAGTTTAAGTCTTTATCCATTTCTAATTTCTCCCAGTTTTTAGCTTTTCTTTTTGTGACTTTACTAAGAGCAAAAGTTCTTCTCATTGATCAGATCCAATTTATCAATTTTTCCTATTACGGATTGTACTTTTGGCATCAAGTCTAAGAACTTTGCTTACCCCCGATATATTTTCTCCCTAAGTTTCATAGTTTTAACTCATTAGTTTTTCAACATTGTGCCTTTCAGTTTCCATTAGTATTAGTTTTGTCTTTTTAAAGAAACCTGTGCTTTTATTGTAGATTTCAAATTAAATTGTTTTGAGACCATGACAACATGTTACTATGTGTTCTTTCATTAATTTCTGATCTTTCCTTTCCTTTTCCTCTTTTTTTCTACTCTATTAAGTTTTATTCTGCTGTTATTATTATGGCATGTTCTAACATATCTATACACACACATTGAACACCTTTCTCATTTATTCTCAAAACAAAGGCAATTTCAGTAATAATTTACCTCTAAATTCTGCTTAACACACCCAAAACAAAAGTTTGATTTGCTATGTAGTGCTTTCATAGTCATGTGGTTTCAAATATTTCACACATTCCATTGTGTTTTTCTTCCTTATCTATGAATTAAATAGGAGTGTGATTTTTTTTTAGAATCAAAATTTTAAGCTATTGTTTTAATGTTGATATGAATATTATTACATGGAAGTCTAGGAAAATCATCTATACAATATTGTCTCTTTAGAATTCTGCAGACTTAATAATTTAGTATATGGTTAATTTTGAAATGTTTCATACGTGCTTGAAAAAGATGCAATTATTGGGGATCCCTGGGTGGCTCAGCGGTTTGGCGCTGCCTTCGGCCCAGGGTGTGATCTTGGAGTCCCACGTCGGACTCCCTGCATGGAGCCTGCTTCTCCCTCTGCCTGTGTCTCTGCCTCTCTCTCTCTCTCTCTGTGTCTCTCATGAATAAATAAATAAAATTAAAAAAAAAAGAAAAACATGAAATTATTAAAATAAAACCATGCAATTCTTTGTTTATGGGCACAGGGATCCCAATACACTCATTACATAAAACGCAATTTTATGATGAAAATTTTACCTCTCCTTACTAATTTTAGGTCTGAGATTTGCTCTGTTTGTTTCTAATGTAACTAACTTAATGTCTTCTACTACCATTATGGATATAACGTTTTCTCGTTGTAATTCTGACAGTTATTGTATACATCTGTTGATATTAAAGCCAGGTCCATTCCAATGTATGATTATTTATTACATAATACTCGTAATGTTGAGAGGTAGACTAAGAAAAATCCTGCCACATCATAATGTAATATCCCTTTGTTTTTTCTATTAAGGATCTTTACCTGAAATTGTATGTGGTCTGATTTAATATTACAACACCAGCTTTGTTTCAGGCACCATATTTTTGGTTTATGACTTTCTAAAACCTTATTTTCAACTTTTACAGTAATTTTGTTATAGGACTATTCTGTATAGATACCATAAAGCTTCTTCATTTTTTTCTAAGTATAATCTGACAGTTCTGCATTTTAATAGGTGAATTTTATCTGTTTTCATGCATTATGATTATAGACGGTTAGGATTTATTTATATGTCTTCAAAAGTGAATTTATTTTAAATTATATTTTGCTTTCTGATAATCATCATTTTTCTGTTTTTCCTCTTGCTTTCCTCCTTTCTATTATATTGATAAAGTTATTTTGTATTCTTCCCTTCATCTAATTTTTGTTTGGAAATTGGTATATATTATTTCCTATTCCGTAACCAATTATTATAAAATTTTTGTTATTTGTGCTTAAATATATGTTTTTCAAACAAAAAATAATAGTTACCCTATGTTTTTCTTTCCTCACCTAAAACTAATCATTACAGACTCTAATTATCCATTGAACCACACTTAGAGTTGTCTCCTTATTGCTAATTACCTATCATTTAAAAACAAAAAATTTACAATTAATAGTTATAATTAAACCTACTGGATTATTTTCTAATTTTTGCTCACTTTGCTTGTATCTACCCATTCTTTCCCTTTGATTTCACTGCCTTCTTCATTCAGTAAATTGTTAAGAACTTTCTCTTGTACTAGACACTGTTTTAGGCAGTTGAAACACATTGATGAACAAAGGAGACAAATAGCTCTTCTTCCCTGAATGTTTAAACTCTTGTCAAAATATAATCTTTAATAGTTCTTTTACATAAAATTTGTATATCATAAAACTTCCTAAATCTGTGTATATCTGAAAACACCTTTGTTTCATACTTACTCTTGAAAGATAGTTCTGTTGATAAAATTGTATGTTGATGTTTACCATTTATTTCCTTTATGGTTTCCCAGTCTTGAGTCATAAAAGGGTTCCTAGCCCAGATAATAAAGATAGTTCATGTTGGGGCTTGACAATATTTGTTTAGTTGGGAATATCCCTTCTTAATAAAAGTGTTTTTATTAAAAAAATAAGTTAACATATACTTTCTCTCTCGTATTTAGATTAATTTTTTCTGTTGCTTTTTTATTTTTGTTGCTAATTTTGCTATCAATCGAATTGACATTTATTTGTATGTAATCTTTTATCTCTTCAGTAGCTTTTACTTTACCTTTTATGTTCCATAGTTTCATAAAATGTGAATTTGTTTATATTCTGTAGGGTGTTATTATGTCCTTTCAAAGTGAAGATTCATGTAATTTTTTATTTTTCACAATTCTTATTACTCTTTGTTTAAACTCTTAAAATTAAAATGAAACACGTATGCAGAAAAGTACACTAATTGTAAATTTATAGCTTGTTGGGTAATCACAACTGCCCAGGTTTCTCTATTACCTGATTGGTATCTAATTTTTTACTTGTGTCTATTTTTGATCTTTATATAAGTCATATGGTATATCTTCTTATATAAGTCATATGGTATATCTTCTTATATGTCATATGGTATATGACTATCTGCCTTCCTGAGTTCAAGATTATATTTGTAAGATTCAATCACCCTGTTCCATACAAATTATGTAGATCATTTATTGGCATTGCTTTGTAGTATTTCAGGGTATGAATAAGCCAATATTCAGTTATCCTTTCTTTGTTCAGTGTTTAGCTTTTATAGATAATGTTGCTATCCATTTTGTAAAAGGCTCTTAGTGTACATGTGCAGAATTTCCATTGGGTATATTTCCCAGAAATAAAATTTTTGAATCATAAGGTAAATTTTAAATTCTAAATGTTCTACTTCAGTAGATATTGACAAATACTTTTCCAAAGTTGCTGTGTCAATTACACTCCATCAGAGGTACAAGAGTCTCCATTGTTGTCTTTCATTTGAGCTATTTTGGTGTGTGTGTAGAAATAGCTTATTTTGCTTTAGTTCCCATTTTCTGTTTAGTAATTGAAGTTGATCCAGTTTTCAATGCTTATTGGCCATTTGACTCTCTTTTTTTGTGCAATATTCATTCAAGTACCTTTTTGAAATTTCTATTATCTATTTTTTTCTTATTTAGTTTTATTTTTAAATAAACTTTTTATTAAGGGGTAACCTATATAAAACAACAATAGTAGAATCGTATGTGTACATCTAGTTAGATTTTCACAAAGTAAACTCCCCCATTAAGAAATATAATCTTACCAGAATCCTGTAGGACCCTTCATGCCCACTTCTAATTATTAATATCTTATTCCTCCCAAAAGCAATGACTATATTGACCTCTAAAACCATAGATAAACTGCTTTTTAAAAGTATATATTTATGTGATTGGAATTCTAAGAGTATATTCTTTTGTGTCTAGTAACTCAATCTTATATGGGAGATTCTTGTTATAATTGCATGTAGCATTAGTTTATTTCTTCTCAGGCTTCTGGAGTAGCACTTTCCAATAAAGCTTTGTAATTATAGAAATTTTTTATATTCACACTATCGGATATGGTAGACACTAGCCACATATGGCTACTGAGCACTTGAAATGTGGTTAGTATGACTAAGTAACAGAGAATTTTATTTTAGGGGCACGTAGGTGGCTCGGTCAGTTAAACATCTGTCTTCAGCTCAGGTCATAATCCCAGGGTCCTGGGGTTAAGTCCTGTGTAGAGATCCCTGAACAGCAGGGATCCTGTTTCTCCATCTCCCTCTGCCTCTCCCCCTGCTCTTTCTCACTCTCTTTCTCAAATAAATAAAATATTTTAAAAAACTTCATAAAAAAAGGAAATTTTATTTTATTTGTTTTTAAATAATTTAAATTTAAAAAGCCACATGTGGCTAGTGGCTGCTATGTTTAGATATCATATCTCTAGAATAATGCATGTATGAATATGCCAAAACTATTTATCATTTCTACTGCTTATGGATGTAAGAATTGGTTTAATGAATAAAGCTTCCATGAACACCCATGTGCAATGCTCTTGGCACATATCTATACAGATTTTGTTGAGTATATACCTAGGAATGGAATTGCTAAATCCCAGCATACATGTATATTAAGCTTTAGCAGATAAATACCAAATGGTTTTCAAAATAGCTTATACCAGTTTATTCTTATATGTCAGTATATTTGTAATTACAGCTCTTCCACCTTTTCAAATGTCTATTTCATTTTAACCATTCTAATGAATGTGTATTGTATCTCACAGCAACTTTAATTTGCATTTAGCCAGTGCATAATGAGGTTGAACATCTTTTAAAATGTTTGTTACTTGTTTGGAATATCTTATTTTTTGAAGCATTTTATTCATTTTTCTAATGGATTGTACTTTTTCTTATCGATTTGTAGGAATTCTTAATATATTCTGAATACATGTGCTTTGGCAATTATATGTATGCAGCTCTCTTATCCTAATCTCTATGGCTTGTCTTTTCATTTTTTATTTGTTTATTTTATTTATTTGTTTTTTTAAAAAAGATTTTATTTATTTATTTATTTATTTATTTATTTATTTATTTATTTGAAAGAAAGAGAAGGAGAGCGAGCACAAGCAGGGGGAGGGGTAGAGGGAGAAGCAGACTCCCTGCTGAACAGGGAGCTTGATATAGTGCTCCATTCCAGGACCCTGGGATCATGACCTGAGCTGAAGGCAGCTGCTTAACCGACTGAACCACCTAGGTGCCTGTCTTTTCACTTTTTAATGGTATTCTTTGATGAACAGAAGTTTCTATTTTCATGTAACAGAAGTATCCATCTCTGTCTTTTATTTAATGTGTTTTATACCCCAGGTTGATGAAGATAATACCCTACATTATCTTTTGAGGCTCACTTGCTTTACCTTCCAAATTGATATTTAATTCACCTAGAATAGGTTTTGTGTGCAGTGTGAGGTAAGGATAAAGGTGAATTATTTTTCATGTGATCCAAATTACTTTTTATTGTTCAAAGACCCAGAATCATTTATTTAAATGATTCTCCTTTTCCCCCACTACTGTGCAGTGTTATTTTGGCCTTAAATAAATTGTTTGAGTCTATGGGGTTGGTTTCTGGTCTTATTCTGTTCTACCGATCTATTTATCTGTCATTGCGCCAATACCAAACTGTTTAATTCCTGTATCTTTCCAATAATTTTCCAATAACTTCGAATCTGACAGATCTATTTATCTGTCACTGCACCAATACTGAACTGTTTAATTCCTGTATCTTTCCAATAACTTTGAATCTGATAGGAATCCAATTATTTCCTACTGAAAAAAATTCAAGTGGTAAACTTGGCTCTGGTGCATTTTATTTCTCATTCGTCAGAGTAGCAAAAACATTGTCTTTTTCTCTCTATAATCCAAGTTCAATAAACCTATTTTAAGCTTATCCACTGCTTTGACTGTATCTGTTGTTTAGATCCACAGAGATATATACCTTATTTTAGAGTATATTTTCACATCTTTAGACTTTTAAAATGGTTGAAAGTTTTGTATATGTTGCAATTTATGGGAGTCAGAGAGAGCAAAGTAAAATAAAAGCTGAAATAAAGGGCCAAATTGACAAGAAATTCTCAATATATTTTCCCAGACCTGTTTCTCACTATTTTTCTTTTTTCAGTGAGCTCTATTGAATTATTTGCCATTCACAAAGCTTTGTTCCACTATTCATTCAGCCTGATTTGCTCCCATGTCTTCATGTGCAAATCATAACTATTTTTCCAAACTCTTCCAAATGTTACATCTTTCAGGATATTTTCCCTAATATTTTCCCAAAATGAATCTCTCTCTTAAACGTCCAAAATTTTGTTTATGTGGTTTGTTGATAGTGTCACTTTTTACTTAATTTCACAGTTATTTGTGTTTATTTTATCCTCTGTGATAAGGCTTAAATCCTCTGAGACAGGAACTATCTATTAAATATCCCTTTGCCTTATGTATGATTTCTAGCCTAGTTCTTGGCCCACCTGAGGGAGCCCAGGTTTATGTCACTGCCCTGATAACCAAGCTAGTTAGCACTCCTTCTACTCTCAACACTGTCCTGGTTTACATGTGATGTGATTTGATCATCCTTCCCATATTTGAGGCTCAAAAAAAAAAAAAAAAGAAGAATTAACAATAAACCAGTAATTAAATTGATGTTTGGTGAAAGGAGATACTTGTAAATGGCTAAGAAAATAGTTTGTGACACTAATGGAAGGTAGTCAGGAGGAGGGGGTCTGTGGAGTGGCTAGTAAGAGTGAGAAGTGTGGCTTGAACTTACTGAGTTTTGGGTGGAAGAATGCAGAGTTACACATAGAATGTTGGAAATAAAGTGATGGTTAAAGCAGAGGGAGTTAAAAGTAGGGGAATTAAAGCAGCACTGGGCTCACTGGGAACCTGTAAGGCAGATTCTATGTTCCTTATATAAGGATTTAGCTGGGAACAAAGTAAAGCTCCTGTTATAATGGAACTTAAAATATAATGGGAACAGATGCATTACATAACTATTTATAAGTATGATTTTGTTGTCTGGAGGATGAAGCTGAGTGGGGTCAATCAAAAATGTTTGGAAATGGTCATGTTTACAGGGCAAGATAAAGAAAGGGGATCCAGAGAATAAAGAATTGGAGGGTGAAATGTCAAAAATATCAGGCTATGAAAAAAAATGTATTCAGATGTCTAATGCTAAGGATTAAAAAGGAAACACTAAGGATTTAGAAATACTTTGTTGTACACAGTTTGTAAAGGCACACACTACTTGCTATCACCATTTACCACAATTTGTTGATGTCCTTAAATAACTTTCTTGGGGAGGAGAAATACCTTAAAAGTCTCATGGAAAGAATATGAATTCACTTTTTGTCTTATTTGTTGCCAGAATTTGGCGACATTAAATAGCTGTTCAAATCCTGAATGTATTAGACACAGTAGCATTGTGTTCACAACCAGCCAACAACATTTAATTGAATGTGCCTTTTCTCCTTACCAAAGTATGTCTTACTAACTTCCAGTAAAATCTCAATTTCTCTTTTTAGTTTCTAGAGAAATGAACCTTCACTCATTTTAATTTCAGGAAGATAGAAACTTTGGCATTTGAAAATGGATCTCTACAAATATTTTTTGAAAAAACAATTTTTTTGTGGTTTTCTTCTTCTAGTATAGAGAGTTAAGAAACCACAAGGTTTTTTTTTCCATACAAGTAATTTCCTACATAAGCAAAATAATAGCTTCTAAGCAAAGTTTGAAGCTTTCTAACAATTTATGGTTCAAACTAAATATTTCTTTGGGATTTTCCCACACTCTATCATTATCATTGTATGTATACAAATTAAAACATAATGTCATCAGAGTAATTCTATTTCCTATGAGTTCAATAACATTAAGAGTAGTAGTAGCTAACACTTAGAGTTTATAATCTACAAAAAATTTTGACATGTCTTATCTCACTGGAGTCTTTGAACAACCCTCTAAGATACTCATTCATTTCCCTTATTTTTAGGATGAGGCAACTGGAGCTTAGGGAAGTCAAATTAGCTGACCCAAACACACACTGACTTAAAGGTAGGAACCTAGGTTTCTGAACCTAAATCCTTCACTCATTTCAATAAGGAAAGGTCCAAGATAAAATGAACTTATTGTTGGGCTGGAGGTATCATTAAATTCTAAAGAATTGTGCTCACAGCTCCACATCAATCTGAACTTTTGCAGGAGTTGGTAAACTTTCTTCATGGGTCAGATCTGTCATCCTTGTCTAGTTTTTTGTACATGTCCTCTGGTTAAGAATGCGGCTTGTATTCTTAAAGTTTATAAAAATAAACAAAAACCAAGCAAATAGACAAAGAAAGATATGAAACTGATATGTATGTGATCTGCAAAACCTAAAATACTTATAATTTGGTCCTTCAGAGACAAATATTACTGATCTCTGTTTTTATAAAAATATTTTATTTATTTATCCACGAGAGACAGAGAGAGAGAGAGAGAGAAGCAGGCTTCATGCAGGGAGCCCGACGTGGGACTCGATCCCGGGTCTCCAGGATCACGCCCTGGGCAGAAGGCGGCGCTAAACCACTGAGCCACCCGGACTGCCCCTGATCTCTGTTTTATGGCATGGTTGATACCAGGTACACCAGGAGGCACCTGCTTTGCTGGCAAAATGCTCCCACAGGCTGATGAGTTTGGCAGGAGGGTCATCTTAGAAATTTTCAGGTACCTCTGACCCATATCCCCCAGAAAGTCTCTAGGAACTAACCCATATGTTTTCTGCAGCTAGTGACCTGATCTCCAGTGGAAAAGAACAATTCATTTAGGCCCGGCATCCATCTGGTTTCTGTCTCTAGGGGCAGGCTGGCTATGTCCCTTTGGTACTTTATGTATGGGAGCAATTTTGGAGTCATTCTGCACTTCAGACTTCTCCAGTAATGCTCTGGAATGTTGGGCTTAGAATCTACATCACTGTGGTTGCCTGTGGAGTACTTTTCAATACTGAGCACAAAACCTTTCCCATTCTCATATTCTCATTTAAAGCAGTTGTGTGAGGTATACACAGGGGATTCAAGGACTGGAGTAGGTTTCCTTCTATTTGAAATATTTATTTATCTATCATTTAAAAAATTTATATGGGACTCATAATTGAAATATATATTGCTAAATATGGCTTTTCCATCATATACTTTTATTGAATACTTACTATGTGAAAGACATTGTATCAAAAGCTAAGAATGCAGAGATCAACAACATCTGCCCTCTGGAATTCATGGACTGGTGAAGGAAGCAGTCATGAAAACAATTTCATTAACACATTATAATAGGTAGTGAAGAGAAATTTAATGAAAATACATAAATGCATTTTTTGGCATTGCGTATGCCTGGATCTTGACAACATCTATAGATTTTTACTGCTAAAATGGATTTTAGAGATAGCCCTTTCTCAATGACTGGTTAGTGTAGGTCCAGAAAATTCTACAAATATTTACTAGTATAGAAAATATAGTATATACCAGGCAGACCTTTTCACGCCCACCTAAGAAATTTATACAGATAAGATGCTAAGTAGCACCAACACCAAAAACCACTCAAGCCTCTAATTAAGTGTTGAACCAGGAATCCCACCATTGCTTAAGGGCAACTCAGATGGGCTCTGGCAACAATCAAATCTGTTTGCTGTGTCAACCTGAGAAAATTATAAGAAGCCCAGTGATAACTGACATCTAGCAATCAGAGCGTGTTTGAGAAATGGGAATGTTTGGCAGAGGGAAGTAGCTGGGGAGCTGGCACACGGATACATTTGTTACATGACAGCTACTTGGGGTGGCTCTGTCCTTAGTGTTTTGAATCACATGTAAATGTAACCTTTATCTGCTGCCATCACAGACTGGCTCTGCTTTTTTACTTGCCAGTTTTGCCTACTCACTTTCAGATGTCACTGCTTCTATTTTATATCAGAGTAAAATAGTCATTGACACCAAAAACACATTTGCTCATCGCAATTTCCCTCTATACTCAGAGGTTCCAAAGGGAGCATTTGCTTCCATCTAAACTAGCCTCAATTTCCTGGATGTTGCCAACTGGTGCTCACAGAATTACTTTCTCACACTCTGGAGTTACTTTGGCTATCAAGGCATTTTGAGTTGTCCCAGGTTTCCAGATAAATGGTGAGAAACTGGCAAAGGGAGCAGTGGTATCAAAACCAGAGAAGCGAAAAGTGTTGATGCCAGGCCAAGTTCAAATGGAAACAGTCATTCTCCTTTGGGGTCAACAAAAACTTAAGTTTATGAAAAGCATTCAGAGCAAGACTGTTCCTTCACTCTATCACCCAACAAATATTTACTGAGTGCATAACTTGGGTGCAGCATGCACTGAGAAGCCCCTCCTCTGCAAGAAACATCAAACTAAGGAAGTTGGAAAAGTAAGCGAACTCTATTTCAAAGGCAAGAGCAAAACTAATCTAAGACATTTTGGAATTTTGATATTTGCAGGAAGAAAAGCAAATAGGGTTTCATCCCTGTTTGTGAGCAAGCTGTGCTGCAAACGGCTTGTACTGTGGGGAGATGCAATGCTGGCCACTGACAGACAGACCGTGACTTCAGGAATGGAACATCTGGAAGAGAATGTTCTTTGAAGAGGAAGAAATTCAGAGTGAAAAATTTCCTTTGCTTTCAGATTATATCTGAGTCAACTCAGTTTGTTCCAACTATTTTTTATGGCAGGTTGTGAATGTAAGGCAATGCTTATCTATTTCATACCTTCAGGATGAGTATGGGCAAGGGAAGAACTGGCCACCAAAGCCATTGAGGAAAGTGATCTGTCTTCTGAGGACTTCCTTTAAACTCATCTTTGTGGAATTCATTCAGAACCATAGATTCCTTTTCCGAGATTTCAACCCCTTTGCTCCCTGAGACATACCACAGTCACCCAACAGTAGAGGGATCCGAAAGTCAGTGCAAAGAACATAGACATCCTCAAAGTCAGCCTGTAAATGTGAGCAAATAACTTCAAAGTTCTTTGACTCTACCAGCACAGATGCAGTTATATCTCTATTTTTCAGGATAACACTTGCTGAAGCTCCTACCTGCTGTATTAGAAGGAGACTTTATCTTCTTCCTCCTCTCCAAATTTTCTAAAACCACAAGGCATTACACAGTCTCAAGGAAGGACATTGGCTTCCATTCAGTGTGTTCATACTAACGTCCATTCAGTGGAGTGTAGTGGATGAAAGAATGGCATCTATGGCCAGAGTTCCTGGGTTTAGAGCCAACTTTACCATTTACTAACTATTTGATCTTGGACAAGTTATTTAACCTGTCTGTGCCTATTTTCTCCAATGGCGAAATATAGATAATAAAAAACACATATTCATTGGATCATTGTGAGGCTTAATTGAATTAGTCTATGTATATTAGTCTTCCTGGGCTGTTATAACAAAATATCAGACAACAGACATTTCTTTCTCACAGGTCTAGAGATTGGGAAGTCCAAGATCAAGGGGCTGGGAGATCTGGTGTCTGGTGAGAATCTTCTTCTTGGCTTACAGACAGCCTCTTACTTGCTGTGTCCTTACATGATAGAGAGAACTGGTCACTCTTCCTCATTTACAAGGATACTAGTCCCATTATGGGGACTCCACTTTCATGGTCTCATCTAAATTTAATTATTTCCCAAAGCCCCACTTCCTAATACCATCTCATTGGAGGTTAAGGCTTCAATATATGAATTTGGGGGAGCACACAATGAGTCCATAACAAGTTGTAAACTGATTAGATCAGTGTTTGCATTGACTAAATGTTCAATAAATAGTGGTTCTTATTACTACCATTGCCTTTGCTTCTCTCTGCCACATAGTGCCACAATGTCATGTGGCATCACTGTTGAGAGTCTTGTTTTCACCAGTCAGAGGCTGCTGTCCTCTCTGCAGTGAGTTCTTATTGGTCTAGCCCATGGTGGGAAGGCTTTAAGAAGACTCACATTGACTCCTGCCTTCTGATGTTCCTTCCCTTGTTTAGTCCCCTACCCTTGAGTGTGGGATGGCCCTAGTAATTCCTTCTAATGACAGGAATATTATAAGTGATGGCATGGCCCTCTGAGAAAGTTAAATTACAAAACAACTCTGGTTTTCATTTTGGGGTGCCATGTTGGGGAGAGGCCCATAAAGCAAGGAACTGAACTATTAGTCAATAGCCAATAAGGAACTGAGGCCTACTAAGATCCATGTGAATAAGTTTGGAAGTTCCCTTGAACCAGCAGTGAAGCTTTTCACATGAGACCACAGCCCAGCTGACATCTTGCCTGCGACCACATGAGGGACTGTGTACCAGGGGTACCTAGCCAGATTCCTGAACCACAAATACCAAGAGATGATAAGTGTGTTTTTAGTCATTAATTTCAGGGTTAATTTGTTAACAGAAATAGGTAACTAGGGTTGCTTGGGTGGTGCAGTTGGTTAAGCATTTGATTCGACTCCCATGATCTCAGGCTCATGGGATCAAGCTCCACATTGGGTTCCATGCTCAGCAGGGAGTCTGCTTGAGATTCTCTTTCCTTCAACCCCTCCCCCTGCTCACACTGTCTAAATAAATAAATAAAATCTTTATTTAAAAAAAAAAGAAATAGTTAACTAATACATAGGTTGACAAAGTCTTCTGAGGGCAAGTGACTGCCAGACACTTCCCTGGTTGGTCCTGGTTGGGCCTCTGGCTAGTTAATGTTGTCATAATTGGCTATTTTCCCAGGTTCCAAGCACTGTAACAAGCGGTTAGATTCAGAGGCCTCACTGAAGAAACAGTCCTTTTATATGGAAACTTAGGTCCTTATCTTGAATTCTCTTCAGCTTGGACTTCCACTTTTCTCAGTTACATTGAATTTCCAGGACTTCGCTGTCCTTCCCTGTCACTAGAACCTGTTTGAGGCCACCTTAGTCTATAACATAGGATTTTGCTCAATTTAAATCTTAAGAAGTCTAAGTGGTTTGAGTTCTTTCCCTCCCACATGGCCCCGTAATTTCAGGGCATGGTAACCCAAAATCAGCCATGAAATTTTTTCTTATACTGAAAGTCCGGAGCTTAGAAGATCTGTTTGGGTTGGTAATCCTTCAAAAGATCTTAATGTCTGCTTTGGTTTATCGTACTGCTTCCATGTTTTGTTTTGTTTCTTTCTTTTGGATTTATTTTACTATTCCTTTTATTTCCCCTGCTAGTCTGGAATTTATGCACTGTTTCCTTATTGTTACCCTAAAATTACCTAGTAGCTATCCTAGAAAGTTAGCATGTGTACTTGACCTATTAAAGTCTAATATTAATTAATCATTTTACTCACCTCTGAGACAATAATCTTGTTTAATACTCTCCTTTAATACTCTTGAGTTTTATGTTATTATTTCCATTTATTCCAAATTTATATATATATATATTATCCAAACAAGACCTTATTATTGTTTTGTACCATCAATGCTCTTTCAAGCTTATCCTTATATTGTTTTTGTTGTTCTTTTTTTCTATCTGCATCTCCAACCTTCTGTTTGAGATTGCTTCCTTTCTGCCTGAAGAATATCCTTAGGATTTCTTTTATTATGATTTCATGGGGACAAATACTCTCATTTTTGCGTATCTGAAAATATCTGTAGTGCAACTTTGTCCTTGAAGAAATTTCCAGTCAACATTGAATTCTAGGTTGGCAGGTATTTCCCTTCAGTATTTTGAAGGTGTTCTGATTTCTGACATTGCTACCAAGAGGTAGGTTATATTGCATTTTTCTCTTAAAGGTAGTTTGTCTTTTATCTCTGACTCCTTTTAAGATTTTCTCCTTACCTTTAGTTTTCTGCAATTCTACTGTAATACATCTCCATTTGGGCTTCTTTTTTATTTATCCCACTTGGGGCTTCTGCACTTCTTAAATGGGTAGATTGATTTGTTTCAATTGGATTTGAAAAATTCTCGGTTATTATCTTTTCTGTGCCTGCATCATTTTCTTTCTCTCCTTCTGGACTTCAATGGACTCTGTTAGACCTTGTTACTGAATTTCCCACGTCTTACCCATTCTTCTTTGATTTCATCCTTTTGTCACTCTAGTCCTTTCTCGTGATAGAATGTTCTGACCCGTATGCTAGTTACTAATTCTCTCTTAGATTGTGTATAATCTGAATTACATATTTATTTAAATTAGGATAACCATTAAAATAATAGTAAAACAGTGTATAAATTTCAGACAAATTAAATTCTTAAGTTTGATTATATTTTTAAGTTCTAGAATTTTGAGGGATTTGTTTTTAACCATGAAATGTTATTACTGTGTTAGATTCTAAAGAACATATGGAATAGAGTTGCTCAGGAGGGTTCAGGTTCAGAAAATTTTTGGAAGATGAGAGGGAGTTTGGAAGCCAGTTACAAGTTCTGACAGCTGAAAAAGGAAGTCACAAGAGACCAGTGAAAGCAGGAGAAAGTAGGAAAATGAGGCACAGATCCATCATCTCAGAAAGTCATCTAGAGCAGAATTCCTGAGCATTATTGATGAACTCTAAACCCAAGAGTGATTTACTCTTTATAATATATGCTTCCTGTTGGCTCTCAGAGGTCTGGGGACAGGCACTAAATGTAACTAGAAGGTAGAAAAAAATCCCATAGCTGAAAATATTCCCTAATTGAGACAAGAAAGCTAAAATTCCTTGCCAAACAATGATATAGGCTAACAAAATTTTGTAGTAAAGTCATAATATAAGTAATGTTTTAGTATTATTCTTTCTCTTTAAGTGCAGTATTGTGCATAATTTTTCAACTATTTTGCCTTAAGTAACTCTCACTATAAAAATAAATGCATTAAGAAAGGAAGAAAATATTATAAATCTAGAATGAAAAATTAGAATTAAATGTACAATTTTAAACTCTCTTTATTGATATGAACTTTTTAATCAATTTTCTTGTTATGATTTTAGGCATTTTGTAATTTTATAACTGGCCTAAATGTTTGCAGAGCCTTCCTGCTAAGGAAAAAACACATTTAATTCATATCACTTCTTCTATTCATTGCTACCACATTTCAAAGATTAACGTCTTTAAAAAATACTAGAGTCATTATATTATAGAAATGCAAATATAGCTCAATTAATGGATCTCTTGAGAGTAGAGCAAGTTTTGGAGAAAATCTGCTTTGCTGAAAATGACAATGAACTTTTTCGTCACTCTGGTAGAACCTAAGCAGTCAGCGGTGGCAGGAACCTGAGTGTCGGAAAGAGGATCTCATTGCTGAATTGCTGGTGGGGACAGCATCTGGGACAGGGTTGGGCATAGGGGTGGTGTTAATTACTGTAGCTTCTACAATTCTATAGCAGCATCAGGGAAAACTGTAGTGATTGTGCCCAAAGCCACAGCAGATGGCCTAGAAGAAATAGAGTCAGTGGTTCTGGAGTGGCAGGCATGTTGGCTTAGTTACAAGTCATGTGTCAGCAAGACAGACTCTAGGAATCAGAATGTACTTGCAGAATGATTCTTGGAGTGAAGAGACCTGGTTTCTTCTTTGGGTTCTGTCACCCACCAATGATGTAGCCTTGAGTAACTTGTCAATCACCCAAGGCACTGATTTCCATATCTTTGAATTGAGAGTGTTGGAATAAAAGTTCTCTAATATTTTTTCCCAGCTCTAATGTTCTCTAATATTATTGATGTGTCCTCATCCCTTATATTGATCCTTCCTCTGGGAAATCTTAAATTTTTATAATGAAAGACATTTTAAGCATAGTGAGAAGTAGAAAAAAATGTTATAATAACTCTCTAAATACTCCTCACTTACATTCAATAACTGCAACAATTTGCTACGTTTATTTATTTGTGCTTAATTTTTTGAAAATTATGGATGTCTTGATATTCACCTCTAAATAATAGAGACATTTGTCTATATAACCAGAATGCCATCATCACAAATAATGAAATTAACAACAATTCTTTGGCATTGCCTAATACCCAGTCTTCAGGCAAATTTTCCCAATTGCCTATTCCCAAGGTATTTTCTTCCTTTAGTTTACTTGAATCGATTAGGGTCCACACCTTTCATTGGGTTGTTATGCTTTAAAATAGTCTCCTAATACAAAGCAATCTCCTCTACCTTTTTTCATAACATTAACTTGTTGAAGAAAATAAAAATTTTGATGGCAAATAAGCTATTAGCTTACATCATCTTTCTTAGTAATGGTGCAATGTTATGCTGCCTTGGATTGGGTTTATAAGCACCATTTAATTCAAAGTTCCCTCTCCAATAACCCTGCTTTCAGTAAGAAACAAAACAGAACAAAACTGACATCTTTGGCTCAGACAGCTGTGACTCAAATCAACCAGCTCTTGTCCCCAGACTCCGGGTCACAATTCTTCAGAGAGGCAGAATGGGGTGTAAGGTCAGTGGCTGATAAGTGCAAAAGGAGACAGAAAGAAAATGTTTTCCTGGCTGAGTGGGGAGAAATTTAATGGAGGACATTAAATCTGCAATATATATGAGGGTTCTATTTTATTAGATACAAGCTTAGAGTTTCTTCAGTCCTAGGGGAATTCTTAAAAACATTCAGCTACCATTTTCCATTACAGAAACCATAATTTTTAATATACTTCTTAAGAAGATTTTAACCAAAGGCTATATAATGTTTTTAATTTTATTGAACACAGGTAAGATGAGATTTTGGGGGGACTTCACACTTTGATAAAAAAATTTGGAATGAGTCTACTCTTTATACAAGAATTGCGTTTGTGGTATTTACTTGCAGAATGGTTTATATGTCCAATATTTAGCATTAGCTATCAGTTGAACATTTGAATCTTTAATGCTAGCTATATATAGTCTGCTTATGTTCTTATTTGCTCTTCTGCCTTTCTGCCTACTATTTGTATATCCCCCTTTTTCCCCCACTAGTAGTATCCTGGTTATATAACTTTGTCTTCCAAACAGCTGACCTCCCGTAGTTGTGATTAATGATTTTTAAGTTCAATTGTATTTTTAAAATCTTGATGGAAACAGCTAAGTGTAAACAGCAATGAACATTAGTCTTATTCATTTATCCTCATTAAAAAAGTAATATATGCTATATGTTGACAAATTGAACTCCAATAAAAAAAATTAAAAATAAATAAATAAATAAATAAATAAAACCCTAAAAAAAGATAATATAAATACATCATATAAAATTATTGTAGAACAAGTATAGAAGCAGAAAAGAACCACAATAATCTGATCATCTGAAATCATTGCTGTTAAAATGGTAACATTTTGTTCTCATTTTTATGCATTTCAAATATTTACGTGCAAGGATGTATAGTCTTATATACATACATTTATTATGGAAAATCTCTGGGTGCCGGCACTGTAATAGATACTTGTGATATTTACCTATATCTTTGTGCCATTTACCTACATTTCTGAGTTTTCTCCTTTCACACATGGGGTAGAATTGGCATTCTCCGTCCCTCAAAGTTAGGCCTAAGCATGAGCCATTACAGACAGAAACTTACAATCAGATTCATGATTTGCTAAGTTCCTACCCTTTGCCGTGTGGCAGGTGATGTTCAGACAGCAGAGGCTCCATCACCCTGACTGACCAATCAGGGATGAGACCATGCATCCCTTGTTGGACTCTAAATGTGAGCAAGAAATAGGCCTTTGCCGTTTTAAGCCAATGGGAATTTGGGGTTGTTCCTTACTAGAATATCTGGACTGCTAAAGCTTTGACATGTGTCAGTTAATTTAATCATTAGAGTGATCCTAAGACATAGCTGTTACCATCCTCATTTAGCAGATGAGGATAGAGACTCCAAGAGGTCAGGCAACCTACAATATACCACACAGGGAATGAGTGCTGGAGCCAGAATCACACACAGGTCTTTGCAACCACTGCCCTGCCCCCACCAGCCAAATCTGCTTTTAACATACCCTGACTGCAGCAAAAAAATTTTTTTTCATTTTGTTTGAAACACTTTACACATATTTGCATAGGCTGCATAATATTTGATCATACTTGTGTTCCATGATCTGTTTGTGCGTTCTCCAAATTGTCAGACATTTTTCGGACATCTCGTTCATTGTTAGATGAGTGTGGTAACAGTTTGTACAATATATTTTGCCTGAACTACTTCCTGGGAGGCAGGAGCTGACTAAAGCTCACATTTCAGGAGCCAGAGGATCAAAGTGGGAAGAGTATGGTGCTAATCATGCGGTCTCTGGCCATCCAGCAAGCAGGCTACCACCACAAGTAAAAACCTTGGAGAACTACACAGGCTGCCACATCGAGCATCATTCCATAAAAACATTGAGAAGTGGTCAGTCTGGACCCTTGGCAATTGAGTGGAAATGGTGGGACAAACCAAGCAGACACAGGAGAGAGACCGTGTATTCTGGAGACACTCTCTGGAACGGTCCTGCTGGAAATAGAGGCAGAGAATTGCACTAGAGGAGCTGCCAGCACTTATGCAGCATTTACTGTATATTAGGTGTTATCTTTGCCAGCTCAGGCTGCTGTAACAAATAGCCTACTCTGGGCAGCTTAAACAACAATTTATTTCTCACAATTCTGGAGGCTGGGAGGCCCAAGATCGAGGTGCCGGCAGATCTGGTGTCTAGTGAAGTCCTCTTCTTGCTGTGCAGATGGCTCCTTCTTGCTGTCCTCGCATGGTGGAGAGAGAGGTCTGTGTATCTTCTTTTTTTAAAAAGCATTAATTCCATCGTAATGACCGCATCTTCATGACCTAGTCTAACCCTAACTATGTCTGAAAGGCCTCACCTCCAAATACCATCACATTGGAGATTACGGCTTTAAGACACAGAATTAGGGAGACACAAACATTCAGTCCATAGTAGACATTGTCTGGGAACTATGCATGAATTACTCATTTATCCCTACAGAGTCCTCATGTAATTCATAGAGATAAGAAATGATGGTTCATTTTATGTATCAACTTGACTGGGTTAAGTTGGCATGGTGTGCTCAGGTTAAACATTATTTCTAGGTGTGTCAGTCAGGGTATTTCTGGATAAGATTAGCTTTTGAATGTAGACTGAGTAAAGCAGATTGCCCTCTCCAGTATGGCTGTGTATCCTCCAATCCATTGAGGGCCTGAATAGAGCAAAAAGAGGGAGTATTGGTTTATTTTCTGCTCCCATATTTGAGCTGGGACACTGGTCTTCTCTCACCCTGAGACCAGGATTAAGACCATCAGCTCCCCTGGTTTTCAGGTCTTCAGACTCAGACTAGAATTACATCACTGGCGTTCTTTGGTCTTTAGCCAGCAGATAGCAGATCATGGGGCTTCTCAGCCTCCACAATTGTGTGAACCAACTCTTCATTTTATATATTATATTTAACAAATGTATAAGTATATTTATATTTAAACATACTTAAATAATTAAAAATATTACAATATAAAAATATATAACAAGAATATCTATATTTGTTTTTCTGGAGAATTCTGATTAATACAGAAACTAAAGCTCAAAAACGTTGAGAAACTTGTTCAAAGTCACATAATAAAAAAAAAAGTCACATAATAAATAAAAGAATCTGGAATTTCAATCCCAAGCTTGCCAGTTCCAAAATGTATATACCATCACGCTATACTGCTCATGGCTTTACCTATGAGTGGAAAGAAAGCAATTAAGGGCACAGAGCCCTTATATTATATTAATTATATTATATTATATTATATTATATTATATTATATTATATTATACTCTTAGATAACTTTTTACATAATTTTCCAAAGGTAGAGAAAAAGTTCTTGAACCAGAACAATGGGCTAATAAAAACTATTTTAAAATGTAATCCAAGCAAGACAGTACAAGTGAAATAACACAAATGCATAGATACAAAAAAATCCAATTCTTATAATTTTCAATGTATTTCTTTGAATTCTAGCTTTTACTAAGTTTGAATAGAATCCTCCCTCCCTTTTTTTTCAACTTTTAAGATTTCATAACTTTAAAAACTACACCTGCATCTTTGTCTTTAGCTCCTTGGCCAGTAAAATCAAAACTTGGGTCACTATTTGTCAGTGAGGATCTGTATGTCACTTTATCAGATGAGCAATAATCCTTTATGTTTTTAAAGAAACTTAGGTGACATACAAGTTTTACATTCACACTACAACTAAATAAAGTTAACTTTTCAAATACATTTAAGTGAATTATACAAGCATCTCAACCGATATTTCAGGGCTGGTTGACTAAATCTTCTGTATCATGAAGAAGCTTAAGTCGAAGGATGCTGCTTTTAACAGGAGACTCACTGTGCTCTGAGGGGAGCTCTATTTATTTGCCTTTCTGTGAATATCAGGCTCTTCACCTCCCACCTCTTTTATTCTTTATTCACTGCTTGGCATTCCTGAACCTACCATTTGTGTCTGAGCTCACCTCTCGGCCAGCTCATCTATTCCACTCTTATTTCAGTATCTCCTATTATCTTTATGGAAACTTCTCTGTACTCATACTTCTTTTTTAAAGGAACATTTTACTTTTTAGAGTAGTTTAGGTTTATGGAAAAACTGAGCAGGGAGTTCCCATATACCTCTTCAGTACCCACTCCCCAATTCCCTCTGTTATTAACATCTTGGATCCATAGATTTGTTACAACTGATGACCCACCCACCAGCACGTTATTATTAGCTAGCGTCCATAGTCTACATTAGCGTTCACTCTTGGTGTTGGGTCTTCTATGGGTTTTGACAAATGTATAATGACAGGTGTCTGCCATTACAGTATAATTCAAAATAGTTTTACTGCCTTAAGAATCTTCTGTTTCGCATCTATTCCTCCCTCCCCTACAATCCCTGACAGCCACTAATCTTTTTACCATCTCCATAGTTTCGCCCTTTCCAAAATGCTCTCAATAGAGTGAGAGTCATACAGCATGTAGCCTTATGTGTTCATCCTTTATTACCAGTCATGTCCTTATTGCTGACTGGCCTTACTGAATTCTCTTTTCTTACAGGGGTTGCTCCTGGCCAATTTTCATCTTTTATGTTCTGCAAATGTATTGTGTGCCCACCAGAAAAGTGTGGGCCTCCTGGCACAGCACTCAGATGGTTCTGCACAGAGAATAGATGTACAATTACTAATATTTATCAGTCCCCACTTGCAGACTGTCTAAGCAGTATTGACTTAACGTAATGTTTTGAAGGTTTTGAAGGTGGGCCAATGACTTGGAGGTTCCAGTGAATTTGATTCTCCAGCTAGGTTTATTTTAGGGAACTATTCTGTCATTTGGCTTCAGACATTATGCCACCTGAAAGGGACAGTGTTGATCTTCGGGAGATTAGTCCAGAGTCTCACATATATTCTCATACATTTCAGCGCGCTAAGTTCATCTCCAACAAGAATATTTAACTGCTTTTCATAATGCAAACAATAAGCTGTTAAGGAGGAAATTGTTGTCATAATCCTTGTTGAAAGGGAGTCCTCTGGCACCTACATCTTTGGAATAGAGTACGAGGACACCAGGAGGTGCATGTTTGGAAGGTTCTACTTTGCTGAAATGTTTCAGTTAAAGATTTCTATTGTTTTGATGTGAATATAAAGAGTTACTACTTCTACCAAGAGCTGAGCCTCTGTGGAAAGGTTCCTGGGAAACCAGTGAAAGATGAACATATGGATTGCTGAGAGAAAGCAAAAATTCAAGAGGAATCAGCTATGATGGGAGTGTGTGTGGGGGTCATTACGTACTAAAGTTGTACATAAAGGATACAAATGAAATATAAGCAAAATTAAACCTTGATAACTCCTTGAAGTGCCCATAAAATGTTTGCAGAGTATGTGGCTTTTAAACCAGAAATACAGTAACACAAAGTATATGCATTAATATATAGCATTTAAAAATACATAAAATGTAATTTTATGGTACTATAAACTGCACTATTTATTTTCTTTCTTTTAAAAAGAAAATCCAAGCGATTCTCAATGAATTTATGTGAGTAAGATATTGGCTGTTAGCTTGAGTTAAATATTTTTGTTATGTTAATGAAGAATATTTCTATCCTTCTTTATTTAAAGTTTGTATTAGTGATAAATGTTGATAATTAACTTATTTTGTTTTTGTTGTTGCCTCTAACAAGACCACCATATGGATTTTCTTTCTTTCTTTCTTTCTTTCTTTCTTTCTTTCTTTCTTTCTTTCTTTCTTTCTTTCTTTCTTCTTCTTTTCTTTCTTTTCTTTCTTTCTTTCTTTCTTTCTTTCTTTCTTCTTTCTTTCTTCTTTCTTTCTTCTTTCTTTCTTTCTTTCTTTCTTTCTTTCTTTCTTTCTTTCTTCTTTCTTTCTTTCTTTCTTTCTTTCTTTCTTTCTTCTTTCTTTCTTTCTTTCTTTCTTTTTTTTAATTTTAGAGAGAGAGTGAAAGTGCGTGGGGACTGGGGAGGGGCAGAGAGAAAGGGAGAGAGTGGATCTCAAGCAGACTCTGTGCTGAGCATGAGGCCCAAGGCAGGGCTCAATTCCTCAACCCTGAAATCATGACCTGTGATGATGAAAACAAGAGTTGGATGCTTAATCAGCTGAGCCACCCAGGCACCTGGATTTTCTTTCTTTCTTTATTGGTATGATTTATGTCAGTAGATTTCCTAACAAGTTAAGTTAACTTTGCTTTCTTGAGTCAAGCCTTTTTTGACTATGGTCTATTATTTTTTGAATAATCGCTAAATTTTATTTGCTTATATTTACTATAGTTTTCTTTCTAGTGCTATTATGTTCAGAATTGGAAATCAGAGTATGACAAATTGGGAAGCTTTCCATCCTTTGCTATGTTCTGAACAGGTTATGCCACATGTTAATAATTTGTTCTTTGATCAGGCTTCCTGCATGGAGCCTGCTTCTCCCTCTGCCTCTCTCTCTCCCTCTCTCTCTCTCTATGTATATCATGAATAAATAAAAAATCTTTAAAAAAAATAATTTGTTCTTTCAAATTTCAAAAGAACACGTTTGAGTATAAGCAACATTTATAAATGTTGATATATGAAGTGTTTTGTTATCATTATAATTTAAATAGTCTGTAATGGTGGCATTAATTTCTTTGAGTAACTTCAGAGTTATTTAGAAAATTGCCTTTTGATATCCAGGATTTTGGAATATTTTTGTTGTTATTTTTGTTATTTTGTTATTGTTGTGATTTTTTAATTGTTATTATATTCAATGTTATTGCATTATAGCCTGCACAATTTCTCTTCTTCTATTTTTATGTTGGTTTTTGTTATGACCCAATAAAAAACTTTTTTTCATGCTTAAAAAAAGAAGATATTTTTATGTTTAAATTGTAAAGTGTTATTATATCTATTTAATCATCTTATTAAGGATATTATTCAAATCCTCTTTATTTTGCAAATTGATCTGTCACAGACTGAGGATGTATGTTTGAAGTTATTCCACCACCAGTTCATTTATTAGTTCTGACAATTTTTGCTTTTGTGTATTTTGGTATAATATTATGTGGCAGAGAAAAGTTTGTGATAGCTATATTGAAATTATGTTTTGCAAATATTAAATATTTATTAAATATTTTGCAAGCATAAGATGACTTTTTCCTATATGCTCTTATGATTTGGGTTCCTTTCCATTTTATGTTGAAATTTCCATTGTTTGTATTTACTTGATATGTGTTTGTTATATTCAATTTTTTGACTTTTTTATATATATATTGTGTTTGTCTCATAAGCATCATATAATTGGCCTTAATTTTATGATATAATTTTATATTTTTGTTATTTGGTAGAAAAGTGTACCTATTTATATTTGTTATCATTACTCATGTTTGGGATTATGATTGCTATCTTAGTTTATACTTACTAATATTAATGGTTTTGAGTTTTTTCATTTTTTATGATGTTTTGTGTACATTATTTTTGTATTTTACTTATTTGTCATATCATGTTTATTTATGATTTTTTGTCTTTTATTTGTTCTGTAATGATTAAGAAGTTATATATAATATTTTATTTTACTATTGGTTACCTTTACATTTTTAAAGATAATCATATTTAAATTTATTTTTCCTAAAATTAAAGAAAACTTGAAATAGTACTAGCAGAGTCCCAGACACCTACACTATGAGATGAGAAATTTTCATATTTTATCACCACTACCTCTGCTATTCTTCATTCTACTTCTCAAATTTTATTTATATATTGTGGGATTTTTAGACCCAAATTATTATGTCATATTATGAATCATCTCTTTAAAAAGCTTTACACTGGGGGCCCCTGGGTGGCTCAGTTGATTGGGTGGCCGACTCTTGATTTCATCTCAAGTCATGATCTCAGGGTCCTGGGATCAAGCCCCTCCTCTGGCTCTGTGCTCAGGGGGGACTCTGCTTGAGGATTCTCTCTCCCTCTACCCCTCACCCTCTGCTTGCACACAATCTCTCTCTCTCTCTAAAATAAGTAAATAAATCTTTTAAAAATTTTTATGTTTTTATTAATTTTTATAATTTAACACAATGTGTATATGACATGTTTCAGGCGTTTGTGGACATTTTTAGGCTACTTTATTTCCTTTTTTTTTTTTTTTTTTTTTTAATGTGACTTGGAAGTTTATTTATTTATTTATTTATTTTTTATTTATTTATGATAGTCACAGAGAGAGAGAGAGAGAGAGGCAGAGACACAGGCAGAGGGAGAAGCAGGCTCCATGCACCAGGGAGCCCGACGTGGGATTCGATCCCGGGTCTCCAGGATCGCGCCCTGGGCCAAAGGCAGGCGCCAAACCGCTGCGCCACCCAGGGATCCCCTACTTTATTTCCTTTTATGAATTAACATAGGCCACTTCCTGCCATATAATTCTGAGTAAATTTTCTGCTTTAGTATGTGGATGATATGGTTTCTGATCTCAAAATGTCTTTTTTGTTGTTCTTACTAATGTACTTGCTTAAATACAGCATAGAATTCAGGAGTCTCAATATTTTACCTGAGAATTCCATAGATGTTGCTCCATTGTCTAGTGTCTAGTGTTGCAAGGAAATTTGATGTTATCCTGATCTTCATTCCTTTGAGTGTGATTGTTTTCTTCCATCTGCATGCCTTTTGGAGATTATATTTGATCTAAAGGTTTTGTTTTGTTTTGTTTTGTTTTTGAATTCTTAGAATGTCTTTGATCTTGACCTCATAGATGTAGGCACTTTTCACCCACAGACTCAGGTTTACTTTGGTTTAGGAAAATTTTCTTCTGTAGTTTTTTTTTTAAATTATTGTTATTCTATTCTGTTCTTTTCTTTTACTATTAAATATATTTTGTATTGTTTTTCAAGTCTCATATTTCATATCATATTCATTTTTTCTCATTTCTTCTGTGTTAGAGAATTTGTCAAGCTCATCTTCCACTTCACTGATTAGAACCTCTGTAGGAGCTACTCAGCTTCTGTAGCAGCTATTCAGCTACAATTTCTGAATTCAGAAATTGTAATTTTCATCACCTTTCTCTTTTCTGATCTCAAATAATTTCCTTCCTATGAACACCCACTTTAATCTCGTAATGCCCTTTTGAAATGGAGAACAATGATTGCACAATTTCTTTAAAATATTGGTTTCTAATAATAACTGTGGATTTCAGAAGATGATGTTTGTTCCTCTTATTATAAACTACAATGGTTTCAATGACTTCTGTTTCTTCTCCCTTCAGGAGGGAGGTCAAGGTTTGCCCAGGATTGGCTTGTAGAGTTAGGCTTTCATGGTTTTGTTTCAGAATGAAGAGTTCTATTTCTTTCTCAATCTTTCAGTCTTAGTGGAAAGGAGACAGGACAGCTGAACTTTTCTCTTTTGTTTTGTGTGTGTGTGTGTGTGTGTGTTTTAACTGCAATTCCTTACTGCCACACCATCAGCTCTGCTTACTGCCAGTCATCGGAAAGCATCCGAAAGCCTGAGCCAGGGCTAGGAGACATCTTAGCATGGAGCCTCTCCATGCTGAATCCCCAAGGGACAGTTCCCCTGGTGTTTGTCCCTGTTGTCTGCCTTCTGTGAGGCTCCATCTCTGGAGGATTTCCCACAGGTGCTGGTAGAGTAGAAGCATTTCACCCAGCTATTCGATATTACATTTATCACATTTAATAATGAATGTTGAAGGTAATACACCTGTGTCTTCCTCTCAGCACATCAGTACTAATCTTCATTCTTCTGTTTTCTAGAATTTTTTTTTTTAGATTTTATTTATTTATTCATTCATGAGAGACACATACAGAGAGGCAGAGACACAAGCAGAAGGAGAAGCAGGCTCCATGCAGGGAGCCAGACGTGGGACTCTATCCCAGGTCTCTAGGATCACGTCCTGGCCTGAAGGCAGTGCTAAACCCCTGAGCCACCCGGGCTGCCCTAATGCAGTTTTTTTTTTTTTTTTTTTTTTTTTTTTTTTTTTTTTTTTTTTTAGAGTTATTTTTCTTTCTTTTTTTTTTTTTTTTTTATTATTTATTTATGATAGTCACAGAGAGAGAGAGAGGCAGAGACACAGGCAGAGGGAGAAGCAGGCTCCATGCACCGGGAGCCCGACGTGGGATTCGATCCCGGGTCTCCAGGATCACGCCCCGGGCCAAAGGCAGGCGCCAAACCGCTGCGCCACCCAGGGATCCCCTAATGCAGTTTTCTAACTTTCTTCCTCTTATTTTCTGGATGCACAACACAGTAGTAGATGTGTTCTTTTTTTTCCCATCCAATCCCATCTTGCTGTATATATAAATGATTTCTTCAATGTTTCTTGGATATGTAATCTTTCCTTGAACTGTAGCACTGACATCTACTCATAATTTTTACAATCACTTCAGTAGGGATGGAAAAGGAACAATTCAATGTTTGTATACAACATCTTGCCTTATACATAGTATCTCTAGCTAGATGACAGATATCCAGCCTTAGGTTTTCTTATATCTTCCACAGAGTAACTAGGGCTTTGCATATCATTTATATTTTATAAACACTGAATGAATTAAATTGCATTCTAATGCAATCTCCCTCCCTCCTAACCCAGGCTTTAAATATCAATATTTTTGCTGACAGTGATTCTTCTAAAATAAGAATGGAGACTCTAGTGTTCTTTTTTGGTTTCAGGAATTAAAAAAGGTGACAGTACACCAGATAAAAGAAATTTTCTTTTAGTTATTTAATGCATAAGTAAGTTATTTGGTAAAATAATTTCATTAATATACCTACATCTGTGTCATTGCAAGTAAAATCCATGCTTCATTGCTTTTGAACATGGTCAATTACCCAGGGAGCCAATAGACTGAAAATGAAAACAATAGCTTGTTTTTTCCTGACTGTTCCTGCCCCCACCTTCATATGCAGCTTGTGTGCAAAGAACAGAACAAGAGGACAACACTGTTTAAATCTCTTTTGAAACACTCATGTATAGTTCTGCTGCTAGGTGTTATAAATGTCAAAACTAAGCCATTGAATTAGTTGAGTGAGTCACCTGTGAAGGCTGTGTCTGAGGGTGTGAGCTGATTAGAGATGGCTAGGCGTGGGAAAGATATCATTTATAGCCCACTTCTTGGCTTTATTCCTTACCTTCTCTTAGTGATTGACACAGCCACTTGGTCATATAGATTAGTGGTTTGACTCCTGCTTTATTGAGAAGCAGTGGCTTTGTCAGCTAGGCTACCATAACAAAATATTCTAGATGGGATGTCTTAAAGAACAAAAATGTATTTTTTCAGTTCTGGAGGCTGGAAAGTTCAAGATCAAGGTGCTAACAGAGTTCAGTGTTTGATGAAAGCTCTCTTCCTGGCTTATGACAGTTGCCTTGCCAGTCCTCACATAGCCTTTCCTTGGTGTATGTGTGGAGAGAGAGCAGGGCAGCAGGCTTTCTGATGTCTCTTCTTATAAGGGCACTAATCCTATCAGAACAGCACCACCTGTCCCTACTGCATGACCTCATTTAACCTTAATTACCTCCTTATAGGACCTGTCCCCAGACATAGTCACACTGGAGGTGAGGACTTCAACATATGCATTTTGGGGGAACATAATTCAGTTCCTAGAAGGTACACTGGGGGTATGGCTATATGTGGAGAGATTTGGACCAGCAATCAGAAAGTCCCCTGTTTCCCCTAGTTGCTGTGTGAATTCAGCAAGTCATTTAACATTTTGAGTCTTAATTATCTCATCTGCGGCACCTGCGAGAAAATTACAAGCTTGAACTTCCAGAATTTTATGGTTTATACTAACATCAGACATGTTCTAGCCTGTCTAGTTGGATCACTGGCCTATCATCACAAATACTTCCTATGCTCAGCAGGCATTATTCCTTTGTCCATGGACATCACTAGGTCCAGAAAGACTTTCTTTTACCAGACTATCAAATGAGATCCCCCCCAGTCTTCCAGAATACTTCATATTCATTCTTTTATTCAATTAGTCTACTTTTTTTTTTTTTTTTACTATCTTGTTTCTGGTGCCATTCTAGGTGCTGAGGCTGACCCTGCTTTGATGAAGCTTGCATCTTAGGAGGCATGAGTGGATAAAATGGACAATAAACAAGTATATGGCATGTCAGATGGTATTATGGAGAAGAAGAAAGCAAAGTGGCAGGATGTCATGGCTCAGCAGAAGGTTGGAGGATTGTTATTTGTTATAAGAGAGTGAAGAAAAAGCTTTGTGCAAGTATGTGGAGAATGTGAGCTAGCCAAGCACGTATGGGTGAAAGGGTTCCAGTGAGCACAAAAGTAATGCCTGGAGAAGAACGAGCACAGGAAAGAATGAATAGGAATAAGGCATGCACCTTAGTTCATTGTTGCATCTTCTAGATTTGTTAAGTTCTTTTAAAATATAATTTTAGTAATAGTCCCATCAAAGACAAAATCTGTCTTTTTCCCATTGCCAATGGTTTTATATGATTTGGTTTACTTTATGTTAATTGTGTAAGGAAAGTATAATTTTTTGACAAATAAATCGGAAATGATTAGGTTGTTTTGGTTTGGGAATGGAATATATGTTAACATGTATGTTAAAATGTAATTACTTATCACTGTATTACTGTATTAAAATCAATAAAAACCTTCTTCTTTACTATAAAGAAACAACCATTTTACTTTTGTTTTTACATTATGACACAAGAGAAGATTTTAGGTTGCTCTGCCTAACTTATTTTCCTAAATAACATAGTGAAAATAACCATTTCCTAAATGGTCAATTTAAATATGTTCATTACTATATTCTTCTCTTTACTTTTTTGATAAAAAGGAGTTCGTTTATATTGATCTGTTGCAAATTGTAGTTTATACAAGTCACAGATCTGGTGAAGATCAATTTGAGATAAGGTTGCAGAATTGTTATCATTCTTATTATTTTTCAAACTTGAATTTTGATATTATATTTTGTATTTTCTTTAACAAATGGTCCATTAAGGATATAAAGGGGAAACTCTAAGACTAAAATTAAAAGCAATTCAAACCATGGTGGCTAGTGGGATTCAACTGAGTGACAACGTGAGTGAGACATGAGTTTGTTCACTTTGAAATTCACTGGCCACTGTTCCCTTGATATGAAGTGAGAAGTTAGCAGAAGTTCCCTTTTTAAAAAGAAAAAATATTTAAAATCATTGATTTATTTAATGATTAGTTTTGAGAAATTTTCCTATTCTATTGACTGATAAAACTAGAAAGGAACAGGTGCCATTGTTGTGAATTACATGGCCCTTTGGGAATGTCTCCATTAAATCCCTAAGTGTTCTCTAACCACCAGCTGGGCAGAGCCACCAGAGTGAGAAAAGCCAGTGAAGAGATTTAAACAGGAAATACACAGGAAAATCAGATTTTCCTTTTAGAAAAGTCACTTTGGATTGGACAATGAAGCCACTGAAGCAGGAAGATAATTAGAAGTCGTCCAGGTAAAGGTTAGTGACTCAGGATGTAAAAGAATAAAGTGAAGAGATTTTTAAGTGGGAGTCAACAGAACATGGCAATTAAATTGGAGGAGAACAGGAGGAGAGATTAAGAGCCTAAGTGGTGTATGCACAGTAGACAGTATCTTGGATAAGGAAACCAGAGGAGAGAAGGGGACGTGTTGAGTTTCAGTTGCCTATGGGATTTGTATATGGACTGATTCATGGCATAGGTGGTTAGAAATTTAGATGACGGCTTTAGGGGATACAGTCATCCTCACTAATATAATACTTGGGGATTTTAGAAGCAAAGTATTTAAAGAACATAATTTAACTTCCAAACTCGTTCTATGGGGCCAGCATCACCTTAATTCCAAAACCAGACAAAGACCCCTCCAAAAAGGAGAATTATAGACCAATATCCCTGATGAACATGGATGCAAAAATTCTCAACAAGATACTAGCCAATAGGATACAATAGTATATTAAGAGGATTATTCACCATGACCAAGTAGGATTTATCCCCGGGACACAAGGCTGGTTCAACACTCGTAAAACAATCAATGTGATTCATCATATTAGCAAGAGAAAAAACAAGAACCATATGATCCTCTCATTAGATGCAGAGAAAGCATTTGACAAAATACACCATCCATTCCTGATCAAAACTCTTCAGAGTGTAGGAATAGAGGGAACATTCCTCAATATTTTAAAAGCCATCTACAAAAAGCCCACAGCAAATATCATTCTCAATGGGGAAGCACTGGGAGCCTTTCCCCTAAGATCAGGAACAAGACAGGGATGTTCACTCTTACCACTGCTATTCAACATAGTACTGGAAGTCCTAGCCTCAGCAATCAGACAACAAAAAGAAATAAAAGGCATTCAAATTGGCAAAGAAGAAGTCAAACTCTCCCTCTTCGCCAATGACGTGATACTCTATATAGAAAACCCAAAAGAGTCCACCCCAAGATTGCTAGAACTCATACAGCAATTTGGTAGCGTGGCAGGATACAAAATCAATGCCCAGAAATCAATGGCACTTCTATACACTAACAATGAGACTGAAGAAAGAGAAACTAAGGAGTCAATCCCATTTACAATTGCACCCAAAAGCATAAGATACCTAGGAATAAACCAACCAAAGAGGTAAAGGATCTATACCCTAAAAACTACAGACACTTCTGAAAGAAATTGAGGAAGACACAAAGAGATGGAAAAATATTCCATGCTCATGGATTGGAAGAATTAATGTTGTGAAAATGTCAATGTTACCCAGGGCAATGTACACGTGTAATGCAATCCCTATCAAAATACCATGGACTTTCTTCATAGAGTTGGAACAAATTATTTTAAGATTTGTGTGGAATCAGAAAAGACCCCGAATAGCCAGGGGAATATTAAAAGAGAAAACCATAGCTGGGGGCATCACAATGCCGGATTTCAGGTTGTACTACAAAGCTGTGATCATCAAGACAGTGTGGTACTGGCACAAAAACCGACACATAGATCAATGGAACAGATTAGAGAATACAGAAGTGGACCCTGAACTTTATGGTCAACTAATATTCAACAAAGGAGGAAAGACTATCCACTGGAAAAAAGACAGTCTCTTCAATAAATGGTGCTGGGAAAATTGGACAGCCACATGCAGAAGAATGAAACTAGACCACTCTCTTGCACCATACACAAAGATAAACTCAAAATGGATGAAAGATCTAAATGTGAGACAAGATTCCATCAAAATCCTACAGGAGAACACAGGCAACACCCTTTTTGAACTTGGCCACAGTAACTTCTTGCAAGATACATCCACGAAGGCAAGAGAAACAAAAGCAAAAATGAACTATTGGGACTTCATCAAGATAAGAAGCTTTTGCATAGCAAAAGATACCGTCAACAAAACTAAAAGACAACCTGCAGAATGGGAGAAGATATTTGCAAATGACGTATCAGATAAAGGGCTAGTATCCAAGATCTATAAAGAACTTATTAAACTCAACAGCAAAGAAACAAATAATCCAATCATGAAATGGGCAAAAGACGTGAACAGAAATCTCACAGAGGAAGACATAGACATGGCCAACAAGCACATGAGAAAATGCTCTGCATCACTTGCCATCAGGGAAATACAAATCAAAACCACAATGAGATACCACTTCACACCAGTGAGAATGGGAAAAATTAACAAGGCAGGAAACCACAAATGTTGGAGAGGATGTGGAGAAAGGGGAACCCTCCTGCACTGTTGGTGGGAATGTGAACTGGTGCAGCCACTCTGGAAAACTGTGTGGAGGTTCCTCAAAGAGTTAAAAATAGACCTGCCCTATGACCCAGCAATTGCACTGCTGGGGATTTACCCCAAAGATACAGATGCAGTGAAACGCCGGGACACCTGCACCCCAATGTTTATAGCAGCAATGTCCACAATAGCCAAGCTGTGGAAGGAGCTTCGGTGTCCATCGAAAGATGAGTGGATAAAGAAGATGTGGTTTATGTATACAATGGAATATTACTCAGCCATTAGAAATGACAAATACCCACCATTTGCTTCGATGTGGATGGAACTGGAGTATATTATGCTGAGTGAAATAAGTCAATCGGGAAGGACAAATATTGTATGGTCTCATTCATTCGGGGAATATAAAGGATAGTGAAAGGGAATAAAGGGGAAAGGAGAAAAGATGAGTGGGAAATATCAGAAAGGGAGACAGAACATGAGAGACTCCTAACTCTGGGAAATGAACTAGGGGTGGTGGAAGGGGAGGTGGGTGGGGGTGGGGGTGACTGGGTGATGGGCACTGAGGGGGGGCACTTGATGGGATGAGCACTGGGTGTTATTCTATATGTTGGCAAATGGAACACCAATAAAAATAAATTTATAAATTCAAAAAAAATAAAGAACATAATTTAGAACTGCATGGGAGCACATTAGGTTGTCAAAATGACTAGAAGGGGTACTACTTGTGTTTAAAATCAAGGGGCAGGAAAGAAGGATGCTGGATCCTCCTATAAAGCAAAAAATGAGGAATTGACTATCTAAATATCAATTAGTACTCTCAAAAAATAGTAGATGTGGTGGTAGAAACCATAAGCCTGTGTAAAAGGGTACAGAACTCTGTCTACCTATTAATTATCTATCAATGCTTTCAGCTACAGACACTGCTAATTAAATTTTTGCAAATACACCTATATCTATGGGTAATATGGCAGGTCATTTGAGGCATATTCCTTTAGTGTGGTAAACGTCAATAGATTTGTCTTCCATGGGTTTATAAGTACAAGGTAAGTGTTTTACTACCTGAGGAAGGGTGTTATAAGATCCTCTGCTTTGCCTTTCTCTCTCTGATTTGGTAAATTCTGTCCTTCCTCAAACTGCTTGAGATGCAAAAGTCTGGGTGGAGGTGGGAGTGTCACCGAAGATTTTGTATGAGGCACTCAAAGGAGGAAAAGGAGGGGAGCCCGGGAGGCTCAGTGGTTTAGCGCCGCCTTCAGTCCAGGGCCTGATCCTGGAGATCCGGGATGGAGTCCCATGTTGGCTCCCTGCAAGGAGCCTGTTTCTCCCTCTGCCTGTGTCTCTGCCTCTCTCTCTCGCTCTCTGTGTCTCTCATCAATAAATAAATAAATAAAATCTTAAAAGAAAAGGAATGGAATGGAATTCTCCTAACTTCTCATTAGGTTCAATTAGGTTCAAAGTTAGATCAATACGTTTGGGAAAACTTTGGTGACCCTGGAGATCAACGTTCTGGGGAAGTCAAGGGCAATAAATCCTCCAAATAAGATTACTTTGGGCCTGGAAATAGTTGTAACCAGTGGGCTGGTCCTTGCTCTGGAGGCAAAAGAGGTTGGTTCTGGGACTCTAAGGTGGCAGATATCTGAATGGTGTTAGTAGTTCTTTACCTGGCACATTGAAAAAATATGAGTAAATGTAGGCAGCAGATCAAATAGTTCTGCATCTGTAGGAATAAGTCTAGGCATTAATATTATCTAAAAACTCTCCAAACCATAGAATGGGAGAAAATATTTGTAAATCATATATATAATAAAAAAAAACACAATTGAAACTGGGCAGAGGACTAGAATAGACATTTCTCCAAAGAAGATAAGCAAACAGTCAACAAGCACATGAAAAGACACTCAACATCATTAGCCATCAAGTAGCAAATCAAAATCAAAATAAGGAACTTCACACCCAGCAGACAGCTAGATTCAAAATTCAGACAACAGCAAATGTTGGTAAGGATGTGGGGAAATCAGAGCTGTGATACATTGCTGGTAGAGATGTAAAATTGAACAGTCACTCTGAAAGTCCAGAATAGTCTGGAAATTTCTCAAAGGTTAAATGTAGAACCATTTGACTCAGCAACTCTACTTTTATATATATATAGGCAAGAGAATTATCAACTTACATTGACATAAAAGCTTGTACATGAATGTTGATAGCCACATGACCTGTAATAGCTAAAGGTGGAAACAACACAAATGCCCATCTGCTGTTGGATGGATAGACATGATGTGGCATATCACCACAATGGAATATTGTTTGGTTATGAAAAGGAACAGAAGCGTTTTTTAAAATTTAAATTCAAATTGCCAACATATAGTATAACAACACCCAATGCTCATCTCATCATGTGCCCTCCTTAGTGCCCATCACCAGTCACCCCCACCCACCTTTCCTTCTGCAACCCTTTGTTTCCTAGAGTTAGGAGTCTCTCATGGTTTGTCTTCTTCTCTGATTTTTCGCCACTCAGTTTCCCTCCTTTCCCTTATGGTCCATTTCACTATTTCTTGTATTCCACATATGAATTTAACCATATGATGGTTGCCTTTCTCTGTCTGATTTATTTCACTCAGCATAAACCCTCCAGTTCCATCCACTTCAAAGTAAATGGTAGGTATTCATCCTTTCTGGTGGCTGAGTAATAATCCATTGTTTAAATATACCATATCTTCTTTATCCACTCATCTGTCAAAGGACATTGTGGTCCCTTCCACAGTTTGGCTATTGTGAACATTGCTGCTATGAACATTGCAGTGCAGGTGTCCCATCGTTTCACTGCATCTGTATCTTTGGAATAAATCCCCAGCAGTGCAATTGCTGGGTCATAGGGTAGTTCTATTTTTAACTTCTTGAAGAACCTCCACACTTTTCTAGAGTGGCGGCACCAGCTTGCATTCCCAACAAGAGTGCAAGAGGAGGAATGAAGTTCTAATATATGTAACATGGATGAAGCTTGAAAACATGCTGATGGCAAGAAGTCTGTCACAAAATACTATATAATATATGACTCTATTTATGTAAAATATCCAGAAGAGGCAAATTTATAGAGACAGAGACAGAGAGTGGATTAGTGATTGCTTCGGGCTGGGGAGGATGGGAGCATGGGGATGGGATTGGAAGGGTGATAGCTAAAGGGTTTGGAGTTTCTTTTTGACATGACGAAAGTGTTCTAAAATTGTGATGATGGTTACATGGCTCTGTGAAAATACTAAAGGGCACTGAATTTTAATCTTTATTTTTCAAAAGATTTTATTTATTTATTCATGAGAGATCCAGAGAAAGAGGCAGAGACATAGGCAGAGGGAGAAGCAAGCTCCCTGCAGGGAGCCTGATGCAGGACTCAATTCCAGGACCCCAGGGTTATGCCCTGAGCCGGAAGCAGACGCTCAATCACTGAGCCAGCCAGGTACCCCGAATTCTAATCTTTAAATGAATGAATTATAAATTAGATCTCAATAAAGCTAGTACAAAACGAACAATCAAAACCTCCTGAAGTGATTCTAATATTCAGCTAGAGATGAGAAGCTCTAACCTATCTATTGTAACCCATTCTGGGAGGACAGAGAGTAGGGCATTGTGGGCTGGAAGCAAGGACAAACTTAGTTCTTAAAAATCTGTGAGCTATACCCTTGAGAACCAGGTCAATTTGGTCATGGATTGTCCTTGATTGAATTTCACAGTGGAGGTGAAGCCTGTGGTCCTCTTTCTCTTGTGGAAACATGGTAGCTTTGACAGGTTGCTGTATGAGTAGGAGCAGAAGGCTCAATCTGCTCAGTGACCCCTCAGATTTAGGGAGGAAACAGAGCAAAGCAGTAGTGGTTCCTCACACACTGGCATATTACTGAATCACATAAAGCGTATGGATTGAGATAGGAATAGCCTGGACTATTTGCTAATAGGCCATGATAGGCCATAATTCGCATCTCATTTGAGATATTGACATGCTATTTATATATGGGGAAGTATTCAGTGAGAAGGAAAGGGAACTGTGGGCCAACCTGTTTAATTGAATTTAATAATGTCAACATGGTGCTAAATCAATGGACAAAAGTCCATCTGTTGAGTAAAAAGATAATCAGTCACAGAATTGTAATGATGGATTACTCCTCAAAGAGTGTTAAATATAACATATTTTCTGATGACCAAATAGGGGCACCAAAAGGTGACCATACCAACATTTAAAAATCTGCTTAAGGGACTCCTTCCATCTTGAGGGGCACCTGGGTGGTGCAGTCAGTTGGGTGTCTGACTCTTGCTTTCAGCTCAGGTCATGATCTCAGGGTCTTGATATTGAGCCCAGAGTCAGGCTCTATGCTCAGCACTGAGTCTGCCTGGTATTCTCTCTCCCTCTCCCTCTGCTCCTCCCACTCGTGCTCCCTCTTTCTCTCTCTCCAAAATAAATTAGTAAATCTGTAAAAAATAAAGGGGGTGTGTGAAGAAAAGGGACCTTTTGCATTTTGAGATGGTAACTGTAACATTACCTGGACACAAGCCTATTGTCTCTTGTTCCTCTGGAGCGTACCCTTACACAGGAAACACAGCATCAGTTGTATGGACTATGGGCTTTGACCTCTCACTGTGGGGCTGAATTAATCTTGGTACCTCAGAGCAACAGCCCTGTATGTATTAGAAAATTCTTAATGCAGAAGGACCAGGAGAACATGCCGCCATTGTTGTACATTGAGTAGATAATGAAGGTTGAGGGGGTTGGTGAGGAGCAGCTGGAAGAGATTTCACAGAGGTGACATGAATTGAGAAGTGCCTTGAAAAAGGCTGCTTTTTGTCAGGTGAACAGGAGGGAGAAGGTAATCTAGTTGAGAAAGCAGCATGAACAAAGACACAGGTCTGAGATTAGCATGAGGAAGTAGGTGGGGTGACACAGAGAAAGCAGCCTGCCATGAATAGAGTGCATGCTGGGAAACAAGAAGAAACAAGCTGCAGGGATATGGTGCCTTGAAAACTAGAGTGAAGAATTTAGACTTCATGCTATAACAAGAAGCCACATTCTGGAGCTGGGCATTCAACTGGTGAAAATGGCATCCCAGAAATTGTTGTCCATTTAGTTAGCATAATATTGAGAGACAAACAACTGGTCAAAGCATTATTCTCCAATGGCTCCCTTACAACCAGTCACCTAAACAATCATAATTAAATGTATTTCACTTAAACTATAGTAACGGAAACTAATTCAGCAATAACAAAAATTTGATTTAATTCTGCTCTTGGTGTGCTGAAAATATTAAGAAGCAAATTCTCCACACTTCACATGGATTTTAGAAGTGTACCCCTATTTTTACATATGGCAAACTGAGGCAATTATTTCAGAATGTAATGTAACCATGTAACCTGATATTTTTAAGAACTGATGTAACGTCATCATTTTTAATTCAGTTTTTCTATTCTTTTTCAAAAATACTGTGATCAGTCTTGAAATATACTTGTACTCTGGAGATATATCTCTTTTATTTACCTTTTATTCATAGCCTAACTTTGCAAAGAAAATGCTCTCTTAATAATTGAAAAACTGCAGTGTGCTGCCAGTTAATATTTGACCGACATTGCTTCTCCCCAGTGCATGCTTAGGAACAGAGCCATTTCATTGTCACAGCAGAATAATTGCCACTTTCCAATTCAGCCTCAGAGAGGAGAAATGTAAAAATAATTTTACAATCAATAGCTCTCAGACCTTACATATGTAGGGTACATTCTAGGACAAGTGTTAAGATACTTACACTCATTCTCAGGTTCTCCCCAGCTATTAAAGAGAAACAGATAAGCCATTTGTCACAGTCACATTTAGAACTCCTTTAGAAATGCTAAGAAGAGGGGTACCTACATGGTCCAGTCCGTTAAGTGTCTGCCTCTGTCTCGGATCATGATCTTGGGGTCCTGCGATTGAGCCCTGCCTTGGGCTTCCTGCTCAGCAGGGAGTCTGCTTCTCCCTCTACCCCTCCCTGCTCCCCTCCTACTTATGCTCTCTCTTTCATAAATAAATAATTTTAAAAAAACTGGTAAGAAGATGATGATATCCCTAAATTTGAACTTGATGTGTGCAAACCTAGAAGACCAATGCAGTTGTTCTGATGCTTCCCACAAATTACACTATGCTCTTTTTGACATCTTTTTTCTGCCAATCAATCCAGATGTAGACACAGCCATCAGAGACTTGGGAGAAAATTATATATCTAAAGTGATTGATATTGTTCCTTTATTTCTTTCCCTCATAAATGGTTTATATCTCTGTTGCAAGAAACATGATCCCAAGGAAGTCATCTTCCCCTTTGAACTGCAATAAAACAAATCCTCCTTAAAGGTGACAGAAAGAGGGAGTTGAATTGAAGTGCTACAGAGATGAGGCGCTAAAGCACTGGTTCTCAAACCTAGTTGCACACTAAACCTATCTGGGGAGTTTTCAAAGATAATGCTTTGACCTCACCCTAGAGATTTGGATTTGATTAGCATTGAGTGCAGCCTGGGTGCTGAGATTTTTGAAAGCTCCCCAGGTGATTCTACTGCGCACTGAAATTTGAGCCAGTGGGGTAATGGCCATGGTTGTAAGTTGAGCACTAGCTGGAAGGTGTTGGGTTAGGCACACAGACTCTAGGAGCCTCATTTTTCCAGTCTGTGAAAATTAGATAAATACCAGCATCTTACAGGGGGTAATTGTAAGTATCAAATAAAGTAATGGATATGAAATTTCCTTGAAAACTATATAAAAAGCCACAGAAATGTGCACTATTTGAAATATATTTAGGCCTTCTTACTCCAAAGAAATAATTTAACAATCTAATTTGTACAAAAGGTCATGCTTCAATCACTTCTACAGGAAACAAAGGTCCTGCCAATTTTGAAGATCATTATTCACCACTCTACTCTGATAGATTTTAAAACCCAGTGACCATTCTGTATAGTATGTAGATTTTATGCTACAGAGGAATATTTCAATACTGTTGCTGAAATGGATATGTGTATAATTTAGCAGTCCACCAAGTTTTTTAAATAAAGTCCCCCAGGTGGAAAACTGAGGTAGATACATCGGCTATAGGATTTTGTCTCTTCATAAATTAGATGTAGCAAAAAAAGGAGAAGTTACAGATACAATAAAGAGAATGAAACCTTTCATGAATGTGCAGAAACCTGCAAAAGACAGAGAAATGGCTCATAAATAAGAATTTCTGGAAAGGGAAAGAGAAAAAGACACCAAATAGTGGGGAGCTTTGGGGCCAACAGAAAGTTTATTCATAAGGTATTGCAGCTACTGGAATATACTTGGATACAAGTAGGATTGATCCCTGGAGGTAGGAATGATTCACGGAGCAAGAGCTGATTGAAAGAAGTGCTAATTGCAGGAGTGAGGTTAAAACGCAGCTATGAGAAGCTATCCAAAGGATTAATGTCTGGTAAGAAAAGAGGTGGGACATTTGTAACAAGAGGGAAGAGATTATAGACATAGGTGCCAACTGATCATAAATTTGAGAATGTTCCAATTTTATCTATAAAGTGAGAAGCAAGATTATCAACTAGGAATGTCAGGGGAGAGATTCTTGCAGACAGAGGGGAAAGTATATAATATTTTCCCACAGTGTGGAAAGCATACTGACTAAGAAAACGAGGTAGGATTGCTGATTAGTGTTCTATGTCAGTTTATTGTTGGTCGTCACGAATTCAATACGAGGTCAGTCAGTACAATAGGTGTGGGAAGATGTGTGTTGAGGTTAAATAGCATGGTGGATTTGCCTAGGGAGGACAATGAATGAAGTTGTTCTATTAGTCAGTTTAGTTTCATGAGACATTTAATGAATATGTACCAGTGGGACTTGGGGGTGGGAATATATAGAGTGCCATTGTAGGACCTCTTCAAGTGTCTCTTTCTTAAATCAGAGCAATATTGCCTAGTCAAGAGCCAGATTTGGGATGGGGCCAACTTGGGAAGTTTCAAAAAGGAATCATGGTCTCTAAGGGGGCTCAAAATCATGAAAACACATCAGAAATACAAGACCAACTAACTCACGTTTCCATATCTTTTCTTTAATGACATTGGTGACATTGGTGTATTGATTGGTGGCTCACCAAGATATGTCCACCTGGAACCTGTAAATGTGATCTTGCTTAGAAAAAAAAATGATATTTACAGATGTAATTAAGGATCTCAAGATGAGATCAACATGCTAAAGGTGGACCATAAATCCAATAAGTGACTTTATAAAACAAGAGAAAGAGAGAGAAAAAAAAGAAAGAAGAAAGAAAGAAACAAAGAAAGAAAGAAAGAAAGAAAAAGAAAAGCAAGGAAGGAAGGAAGAAAGGAAGAAAGAAAGAACACACAAAGGAGAAGGCCATGTGAAGACAGAGCAGTGACTAGGGTTTTAGGGCCATAAACGAAGGAGTGCCTGGAGCTACTAGATGCAAGGAAGGATTCCTCCCTAGAGTCCTCAGAGGGGGTGTGGCCCTTTGGGCACCCTGATTTTGGACATCTGGCCTCAAGAACCTCAAGAGAATAAATTTTGGTTGTTTTAAGCCACTAAGTTCATGGTGATTTGTTATGCAGCCCTTGGAAACTTAATAGAACGGGCAAAATGTAAATAGTTCCTGCTCCCAATGAAATGAGCAGTCGCCTCAAGTAAATAGCAAAAATAATTAAAAAAATAATAAATCTTGCCAGTGCTGACCTAGGTTGAGGACATTTGTGCCATGCACGTGGCAACTTACAGGGCACAACATTGGGCCAAACACTAATCCCTGACCAGTGGGTTGATGGCAGCAGAGCCATCCAAAATCCTAAAATGGGAACGATGCCTGTTCTGGAGCTGTTTTCCAAACAAGAACGACTCATTTTCTTATCTAAAATTAAAAAGCACAATATCCCACCTGAGAACCTTTTTTTCAGAAAACGAAGATAGAAAACATAAGATAGAACAATTACAAAATATAAAGGAATGTTTTGTTGTTGTTTATGTCCCAGTGGAAGTAAATTAGTGATTTTACTCTTGCTCCTCCTGTTTTGGGTAAATGTTTCTTGCAAGGGATCTAATTCTTGTTTCAGTTTTGAGTAGAAATTAGAATAATATTTGATTTTCTGCAGTTTCAGATAATGTCAAGATACAATAACTGAAATTGATTACATTAGTGTTTTTCTTCCCCCCCCTGAAATCACAGCTCGTATAGTGAACTGGCATTTCACTGCTGCTGACATCAATAGCGAAGATTCTCTCTGGTGCCTGGGATCAAGCAAACTCTCATCATATTGTGTCATGAAAGTCTGAGCCCCAGTTAATGATGACTTTCTCTCTGCGGCTGGTAATATGTAGAGAAGAAACACAACACAGCAAATGGTTGGGTGTTTGTGGGGGATGGAAAGGGTGTCAAAGCAACAGTTTTGCTGTTGCCAATCCTAGACTGAAAGATATGGCTTGAACCTGAGAGCAAATGCAGCATTTTACTCTTGCCTTTGAATTTAACGTAATTGGCCCCCACTAAAGAGCAGAGTGATGCATTGAATTATCTACTCAGAGGCTGGAACAGAAGGATAAAGACCTGGTTGAGGCAGTTGGTGCAGTGGGAGCCAGGTCTGCACACTCCAGGAGATCTATGGATATGGAAGGCTATATCTATATCACTGAACATGAGAGGAGTTAGAGAAAAGGGAGCCTGGGTTGTTTTTTCAACAGGGTAGTAGAGAATACACCAACTCATGCCTACTTCTCACTCTCACCTACAATTCCACTCACTGAATCAGTGATGGAGAAGAGGGAGAGGTCCAAGTGGGGAAAAAGTCATTCTATCTTCAAGTTTCCAATAATTGCCGCTTCCCTGATTCAAGACATTATAGGTAATTGCTAATGGGAATTCTGTTTATGAACTTGTCTTGTAGTTAATAAACTGAAAATCACCAAACTGTATTTACAGTCAAAGATGTCAAATAAACATCCAAATTCTCTGTGGGAATTTCTCAGTTGAAGATGTTTTCCTCTATAAAAGTGAACCACGGGAGCCCTGGGTGGCGCAGCGGTTTAGTGCCTGCCTTTGGCCCAGGACGTGATCCTGGAGACCCGGGATCGAATCCCACGTCGGGCTCCCGGTGCATGGAGCCTGCTTCTCCCTCTGCCTATGTCTCTCTGCCTCTCTCTCTCTCTCCCTCTGTGGGACTATCATAAATAAATAAAAAATAAAAAAAAAAAGTGAACCACATCAGAAATTTAAAAAACAAACACTTTTTTTCCAGCATGAAAGCAAAAACAAAACAAAAACCTCAAACAAAACCAATAAAATGGATTTATTTTACCCTTAGTTGAGTGACTGATGCTATCTAGTTATGTGACAAACTGCAAAATGATAAGCAATTCCAAATATGTTATAGTGTTAAATTCAGTGCAAGTAATAAATCCCTTAGGTTGAACTCCGTGAAAGAGATATACACTTTCATTAATCATTTCAATCAGTTTGTGGATACTGCAAATCTTGTCCTGGCCCTGCCTGTTATGATGTGAGGCTAGGCCATGTCAGGGTCTGCAACCCAGGGAAATATTCAAACAAGAAAAGGCAGGTGACAAGGGTGATTTAGTGTTTATAATTCTGTGATACTATGTGGTTGAAACATACCACCTCTCCAGTTCCTTCTGCATTTTGGGGAATTGAAATGGTAATGAAGAGATTCATTAGCAGTGGGCATATGAGGCAATGCTTCTCTACCCCACTTGCGTATTTATACTATGTGACACATTTATTAACTTCTTTTTGAGAGATACTCATATCCAGTTATATTATTAAAACCTGTCAATATCAAGGGAATGGATTTTTATGAATGTTGAGGCAGTAATTTACAGAATTTAATAAGTTTACTCCCTTAGAGCTGGAAAACATTAGGGATACTCTGCCCATGTTAAGACAGGACCATAGACAAGAGATCTGCAAGAACGAAAGGAAATTAGAGGTGGGAGGGAATCACTTTGGTCACATTGCCAGGAAACTGATGACTCTGCTTCCTTTTCTTTATGTTCCTATTAGCTCATCATGTAGTACACCTTAAGGACGTACTTTTCATAGTTTCTTCAAGAGAGTACAGATGGGACCTCTTCTCCATTATTCTCAGTGAAAAAGTGACATCCTTTTCTCAGAGAACCATTGCTTACTGTTTATTGTCAGCCATGATCCAGACACCGATCTACATGCCTTATATTCACTAATATATTTAAGCCTCATGGAAGAACATATAATTACGGCTTTTATGCCATTTTCCAGATGAGAAAATGGCTGACACTCAGTCTGACTCAAGCCCACACTCTTAACCAATATGCTACTCGTTTAGTCTCTCTTGCTTCTTCAATGACCATTTTGTTTGTGAGGATTCTTGAACTGTTTCTCCCCTGAGTCTTCTTCCTATAAAGTTTTCTGATAAGTCGCAAAGAGATTAAATGACTTGCTAAAATTTGCACAGTGAGCAAGTGGTGGAACTGAACTTAAATCCAGGCCTTCTGATTCCAAATCCTATTATCTTTAATGACATCACACTACTGGATATAGCTGAAGTTTTCAATTTAGGAGGAATTGGCTCTGAAACAAAATAGCTGGCACTATTTCATTTCTTTCAGAAATAAATTCCAGATGGATTTAAGAATTAAATCTTGCAAATGAAACCATAAAAGTACTGGAAGAAAATTTTGGTGAATATTTATGTAATCTTGGGGTGGCAAAGGCCATTCTAAAAATGGCCTTAAAGTACAAAAGATGGATACATTAGATTTCACAAAAATAAAAAAAAAGTCCACGTAGGAAAACACCACAAATAAAAAGAAAAGGCAAACAACTCAGTTTGGGAAAGCAATTCTCTCTTTTTATTGATGATTCACTTATTCATTCCAAAAATATTGGCATCAGGGTCAGATGGAAATTAGAAACAGATGTTTCCCTTGCCCTCATGAAGTTTATAATCCAGAGGAGGAGTCAGATCCTGATTGATGAATGTGCAATTGTATGAAACAAAAGGGACGTAGTTCTACGACAGTAGGTAGCAGATGAACCTAATGATGTAACATCAAATGAGATGACAGAAAAGATTTCTTGTAGAGGAATGTTTGAGTGGAGATCAGAAAGATGAATCCACATTGAGGGGTAGGTGGCAAGAGAAGTGTTCCACACAGAGAGAACAGCATACTCTTCTGGGGATGAGTCTTGATTCATTTGAAGATAAAGAGACCAGAAGACTCAAAGCCAGAGAGTAAGAATGTGGACAGGATGAGGTGGGGAAATAGGTGTCATTCACTAATAAAGGAACCGTAGAAGATGAATAGGGTTGGATAGGATGGAAGATCAAGAATTTGATCTTGGACATATTAAGTTTGAGATATTCTAGAGAAGTCCAAATAACTGGTTGGATATAACGATCCAATGTATAGAGGACATTACTGGTCGAGAGATATAAATTGAGAGTCATTGAGGATACACACACTCACACACACACACACACACACAGCGATGGCTGAACAAAGCCGTGGTCATGAATCAGAATATGTAGAGAGGACAGAGTGAAAAGAGGAAGATCCCATGACTGAGCCTTGAGGAATGCCAATATTTAACAGTCAAGTAGGGGATGAGCCTACACATGTCACAGAAGATTGAGCCACTAGGAAAGCCCAGGAGAGTGTGATGTCATGAAAGCAAAGAAAGCAAGTGTTTCAAAATGGAGAGCCAGAAAAAGTGCCAAACGGTGTTTAAAGATCAAAAGAAATGAAATGAAATGAAATGAAATGAAATGAAATAAACTAGAAAATACTCACTGCGTTTAAGAGACTAAAAGTCGCTAAGAATTTTAGTGAGTGCTTTGCGGGTAGAATAACAGGAACAGAAATCATATTGGAGTTGGTTAAGGGGTGAGTGAGGAGGAAGGAAATTGCAATAACCAGTATATAGCATATTTAACAAATTTGCCTGTGAACAGGAGAAGTGAATGAATGATAGCCAAGAGTCACGTAGGATTAATGGAAGGTTTTGTGATTTATTAATTTACTTCAGATAGAAGAGATTTATGAATATAGTGGTATGAATCTGAGTTTACAAATCCACTGTGCAGGAAGACTAACTTTTTAAAATTTTTCTAAAACTAGACATAAGACAATGTCTTATGTCACCAGATTGGTAGAAATTTAAGCTCAGTTAATTCATAACGTTTTTCCTTTCCTCAAGGCAGTATGTACATTCTGGATGGGTCCACTCAGGCATCACCTAGCTCCTATAACCTCTCACAAGAGATGCCCCATCTATTTGTGACACACTCCACAGACTCTACTTCTTTGGGTCTAGCTGTTTCTTGGGATCTCCCAGGAGTAGAGGATTCCTCATTCTAGAACTCAAGGAGCTCTCTCTCTTATACTTCTCCCTTATTCTTTCCCTGTACATAGAAGCATCTTTTCCCAGTCTGAGTGGTGGGTGCAGTGGAGAGGAAACCTTCCTCTCTTCCCTGCTTCTCTAATATGCCTCTTGATTTCACTATGATCTGATGGAACCCAAATGAAGAAGACTTGAAGGCATTCTTTTTTTCTGTCCTATCCCTTCTCTGCAACTAAAATGCATTCAGGTGATAGTTCTATTCTCTTTTTAGCAAAACTGGTTATAAGCTCTTGGAAGGCAGAGAATAGGCTATCTTGCATGCTATTATATTTCCAATGCTCATAGTAGTGTCTGGCAAAAAACTTTCAGACTATCTGCTGATATTTTTTTTAAAAAAGGAAGAAGAAAGGAAGGAAGGAAAAATGAAAATATGTGAGGAAGGAAGGAGAATGAAGAAAAAAGATGGCAGCAGGGAGAGAGGGGAAAAAGAGAGAGAATTGTGTCCACTTCACTTAGCACTCCTCAATGTCAACTGTAAGTTGGGATCCTGCTAGCCTTTTAGCAAAATCTCCACTCTGTAATCCTTTATTAACTGATGCATTACTTAAAGACTTAAAAATTTTCTCACCTACTGCCCATGAATACCCAGAAGACCCTTTCCACATACTCTCCAAGTGGGCTTTTTCCTCTTCATATGGTGACTTGCACATGAGCTGGCCCTTCCTTCAATCCAGCTTCTTTTTTCTTGCAGACATCTGTTAACATTTCTGGCACTTGGGTGCTGGGCTTCTCTAGTTTTCAGAGCCAATATAAATTTTTACCTGTGCTGCATTCTTAGGTCATTCCAGTCAGGAATCTAGAGGAAGGGGTAAGTAAATACATACTTTCCATCTTGAATCAGAGTCTGTGTAATTGTAGCAAATATTCATTCTGCAATAGCCCTGGAAATGGAAGCCCACTGACTGTCCAACATAGTCAATGGACCCTTTGAGAAGGTTGAAGTCCTTTTGCTCTAACTCCAACTAATTTCATTAGAGCCAGAGCCAACTTGGCCAAGAGAAAGACTGCAATGTTTCCACTAATGGATGTCTAAGTCTTATTTCCTTCCCTGCCAGAAAGTGCCCCCAAGGCCAAAGGAAGGGGAAAAAGAGACCAGTTGTCAGAGAGAGGATTTCCTTGCTCTCTGACCATGCCCAGGACAACTTGGCCATCAGTAAGTACTGCTAAATTGTCAGGGCCTGAGCAGAGAAACATGTTCTTGCATGAGAAGAGCATGTGACTGATGGTCCTCTCTAAGTCATCTCTGCTGTCCCTCTCCTCTAAGAGAAGGGCTTTTACAAAATTGGCTGGAGGACTGCTGGGAATCTTTTCTCATTCTTTTCCTCCTTCTTGCTTAGTATCAGGCACTCTCTCTAACCTTTTATGGAAGTAAAGCACAGCCTAAACAGTGGTCCTCAGTAGAGTGGCTCCACATCACTCCACCCCCATGAGACATTGACAATGTCTGGAAACATTTTTGATTATCGTGATTGTGTGGGGAAAGTTGCTACTGGCATCAGTGGGTAGAGGCCAAGGATGCTGCTAAACATCCTATAAAGCACAGGGCAGCATCCCACAATAAGAAATCATCTGGTCCAAATGTCAACAGTGCTGAGGTTGAGAAATTTTGATGTAGAGATATAAATATTCCATCAAACAATCTCTTGGAGTAAAAACAAAACAGAGCAGAAAGGCATGATACTGAGTTGGCCTTTATTATTTTTTGTGTTTTTGAGGCAGGGGAGAAGATAGAGAAGGGAAGCTTTTATTTTATTTCTCATTTATTTTACTTCTCATTTATTTTACATACAATTCTCAGATATTTCACAAATAAAGGGGGATTTATAGATATGAGGTATGGAGTCAAGGCAACAGACTTGGTGAACCATAACATGTGGTCAGATATACTTAACTTACTAGACTCTTTTTCATAATCCCCACCTCAAAACCAAATTCAAAGCTTCTTTAAATATCCTTGGTAAAAAGACACATCCACAGTCCACAGTAATGTATTGTTTGCGTACTTCCTTTTTTAACTTTAACAGCATAGTATATTTTCCTACTGCTTTTTAACTTTATAGCTAATTTTAATGGTCAGTTTATACCTGTTCCTTCTTTTAAAGATTCTGTGAAACTGTGTCCAAAAATAAAAGTACATTGATTTAATGTAACAGCATTTTTACTATCATCTCTAAATTATTGAATTTATGTGCCTTTTATTTTCATAGTGCACTGATTTTACTTGTTTCTGAGACTAAGTTTATATTGCTTGACTTAATTTCACAAAAATGCTTATAAAAATTTCCTGTTCTTGTTGTAAATTTCGCTTTGAATTATGAGCACGTGTTTTATACACAGTCACAATATCTTCATTAAGAACACCCAGATGGTTAGGAAATTACTCAAATTGGGATTTCAAAAAGAACAGTGGATACATGTTTAACTTCTCTAGAATCGACTCCTCAAAGGCAATTTTTAGGACATCGGATTCTTTATATGTTAAATGTGGTTTATCACTGGGAGATGCATTTGGTTGTAACTGACAGGAATGAATATTGGCTTGAGCAGGACAGAATTTTATTTTTTTCACTCTTAAAATAGGTCTGGAGACAGGCAGTCTGGGACTGATACAGTATGGTTGGCACCATACCGTCATCCCGAACTGAAGCTCCTTATTCTGAGTTCCTTCACCCTCAATGCGTGGCTTCTATCTTCAAGGTCCCCCAGAGTTCAAGTCGAAGCCTGGAATTCCAAACATCACCTGCACATTCCAGGCCAGAGCAGAGGAAGAGGGGGGACAAAGAATGACCTTACTTTTCAAGGAGTCTTCCCGGAAATCTCATGTAATACTTCTGGCATTTCATTGGTCAGAGCCTCATGTCTATGAGGGAGACTGGGAAATGTAGTCTTTTAAGCTGTGTACCTAGCCATCTCATAAAAATTAGAATTCTGTTACTAATGAGAAAATATTTTTATAAGCTAAACTTTTTTTTTTTTTTTAAATCTTCTTTAGGAATCTACTCATTTTCCCTGATTTCTCCTGATACTACTTTTCCCCCTCCCAAAAGTTTTGGATTTCCATAGAATTCTAAGGATTCCATAGGTTTGAAAATTATTAACTAAGATCATTTCTAGGGTTTATACAAATTTTTAAATCCTGATTCTTTGTTTATGATTTTCTTTATGTCCAAGATACTTAATATCTAAAGAATCACATTTCTCAATTGATGTGCCTTTGAAAATTGTGGTTGCTAAAATGTAGGTATAAAGATGCAACATTTTAATTAATTTTCCTGTATCTGAGCATTCCATATGCATGAAACATTAGCTTCTCTTTCCCTCCAGCCCCCACCAAGTTCTTAAAATGGACAACGATGAATTAGATTTTACCTGAATACATTGTTTTCTTAAAAAGATTTATTTTATTTATTTATTTGAAGGAAAGAGAGAAAGAGCACACAAGTGGGGTGAGGGGTAGAGGGAGAGGATCTCAAGCGGACTATACATTGACCTTGGAGCCCAATGTAGGTCTTAATCTCACAACCCTAAAAGCATGATCTGAGCCAAAATTAAGAGCCAGAAGCTTAACTGACTGAGTCACCCAGGTGCCCCTGCCTGAATACATTGATAAAGAAATCTTTTTATGTACTTATGTATTTATTTATTTTCTGTTTTCCTCTTAGCATGTATAAGCAAAATGGTGCTGGATAAAGTTATTTGTCCTGAAACCTGGATAGGTTGTGTTTGACTGCCTTTTGTTTTCCAGATTATTTGTAAGGTACATTTTGTTCCTCCCTGTAACTCTAAAAGAAATTTGCATTTAGGAAGAACAGAGGTATTGAGAACACATTCCTCAAGTATTGTTTCTGCCACTAGTTGTGAGATCATAAACTAATTTTCCTAAAAGTTTCGTCATTTAGGGGCACCTGGGTGGCTCAGTGGTTGAGCATCTGCCTTTGGCTCAGGTCGTGATCCCGGGGTCCTGGGATCGAGTCCCACATCAGGCTCCCCTCGAGGAGCCTGCTTCTCCCTCTGCCTACATCTCTGCTTCGATGTGTCTCTCATGAATAAATAAATAAAATATTTTTAAAATGTTTCTTAATTTATAAAATTAACAATAAATCTATCTTGTTGATTTTTAGAGTTAAATGAAATAATGCATTGTTGGTGCTCTATAAGGGTTAGTCTCCTTTTAGAGAGTAAAAGTTATTTAAATCACAAGTAAGCTTTAGACTCTTTCTTCAAAAGTGAAGAACTAGAGGGGGATGGGTGAATAGAAGGAATCATAACTATTCAGAAGGTTTGGTCTGGGGACTCATGTCAAAGAAGCAAGGAGGCAACCACTAAAGGACACAGGGTTGTGGATTTAATCTCACTCTTAAATATAGTATTATTGTTTCACATCCACGCATGTACACACACACCTACACACACACACACACACATACTATGTGAATATGAAACATGAAGCATCAACAGAAGTGTGAAGCAGAAGAGAGTTTATAGTTTCTAGAAGAATAGTCTGATCATGATTCTAAATTTTTTTGGCTTCAAAAAGTGGCATTTGTCTGATTTAGGTTTATTCTTGGCTCTTACATGAAAACAGCAGTCCTGGCCAAAGGCTAAATTATGAATCTTTTAAGTCTGACTTTGGCAAGCATCCTCCTTCCAGCATCTTCCTGACCACCAGAATAGGGTGGAAGAAAAGAATGGGGAGGTAGTTACCAAAGAAAGAAAAGTTTGGGCATTATCAGCTTCAAGGATATGAGGGAATGATGCAGAACACATCAATCTGGGGTAGAGAGTTCCTACCTTGAGAAACGTTGCCTTAGGAGAAAGTCTCTAATCATGTTCACTCTCTTCATGAGACTATAGCTGTTCAAAATATCTCACCCAGACCCAGCTTAGAGTGAGGTCTATTACTATTTTTGTAAAAATATTAAAATTATGTTATGAACACACCTGTTGAGGGAATCACAAGAGACACTCTCTGCAGCAGCTTTTTCTCTTTCTTCATTTATCCTTTTCCTTCATTTATCAACCTTTCTTTATTTAACCCATTTCATAGGTACTGTTTGCCTGCTACCTACAATCTCCAACCGTGCCAACTATGGGCTTTTAATCCCTTCAAAAGCTCAATCAGCCCCAGGCTCTGTACCTATCTGTGAGACCAGAAGTATTTTTGCCCTCTTTCTCTTACTATTCAGTGCCTGGGTTGATTTATTTGTGTGTTTGGGTGCCTGTCTTGGTTTCCTGATCTGCAGTCCAGCTCCTCTTACGCCTTCAGTAAGTTCAGTAAAGCCAACTGCAACAAGCTGTGCTAGAACCTTGCCACTGCTGACCAAGACTAGATGTCTTTCACGACGGACAATCTCATCCTTACCTCACACCAAGCTTTCTGGCTGAAGTTTGTCAAATACTTCTTACTGGAGGCTTGTGAATTTCTATTGCCTGAACTGTAATTTGCACCAAGTTTTCTTCCCTATTACACTTGCTCTAACCTGAAACAGGTCTGTTGAGCCTCTTTGGATTGTTGGTCACACCCTTTGCAGACCAACTACACAGAGGAGTTAGACTTTCTACAGCCAAACCAATCTGGGTGGACAAGGCCAGCATATTTCATGACCGAGCTCCTGAAAAACAGTGCTCAGTATAGGAATGGTTGCATTTGAACAATACAATTGTGCAATGAAATATTGGCGTGAGATGTTAGACCCTGAAAGAATATCAGATGAAGCTTCTTTTGAATGCTCCCTTCATATCTTTGTTAAATTCCAACATATTTTTAGGTTGGTTTTTGGACACAGTTTTATTCTCTTGGGCTTTTAGTCTATTAGTGTATCTTTACCACACCATTATAGTTATTATAACCTTAAAAACATGTTTTAGTGTATTGTGAAAAACTTTATTAATTACTTACTTTCTTTTTTTAAAAAAAGATTTTATTTATTTATTCATGAGAGACACAGAAAGAAAGGCAGAGACATACACAGAGAGAGAAGCAGGCTCCCTGTGAGGAGCCTGAAGTGGGACTCAATCCCAGAATCCCAGGATCACAACTTGAGCTGAAGGCAGATGCTCAACCACTGAGCCACTCAGGCATCCCTCTATTATTTACTTTCTTTCTTTTTTAAAGATTTTATTTATTTATTCATGAGACACACACAGAGAGAGAGAGAGAGAGAGAGAGAGAGAGGCAGAGACATAGGCAGAGGGAGAAGCAGACTCCATGCAGGGAGCCCAATGTGGGACTTGATCCCGGGACCCCAAGATCACACCCTGAGCCAAAGACTGACGCTTAACTGTTGAGCCACCCAGGCATCCCACATCTTATATGTTTCTTTTCACAGTCCAAGAACTAAGTATTTCTTCTAGGATTCCTAGTTTCTTTTATTGGAGAAATGTATTAGAAACCAAGATCTGGGCACTAGGAATGTTTATTGCCATGGGAGTGTCATTGCTTTTGGAACCTCTTAGCTGACAAAGCAAGACAATATGTGTCCATAATGACCCAAATATATACACATATCTATAAATATTTGCACATGTATCTATCTGTATCTGTACTAAGCTAAACATGAGTTTATATTGATGCCCCCAAATCTAATCCATTGCCACATAGATCATTCCAGCATCTTTTTTCTATCTATAATATCCATCAGTATCCATGCATGGAGCCTGCTTCTCCTTCTGTCTATGTCTCTGCCTCTCTCTCTGTGTCTCTCATGAATAAATAAATAAAATCTTAAAAAAAAAAGCATATAAGGTGAGTCCAGAAAATTTATAGCACCAGAAAGGAGGGGAGTGCTAGAGTTGCAGTGATAGGAGTATGCCAAAGGGACACAGGAGCCAACTTAAAGAAGTTCCAATGGCCAAAGCTAGAACTTTCAGCAACAAAGTAAAAAATAAGTAGAGTAGTAATGGATCATAACCCAAGTATAAAGGAAATATTTGTGGTAGCATACTTATTTAAATAAATAAGTGAATAAATGTGGAAGATCAGACAAATAAATGATGCAGAAAATTTCCAAATAATTTATGTAGAAGCTCTGCCTTCAAGGAGGTGAAACATAAATCCTTACTTCTTGTGTGTGGACTCTACATTGTGACTTCCTTCCAAAGAGTATAGTGTGGATGGTGAAAGAAGAGCTTTGCAGTGGAGAAGTCTATAAGCTCAGCCTCAGCCAGGTGAGCAAAGTCAGTATCAGCTATCATAAATTATGTTAGCATGTTTTCTTGATGGGATGGGTTGAAAATGGCACTTTATCACTGTGCTCTTACTCTCCAAAACATATAACCTTGGTTTAATCATGAGGAAAATAAATCAGCTAAATTCCAATTGAGGTGCATTTTATAAAATGCCTGACCTACAGTAGTCCTCAAAACCGTCAAAGTCATCAGAACCAAGAAAGTCTTAGAAGCTGTCATAAGCAAGGAGAGCCTAAGTAGATATGGCAACTAAAATTATTACGGTATCCTGAGTGGGATCTTAGAATATAAATTGGACAATTGGTAAAACCTAAGGAAATCCAAATACCGTATGGGTTTTAGTTTAAAATGTTATAGCAATACTGCTACATTAGTTATGACAAATGTACCTTATAATGTTAAGTGTTAATAATAGAATAAAACTGAGTGTGGGGTATATGGGAATTCCTTGTACTATCATTGCAATTTTTCTGTAATCCAATATTGTTCTTAAAAATAATGTTTATTTTTATAAAGTTACCATGGCATTTTTTTTCTCTGCATTTTTTAAAACATTGTCAGCTCTCTTATCATCTCAGTCTCATCTTTCTCTATTTTTACATACAGTTTTGTTTTATTTAGCTTTCTTGTGAAACATACCAGATGATATTTAAAATTTCATCCCATTTCTTGTAAGTTTGAAGACTTCCATTTCTAACCAAAATGAAGCAATGGGGACTCTCTGGCTTGAAACAACCAAAAGACTAAAATAGACTATGTATGAGACAATAGTTTTTAAGACACTAGACATTAGCAATGAGGGACAGTGGTCCTTAAGAGATGGAAAACAAATCAAATTAACATTATAATTGTCCAAGCTTACCACCGTGAGATAGCATTTAACCCTCAGAACAAGGAGGGGAAACCAGGTGAATTGAGGACTCAGAGCTGAAAGTCTGAGTAGAAGAGTTTGTAGAACTGTGAACTGGAGAAGAGAAAACTGCAGTGAAAGAGAATGCTGGTAATGTCCAAAGTCCCCTTGAGTGGTCAGCAGAGTACACACACAGCACCAAATGAGAAGGAAAAGAATTAGAAGAAACAGTTCCTGGGGCTCATAGTGGGCTTAAAAAAGTGCCTGTTTCTAATAGCTAGACTAGGAAACTTTATTATTAATTGAGAGTTGGATAGAGTACTGAGAAGATTCTTAACTCAGTAGTAGGAAATAATTATAAGTAAATTGGATGCTGCTCTGGTCCTGTCTAGAAAATCTTATTAGCACAATCAAAAGGCTCCAATTATTTCCCAAATACTTAATTGCATCCCAGAGCAATGCTCAAAAATCTTTATAAGAATACAAAAATAACTGGTGTACAATAAGGCAAAGTTCACAATATCTGGCATCCAACCAATGATTACCAGATATACCAAAAAAGCAAAGAAATATGACCCATATTGAAAAAAAATAGTCAATTGAAGTCAAACAAAATTGAGACAGAGGCACAGAGTTAGCAGAAAAGGATGTTGCAACAGCAATCATTAAATTCTATACATTTAAAGTGTTAAACAGAGACATGGAAATGATTTTTAAAATCCAAATAAATCCTCTAGAGATGAAAAACTAAAATATGTGGGATGAAAAACACATAGATGTGATTAATGGCAGATTAGACATAGCAGAAGAAAATATTATTAAATATGAAGACAAGCAATAGAAACTATCAAAATTAAACACACAAAAGGGCACCTGGGTGGCTTAGTTAAGCATCTGCCTTAAGCTCAGGTCATGATCCCAGGGCCCTGGAGTGGAGCACCACATCAGGATCCCCTCCCTCTGTGTTCTCTCCACCCCATCCCACCCCTGCTCGTGCTCTATGGCTTTCTCTTTCTGTCAACTAAATAAATAAAGTCTTTTTATAAAATTAAACACATAAAGAAAGATGAAATGAAAACAATATTAATAAGGTATGGGACATCATTAAACACCTGGTGTATGGTATTAAGTCTTTGAAGATGAGGAGAGATGGAAGTACAAAAAAAGTTAAAGAAATTGGGGCTGAATGTTTTCCAAATATGATCATAGTTATAAATCCTTAGCTTCAAGAAATAAACAAACCATGAAGAAAAACTACATCAAAGCCTGTCACAATCAAACTGCTCAAAACCAATGATAAAGAGTATTTAAAAGGAGGCAGGGAAAACTGTACATCACACAGAAACAAAGATGATGGAAGATTTCTTAAAAATAATTTAAGCAAGACAGTGAAGCAACATCCTGAAAATAGTAAAAGAAAAAGCTATCAAACTGGTATTCTATCCCAGAAAAAGAAATCTTTAAAAAACAAAGGCAAAGTAAAGACTTTTCAGGTATAAGACAGGCAAAAAACTCATCAGCAGCAGATCAGAATACAAGAAATGAGAAATGAATTCCTTTCAGGTGAGGAAAAAAGATTATCCCACATAAAAACATTTGCAAAAAAAATGAAGAATAACAGAAATGAGGTTTCCCCTGCTGTTCAAAAATCATGTTCCTAATAAAAACTTTTGTAAGTGAAATGGCATAAAACAGAATATTCCCTTGCTTTCCAAAATTTCACATTATGCCACTTCCCTTTTAGGAAATCCCTTCATTAGTACAGTATTTTGTTTTGTTTTGTAAAAGTGAAAATCCTCTTTGGATTTAATTTAGTTAACTAAAACAGATACAAATATATGCCTTTCCTAAAAGCAAAGCAGTGGAATGCAAACTTTTGGAAAGTGGGGATAATGTGTACTAACTACACAGCGATTATGTATTTTCTTTATTACTATTTAAATATTGTTAAAAGGTAACTGTTTCAACAAAAATAATAATATATTTATGAAGCACACAGGGTATGTCTAAATAACATATATTACAAAAATAGCATGAAGGACAGGAGAAAAGAAATGTATGTATACTCTTGTAAAGTTATTTCACTATATGTGAAATGGTATAACACTGTATGAAAGTAGCCCGTAAAAAGTTAAAAATGTATACTATAAACACTGAAGCAAACCCTAAAATAACAAAATAAACAATGATGGTTTATAAAGCAATAAAGAAGTTGAAATAGAATCCTAAGAATACTCAATTAATTCAAAAGATGGCAAAAAACAAAAACAAAAACAAAACAAAACAAAACAAACAACAACAACAAAAAAAAAAAACGAAGGAAGAAAGGAAAAGAGAACAAAGAACAAATGGGGCAAATAAAAACCAAATAGGAAGTTAACAGACTTACACCTAACCTAACCAAGGGTTAAATGTAAACGATCTAAACTCTCCAATTAAAGGGCAGGGATTGTCAGGCTGGATTAAACTATGTGCAAACACACGTTGAATACAAGAACACAAAGACATTAAAAGTGAAAGGATGGAAAAGATATACCATGGTAATAATAGTAATATTGTTGAAGTGGCTATAGTAGAATCAGATGAATTAGATTTTAAAGAAAAAAATCAGGGGTAAAAAAGATCATTTCATATTGATAAAGGCTCAATTTATTAAAAGACTAATAATAGAGCTTCAAAACATATGAAGCAAAATTTGATAGAACTACAAGGAGAAATAGATCCACAATTATAGTTGGAGACTTCTATACCTCTTGCTCAATAATTGATAGAACAGATATATGGAGAATCAATAAGGATACTGAAGACCAACTTAACCTAATTGATGTTTATAGGACATATCACACAATGGAAGAATATATATTAGTTTCAAGTGCATGTAGGACATTTATCAAAGTAGAATGTATTCAAGGCCACACAACAAGACTAAATAAATTTAAAGAGATTAAAGTAATAGAGGCAGCAAAGTAGGAAGACTCTAAGCTTGTCTTGTCCCATTACCACAAGTAGATAACTATCAACTCATTCAAATACCCCAGAAATTGGCCTGAAGGCTGACGGAACAAACTCCACAAGAAAAGGAAGAGAATAAACCACATCAAAGAAGGTAGGAAGTAAAGAAACATGGTTTAAGGAAGAAATAAATCACAGGTGCTGTGGAGACGAGGGAGCTGTGGTCACAGAGAAGGGCAAGAGAGAAAGGAACACACAAGAGAATGCACAAGAGAGACATTTCCCCCAAAGCCATTGGTTTGGAAAACAAGAAGGGCTGAATTTTGTGAGTTCTTGCAAACAGCAAAGCTTAAAGCTTGGAGTTTTAAAGGTCAGTGAACTTGACTGGGTTAGAGCCAGCTAAGCTCACCTGGAGATAAAGTAGGCAACCAACCCGGGTGCAGACGGTGTGGAAGAACACCTGGGGCACACGGGGAGGAGATTACTCCTTTTGTATAGCATCCATAGGAGGCAACTTTCACAGAGATGCCTCTCTGGGAACAGGGAAGCAGGCCAGTGCCACTTCCACCCCCTGCTCCTTCATAAACACAGAGCCACTGGCAGGTGGCAGAAGAGTGCCAACACTGGCTGCTTAACTTGCTTACACCAAGTTCCACACCCCTGCACTGCGGCATGATTGTTTGCCTCCTTCAAGCTTGCCTCAGTCCCAGCATGGCAGGCCCCTCCTCCAGAAGGCTAGAACAGACCCCTGCCAACACCACATCTCTAAAGCCTAGAGTTTTCAAGGTCAGCAAGCTTGGCTGGAATAGAGCCAGAAGGCAGACAAACAACTCAGGGGCAGACAGCAAGGAAACAGTGATGTGAAATATGCCTACTGCGCACAATGGGGAGATTATTTGCTCTTCTAGGAGCTTCCCTGAGAGGTAGCCCTCAGGGAGACACCTCTCCAGAAACAAAGGAATGAGCTGGAGTGATTTCCCTCCCTCACCTCTCGGCATAAACATAGAGCGACCTGAAGGAAGCAGCTTAACACAGGCCTTGGCTGCCTAACTTGCTTAAACCAAGCCCTACCTCCCAACACTATGATGTGACTGGCCTTCCCAATCAAGCTTGCCTCAGTCCCAGTGTGATGGGCCTCTCCCCCAGAAGACCAGCACAAACCCCTTCCCACACCATGTCTCCCAACCAGAGACTTCCACAGGGCCTCAGTTCTGGTGGAGTTGGTGTCAGGTCTCATTTCACAAGCAGACCAGAGGCAGCTATTTAAAACTCACCGCACTCTAGCCAAGGACCAAACACTGCCCACTGCAGGCAAGGAGAGCCTCTGCAGATAACTGGCCTGAGGATAGAGCTGCCAAAACACAATGGCAGAGTGCATACACTGGAGACATGCCCTAAAGTGCCAGACCCTGGGCACCACATGACCTCTTTTTTATAAAGCCGTTACTTTCTGGAACAGAAGACATAACTGCATTTTCTAACACAGAGAAGAAGGGAGATACTTAGACAAAATACTAAGATGGAGGAATTTATCCTAAATAAAAGAACAAGATAAGACCACAGCTAGAGATCTAAGCAAAAGAGATATAAGGAATATGCCTGGAGAATTTAAAGCAGCAATCATAAGGATAATCACTGAGCTTGTGAAAAGAAGAGAAAACATCAGTGAGACCTTTATAACAGAGATAAAAGAGTTAAAAAAGAATCAGAGATGAAGAATACAATAAATGAGATTGGATACAAGCTTGTTGCAATGAGCTGCCAGCTAGAAGAAGCAAAGGAATGAATTAGTGATCTAGAAGACTAATGAAAAATAATGAAAGCTGAACAAAAGACAGAAGGAAAGAATCAAGCAACTCAGTGACTCCATCAAATAGATTAACATTAGTATTATGGGAGTCCCAGAAGAAGAGAAGAGAGAAAAGAGGGCAGAGAATTTATTTCAAGAAATAAAAGCAGAAAACTTCTCTAATCTCGAAAATAAATTGATTCTATTTTATTTGTTTTTTTTTTCTTTGTTATTTCCTTCCTCTCTTAAATTTAAGGTAAGTTTCTTCTTTTTCTATTTCCTTGGGTTGTAATGTTAAGTTTATTTGAAATTTTTTTCTTAATACAAGCTTTTTATAAAAAAAGATTTTATTTATTTATTCATGAAAGACACACACACACACACACACACACACACACACAGGCAGAGGGAGAAGCAGGCTCCATGCAGGGAGCTCAATGTGAGACTCAATCCTGGGTCCCCAGGATCAGGCCCTAGATTGAAGGTGGCGCTAAACTGCTGAGCCACCAGGGCTGCCCATCAATACAAGGTTTTATAGCATAAATTTCTCTCTGATATCTGCTTTTGCTGCATCCCAAAGGTTTTTGGAATATTGTGTATTTCTTTTGTTTTGAGATATAGTTTGATTTGCCGTTTGATTTATTTCACCATTGCTGTGCTAGTGTGTTGTTCAATATTTACATATTAAATATTTAATATTTACGTTGTAGAATTTCCAGCTTTGTTTCATTATGGATCTTTAGTTTTGTACTATTGTGGTTGGAATATATACTTGGTATGATTTCAGACTTCTTAAATTTGTAATATTTGTTGTATCTCCTTTTATGTGATTTAACCAGGAAATTATTCTGTGTGTACTCGAAGAAAATGTGTATTCTATTTTTCTTGGATGGGATGTTATATATATATATTTAGAACCATGTATTCTACAGTAGGCTTCAGGTAAAAGATATTCTTCTTGAAAAAAAAAATAATAACCTTAACTGAGGGTACTGATTTAAAAGAACGCATATCAGAAAGGAGATGGGCTGGGGGGGTGGATGAAATAAGTGAAGGGGATTAAAAATACACTTATCATGATGAGCACTGAGTAAGGATGTATAGAATTGTTGCATTACTATACTGTACACCTGAAACTAACATAGCACTGTATTTTAAACTACTCTGAAATTAAAATAAAAATATTTAAAAAATAAATTCTACATATTTGTGAATTTCCAAAAAAGAAAGAAAAGAATAAAAATAGTAAAAAGCACATTTCTTCAATTCAGGTGAATTATTTTTGAAATCAATAATAGATCTTTTTTAAAATTTTGAATTTTTTGGAAAACAAATAATACTTCTAAACTCAACAATTGAAAAGAAATCAAAAGAGAAATTATAAAGTATTTTTAACTGAGTGAAATAAAAACTGCATATCAAAAAAAATAAAAAAAAAATAAAAACAGCATATCAAAATATGTAGAATGTCACTGAAGTAGTATTTAGGGTGGAATTTGTAGTATAAGCCAACTATACTATGAAAAAACAAAGTTCCCAAATCAGTGATCACTGCTCCAAACTCAAGAAACTAGAAAAAGAACAAATAAAATCCAAAGTGAAAAGAAAAAAAGTAATAATAAAGATCAGAGCAAAAATAAGTAATGTAGAGTACAGATAACATTATATAAAATCACTGAAATAAAAAACTGGTTCTTTAAAAAAAGTACTAAAATTGATAATCCTTTAAAAAGACTAGAAAAAACATTTCCAAATTACCAATATTACAAATAAGGTGATATCATTACAAAATCTACAGATATTCAAGGATAATAAAGGAGTATTATGAACAATCTTACATCAATACCCTCATCAACTTAGATCAATTGCATGATTCTTTGGACTACACAACCACCAAAGCTCATTTAACAAGAAACAGGGGACGCCTGGGTGGCTCAGCGGTTGAGCATCTGTCTTTATCTCAGGGCATGATCCTGGAGACCTGGGATCGAGTCCCACATCGGCTCCCTGCATGAAGCCTGCTTCTCCCTCTGCTTGTGTCTCTGCCTCTCTCTGTCTATGTCTCTCATGAATACATAAATAAAATCTTTAAATAAATAAATAAATAAATAAATAAATAAATAAATAAATAAATAAATAAATAAATAGAAACAGATGACTACTTCTGGAATTGTGTCTATGAGCTCCATGGACCCATTCATCAGCAAAACAAGCATAACCAGAGAAAGTTATAATAGACATCTAAGAATTTTAAGCCTCTGGAGATTGTCCTAATAGCATACAGCACATGAAGGAATACTTATGCAAGAAAATCTACTGACTCTTGTAAGAAGAGCAAGAGTCTGTGGTGTTTGAGACATGATCTTTCTTCTCATGTTCACTGCACCTCAGTACGATAAAGTTTTACTCTGTGCATTTGTGGTCATTATGATGGAACTCTCTTTTCCCTAAGTTAAGGGCTATGGTATCTTTCTGGAAGAAGCAGGTCGCCAACATTTCTCATTCCTCCCATTCCATGTTACAGACGCAAGATTCCAGATATGTGCAGCCAAGATTTCTTTACTCACAGAGTGGAGGCTCTTCCCCAGGCATGGAAGGGTGAGATTACCAGGGTCCTAATCATCTTCATCATAGCTTTCTCATGGTACAGAGTTTCCACATTGATATAGGCAAGCTGAAATGACCAGAACTTACTGCCCCCAGTCAGTGCCTCACTCATAAAATTATAGTGTCACTCAAAGAGAAGTGAACCATATCCTTGTTCTCAGCTCCAAAATAGTGGCTTAGAGATTTTGCCCAGTGGAATAGGCAGGTCATAAAAACGGAATGCTCTAATGCTCTCCCCAAAGGAACTGATTTAATTTGGAACAGAATGTATGGAGTTTAAAGCTTAAATATTCTTTTGAAAGTAATAGAGATTTTGGTAGTATACCCTGAGCAAGGTAATCAGAGGCTTCGTGCTATGGGGAAAATATATTTAACTAAAACAGTTCAGTCAAGTAATTAAACAAATAAACAACTACAAGTTCTGGAGAATTGGGGAGATTGGGATGGAATTCAGCATCTAGAATTGCTGCAATATATACTAAAAATGTACAATCTCCAACAAAACTTATGAGACATGCAAAAAAAGCAAGAAAGTGTGACTCATTCCAAGCAAAAAGAAAGCAAGAAAAATGGCTTGTAGAACACTCAGATATAAAATTTAACAAAGACCTCAAAGCAGCATTATATATATGTTCAACTGACTAAAGGAAGCCATCCTTAAATAAGTAAGGCATAATGACAGTGTCTCATTAAATAGAGAATACATAAAAAATGAGAAAATATAGAAAAGAACCAAAGGAAAATTCTGATTTAAAAATTCAATAACTGGCAATGCCTGGGTGGCTCAGTGGTTGAGTGTCTGCCTTTGGCTCAGGTCATGATCCCAGGGTGTTGGGATTGAGTCCCACATCAGGATCCCCACAAAATCTCTGCCTCTCTCTCTGTGTCTCTCATGAATAAATGAAATCTTTAAAAAAAATAAAGATTCAAAAACTGAAATACAAATTTCACTAGAGGAGTTTAACAATAGAGTTGATCTAGCTGGTAGAAGAAAGAATTAGCAAACTTGAAGAAAGTTTGATAGAATTTATACAGTCTGAAGAACAAGAAGAAACACAGAATGGAGAAAATTTAAATAAAAGTAATGTGTAACTATAAAAGACAATATAAATGTATATTTTAAAATTTTCTCCTCTTAACTATTTTTAAAAGCAAAAAAAAATTGTATGAAATAACATGTTTATAATTGTGTTATTGGGACAATAAAAAATATAAATATAACATGCTAATAGTCCAAAGGAAGTGGGTGGGAGTAAAGTGTATTATTGTAAGAAAATGACACCAGATAGTAACTTAAATCCACCAAGTAGAAAGTCAGAAATGTAAAAAGGTTAATATAACAAACTATAAATAAACATTTGCTCTCCTTTCTTCACCTTAAGCGACATTAAACTATATAATGTCATATGAATGTATTTAAGTGACATAAAAATTATATAAAGTAATAATTATAACAAAGTATTATAATGTTTGTAACATATATAGTCCAAAATATAACAATAATCACACAAATAAGAGGGAGAGGGATAGACTTACATAGAAGCAACATTTCTATATTCCAATGGAATTACATTAGCATAAATTGAAGTAACTTCTTTCAAGTTAATATGTAGACATTAACATTCATTTCAAGTGCACATAGACTATTCTCTGATATGCTAAGATATCAAAGCCTCAACAAATATAAAATGACAGAAGTAATACAAAGTACCTTTTTTAAACCATAATGGAATAAAATTAGAATTAATAATGGCAAAAAAATTGGAAAAGAACACACTTTCAAATAACCAATGGGTCAGAAAAGAATTCTCAAAATAAAAGGCAAATAAAAAAATTTTGAAAAAAAAAATTTGAGATAAGTGATTGAAAAGCAAGTATACTGAAACTTAGAGGATATAGCTAAATTAGTACACAGAGGGCAATTTATAGTAGTAAGTGCCCATATTAAATAAAAAAAGAAAGAATTCAAATTAATAATCTGATCTTACACTTGAAGACACTGGAAAAAGAACAGCAAACTAAACCTAAAGAAAGCAGAATAAAAGAAAAAAAGAAAGCAGAATAAAATAATTAATTGAGATTAGAGTGGAATAAAGTGAAATACAGAATAGAAAAACAATAGAAAAAAAATTTTTTTAAAGCAGCTGGGTAGCTCAGTGGTTGAGTGTCTGCCTTTGGCTCAGGTTGTGGCCCCAGGGTTGTGGGATTGAGTCCCACATCGGGCTCCCCACAGGGAGCCTGCCTCTTCTCCCTCTGCCTATGTCTCTGCCTCTCTCTCTGTCTAAAAAATAAATAAACTCTTTAAAAAATACCAAAGATATAATAAAAGAAAACTACAGACCAATGTTCCCCCCTCCCCTGCCATGAAACCAGATGCAAAATTCTAAACCCATGGCACATTATATCCAACGTCATATAGAAAGTGTAATATATCATGACTAAGTAGAGTTTATGTCAGGAATGAAAGACTGATTTAACACTCAAAAGTCAATGTGATTTAGAAGCACCACCTCCCCCTTGACACAGGAGAAATGATACAATCATATTAATAGATGTAGCAAATGCATTTGATATAGTCTAAAATTTATTCTGACAAAAATTGCCAGAAAACTAGAAGGGAATATCCTTGACTTGACAAATGTCATCTATACAAACTTATAGTCTCATATATACAGGTGGGGGGCCTGCTTCTCCCTCTCCCTGTCAGCTCCCTCTGCTGCTCCCCCTGCTTGTACTGTGCATGTGTGTGTCTGCCTGTCAAATAAATAAATACAATCTTTTAAAAATATATGAAATATTTAGAGAAAATATTACAAAAAATGTTTAAGACCAGGACACAGAAAATTACAAAACATTACTGAGCAAAATTAGAGACCTATATCATTATTTACTCTTTTGTTGCTATATTTGAATTTGTGACTTAAAATTGTTATAATTTTAATCCTCCTCAGATGGATCTGCAGATTCAACACAATCCCAATAAAAATCTCAGGAATTTTTGCAGAAATTGACAAGATGACTCCAAAATTCAAATGGAAATATAGTAGGTCTAAAATTGCTTAAACATTTTTTAGAACTAAGTTGAGGTTGAGGATAGGCACTATCTTATTTCAAGACATTTTAAAGCTATAGTAATCAAGACATGTGATATTGCTAAAAAGACAAAAAGATCAATGAACCTGAATAAAGTGTCTAAAGTGTCCAGAAATACATTAAGTGCTCATTACCTTTTTTTTTTTTTTTTGCCAAAATTCCCCAGTCATTTCTTGATAGGTTGAAGTTTCTCCCCTATTAGATTTTTCCAGAAGGGTTTATGAGTACAGCATTCTCTAAGGACTTGAGGGTTATAAAAGTTATCCATGGGGGGCACGTGGGTGGCTCAGTTGGTTAAGTTTCCAACTCTTGATTTCGGCTCAGGTCATAATCTTGAAGTTGTGAGGTCGAGCCCTATGTTGGGCTCCATGCTGGGTGTGGAGTCTGCTTAAGATTCTCTTTCTCCCTCTGCTCCTCCTCACTCCCTCCTTAAACAAAACAAAACAAAACAAAACACAACAAAAACAAAAACCCAGACACAAAAACAGTTATCTATAGCATTGATACTTCAACATTTAGCTGGATATAAATTCCTTGTCTTCTCACACTATTTTTCTGAGTTTCTCGAATATGCTGCCTCACTATTTCTGTGCTTTATGCGTTTCTCTTGAGAAATGTCATACCAACCTAAGTTTCTTCTTATAAGTTGTTTGGGTTTTCTATCTGGATGCCCAGAGGATTTTTTCCATTGCCTTTAAGATCTACTTGTCTTTCTAGAATATGCCTCAGATTCAATTGTCCAATTGAAGCTCAATTTTCTGAGCTATGTTCTAGACCCTTTCAATGTGTACATTTGTTTTCTTTGGTGTCTGAAAAGTTTTCTTGAATTATAGCTTTAAATATTAGTTCCATTTTCTTGTTCTGGCTTTCTTTTTCAGGGCCCCCACTTGTATATGTTGAATCTTTTTTTTTTTTTTTCAGTCTTATTTTCAACCACTTTCTCCTCATTTCCCTTTGCCTGTTTATCTCATTTTTGGTCTTAGTTATATTCATGCCTTTCTTCATTATCCCATATTAAATTTTTATTTGACTTTATTCCACCAGGGCTTTGGAATTTATTCTTCATTCTCTCCCTCAGCTTTATTGAGGTAGAACTGTCAAATAAAAGTGATATATTTAAGACATACAATTGTATGGTGATGGTACAATGCACCACATTGTTTGTGGTGAGAACACTTAAGTCCACTCTCTTAGCAAGTTTCAAGTACACAGTGCAGTATGATTAACTACAGTTGCTGCATACTCTTCATTTCTGAGTTGATTTATTTTTAGCATGTTTTCTTTAATTTCTTTCCTGATCTTGATGAGCGCCTCTCCCATTTTTTTCTGTGTTTTGTATATTAATATTTGTTTGCATGTTTGTACTTAAAAATATATCTAGGTGCCTGTTTGAATGCATTTAGTTCAGTTTGGAATAGTGTGTGAATTCTTCTGTTTTTTTCACCGATTTGGGGGGGATACTTTCCATTTTCTCTTGTCTTCTTTAAGTAACTATGTGTAAAGTTGATCCGATATCTCCTGTTCCTGGGCATTTTATAACCAGAATAGTAAAAATGTATTTCTTTTAACACATACTGTTGGGAAAGGAGGGGGAAATTTTGGAATGCTTTTCATTTCTGCAATATCTTTAAATTCCTCTCTTCCTTCTTTCTTTCCCTTCATTGTCACACATACTGGGGGTAGGAGGCTATTTATCTCTATCTCCTTCTCCCCTGGACACAAAGCTTCTCTGAAGCTGCCACCTCATCTCCTTTTCAAACCACATTCCTATAGCTGGTTCCATGAACTTCTAAGTCTCAGACTGGCCTGGATATTTTAATACTTAGTGTTGTCCTTTCTTTCTTGGAAAGTGAGCAGGGAGAGGGAAATTTTGTTGCTTGGAGCTGGAGTAGCAGCTAGAACTCAAGCTGTGTTGGAATTTGGTATTAATTTCCCTGCTTGCAGGCAATTTGAGGGTGATAACAATTCTATGCTAAAGGTGCTGGTCATGTATGGCATGATTTGCACTCCTTGTTGATCTTAGGTCTTTTGGAGAAGTTGTGTGAAGAGATTTAAATTTAGATGGCTTATCCTAAGGTTAGATGGCATTCACCTGACATAGGTTTTTGATCTGTGTTAGAAGGCAAATTTCTGGTGGTAGGATTCCGTTCTCCCAGGGCCCATTCATGCATCTATTTTCTTTTGCTAGTTTTCTTGAGAAAGAACTGCTATACTTCCCTAAGTTTAGGTGGGGAGCATGATGATTGGATTTATATATGTTATGAAATGATTATCACGATAGGTAGAGCTATCACCCATCAATATAGATACAATAAAAAGTAAAGAAAGAAAAAAGGGGGATAAATTTTTCCTTGTGATGAGACATGTTAGGATCTATTCTCTTAGCACCTTTCCTATAGTAAACACAGCAGGGGTAGCTGTAGTCATCATGTTGGACATCACATTCCTGCTACTTATTTACCTTATAACTGGAAGTTGGTACCTTTTGACCACCTTCCTCTAATCCCCCCCTTCCCCTACCCTCTGCATCTGGTAGCCATGTATGATCTCTTTGTCTATGAGTTTGCAATTAAAAATTTTTTTGTCTTTTTTTTTTTAGATTACATATAAGTGAGATCATACAGTATTTGTCTGAAGTATTTCACCTGGCAAAATGTCTTCAAGATCCACCCATGTTGTTGCAAAAGTTGGGATTTCCTCATATGTTATGGCTGAATAACATTCCATTATGCATACACACACATGCACACACCCACAATCACACAAATGCCACAACTTCTTTATGCATTCATTGATTGATGAATGCTTAGGTTGTTTCCATGTCTTGACTACTATAAATGATGCTATGAACATGGGGACACAGATATCTTTTTGAGTAATTATCTCTCTTTCTTTTGAATATATTCCCGGAAATGAAATTGTTGGATCATATGGTAGTTCTAGTTTTAATTTTTTGAGGATCTTCCATACTAATTTCCATAGTGGCTATATCAATTTCCAATTTCACCAAGAGTGCACAAGAGTTCCCTTTTCTCTACATCTATATCAGTATTTGTTATCTCTTTCTCTCTTTCTTTCTACAAATAAATATATGTATATATTTTGATGGTCATCCTAACAGGTGTAAGGTGATATCTTACTGCAGGTTTAATTTACATTTCCCTAAAGAATAGTAATGCCAAACATCTTTTCGAGTACCTGTTGACCTTTTGTACATCTCCTTTGGAGAAATGTCTCCTGAGTTTCTTTACCCATTTTTTGTTCTTTTCTCTATTGAGTTGTATGAGTAATTTATTCATTTTGGATATGAATCCCATATCAGTTATGTGGTTTGCAAATATTTTTTCCCATTTTGTAGATTGTCTTTTTACTTTGTTGATCATCTCTTTTGTTGTGCAAAGGCCTTTTAATTTAATGTAGTCCTGCTTGTTTATTTTTACTTTGCTGCTTGTGCTTCATGCATCATATCCAACAAATCATTATCCAGATCCATGTCAAGGAGATTTGCTCTTAAATTTCTTTCCCTAGGAATTTTAAGGTTTCAGATCTTGCATTTAAGTCTTTCATCCATTTTTAATTAATTTTTGTGAGTGGTATATTATATGGGCCCAGTTTCATTCTTTTCCGTATCAGTATTCATTTATCCAAGCACCATTTATTGAAAAGGCTATCCATCTTTTCTGCATTGAGTATTCTTGATCCCCTTATCAAATATTAGTTGACTGTATATGCTTGGGTTTATTTCTCGATTAGATTCTGTACCTTACTGTTTTGATAAACGTTAGTTTTATAGTATAGCCTGAAATTAGGAAGTGTGATACCCTCCGCTTTGTTTTTCTTTCTAAAAATTTGCTTTGACTGTTTATGGTCATTTGTGGTTCTATATAAATTTTAAGGGTGTTTCCCCACTATTTCTTTTTTCTTTTAATAAATTTTTATTTATTTATGATAGTCACGAGAGAGAGAGAGAGAGAGAGGCAGAGACACAGGCAGTGGGAGAAGCAGGCTCCATGCACCGGGAGCCCGACGTGGAATTCCATCCCGGGTCTACAGGATCGCACGCTGGGCCAAAGACAGGCGCCAAACCACTGCACCACCCAGGGATCCCCTCCCCACTATTTCTGAAAAAAAAAAAAATGCTATTGGAATCTTGATAGGGATTGCATCAAGTTTATGGATGGCTTTTGGTAATAATGACATTTTAACAATATTAGTTCTTCCAATCTGTAAACATGACTACCTCTCCATTTTTTCATGTCCTACTTTTCTTTCGTCAGTTGTGGTTTTTAGAGTGGAGACCTTTCACCTCTTTAATTAATATTATTCCAGGGGTGCCTGGATGGCTCAGTTGGTTGAGCATCCAACTCTTGGTTTTGTCTCAGGTCATGATCTCATGATTGTGAGATTGAGCCCTGTGTCTTGCTCTGCACTCAGCATGGAGTCTGCTTGAGATTCTCTCTCTTCCTCTGCCTCTGCCCCTCTCCTGCCCACTCACATTTCTCTTTTGCTCTCTCAAAATAAATAAATCTTAAAAAAAACTATTCCTAAGCATTTTCTTGTTTTTGATGCTATTATAAATGGGATTATTGCTTTTTCAGAAAACCCACTGTTACTGTATAGAAACACTACTGATATTTGTATTCTGGAAGATCACTAAATTTATTGATTAGCTCTAACAGTTTTTTGATGGAATCTTTAGAATTTTCTATACATAAAATCATTCATCTTCAAATAAAGAAAATTTTATCTTCTCCTTTCAAATCCTGATAACTTTTATTTCTTTGTCTAGCCTGATTGCTCTAGCTAAGACATCTAATGCTATGTTGAATGTGAGTGCTAAGGGTGGGCACTTGTTCCTGACTATAGAAGAAAAGCTTTCACCACTGAATATGATGTTAGCTGGTAGCGTGTCATATATAGACTGCATTATGTTGAGATAAGTCCCTTCTATGCCTAATTTGTTAAAAGTTTTTTATCATGAATAGATGTTAAATTTTATCAAATTCTTTTTCTGCATATATTGAGATGATTATATGATTCTTTTCTTTCATTCTGGTAATATGATGTATCACACTGATAGATTTGTGTATGTTGAATCATCTTTACATCCGAGGATAAACCCCACTTAATCATTGTGATAATGATTTTTAATGTAGTACTGAATTCACTTTGCTAGTAATTTATTGAGAATTTTTGCATTTATATTCATCAGGGAAATTGGCCTGTAGTTTTCTTTTCTAGTAATGTTCTTTTTGGGTTTGGTATAAGGACGATGTTGGTCTTGTAAAATGAGTTTGGGATTGTTCTTTCCTCTTCAATTTTTTGGAAGAGCTTGAGGGGATTGTTGTTAATTTTTATTTAAATATTTGGTAAAATTCACCATTGAAGCTGTTTGGTCTTGGACATTTCTTCATAGGGAGATTTTTTATTACTGATTCAATCAATTAGTAATTATTCTGTTCAGATTTTCTATTCTACCTGATTCAATCTCAGTAAGTTGTATGTTTCTAAGAATTTTTCCCATTACTTCTACGTTGTCTAGTTTCTTTGCATATGGTCATGGTAGCATTTTATGATCCTTTGAATATTTATGGTATCTATTATAATGTCTTCTTGTCCATTTATACTTTTGTTAATATGCGTCCCTTTTCTTTTTGTCTTGGTTAGTCTAACTGAAGGTTTGTCAATTTCATATTTTCAAAAACCAGCTCTTAGCTTGGTTAATCTTTTCTATTCTTTATTTTATTTATTTCTGGTATAATACTTATTATTTCCTTTTTTCTGCTACTTTGGGCTCAGTTTGTTTTTTTTTCTAATTCCTCAAGGCATAGAGTTAGGTTGTTTATTTGGGATCTTTCTTGCTCCTTAATGTAGGAGTTTATTGCTATGAACCTCCTTCAAGGGGTATCCTTGCTGTATCTGATAAGTTCTGATACTCTGTATTTCAATTTTTGTTTGTATCAAGAAAATTTATAAATGCAGACTTTTTAAATCTCCTCTTTTATATCTTATTTGATCCATTGGTAGTTAAGGAGAGTGTTGTTAAATTTCAATGTGTTTCAATCAATGTGATTTTTCCAGATTTCCTCTTGCTATTGATTTTTAGCTTCATACCACCATGGTCAGAAAAGATACTTGATATGATTTCAATCTTCTCGAATTTGTTAAGACTTGTTTTGTGGCTTAATTAATATATGGTCTATCCTAGAAACCATCCCATATATGCTTCAGAAAAATGTGTATTCTGCGATTGTTGGATACAATGTTCTGTATATGTCTGTGAGGTCCGTTTGGTTAATAGTGTTATTCAAATCCATTATTTCCTTATCAATTCTTTGTCTGGATAGTTTATCCTTTGCTGAGGGTGAGGTATCAAAGTTCTCAAATATTACTGTATTACTTTCTTCTTTTGTCTTTGTTATTTTTGCTTTATATATTTAGATGTTTCTATGTTGGACTTATAAATACTTTAAACTATTATTTTTTAATGTATTGTTCTCTTTATCATTATGTAATGATCTTCTTTGTCTCTTTTTACCATTTTTAGTTCATATTCTATTTTGTCTGATATAAGTATAGTTACCCTTGCTATTTTTGGTTACCATTTGCTTGAAATGACTTTTTCCATCCTTTCAGTCTATGATTGCCTTTAAGGCTAAAATGAGTCTCTTGTAGGCAGCATATAGCTGGATCTTTTTATTTTACTCATTCAGCCACTTAATACTTTTAATTGGAGAATTTATTTCTCTTATGTTTAAAGTAATTATTGATATGTAAGAATATTATTGCCATCTTGTTAGGTTTTTTTTTTTCTTTTGGTTGTTTTATAGATCTGTTGTTGCTTCTTGTTTCTTATTCTGTTCTCTTTGTTTTTGTATTTGTATGTCATTTGGTATCAATATACTTTGACTTCTTTATCACATTCTTTTGTGTAATTACTATAGAATTTTCCTTTGTGATTACCATGAGTCTTACATAAAATATCTTAAGTTTATAACACCCTATTTTAAACTTAAAACAACTTAACTTCAATAGAATTCATAAACTTCACACTTTCACTTCTCCTCCCCCTCATGTTTTAGGTTGTTACTGTTACAATTTACATGATTTTTAAAAATTGTATAACTAATAACAGACTATTGTAGTTATGGTTATTTTTGCTATGTCTTATTTTTTAAGCTTTAAAAATAGAGTGGTAAGTGAATTATGTACCACTATTATCATACTGCAGAATCTAACTATGACTATATATTTATCATTACAAGTGAGATTCACATCTCCTTTTATATTTTTATGATGTTAATTAATGTTGTTTTACTTTCGCTCAAAGAACTCTCTTTAGAATTTCTTGTAAGGCAGGTCTGGTTGTAATGAAATTTCTCCACTTTTGTTTGTTTGGGAAAGTCTTTATCTCTCTTTGTTTCTAAAGCATAGCTTTAGCCGGTATGAGATTCTTGATGAAATAATCTCGAGATTATTTCCTTTCAATATTTTGAGTATGTCATCCCATTCTCTCCTGGCTTGAAATGTTTCTGTTGAGAAGTCTATCAACAATCTTATAGAGGTTCTCTTTCCTGTAACTTCTCTCTTTCCTCTTGGTGCTCTTAATATTCTTTCTTTGCCTTTAAGTTTTGATAGTTTAATTATAATGTGTCTTAGTATAGCCCTATTTAGGTTCAACCTATCTGGAGTCCTTTGGACCCCATATATTTGGAGGTCTATTTCGCTATTCAAGTTTGAGAAGTTTTCAGCCATTTTTGCTTTAAATGTATTTTCTGTTCCTTTCTCTTACTCCTTTTGAAATTCCCATAATGAAAATATTGATATTTCATTGATAATATTTCATTATCATATTTCATTGATAATTCCTATAGGCTTCTTCATGCTTCTTTATTCTTTTTTTTTTTTTTCTTTTTTCTCCTCTGACTAGATAATTTTCAATGTTCTAGTCTCCAGGTCACTGATCTTTTTGTATGATCAAGTCTGCTTTTGAAACTATTGAATTCAGTTATGGATATTCAACTCTAGGATTTCTGTTTGTCTTTGATGGTTTCTATTTCCTTCTCAAACCTCTTTTTGTTCAGGCATTGTTTTTCCAATGTTGTTTGGCTACCTGTGTTTTCCTATAGTTCATTAAACTTCCTTCACAGGATTATCCTGAAATCTTTGTCTGACAGATCATAGATCTTCATTTCTTTAAGATAAGTTACTGAAGTTTTATTAGTTTCCTTTAGTGGTGTCACATTTACCTAGTTTTTTTGTGATCCTTATCTTGGTATCTGTGCATTTGAGTAATAGGACTCCTCTTCCAGGATTTACAGGTTTGCTTTGCAGAGGTGGTTTATCACCAGTCAGCTCAGTTTGAATTTCTGGTGTGTCTGCTGGAAATGTCTTTGGGCAGGTGGGGCCTGCTATTATTGTCTATTTTGGGGCAAGGCTACTGGTCAAGCTCTGAGAACAGGAATGGCAGTATGTGCCAGTGGCCAAGAACAGTTGGATAGGACTGCTGGCTTGGTTCCCTACCCTACTAAGACTGCAGAGTAGGCTCTGTTTGCCTGGATTCTCTGGTTAGGATCCAAACTGGTAGATCTCCATCCCACCTAATTCCTTGGTCAGACTGGTCTCAACCCAGTTCCATAGATGAGCAAAGCTACTGGTTGGTATTGCTACTTGGACACTGCAGGAATAAATTTGCTCTGCCAACATCTATGCACTGGTCATTGCAAGCCCCTCCCCCTTTCTCTGTCACAGTGAGATTCTCAGTAGTTGAACACCCAGATACCCCTGCAATTCCCATGGTGTGAGACCAGGGCAGGTACTTCTGCAAAGTAACTCCAGTGCTGAGAGAAGCTGGTTTTCCCCATTTTTTTCCAACTGGAAAAACTGTAGGCTCAAGGAGGACCTCTCTGCATGTGCTGCGCTGACCAGGAAGAGGCCATGCAGTCATCAACCAGCTGCTTCTCTTACCCTTCCAAAGCAGTCTGCCTTGGTCTCTGTGTGATGCAGAGTGTGCTTCAGCCTCACCACAATGTTCTAGGATTCTCTCAGTGGTGTCTTGTTCTTGAATAGTTGTTACTTCTTCTTGAGATCAAACTCAGGAATAGCTTATATTGCTATCTTGGTTACAAAAGTCAATCCACATCTCCACTTCCTATTCCTTCATGTTAGTAACAATAAGAGGGCTTCTCCCTGTCTCCACTTTCATTCTGCTACCTCTAGCCATTCTCTCAATAGGAAGATCTGCTAATCAGTTATCAACTCCATAGGTATGAAATCCAAAGCCAGTTCTTCAAAACTTGTGATGATGAAGTGGCCTCCTTCTCTAGGATCCAGCCCTCCGGCAATTCCCCCTAATTGTTCCATGCCACTTGTCCAGCAGTGCTGGCAGGGAGAACTTGGAGGGAGGACCGTGCTGACTCCACAGTCTTCCGCAGAAGCACAATAGATACTTGTTTTGTGGGAAATAGTTTATTGCCTACCAGGTTGCCAGGCACTTATGTAGGCACTTTGAATGTCAGCCATTTAATCCCTAAAACAACTCCAATACTGCTCTAGAGCACACTGTTGAAAAAGGGATGCAAGCAAATTCAATGTGGTTTGTTTATTCCATATGCAACTTTTTTTCCCTTCCCTACTTGTCTTTAATATTAAAAAATTATCTCAGCAAAGTGAAAGGCAGTTTTTCCCCACACTTGAAAACTGACTGATCCTTTCATAATGGATGCCTATACACACACACACACACACACACACACACACACACACATATATATATTTATCTATCAATAATCTTATAAGGGATAAGTGGATAAATACATTTATATATATGTCTATATGCCCATACACACACCTGAACATATATAAATATGCATTTATATATGTAATGTATATAAATATATATAATTTTTTTCTTCAACTATGCTTTGGCTAAAAATTTCACCTCTCTTTCTGACCTCTAGATATAAAGAGCTATCAGATATATCCTCTTCATAATTAAAAAGAAACACCAATTAAACCCTTTTAAAGATAAAATCCTTTGTGTTTGGTGGCAGAGAGTCAGTTTAGTTGGGAGAATGTTGAACATAGTAAAGAATTCCTGTATCTTCTGGGTGGCCTAAGCAAGGGACTTCACTTTTCCTGAACTTGAAATCCATCAGGTAAGTGACAATATTCAGTTGGACTTCTAAATTTCTTCTTGCCTTTAATATTCGATAATCCCACTCACTTACAGACCTCCCACAACATGCACAGTCATCACTCAAATACAGATGACCCCTGCCCCATGAGTCAGCTCTCTGGGTAGCCAACATTAGCTTATGATTTCGATTCTACTTGAAGGAACACTTGGAATGAAGCTGAATCTAAACTTTTATAGATTTGGATTATTGAAGATGATGATAGAGCTTTCTTGAGGTTCTTTTCATATTAGTAAGAGATGATAATGTTAATTAATTCATTGACATGATTTGCTACCTAATGAGATGATTGCACTCTGACGCACTGAGCCTGTGAGACTTGCTAACCTTAGGGTTCCTACAATTTAGTTTTACTGACTAACTTTAGTGCTACTGACTCACATTTTTCTAATGGTATGAATCAGCTCTCATTTTAACTCCTTTGCATCTTTTCTAATTTCCCTGCTGTAACACTTCCTGCCTGTATCTTCAAGACAACAGATTGGGGATTTTTAACAGGAGAAATGGAGAACCGCTGAATGAGAAGGCAATTAGTAGCTGAAGGATGTGCCAAGTGTCACTGGAAATATAATTTTCCCCAGATTTTCAGGAAGAGATTTGGTTACACAGAGTGCTTCTCCACAGTGGTGTTTTGGGCTATCATACTTGCCAGGTCTGTAAATAGGCACCTGAACTTCATATTCTTGGACCAAAACCTAAAAGTCTACATTTTATCATATTAAGCATGTCTTCAAATTTAGTTTCAACTTTCATTGATTTACTACTTGATTAGGAATCCTGAAAAATGGCCACTTCTCCTTTACTATTTTGCAAAAATCATGTTAGTGATCTCTGTAGACAGGATAAATGTGCCTTAAATATTATTGCACTTTTGTATTTTGTAATCGTTAACCATCTATCCTCTTTCAGGGACAGAAATTGTCAAAAAAAGAAGACTAATGTTCCCTATCAAACTAAACCATTCCAGAGATTAAAAAAAAAAAAAAGCCCTGGAAATGATAGCCATCTCACTTTACAGATGAGGAAACCATGATGCTGAGATGTTGAATGTCATGTTCAAGGGCACAGAGCTGGTTATTGAGTAGAGTCACATCTAGTGTCTCCTCAATCTAGTGCTCCTCTCCCCAAACCACATAGTCTGTCCAATCATGGCTACTGGCCTGGTGGACTAGAAAAACAGGGATGTCACCAGGGTGGGCCTAGAGGACAGAGCACTGAGCCAAAGATTATTTTTGAGGCTTAAGATCTAGTGTAATTTTCTCTACTACCTTTCAGACTTGCTTAGACCCAACACTGCTTCCTTCTTTTCTATTTTTCTTTTCTCTTTTTTTAAGATTTTATTTATTTATTTGATAGTGAGAGAGTGAAAGCACAAGCGGGCGAAGCAGCAGAGGGAGAGGGGGGAAGCAGGCTTTCTGCTGAGCAAGGAACCCAACATGGGGCTCGATCCCAGGACTCTGGGTTCATGACCTGAGCTGAAGGCAGACACTTTCACTGACTGAAGAACATAGGTGACCCTATTTTCCCCTTCTAGAATGGGAATATCTATCTTATGCCTGTCTCATCATTATATTTTGGAAGCAGATAACTTGCATTCTGGTTTCATAGGTTCACAGCCAAAGGGGAATTTTGACTTGGGATGGATCATACCTTGAGTGTTTCCCATATTGGATTTGAATCATCTTTAGTTAAGATTTTCGACTTCAAGTTGATACTAGAATAGCTTCCTTTTGGGGACTGTTTTAATGGGGTGAATGTATTTTGCATATGAGAAAGACACAAATTTTGTGGGTAAAAAAGGTTGAGTATTATGGGCTGAATTGTGTCCCTCCCCAAATTCTTATGTTGAATTTTCCTATGTTATTCCTAACCCCCAGTCCCTACCATCCCCATCATGTGACTATATTTGGAGAAAGGGGTTTTAAAGAGGTAATCGAGGTAAAATAAGGCTGTATGGTGAGCCCTTAATCTAATATGACTGATGTCTTTGTAGAGAGAGAAGATTAGGAAACAGACGTACACAGAGGGAAGACCAAGCTGGCAAGGGTCTCAGAAGAAGAAGACAGCCCTGTATAAGCCAAGGAGAGAGGACTCAAAAGAGATCATCCTTACTGGCACCTTGGACTCAGACTTCTAGTCCCTAGAGCTGTGAGAAAATCAATTTCTGCTTGTTGAAGCCACCTGACCTGTGGTACTTTGTTATGACAGCCCACGCAAATGAACACACTACCCTTGATTATATTGTCCAAAGCACAATCAGTATTTCTGGATGATCATGTTTTTTTTTTTTTTGTTTTTTGTTTTTTGTTTTTTTTTTTGATCAATTTCCTCACAACTGGATATTCCTAGGGTTCTTATTGCTCAGCCCATACACATTGAGGATGTGGCTGCAGTGATGGAGGACTTGGATGGAAGACTGGAAATAGAATAACAGTCATGAACTCCACATTCCCTGATTACTTGTAAAAGTGGAACCTTCTTTCTGGTTTAAGGAAATATGTCTAAATAAGGGAAGGTCTAAAAATGGAAACACTGTAGAGTGTTGCTTCTACGACAGACAACTAGGTTGAGACGGCAATATTATTCATGAAAGAAAAAGTGACTTCATGCTGAGGATATATAGAATATCCACAAAGAACCAAGAGAACCAACTCTTTCCCTCCATTCATGTCTTATTTTAAAGCCTACGTTAGAAGCCACACCTGTCTATCTAGTTACTCAGTGCTTCAGAGATTAGCTTGACTGTTTTAGAAAGAAAGAGTAATTTGGATCTTTTCTATTTTCAGCTCATCTACCGTGCTTTGTGACTTATTAAGTGTAATTTGAAGCAGACCAGGAATGTTTTCTTCTCTACCTTTTATCGACCCTCCCATCCCACTTTATAACTCTGCTTATTGATTAAGCCATGGCCCTTCTGAGGATCTGGCTAGAAAAGAGAGGGTTAGAGACTCCAAATGTTGGTTTCAGTAGAAAATAACTGCAGGATAAATCTCCCTGCACTAGGATTGCTCTCTGCGTACCTCCAAGTTGAAGAGCCCATATTAGTTAATCCCCATGCTAGTGAGTCTTTTGCATTTGGCAGGAAGTTCCTGCCTAAATGAATACGATGCTCAGGAAAGAAAATCAAGAATGAGTAGAAGGCTTCCAGAGAAGGAGCCAGGGGCTCAGAGGGCAGGTTCTGAAGTCAGTCTCTGGACTGGCCTCCTCCCTCAATTCTTGCCCACTATCAACTGCATTTTGAGTTATTACAGGCACCAGAGGAAATTTCCAGCAAAATTTTGGAAGAAGCACTTTTTATTTCTCCTCTAAAAGATATACTCTTACCCGTTAAGTAGTTCTCCTTGCTGGCATCTGGTTCTCTTTCAGCAACATGAGGTTTTCCCATTACCCAAGCCTCCCTAGCCCTACACCCTCAAAATTTAAGGGTTGGAAGAGAAAAGCTAACCTTTCAAAACCACAGTGGTAATGTTGGCTAAGGACCTCTTAAGTTCTCCAAGCACCTTTGAGCACCTCCTATCATCTGGTGTGTTCCACATCCTGGGAAAGCACCTAGCTCTGTGCCAGACACTGTGGGAAACATGATACCTGCATTATTTTATTCAACCCCCACAACAATTGAAGAACTTTTATTATTGGCCCCATGTCACATGGGGGCTATAGCACAGAGAGGTTAAGTTACTTGCCCAGAGTCACACAGTACTGACCCCCAGAGTCATGTTTTTTTTTTTTTTTTAATTTTTCCCATCCACATACTTTTTTAAATGGGAAAGGGTGGGGTATTTTTTTAATAATAAATTTATTTTTTATTGGTGTTCAATTTGCCAACATACAGACTAACACCCAGTGCTCATCCCGTCAAGTGAAGGGTGGGGTATTTTAAACCAATCCAAGTGAAGTCATGATATCATTTCACCTATTTCTGAATGTATCTCTAACAGATAAGAACTTAAAAAAAAAACCCACAATCCATATCATTTTTAATAATGTTAAGAACAGTTCTTTACTGTCAATTAATGCCTAGTCTATGATTGTTTTTAACAACTGTATAAATCATGTGGATAAACCATAATTTATTTAATGAATTCAAAATTGATAGATATTTAGTTTGTTTCTAATTTAGGGTGACCATAAACAACATTGTTATTATCATCTCTGTGACTAAATCTTGACATATTTCCTTAGCATTTTTCTTACAATAAATTCTGAGAGGCAAAACTACTATTTTAACAGTTACTTCCATTTTAAAGATTTATAGAAAATATATAATTGTGGGAGGCACCTAGGTGGCTCAGCTGGTTGAGCTGCCGGCTCTTGATTTCTCAGGTCATGATCTTAGAGTTGTGGGATCAAGCCCCACATCAGGCTGTGGTCTAGTGGGGAGTCTGCTTGAGGATTCTCTCCCTCTGCCCCTCCATTCACTCACACATGCTATCTCTCTCTCTCTCTCTCTCTGAGACTCTTTCTCAGAAAGGCTCAACTTGCCAAGCCATTACCAGTATGCGGTATCTTCACCAAGACTTTTAGCCTTTATTAGCTATCCTTTGGGCCATTATAACAGGTGAAAATGAGGTTACATGGAGCTTGCATTTCGATGCTAACTGGAGGCAGGGCATTTTCATATGTTTATTGACCATATACATTTTTTCTGTCTTGGTGAATTGCTTGCCTATTACCTTGTGCCTATGTTGAAATTGTGTACTTTTTAAAAATTAAAATATAATTGACATACAATATTTTACTTTCAGGGGTACATCATAGTGATTCAGTATTTTTAAACTTTACAAAATGATCCCCACGTTAAGTCTTGTGACCATAATTCATCTTTTGCTTGAATTTTAAAGGCTCTTTTATATGAAGATGCAAATACTTTGTTTATAGTGTATGTTATAAATATTTCCCTGATTAATTTGTTTCTCTCTCTCTCTCTCTCTCTTTTTTTTTTTTTTTTTGAGAGAGAGAGAGAGAGAGAGGGAGAGAGTGTGTACACATAAGGGGGAAGGGGCATAAAGGGGGAGAGAGAGAGAATCTCAAGTAGACTCCCTGCTGAGCTCAGAGCCCCATGCAGGGCTCAATCTCATAACCCAGATCATGATCTGAGCAAAAATCAGTCGCATAACTGACTGAGTCACCCAGGTACCCCTCTAATTCATTTGTTTCTAAACATTGGTTTTTTTGTTGTTGTTGTTGTTTGAAGACTTTCACAACTACCAATCTTTTCCATTACACTTGCTCTTGGATCATATCACTAACATGATATAAAGTATAACTTACTGATGTAAAGTGTAACTAACATTTACAAACATTTATTAATTTATATATTAACTAATTTTTCCAAGATTTTATATATATAAATTCTCTCTATATATATTCCATATGTATACATGGATATATCAAGATTACACATGTATTTTTTTCTCATGTTTTCTATTGAGATATGGTGTTTCCATTTACTTCTTTAGTATCCATCTAGCGAACAATAATTATTGAGCTCCTACAATATTCCATGCACTGTAATTAATAGGTGCTGAGGGTATCTTTGGGAGCAAAACAGAAAAAGGCCTTTCCAATGTGGAGATGTACTGCAGAAGAGGAGAGGGCAATGAAAAGGAAATGAGTAGATATGCAATGGAATCTGAGTGCTCTGAAAAAACTAAGAGAAAACGAAGGAGTAATATAATGATAAAGACAAGTGTAATTACTTTAAGGAGGTCAAAGAAGGCTTTTCTGAAGAGGCATCATTTGATCAGGATTGTGATTATTTATGGTATTTGCATTCTATTGGTCTTTTAAAAGAATGAGCTCTGGGATTTATTCATCATCTCTGCTGGCTTTCTATTTTCTCTGCATTGACTGTTGTATGTATATTTATTTTGTTCTTATTTTATAGAGTCTAGAGAGGCTTTGAGACATCTTGGACAGCACATAAGAATAAGAGAGAGCTCAGAGCCATCCCTTGGCTGTGCAGGCAGGGATTGTTAATCCCTTGCCTTAGAGAGGACATGCTTTCCTGCAGAGCTCCAGAAGAGAGAAAACAACAGTGGCCATAGACGGCCTTCCCTCCTTTAAAGGACTCTGCCCTTCAACTTGAGTAAGATTTACAGATCATTATTTAAACGGTTACTCTATAGAATTTCTCTTTCCCTGGAAAGAAGAGAAAAGATTTCTTTTTCAGGACAGTTTTGGGGATCCAGCAGTCTGAAGATTGCAGGGAAGAAAAGGAACATTCTTCCCCCCCACCCCTGAAAGGCAGTACTTTTATGTGGTTGGCACTCCTGGAACAGAGGCTGTTGCAGCTTTAAAGCAGGCTGAAGTACGAATCTATCTACAAGAGAGTGCTTTTTCATGCTAATTTGAAATTCAGGATTCATACTACTAAAATGGGATGAAGAAGACTAAGTCGCTGTGAAATAGCATTAGTTGTATTCGAGGCTGGAAAATTCATTGATGTTCTGGCTCCCAGACTAGGCATGTCCATTTATCAATTTGTCTTTCATGTTCACAGAAAACTCATTGGTCCATTTTACTATTCAGGCTGATTTTTAAATTGCATAGCACCTGTTCAAAGGTGAGGGGAAGCATAGACTTTGCATTAGAGATGGGAAGTATCATAAATTACACACAAATGACAGACGGGCCTAAAAATCACCCATCGAAAAGCCACCATGAGCCCAGATAGAGCCAAGTCTGAGGACCAGGTGCCCATGATCACTGTAGAATTGAGTCTTGGGTTATTTTCATCAGTAGGCAGAGAGATTATTCCTTTGCACATGGATAAATAGTTTATTCATTTATGTCAGGATGTGTATTCCTATGTTAATTTGAGATGCAAATGAAAGGTGGGTTTTTTTTCCGGTTCTTGCATTATACTTCTTTATTGATTCATGTACTTTTTTAAAAAATTTATTCATGAGAGACACAGAGAGAGAGAGGCAGAGACACAGGCAGAAGGAGAAGCAGGCTCCATGTAGGGAGCCCGACGTGGGACTCTATTCCAGGACTCCAGGACCACGCCTTGGGCAGAAGGCAGGCACTAAACCACGGAGCCATCCAGGGATCCCCTCATGTACTGTTTTATCTCAAAATTTCTTTCGGGAAGAGAGCTCGCTGGTGAAGGGGGTGGGTAAGGTACCCGCAAAGAGCATTGTCCTGCCCAACCGCCATTTGGCATCAGAAGCCAGCCTCTCTGCTCCTTGAACAAGGTCCAGGCACAAGCTGGGACAGCCCACCACAAACCCCATCCTTCTAAGGGCAACATGGGCTAGGAGACATGGCAAGCCAAGGAGCCCATCCCCCGGGGTCTATGTGCGGCAGTGGTTCAAGTCTGGGTTTTAGTGGGGAGGGCTGGGGTAGGAAGGAGTGGCTGAGTCTCTGGGATTCTCCATCATCCTCATCTCCTCTGCAAGTGGCTGCTGAGGGGGAGGCAGAGGCGGGATGAAGTCTTACGTGCTGGCAAAGGCTCCTCCTGGTCCCTCAGTGGCCCCTGACCCAAGTCCTTTCCCAGAGATGCCTTTGTGTTTCAGACTTGTTGAAGAGCATCAACTGGCTTGAGGTTCTCACTGCCTCCTGCTCCTTGTTTCTTCTTCTGCTTGAGTCCTTTGGAACTGCAGAGCTTGGTCTTGTGGATGTCCCCAGCTCAGGAAAGTCCACGACTCAGTAGCATGGAAAATGACCTAAGGCATTGAGTAGAACCAATGATGGTAGAAGCAGTTTGGAGAAAGATAGAATTGACGGGTTCTCATTTTCTCCAATCCTCTTTGCTGGGATTTCTAACAGTATGCTTTTTGGAAGTCCAAATCTCCAGAGAAAGAAAGATAAAAGAGGGAAGAAAAGAGAAATTTTGAAAACAAAGTTTACTGTCATCTCCTTCTTAGAAAGTCACCACATACATCTTCATAATAAAGACTGGAAACAATCCAATAGTAAAGAGACCTGTCTCATTTTATGTCACCTAGCATTTCCTGTAAAATTTTAAGAGACAAGTATTTCATGAAATACACATTGTAAAACACTGTTCTCTGTCAGCTTCACCTTGCTGAGTGGAAAACATTAATAATCTGTGATATATTCTGTGGCAATTGCACCATTAGCCCCTGTGTCATGAGCTTACCTGGATTCTTAAACTTTTTTTTGGGGGGTGGGGGGATTCTTAAACTTTTAAACCAGCATAGAAAGTAATGCTGTTTTGATCCATTCATCTATTTTCCACTCATCCCCTAATAGCATTCCTGTCACAAATTCTTAAAAACCTTTCCATGCATCTGACACTTCTTCATCTATTTAATAGGTTGTCTAACACTGATTTTCTTATTCTGAGATGGGAATATTTTGGAATTCACAAAAAATGGATTTGGGGTACAGTACCTAAGTCAATTCATGATATAAAATCTAGTTTGAGGAGATTATAAAAATACTTCAAATCTAGTTTAATGAGATGGTGCTTTGAATTGCTCTCTTCTGGGTGTGGTCTTATTAATCACTGGTTCACCAATGTCTGGAGCCAGAGAACTGCAGGCCAACCCATCCAGATGCTGGTGGAGGTGCTAAAGGACCTTTCTGGCTCCCACATCACTCTGAAGTCAGATGTTTCCCACCTGTGGGGTCAGCTTTGCTCCAGGCGGATCCCCTGCCCAGGCTGCACAGACAAATTGCCTGAGAAAAAAAACAAACAAAAAACCCAAATCACTTGAGAAAGTAAAACTATTAGCCATTGGCCCAATCTCCAGCCTCCACCGTCGAGTGACCTCATTAGCATAAAGCCCTGAAAGGGGCTTACGAATAACAAAAGATACTCCTCTCACCCCTATCTCTCAGGAAATTGCAGTGGTTTTAGGAGCTCTGTGTTGGGATTCAGTGAGGAAGACCAAAAATATATATACCAATTTTTTATGTGTTTCTTCGGCATCTGTCAAAGTTTGTTACCATTTTTATTCATTTTCTAGCTTTTTTTTTTAACGTCACTGATTTTTTTTTTTTTTGAGTGGTACTGATGTGGGAAACAAAGGTAGAAGAAACATCATTGCATTTCCTTACTACACCCCATCCACAAGCCCTTGAAACTAGCAGAATGACATTCCTCTAGGGACTCAACTGCCTAGATGTTAATACTTTGCTAAGGGCAAAAGGCAATCTTAGCCCAACCCCTAGGATCCTGTAAATCTACTTTAATATATAAAAATCCCTTTAGGAATTTCCTTTATCTCTAACCACCCCTCTCCCAAGACATGGTTGGCAATCATCCCCCAAACATTTGGCCCACCGATATACCTCTGAAGAGTCTCATGACCAAGGTTTTATTAGAGAGTAATAAATGACCTTTTCCCAACAATAACTAGCCCTCTCAAGGTCCTGGAAACCTTGCTTCCAAAATTCCTTAGAGACCTACACTCTCCCTAACCCCCTCCCAACTTGACAGTACATCATGGGCCATCCCTCAGGAGCTCAGTGCAGCTCTTTCTGGCCACAGATCCTGTCCCAGTGCTTTAAGAAAAATCACCTTTTTTGCACCAAAGAAGTCTCAAGAATTCTTTCTTGGCTGTCAGGTTCGAATCCTAACATCTTTTCCTACATCAGTACCGCACCCCCTCCCCACTCTGTTTTTTCCATAAGGATTTTCATTGCATGATGTTGCACAGCATGGTTATTTTTTGCCATTTTTTGTGAATATCATGTTACAGCAGAACTGACTGTATTTAGAACACTGCCATATTTGTGATAAAATAGCCAGACTAAGGCAGCCCCAGTGGCTCAGGGGTTTAGGGCCGCCTTCAGCCCTGGGCCTGATCCAGGAGACGCAGGATGGAGTCCCATGTCAGGCTCCCTACTTGGAGCCAACTTCTCCCTCTGCCTGTGTCTCTGCCTCTCTCTCTCTCTCTCTCTCTCTCATTCTGTCTCTCATAAATAAACAAAATCTTAAAAAAAACCCAGTCATTATCATGCTAAACAGCACACAGTTTTGAGGAATTGACGGCAATCCCCTGGCCTTTGTGAAACAGGCAAGAAGAAGCTGAGAAGAATGGAGGGGAAGATAGAAGCTGGTTAAAAAGAACCTGGTAAAATCTACTCGGAAATTTGCACTTTATTCCAGAAGTGATGGGAAACCATGGAAAGGTTCTGAAAAGGGAATTCAGGTGATCAAATTTTTCCCCTTGGAAAAGATCATTCTGGTTTTGAGTGAGCAAGGGATTGATGGGGATGAGTCTAGAAGGCAGACCTACTAGCTTTAGGAAGTCCCTGCAGAAATAGGGTCTAGACATGATGTTGCGTAGCCTGGGGCAACGAAAGGGAAGCAAAATCAGATGAATGAACAGGGTTTGGTGGGATGGCAAGAGATGAAGGCTGACTTCTCTCCTTTCGGGTGGGGCAGAGGGAGAAGGTGGTGCCATTGCCTGAGAATAAACTCAGAATGGCAAACGGATTTGGGAAGGGAGATAATGATTTTGAATCCGCTGGGTTTATCCTGGGACCAAGCGCCAAGTAGGCTGGAAAGGTTAGGGCCCAGCAGCACCCCAGGGCTGGGATGGGACAGGGAAACTCACCGGGAGTGAAAACCCAGGGGATGTTTTAATCCAATTATATTTGGCAAAACATGACTTTGTGCTTCTAAGCTGAAAGTGCCTGATGGAATCTGCAGAGTGATTCTGGAATCCAGTGTCTTTTATAAGCAAGAGTGTTTGGTTTTATTTTCGTACATGCAGAGTTATGCTGTGAAAAGTTTTGATGAGCTAAGTGCAAATGAATCTGAAGCTGAGGTAAATGTTTACAGTCACTTAAAAATGAAAAGAAAGAGTGTTTAGAACAAAGTAAACTTGTGAATTTCTCCGAACCCAAAACATTTTCTGGAGGGTATGAAATGTGAAGAAGCAGCCAACTGAGGCCTGTCCATCTCTAACTGTAACAGAGTGACATTAATAGAAACCAAAAGACTTACCCCAAACTGCTTCCTTGGATGGCAATACACCTCCAATGAAAACCCCCGTTTTTCTGCTTTCTACCTTGGTGGGCTTTGCATTCTCAAGGAATGAAAACCATAGCAGTTTCATTTCCTTTTAAAAGCATCATGTTGTTGTGATTATTATTTATTTTCAAACTGGGATAAATTTGTGGAGTAAACTGGTAGACTCTGACTCCACTTAGCTTCGGTTTTCAACTAAGCTTAGCAAATGAGGGAGTGAAGTGCAGCATTGCTATAATTACGGTCTCTAAATGTGTACAGTTCCAGATATACTATGTCATTATACAGTATGTGCAAGGCTGAAATAAACACTGGGCTTTCCGAAAATAATGCTTAGAAAACAACTAATTGCAATTTACCTTTGTTCTACTTGTAGGGTTTGTCCTAAGATATGCCAACTGATTTCTTATGTTACATAAAGATCCTTTCAAAAGGTTTACTTTGTCACATCTGAAAAAGCATAATTGTTAAATAAAGGTATATTTCAGCTAAGTGCATTTAATTTGTTTTTATGAGAGCCTGACATGAAAGTGGAGATTAATTTTTTTTAATAATTACTAACTACTGAACTGAAAGGAACTGGAGATCTATGAATATTAATTTTTTTCTGTCCTTGGAACTTGTTCATATTTGTGGATTTTAAGTAAAGAGAAAAAAATCTATTCTCAATCTGATTTTAAATCCTTTGTGGGTCAAGGCAGCCAGGGATGGCAAATATCAAAAGTCTTTAGAAGGGCAGAGAAGAAGAGTCAGGAGAAGTGGAAGCAAGGTGTGAGCAGAGAGGGGCTCCAGGTGCCACATGTGCACGCGGAGCAGCAGAGATGGGACATAGCCTGTCACATGCTGGATGGACACAGGATGGCTGGGTAATGTGACCCTTCCCATATTTGAATGGTCGGGGGCCCAGTTGTTCCTCAACTGTTAGAGGTCCAGCCTAGGAATGAGAAATTTTTCCTCCTCATCCCTTGTCTAATGATGGAGAGGATGCAAGTAAGTGTGTCAGGTGTGTGTACATACACATGTGGGTGTGCATGGGGTAGGGTATGTGCTGCTGTGAGGCTGATTATAAGAAATGACTAATTTTAGGGGCACCTGGGTGTCTCAGTCAGTTATGTATCTGCCTTGGGCTCAGGTCATGATCCTGGGGTCATGGGATTGATGCTCATGTGGGGCTCTCTGCTCGGTGGGAAGTCTGCTTCTTCCTCTCCTTCTGTTTCTCCTTGCTCCATGCTTGTGCTCACATTCTCTCAAATAAATTAGATCTTAAAAAAAGTGACTAAATTCAAATGCACAGGATATGTAGTAGGAACAGTATATAAGAAGCACTAAGGTAGGTGTTTTCTAGAATGTGACCAGTTGTACCCTGGCTGAAGAAAACCGTGTAGTGTACAGTGATTAAGAACTTGGGGTCTGTAGTCACACTTCCTGGGACACAATCTTGCTTCTGCTCAGTGACCTTGGGCAGGTTACCTCACCTTTCAAAGCCTCAGTGCCAGTGCCTATAAAATGGGAATAATCATAGAACCTACCTCATAAGATTGTTCTGATAATTCAGAGATTGCCTGGGAAAAGCACTTAGCACAGGGCTGGGCATGTAGGAAATGCTTTACAAGTGTTGGTTACCAAAATGACAGCTTGGTTAGAGTCAATATTTTTTTCCTGCTCTTATCCTGCTTTCTTAGAATCCCTTTGTTACTTTTTCTAGTTCCCTGTGCTATCTGCTTGATTTGATCTTTAAATTTTTTCCTTGATGGAAAACCCTTAGAGCTATACATTTGTAACCATTTTCATTTTATTTTGTGGTAATAGCTGTAAGATTTGATGTCATAATTGCCTTGTCCTCAAATAGTCTATAACTACAGTTTTTATTTCCTTTTTGGATTTGGTTTTAGGGATAATTTATTTTTATTTATTTATTCTGGGCATGTTCCTGTGTTTCAGAGAATGTGGCTTGTCTGAATTCTGCTTTTTGGAATTTATCGTGGTTGTGGCCTAGTATTATAATAATAAAAGTTAATATTTATAAAAACTTACTATTTAGAGATATTTTAAGAAGTTCTTTAAATGCAGATCTTATTTAAGTCTCACATTAATCCTAGGTATGATTATTATCCTAATTACACAGAAGAGGACGTGGAGGCTGACAGTGGCTGAATCCTTTATCCTTTATTCAAGATTATACAGTTGCCAGTCAGTCCCTACGTCCAAGTTAAAAGTCAAACTAAGGGGATGGCTGGGTGGCTCAGCAGTTGAGTGTCTGCTTTTGGCTCAGGGTGTGATCTTGGAGTCCTGGGATGGAGTCCCACATTGGGCTCCCCACAGGGAGCCTGCTTCTCCCTCTTCTTATGTCTCTGCCTCTCTTTGTGTCTCTCGTGAATAAATAAATAAAATCTTTTTTAAAAAGCCAAATTAAGGATCATGAAAATAGGCAATGACCCAGGGTACCACATTATAAAGGGTGATGGGTTCCTTTGCTGTTGCAAAGCACTACACACTGGGAAGCTTACATAGGAGGAATGTATTGTCTCAAATTCAGGAGGCTAGAAGTCTGAGATCAAGGTGTTTTCGTGGTTGATTTCTTCTGTGAGATGTTACAGGTTGATCCATTCCATGTTTCTCTCCTACCTTCTGGTGACTTGTGGCCAGTCTCCGGCATTCCTTGGCTTATAGAAGCATCACCCTGATCTCTTCACATGGCGCTCTCCCTGTAGGCATGTCTGTGCCCAGATTTGCCCATTTTATAAGGAACACCAGTCACACTGGATTAGGGCCCACCCTAATGACCTCGTCTTAACTAATCACATTGGCAATGACCTCATTTCTAAATAAGGTCACATTTTGAGGTACTGGGGATTAGGACTTCAAGGTATGAATCTGGGGTGGGAGGGATAATTCAACCCATAACAAGTGATAAATCCCCATTAAAGCAAATTAAAAATAAGTTTCCATGTAATTCAGGTTTCTAAGCAAAGCTTCTTAGGTAACTGCTGACCAGTAAACCGGTACTGCTCTGCAGAAATAGACAGAGCCTTGAGAGGGCAATGAAAACAACATGATAAAATTTTTCTCCAGTGTTGAGCTATTTTCCTTTTTTTTAAAGATTATATTTATTTATTCAAGAGAGACACACAGAAATAGACAGAGACATAAGCAGAGGGAGACGCGGGCTCCCTGTGGGAAGCCCAATGTGCAAATTGATCCCAGGACCTGGGGATCACGCCCTGAGCCAAAAGGAGATGCTCAACTGCTGAGCCACCCAGTGCCCCATGAGCTATCTATTTTCTTCTTTGTGTCAAGCATAGGCAAGTTACTGAATGCAACCTGTGGACAGTGCATCTTTCTCTGAGATTTGCTAGGGGCTTGTGCCTGATGTGGGCAGCAGTATTAGCTGCAATTTTGAAACTAAATACCGTATAGTGCTATTTATTAATAACGACTCATTTTTTTCTATAAAAATTTACATATTTCAATAGCTCTCCCAAAGAATTATCTGGTTCTAGTACCATGTTTAAAAATAAAGGCCATATATATCCCAAGAAATGTACATCTATGCCACCCAAAAGGCATGCCCTGAAAAGTTCGTAACAATATAGCTGCCAACTGGAAACAATCTGAATCCTATCAGCAGAATAATGGATAAACAATCCAATGACTACTGCAAACATAGCTATGAGCAAAAGAGCCTAGACAAATGAATGTATACTGCATGGTCCCACTCATCTAAATTTTTGGTCCCACTCAGAAATAATTTGCTGTTGGATGTCAGGGGGTGTGGTTATCCTCAGAGTTCATCGTCACCTGGAGAGGCTGGTCTAAGGTATTGGTAATATTTTGCTTTTTGATCTGGTTGCTGGTTACATGGTATGGCCAGTTCATGCAGAATCACTGACCTACAGTCTCATGACGTGGACATTCTTTAAACGTATTAGACTTCAATAAAAAGTTAAAAATAAATGAGATTATTGAATCTCTACTTCTTTGTTTTCATAAAAGTGTGGGATCACATTTTATTCTCGAGTATGAAAACTTTATTTTATTTTATTTTTTTCGAGTATGAAAACTTTAAAAAATAGTAGATCATTTCTCTTTATCCCCACAGTGCAAAAGCCAAACAACTATTTAGAGGGAAGAATCAAGCATTTATCCTTGCTCCTCTGTACAAACTGTATGACTGGATAACCAAATGTGAGAAGCAGGAAAGCATCTCTTTGTAAAAACATTTTATCTAAAAAGTGAAAAAAAAATGATGGAATTGAAAAATCACTGTTTTGAACCACTAATGAATGAATGGATCTAGGCGCTGAGGATCAACAGCTGCTCAAACCACAAAGACAGACAGACAGACAGACTCGTGGTAGGAGTATATCGCACCACATAGTCTTGCCAAAAGAGTTGAACCTGAGTCTGATGGAGTCTGGGGTTCAGCTGCCTAATTTCAAGAAAAAGAGGAACTACACTATGACTCCATAGTAAAACAGAATTGAGAATGTGGAATATTTTGCTGGGCAAATGCCCTGGGTTCCTTAATAGGTAAGTTATAGGAAAAAGGAAGGGATGGAAGTGAAATTGGTGGGTTAAAAATGACATAAGTACTAACACCTTTTAAAAAGTAAGATTAAGGGGCACCTGGGTGGCTCAGTCAATTGTCTGCCTTCGGCTCAGGTCATGATCCTAGGATCCTAGAATCAAACCATACATCAGGCTCCCTACTCAGGGGGGGAGCCTGCTTCTCCCTCTCCCTCAGCCTGCTGCTCCTCCTGCTTATGCTCTTTCTGTGTCAAATAAATAAATAAAACCTGTTTTTTTTTTTTTTAAGATTTTATTTATTTATTCTTGAGAGACACAGAAATAGAGAGAGAGAGAGACAGGCAGAGGGAGAAGCGGGCTCCACGTAGGGAGCCTGACGTGTGAGTCGATCCCGGGTGTCCAGGATCACCCCTGGGCTGAAGGCGGCGCTAAACTGCTGAGCCACCCTTAAATTGTTTTTTTTTAAAAAAGGAAGATTAAACTATAATCTCTAGGAATGAACATTTGTGTCATCTCTACAGAAGTCAGTGCAGTATTACTTTAGCAAAGAGTAGGATTGTGATTGAATCATGCCACATGTCTTCACCTGGTTGGTAGCTACAAAAAGGTCTTATAAAAACTCATTAGGCTATATATTTGTTTGGAAGAGTTTTCTATATTTTTGGGTTCTAAAAAAATAAATTCAAAAAAATTTTTTTTTAAGATTCTGTATTTTGAGAGAGCAGGAGATGGGGAGGGGCACAGGGAGAGAAAAAGCAGAGCAGGAATCCTAATGTGGGACTCCTAGGACCTGGAAATCATGACCTGAGCTGAAAACAGATGCTTAACTGACTAAGCCACCCAGGTGCCCCTAAAATAAAATAGTTTTAAAGTCAGTAATATTATACATTAAGTTATTTACTGTTCCTTTACTGTTCTTTGAAAATAAAAACCTCTCTATTTGCCTAAATTTGTCCTTTTCTCATGTAAGCTATTTACATATATAAATTGAACTTTTACTGTTTTCAAAAGAAATTTTTGAATCATACTCTGGTTTCTGAGAAAACTTCATGAATAGCATGCTGATTTTGTAGTTTAGTAGATTGTAACTGACCTAAAATATCTTCCAGGTGTAAATGCCACTTAATTCGGTTGTATTTGGAATATTTTTGTGTATTAATGTTCATCATCAGTCATATCTAAAACTTGCAAATATGAAATTATTCTGGCTATGCAAGAAGGTGGCACCAATTAACAAAACAAAACAAAAAGAACTTTGAACAGTTCTTTTCATGATAGTTTGTGCTTTACTAACACAAAGCAGATGAAGGCATTCCATGTCTCTTACCATGAGATTGCTAGAAAATTCCCTGATGTTATAACTTGTCAGAAGTGCTGATATAAATATCTGATTACACATTTTCCATTCTGAATCCATCCTATATTATTAAAGAATCATTTTCTATTGATACATAATTGACATACTACAAAATTCTCCTTTTTAGAGTACAATTCAGTGGCTATTCATGGATTCACAAAGTTGTGAAACCATCATTACTAATTCCTGTACATTTTCATCACCCTATAAAACCCTGTACTGAGTAGCATTCAATCCCCATTGTTCTCCTCCCTCAGCTTCTGGAAAACACTAATCTACCTTCTATGGATTTGCTTATTCTGAACGTTTCAAGAATGAAATACTATGAGACCATTTCTGTCTGGTTTCTTTCACTTGACATAATGTTTTCATGGCCCATCCATTTTATAGCATGTATCAGTACTTCATTCCTTTTTATGGCTGAGTAATTTTGCATTTTATTTATCCATTTATCTACTGATGGACATTTAGGTTGTTTCTACCTTCTGGATGTTGTGAATAATGAAGTTATGAACATGTGTGTACATGTTTTTGTGTAGACATCTGTTTGCAATTCTCTTTGTAGGAATAGAATGCTTAGTTATACAGAAACTCTATGTTTAAGTTTTTGAGGAAGTGTCAAACTGTTTCTATAGCAGCTGCACCATCTTACATTCCTACCAGCAATGCATGAGGGTCCCAATTTCTTTATATCTTTGCCAATACTTATGATTGTCCATCTTTTGGGCTATAGTCATCATACTAGGTGTGAAGTGATGCTTCATGGTAGCTACTTCTAAAAATACATTCTGAAATCAAAAGGAAACATTGGATTTGAACTACACATTGGACCAGATGGACCTAACAGACACTTACAGAACATTCCATCCAATGGCAGCAGAATATACATTCTTCTCAAGCTCACATGAAACACTCTTCAGCATAGATCATATGTTAGGCCACAAAGCAAAATCTTCATAAATTTAAGAAGACTGAAGTCACATCAAGCATCTTTTACAATCGAGATAGTATGAAACTAAAAATCAGTTACAAGAAGAAAACTGGAACATTTACAAGTACATGGAGATAAAACAACATACTACCAAATGACCAAAGGGTCAAAAAAGTGATAAAGAGATATCTTGAGATAAACAAAAATGGAAATACAATATACCAAAACTTACAGGATGCAACAAAAGCAGTTTAGAGAGGGGAAAAAAAAATAACAACCAAATTAACAACCAAAATTGACACTGCAAGAAGCCAGGGGAAAAAAGAAGAAACTAAGCCCAAAGTTAGTAAAAGGAAGGAAATAACAGATCAGAGTGAAAATAAATGAAATATGACTAAAAAGACAATAGAAAATATTAATAAAATGAAGAGCTTGCTTTTTTTAAAAGATAAATAAAATATATAAACCTTTAGCTTGACTTACCAGGAAAAAAAGGAGAGGGCTCAAATACAGAAAATTAGAAATGAAAGAGGAAACTTTACAACTGACAAAACACAAACACAAAGGATCATAAGAGACTGCTATGAACAATAATATGCCAACAAACTGGACAACCAACCTTGAATAAATGGAAAAATACCTAGAAACATACAACATACCAAGGATGAATCATGAAGAAATGAAAAAATCTAAACAGGCAATTACTAGTAAGGAGATTGAATCAGTAAGCAAAAGCATCTCAACAAAAGAAGTCCAGAACTAGATGACACCACTGATGAATTCTACCAAACAGTTAAAAAAGAATTAATACAAATGCTTCTCAAAAATCTTTCAAAAAACAGAAGATTAAGGAATACTACCAACTCATTTTACAAGGCCAGCATTACCTTCATAATGAAACAGACAAGGACATCACAGGAAAGTTATACACCAATATCCCTGGTATACAGAGATGTAAAAATTCTCAACAAAATGTTAGTAAACTGAATTCAACAGTCCATTAAAATGGAATTTATTCCGGGGAATGCAAGAGTGGTGCAAATTTCATAAAGTAAGCAATGTGATGTACAACATTAACAGAATGAAGTATAAAAATCATATGATAAACCCAATAGATGTAGAAAAGGAATTTGACAAAATTTAGCATCCTCCATTCAACATTCTCCAACTCCCAACAAACTTCACACAGAAGGAACATAACATAATAAAGGCATATATGTCAAGAGCACAGTTAACATCCTACTCTGTGGTGAAAATCTAAAAGCTTTCTCCTCTAAGATCAGGGGTAAGACAAAAATTCTCACTCTTACCATTTTTATTTAACACAGTACTGAAAGTCCTAACCAGAGCAATTTGGCAAGAAAAAGAAATAAAAAGCATCCAAATAAGAAAGGAAGAAGTAAAATCATCTTTATTTGCATATTACATGGTATTATATTTAGAAAATCTTGACTTTACCAAAAACTGTTAGAACTAATCAAGAAATCTAGTAAAGTTTCAGGATACAAAATCAATATTTAAAAATCAGTTGCATTTCTATATTCTAATAACTAATTATCAGAAGGAGAAATTAAAAACGATCTCATGTGTAATCACATCAAAAAGAATAGAATACCTAGGAATAAATTTAACCAACAAGGTGACAGATCTAGCCAATGAAAACTACAAGACTGATGAAAAAACACTGAAGGAGATGCAAATGGAAAGATGTTTTGTGCTCATGGCCTGGAAAAATTAATATTGTTAAAGTGTCCATACTAACCAAAATCACTTACAGATTGAATGCAATCCCTACAAAAAGTTCAATGGCATTTTTTACAGAAATAGAAAAGAATAATCCTAAACTTTTGAACCACAGAAGACCCCAAATAACCAAAGCAACCTTAAGGAAGAACAAAGCTAGAGGCACCACACTTCCTAATTTCAAATTATATCACAAAGCTATAGTCATCAAGATAATATGATTTTGGGACAAAACAGACACATAAATCAATTGAAGAAAATAAAGAGCATTTATAATAATAAATCCAAGCATTTGTCATCAACTAATTTATAACAAAAGAGCCAAGAATATACAATGGTGAAAGGACAATATCTTCAATAAACGGTGTTAGAACACCACTGGAGAGCCATAAGCAAAAGAATGAAACTGAAACCCTCTCTTACACCATGCACAAAAATTAACTCAAAATGGATTAAAGGCTTGGACATAAGACCTGAAATTGTAAAACCCATAGACGAAAACATAGAGGGTAGTAAGCATCTTGACATGGGTCTTGGTGATGATTAAATTAAAAATAGAGCTACAATATGATCCATTTTGGGCTATATATCCAAAAGAAATGAAAACAGGATCTTGATATCTGGACTCCCACGTTCTTTGCAGCATTATTCACAATAGCCAATATATGGAAACAGTCAAGTATGCGTCAGCAGATGAATGCGTAAAGAAGCTGAGGAACATTATTCAGAAGGTGAGAAAGAAGGACATCCTGCCATTTATTACAACATGGATGGGCCTTGAGGGTTTTAGGCTAAATGAGACAAGGCAGAGTAAAAAAGACAAATACTGTATTAGAATCTAACAAAACCATACAACAGTACTCCTAGAAATAGAGGCTAAAATGGTGGTCACCAGGGACTGGGGAGTGGGAGAAAGGGAAGATGTCAGTCACACAGTACAAACCTCCAGTTAGAAGATGAATAAGTTCTGGGTATTTAATGTATAACATGGGGATTATAGTTAGTAATACTGTATTATATACTTGAAAGTTGCTAAGAGAGTAGATCTTCAATGTTTTCACCACAAAAAAAGAAAGGATAGTTACGTGATGTGATGCAGGTGTTAGATAATGCTTTGGTGGTAATGATTTTGCAACATATATCAAATCCATAGGTTGTATACTTCACACTTAACACAATGTCATATGTTAATTACATCTCTGTAAAGGTGGGGAAAAACAACAACAAAAAATACATTCCGAAAAATCCTAGGACATGAAATCAACCTTTAAGGTATTATAGAGTGTACCTCTGAAAGGAAAGGGACATTCCTAGACAACCAACATTCTCATGGGACGACTATTCCCATGGCATGGCCATAAAGCCCAAGATAGGCCAATCAAGTCTACGGTTTTCTAGGAGTAATCTGGAAAGAATTTATTTTTGCATTAGTATAATGAGTTGATTATATCTTTTGAGCTGTGAGAGACAGTTATGCTTGAATTACTTTTTATTCTGGGCATTTTATCATGTGCCCATAAATTCTTTTCTCCCATTCTCTTTCTCTCAACTAGCTTTGAATTTGGTTTCTCTCACTTGAATGAAGTGTTCTGAGCAATATAGCTTTCTGACCAATACAGTTTTCTTCAAAAAGTCTAAAACACTGACTTTCTCATACATTTTGACAAAATGGTTTCTGACACTTTATACATTGTTTGTAAATTGAATACTGTTCTCTTTTAAAAGAAACTGTAACTAATAACAAACACTGGACTTCTACTAGCATCCATCTAGGAGGCTACCAAACTCAACAAATCACTTAAGAGGAAACACAAAAGACAGAAATTTACCAACTTACTAAAACTTAAAGTTCACAGATAATTGCCAAAATATAGGGAAATTTTCATGCAAGGTAGAAGGCAATTGGGGAAAAAATTTCTAAGGCTAATGGCACACTGCTATGTTTCCTGAACATAATAAACCACATAAAAAGAAATGGAAGTTGTACATATTCTGTACCTATTGAGTTTCACCTAAAGCTCTGAGATCCAAACCACTACAGATCTAAGTTCCTTTCTTTTCTACTCCATGAATTGTGTTACAAGGCAAGCAGAATACTATGTATCCATTCTAATGCCCTCCATGCTTTATTTGTAAAATCACAAAAAGAAGCCATTTATATACATGTACAAGGAAAATTCCTGAAAGCTTCTGGGCAGATAAAGTAGGTGATTCACAACAGGCAAAAATCTTTCCCAAGTTTCTGCTTACATAATATGAAATGTCAGAAAGCAACAAAATAATTGCATAAGATTTAAAAAAAAATTGTACAGGATTTTAAGATACCACAGTATGATCTGGTAATTTTATAACAGTACTAGTTCTTTTAAAGAAATTCATGGGCACCTGGGTGGCTCAGTGGTTGAGTGTCTGCCTTTGGTTCAGGGTGTGACCCCAGAGTCCTGGGATCAAGTTCTGCATCAGGCTCCCTGCGAGAAGCCTGCTTCTCCCTCTGCCTATGTCTCTGCCTCTCTCTCTGTGTCTTCTCATGAATAAATAAACAAATATTAAAAAAAAGAAATTTTCAAATAATTATCTTCAGCAATGTAAGAGCTTAAAAAATAGAACCATGAAAATAAATGTTTAGATTTTTTAAACTAAAGTTTTTAGACTCTAGATTTTTGTCTGTATTTCCAGCAATTAGATAAAATTGAGACCTCTCAAGGGGAAAACTATTATATATCAGGAGCAATAATGAGCATTGAAACTAGTCAAAATAGGAATAAATCTAAATATTATTGTCAATCTGGTTATATTGCTCAATACAAATGCCAAAAGTATTTTCAAAAGAAAAAACTATGCAAGTAAAGTATAATTAGATAAGAACAATGATATAGATCTATAATTTCCCGAAATCATATTCTACAGTATATACTGATTTTTCTTCCTGTCTGTCTTTGCCGTTACAGTGTGAACTCCACCAGGGCAGGTCCTCTGGTATGCCTTGTTTGGTGAGGCAGTCTGAGTGTTTGGAATTCCTTAGGGTACATACCATCATCTGAATAAATAATAAAGATCACTATGTAGGGATTTTTGAGAGACATTTTTAAAAGTGTATGAAATTGAGCCTGCTTTTCCCTCTGCCTGTGTCTCTTTCTCTGTTTCTCATGAATAAAAAAAATAAAAATAAAAATAAAAAACTTTTAAAAAAGTATGAAATTACTTGTCACAAAGGATTAAAAATGCATATTTTAACTGATAATTAGATAAAAGTAGGTGGAAGAATGCTTTTGAAAAAGAATTGATCACCAAAGGACATAAAAATAGGATATGATTTTCAAAATATTGAAGGAGATAAAAATAAGACATTGTATTTCATTGTAAAAAAATGAAAACAGTAAGAGAACATAAATATTTTAAAAATTACGGAACACAATGACAGATACAAGATGAAATACAGTGGTTAAATAATAAAGACATTAAAGTATCATTAAAAATA